>NW_028327173.1:90030430-91230430 GCF_987537825.1 Furipterus horrens
TATGCTTGAGGTGTTCAGAGGAGAGTGAGTCAACCTGTTTGGATGGAGTAGAGGGTATGTGTGGGAGGACAGGGAAGGACAGACAAGGACCTAATTGTGGCCCATCTCATATGTCCGTTCACTTTGTCCAGCTGGTACCAGGGAGACACGGAATGGTTTAGAACTGGGGTCTGACTGACACGGAAATGTGGGATGAGCATTAATCTATGTCACTCTGTAGGACGATGCACAGGGCAAGAGTAGAAAAGAGCAATCAACTCTTGCAATCCTTCAGGTGAGACACATGCTGACTATTCCCAGAGCGGGAATATAAAGGCATTGATATAGTTTTTTTTTTTTTTTTTTTTTTTTTTGAATTTTCCACACAATTTGTTTGCTGTTTTATTTTATTTTATTTTATTTTATTTTTTGGTTTTTCAATTACAGTTGTCCCCTTTTCCCCTAATTTCTCTCCCCCACCCAACCCACCGCCTCTCCCGCAATCATATCCCTCCCCGTGATATAGTTTAAAAAATGTGTCTATATTCCACTGAAGAGCATTTTAGCCACTGATAGGGCAATGCCATTTATAATTTAAAAATCCAAACAGCTTTCATTCACTGGTCTGAAATTCTGATCTCTCACTGCCAGGGATGCCACTCTTGTAAATAAGGCCTGTTCTCCACACTCAGAGAGAATTCTCTCTGGAGCCTGGATGGACAGACATGGCAGTGGAGGAATCTGAGCTCTTATTTTTTTGTGTTTACGCTGACGCTAAGGAAACTCCAGGCAAAAAGTTTCCTCTGGAGGGAGTAGGTGTGCGCGCGCGCGTGTGACTTCCCTCCTGTGTCTTGCGGTCTTGTTTGTAGCTAAAATAAACACTGCCCTCCAGTTGGTGCTGATCCTAATCTCTGTTAAGGGCGTCTCTGGGGCTCAGTAAACCTGGGCTTGAAAAATAACACAGCTTCAGACTTGCGAGAGAAGGGGGCAGGGCGAGTTTCAACAAACCCCTGGGCCTGCAGGCAAAGAGCTAATTGCAAAAATGACTATTCAAAGAAAGCTCGGGTGTGTCAGCTTTTACATTTTTTCCAGGATGAATTAATTTAGCAATGATGATTATACATGCTGGCAAACAGAGGGAATGAAAAGTGCATGCTATAAGAAGCACGGTGTGCGGGAGGGAGAAGGGAGGGACTGGGAATGCACCAAAGGAGAGGGTCTGAGTGTAGCATCAGACAGAGAAGAGAGGAAAAAACCAGAAGAAACAAGAAAGATGGGTGAGAAGGGCATGGGATGAAAAGGAAAAATTGACCTAAATGAAAATTTAACTTTTTCATAGTTGAACCAGAATATATTTTAAATGTGTTTGAAAATGTGTATGGAAAATATCCATCATGTGGATATTTCCCAATTCTTGTTATGAGTATTAGGAAACCTTTAAATTGATGTGAATGGGAATTTTGCGTTGTTTTTTAAAAATTTTTTGTTTTATTTTATTTATTGAATTTATTGGGGTGACATTGGTTAGTAGAATTATATAGGTTTGAGATGTACAGCTCTGTAATACATCATGTGTATATTGTATTATGTGTTTACCACCCCACGTCAAGTGTCCTTCCAACACTGTGCATATCTACAACATTATTAAGAATAGCCAAAAAGTCAAAACAATGCACTGTCCATCAACTGACAAACCACATGGGTATATTCATACCATGGAATATTTTTCAGCCATAAAAACGAATGAAGTTCTGGCATGTGCTACAGCATGAAAACATTATGCTAAGTGAAAGAAGTCAGTTGTAAAAAAATCACATATTGTTTGATTCCATTCATATGAAATATCCAGAGCTGGCAAATTTATAGAGATAGAAAGTAGATTGCCCTGGCTGGTGTGGCTCAGTGGATTGAGAGCCAGCTGTGAACCAAAGGGTCTCTGGTTCAATTCCCAGTCAGGGCACATGCCTGGGTTGCAGACCAGGTCCCTAGTTGGGGACACATGACAGACAACTACACGCTGATATTTCTCTCCCTCTTTTTCTCTAACCTCCCTTCCCCTCTCTCTAAAAATAAAAATAAATAAAATGTTAAAAAAACAAGCAAGCAAGCAAGCAAGCCAATTACTGTTTATCAGGGACTAGTGGGAGGGAGCAGAGGAAGTGACCACTAGTATATATGGAGGTTCCGTTTGAGTGATGAAGTATTCTAGAATTAGATGGTGGTGATGGTGCACAACTTTCTGTTTATACTAAAAACCATTGAATTATACATTTTAAAATGATGAATTTTATGATATCTGAATTATATCTTAATTTTAAAAAATGAAAAGAATTTTGCATTTCCATGATTTCACTTCTCAGCTTGGGGCATACTCAATTTGTTTCATTTTTAATCTAAACTTCTCCCTACCCCTGCCTCTGGAGTTGGTATTTTAGTCATATATTTCAAGATTCAAAATATGTAAAAGGATATAAAAGAAAGTCTTTCTCTCACACCCTTTCTTCCCCCAGATACTCAGTTCTCTTCTACAAAAGTAAGCAATATTATCAGTTTCTTGTGTGACTTCTGCAGGTTTTGTGCATACAAGCAAACATATGTAAATATTCTTGCCTCTTGTCCTTTTAAATAAATGGAGATATTCACATGGCTCTGCACCTTGCTTATTTCACTAGACAAAAAATATTTTACATATCAGTACATATAGATCTCTGTTATTCTTCTAACTTGTGTATAATATCACATGTCATTTAACTAGGCCACTACTGATGGACACTTGGGTCTTTTCACTCCTTTGTAATTTTTTATAATTATATTTTATTGATTATGCTGTTACAGTTGTCCCATATTTTTCCCTTTGCTCCCCTCCACCCAGTACCCCCTTCCCTCCAGCAGTCATATCCCCCCTTAGTTCATGTCCATGGATCATACTTTTATGTTCTTTGGCTTCTCCCTTTCCTATATTATTCTTAACTTCCCCCTGTCTATTTTGTACCAACCGATTATGCTTCTTAGTCCCTGCACCATTTCCCCATTTCTCCCCGTCTCCCTTCCCCGCTGACAACCCTCCAAATGATCCCCATACCTATCATTCTGTTCCTCTTCTGGTTGTTTGCTTAGTTTGTTTTTGTTTTTATTTTTTAGATTCAGTTGTTGATAATTTTGAGTTTGTTGTCATTTTATTGTTCAAAGTTTTGATCTTATTTTTCTTAAATAAATCCCTTTACCATTTCAAATTTTTTAAAAATTCCAGATGTAATTACTGTGGGGTTGTAATCCCAAAACAATGGTTATGTGGGTGCCTCCTTGGAACATTTCATTAAGTCCTTGATTTAATAGCTCTGTCCTACAATACCTTCTGCTATGCTACCTACTTTTTCTCCCCCCAATCCCCAGTTTTTTCTATAAAGACTATCACCAGTGATTTACTTCAGATCTTTTTATGACCTTGAAATCAACCTCTAAGGAGCTCATCAAACTCTGCCCTAACTGGTGCTTTGGGAACCTCAGCTTCACTGACAAGGGCCCTTCCACTCTTGGCACCTCTTTCTTTCCTGCTCTCCCTCCCTCTCCTCTGTGCAGGAGAGAAAAGTCAGTCTCTGTGGTGCTCACAGATGCACTGACACCCTCTCTTTAAGAGGTGGAGCTTAATTCCCTTCTTCTTGAGTTTGGACTGGACCTAATAATTTGCTGCTATCGAAGAGAGCACTAAGTGTAGTATGTGACTTCCCAAATAGGGTCTGAAAAACCATGGTGACTTCCTGAGCTCTCTCTTGAACTCCTTGCTCTGTGTGAGTGAGCTGTCATGTTATGAGGACAGTCAAGCAGCCTTATGAGGAGGTGCACTTGGTTAAAAAAATGAGGCCTCCTGCTATAGCCCTTGTCGTCGTCGTCGGCGGCGGCGGCAGCCGTCCGTCTCGAGAGACGATGGTGTAGCTTCTTAAGAGTCTATCTGCACCGCCGAGAATGGCTGTGCAGTCCGACTCGGGAGTGGCACGCTATCTGTCTCCTCCCGTGTTGAATCGACATCTTGTGATGACGCTGGAGTGTCCTCTCCAGTGAAGCTGAAGCTACAGAGCCTGGGCAGGGTGATATGGAGGGTCTGCTGTTGCCCTATCACTGAGCTAACTGGAAGTGGGTCCTCCAGCCCCAGCCAAGCCTGCAGAGGACTGCAGCCTGGGTTGACATGTTAACTATGACCTCCTCAGAGACTCTAAACCAGAACTACCTTCTCAAGCTATTTCCAACTTCCTGATGCACAGAAACTGTGTGATATAATTAGTGTCCATTATTCTTTCAAGCTGTTGAATTTGGGGTAATTTGTTCTAGAGCAATATAGTCTCTACTTGTAGAAATTACAATTGAGATGAACCTCAATAACCTCTAGCTCTTGTGCTTGTGGCATCACCCATGGTTGGGTACAAATGTGTCAGAAGTACCACGAAACCCCAAAACTTAAAGCTCTGAAATGACACCACATTGATTAGCTTGGAGTACTGGAAACTTCCCCTCTTCACCACTTATTCCCTTTAGGAATCAGTGTATGGCTTACGAGTCAGTTTTGTTCACCCACCTAATGGGAACTGCTGCCAGCAGCTCTGTAGTTGCTCAGGGTATGTTGACTTGTTGCCCTTGTGTTACACTGACCATTGCTGTGGATAGGCAAGAGAAACAGCAGTATCCTCACCCTCTCACACCCTCACAGCCTGTTAAAACCTTCTTTTTGGACTCCTTTCCTCATCCTTCAGGTGATACTTAGAGCAGATCCCATACCTTGCCTGGTCACTCTCAGATGATAAAAAGTCTCCAGTCACTTCAAGTCTTGCAAATCAGTTTTGTTTTTGTAATTCAAATGTCCAATTTTGTGTAACAGTCAAAATGCAAAAATCTTTGCACCTCATTTTATAATTAAAGCCTTCTCTCTTCTACAGTTTTGTTTTGATTTAGGCTGGCTGCCTCTACTAGGGAAGAGAGCGAGGAGACATGAACAATACTTTCTCACCTTGAGATTCAAACACTCTTTCTACAACTTGCTAATCATAGATTCTAACCCCTCCAGGATCAAAGTAAGATGGGGAGGAGATAGTAGGCTAGAAAGGTAAGGGTAATAAGAGAAGTTTTCCTGGAGTTGTTCTATTTTGAGCTAACATCAAAGTTCCCTCGGCTTGGCAGATGCTCAGTTGATTTTATCTCATGAAACACTTTGAGATTTTTAGTGCTGTTCAATCTCCAAAATTCAGTAGAACAGATCCCCGAGGGTTTCTCCCCTAAACTTTCCTTAGCACAGGTGAATGCACTTCCACCAGCTAGCCATGGCAGTGTCTGTCAGCTGACCTCTCCTAGACCATTTAGGTCACCCTCTTGGGCAGATTCTGTGACAACTTCAGGCCAGCTTTCTCTAGACAGGCTCAGCTCTCATCCTTGGGAACAGCTCACCAACTCTAGAAGTTGAGGCTGTTCCCAATGTCAGCCATGGCTTCTTGCCTTGATGGGTTCTGAGACATGAGTCTTCGTCCAGCCTTTGTCCATGGTGTGTCTTGTAAACTTGAAGGGACACAGGTCAAGTTCTCCAACTGGCGCTCTTATGTGTTCTTCCCCTAGCCTTGAAGCAGGAGAGATGCCCTCCTCCCTCCCACGCCCATGTGGAGAAGGAGTGGAAAGAGACCTGGCTTGGTGGCTCAGTTGGTTGGAATGTTATCCCATATGTTAAAAGTTTGCAGGTCCTATCTCCAGTCTGGGCATGTATGGGAGGTAACCAATCAATGTTTCTCTCTTACATTGATGTTTTTTTTCTTTTTCTCTCCTGTCCTCTCTTTCTAAAATCAATAAACATGTCCTCATGTGAAATTTAAAAAAAAGGAATTATTCCAAAGAAATTTCCTCTTCAGTCTCTAACTCCCTTTTGGAGTCTACAACCTCTTGTATAGAATTGAGGGTGGTGGTCAGCTATGAAGCACAAAGATGGTGTTTGACTACTTCTGTTATAGAATGAAGGGTCTCCCAAAATCCCCAGAGCCTGGGTTGGGGGGTGGGTAAAAGGGAACAGCTTTTAAGATGCCTTTGCATGACTATGGCTAGTAGCTAGTGTCTTAGTGTATTAGTTATGCAAATAGCTTTCATTCTTCCAAGGCCCCAAGGAGATGGGAGGGAATTTGACTATGAAATGGTGCAGAAAGAGCATACAGAGTCTGCACAAGGTTTTGTGAATGGTCAGAACTGGTTACCACATCCACTGTGTCACAGGCTTTGGTCAGGGATTTAAAAATAAGGTGGCAACCATTTTAGAGAGAGGAGGAGAGGAGATCCACATGGTTTGCAGGAAGGAGAGAATTCCATGTGACTTGGAAAGGAAAGGGAGAACTCCATGCTTCTTTGAAAAGAACAGAAAGAGAGAACCATGTGAGATCCAGTGTAACACGGCACATGTTTTCCTGGACTGTTATACGGAGGCTGATGACATCATACCCCAGATCCTGAAGGAGACAGCTGACAGATAAGGGATGGGAAATTTGGGTCATGTTTTTTGGCTTATAGCTTTTTGGGGAGCAAGGGAAGTGCTGGGTCCCGTGGGAGAATATGGCTCTGAGCTGAAGTGCTCACTTCCCTCCCCAAGTTGGAATATTGTAAATAAAGACCTGTTTTCCTCAACACTAGTCGTTGGGTTTTACACCAAGGCAGCTCGTGAAAGAACCCCCTTTAGCTCTGTAACACTTCTTTATGAGAGATCACTTTTTGCTAATTTGAAACAAATAATAACTACTACTGTCATGTACTGAGGTTTTCTATGTGAAAGGGGATTGTTCTCAGTGCATTAGCATGTTAATCCTCATTGCAACTGCATTGAGAGGTGTGCCATTATCATTTCCATTTAGCTCCGAAGCCTGTGCAGTTGACACAATGAATGAGTGACAGAGCTCAGATGTGAACCCAGTTGCTGGCTCTAGAGTGCACCAGCTTAGTCAGGACCTCATCTAGATCCTTGCTCCATGCTCTCTGTCCTTGTTTTAGTCTATTAACAAGTCGATTGAGGATTATTTACAATAGATTTCTCTTAGATTTCAAAGGAAAAAGACTTTTAGCTATGGCAAAATCCCTACTACATGCCAAGAACTGGGCTTACCTTTATTTCCTTTAATATTTCCCATTCTGGGAAGTAGCCCTTATTATGTCATTTACAGATTGAGGAATTTTAGAGGAAAGTAATTTGCCAAAGCTTACATTACCAATAAGTCTCAGAGTCTGGATCCAAGCCCAGGCCTATCTGACTTCAGAGCTCTTCCCATTCTTTCTTTACCACTTCTTGTCCACCTGCCCTGAGGGCAATCTTGAACTCAGAGGCATTTGCAGGATGGAGGCTGCACAGTTGATGTCTGGGGCTGAGTAGATAAGTATCTTATTATTTCCCTTCTCCTCCCCTCCTGCCTTCTCAAAATCTCAATAGTGTGTTCTAGCCCCTTGCTACTTAAACATGCTTCCCAGAGCAGCATCCAGGTCACCAGGGAGGGAATGTCAGGCCCCACATACCTACCCAGTTAAAACCTGCCCTTTATCATGACCCCCAGAAAGTTCCTATTTACATCAAAGTTTAACCCTGGCTGGTTTGGCTCAATGGATTGAGTGTCGGCCTGCGAGCTAAGTGTCGCTGGTTCGATCTTCCAGTCAGGGCACATCAGAGAAGGAAAACTCTGACTCCAAAAAACCTCCGCTGCCTTGCGGCATACCTCTTCAGGGGAAAGGCTAAGGGAGTAAACCCCGACAGAAAATCCGGAGCCGGAGTCCCTAAGGCGGTTTGACGTTGTAGTCAACACCGGCAACTCCTGCGGCGCACCTGAAGCCAAGCTGTATTGACTCCGTCTTTCCCTTGGACCCTTCAGCTGCGAAGAGAGGGGGGGTCTGCTGCATGGGCAACAGCAGACCCTCCATATCACCCTGCCCAGGCTCTGTAGCTTCAGCTTCACTGGAAAGGACACTCCAGCGTCATCGCAAGATGTCGATTCAACACGGGAGGAGACAGATACCGTGTCACTCCCAAGTCGGACTGCACAGCCATTCTCGGCGGTGCAGATAGACTCTTAAGAAGCTACACCATCGTCTCTCGAGACGGACGGCTGCCAACGACATCAAAGTTTGAGAACCACAGTCTAGGCACAACTTCAGATCCTTCTGTCCAGGGACTGGTGATGCAACACCTACAAATAGAGTTATTGTGCAGTTTCTATCTTCTTTTTGGCTTATTTAATCTAGAGTATGTACCTAATTTCCAGAGGATCCAGTTTCAGTAGAGGGAGTGGGGCTGGGCAGTGGTTATCAAATTACTAACCTGATCAACTCGAACATGGACATCACCCTTTCAGCTTAAGAATGAAAGTTTTTATTTAATGAATCAGTACTAGACTTACCTTATAAATTAATGATCTCCTTTGGCTTTTCTAGCTTGACGAGTTTAAATCTGAACTGCTCAGCTTCCCCTCCTCCCCCAAATATATTCCTCTTCTTGCATTTTACCTTCCTATTGGAAATATCACTGCTCTTCCCCCATCCCGGGCCCATTGGCTCCGCTTTCTTCCCTGGATCTTTAACAACAGCTGCTTGTGAGGGCCCCACCCTGGCCTTTCTCTAAGCTACTTCCCACGGGGGCTCACGTGGACAATGGCGTCGGCTCTCAGACTTTCTTCCCTGCCTCTGCGCACTCTAGCGCATACCACCAGACCAATGGCGTTCTCTGCCTTTTGTGTTGTGGGAGAGAAAATTAATTTTCCTTTTACCTTTCTACATTCTTCTGGCTGGTCTGATAATCAAATTAACAAGAACATATTAACAGGAGAAAATAACCAAACTTATTATGTGTGTACATATTGGGGGCTCCATAAGATTATGGGGACCTGAGGACAAATAGGGCAGTTGAGGCTTATATGCTATTCCGGACTAAGGACAGGGAGACATGGATCTGGGACTTCAAAGGGAAAGCAGGAAATGCATAGGTAGGTGAGAAAGAACAAATGTGTGGTAAACATTCTTGCTGGGCCTCCCAGAAATAGTGCAGCACAAAGGGGAATCTGACAAACAGACTTTACTTGATTCTTCCCTGTCTGCCACACTTAGTTCATATCATGATGCTAAGGTGATACCTCCCTCCCTTTAAGCAGGTTCTTTTCTATCTGAATTCCTTTAGACAAGTTAAGGCAGAGGTTCAAAGGTTCAAAGTTTCTTTCTGAGTCTCCTGTTTCTTTAAAATAACCAGTATTTCAAAAGGCATATTTTGGGGTGACACTCTTCTTTTTAGTGTGACTTGGATCACTTCATTTCCGGCTTAAAAACCATTAGTGGCTCCCCTTGGTCTGTATACAGAGCAAAATCAATATCTTTTCTGATTTGGTTCTCTGTTTCAAAACTACCTTCCTGTAAACTCCTTTCAAACTGAACTTCCAATTGCCATCAGGGGAAGTACCTGCAGTTGCCTGAACATCCCTTTGCTTTCTTACCTCAGAGCTTTGTCTCCTTGGATTTTTGGAATTCTCTTCTCTTTCTTCATGTGTCTCTATGAAAGCTTTTCTGATTTCTGTCCCTGTCCCATCCAACCCTGACACTAGAAGTAATTTTTCCCTCCTCCAAACACCCCAGTCCCTTTTTTGTACCTCAAGTGTGACACTTTCACTGCTTTCCTTGGATGTAAAATTGCTTCCAGTAGAAGGCAATCTCTTTGAATAAAAGCCCCCTACCTTCTTTATGTTTTTAAAGTAAGTTTTTCCACTACGACTTTTTAATTTTAATTGTGATAAATTACACATATAATTGACAATCTTAACTGTGTTTAAGTGTATAGTTGTCAACAATAAACAAAACTGGATGTTAGTTAAAGCAGCGAAAACAAATTTTATTTAGTGGCTACTGTGGTAAGGAAACAACTTGAGCTTTTTTTCTGATTCCCCAGATATGAATGGGCATTTTAAAGGGAGTAGGGAGGAGTAGCGAGCAGGGGAAGGGGAAGTGAATTAAACATGACAAGAAGCTGGTAAGATGGTTATTGTAAACACAGTAGGCCAGGTGTGTCCCCTAACTGGCATTTTATCCAAGTTAGGCTTCTACTCTCCTATAGGCACTGGAAGCCAGAGGCCCAATCCTTCTTGATGATTACAGTTAAAAGGATTGGCATTTAACTTTTAAGAAAATTTATTGATTTGAAAGAGAGAGAGAGAAACACTAATTGGTTGCTCCACTTATTTATGCATTCTTTGGTTGTTTGTATGCGCGGGATTGAACTTGCAATTTTGGTGTGTAAGGAAAATGTTCTAACCAGCTGAGCTACCTGGCCAAAACTAAAAGGAATGGCTTTTAGTTCCTTCAAAAAGATAAGCCCGAATGGTAACAGAAACATATGCATCTGCAATGAGGAAAGATGTATAACTTTTATAATAGTAAGCTTTTTTTCTTTTTGGTAAATGCTCTAAGAAAGGGACTGATTAGGTTTTGTCTGGGAACAAAGGTAAATTGTTTTGGCAGTTTTGAGTTTTTCCAGAAACAGGATGTCATGGGTGAACCGAGTCCTCCCAGTGATCAGGCCTTAGGTTGTTAGAAGCCACACTAGAGTTTGGTCTCTTTGTGCAGGGGTCAATCTTTTGAGTGGAGAGTTTATGGAGTTCTGACAGTTCAGTGACATTAAGTACATTCACACTGCTGTGCAGCCATCACCACCTTCCATCTCCAGAACTTTTTCATTTTGCAAAACTAAAACTCTGTCCCCGTTAAACACTAACTCCTCATTCCTTTCTGCCCCCTGCCCCTGGCAACCAATATTCTAATTCCAGTCTCCATGAATTTTACTACTCTTAGAACAGGTAGAATCATGCAGTCTTTGTCTTTTGTTGTGACTAGTTTAATTCACTTAGCATAACGGTCCCTGTGACTTTAAAAGTAAAATAGTTAAAAAATAAAATAAAATAGTTATTTTACCAACAAAAATGAGTTTATTCAGGAAGAGCAATAGAATTGCAATTTGGGATATGCCAGCTATGACAAAACCGTAGTCAAGTCCGGAGAACAAAGGAGAGGAATGTTCTTTTATAGAGGAAAAGTGAAGTTAGGAGTAGCCGTTATAAACAAAATGTCCTTTTGAGGAAAACTGGAGTCTGATGTGTAGTAGATTTTCATTGGATGGGTTGTGACAGTCTCTATTGGCTAGGCCATTGGGAGAGGGGTGAGTGGGAGAAGAAAATCTTCCTTCCTCCTGCTGGGATAGTAGAGAAGAAAACATCTTCTTGTTTGGGGCAGCCTTTGAAAAGTAGTAGGATTTGAGAACCCCACTCCACCCCATAGACCTTCCCACCTCCATTATTGGTTGAGGTCTTTATTAATTTTCACATCTCCAAGTTTTATTCAAGGTGTGTCATGTGTCAGAATTTCCTTCTGTTTGAAGTCTACATAATATTACTTGTATGTTTATATCACATTTTGTTTATCCATTCATCCATCCATGGACACTTGGATTATTTTCAGCTTTTGTGAATTGTATAAAAGTAACACTGTTGAGACTCTGATTTCAATTGTTTTGTTCTTCCAGGCTGGGCATGTGTTAGCTACTCAATAAATTCTTGTTCAAAATCTTGTTGAACGAGTTTCTTGGCAGTGGGAATGGTCATAGCAGCTTGGCTGAGGCCTGCAATGGAGAGAGTCCCAGAGGTACAAGTGCAGATGGGGGTCCTGGATCAGGCCACATGGTCAGTGCCCTGGAGGTAACAGAGCAGGTTGCTGAGGTGAAGAGGATTGGGGAGCCTCCACTGAGGCTCAGGAGCTGAGGTTCAGTTCCAGGCAGCAACATGCTGACTCTTTCCGGCCTTGGAAACCTGCAGCTGCAGTGAGCCTCTGTCTAGTATACTCCCTCTCCAGCTCTTTCACCTCCTTTGGGTCTCAGATCTTTTACCTCCTCTTCCAAGAGACCTTCCCCAACCACCTCAGAAGCAACATCCCCATGGCCAAGTTATTCTCTAGCGTAATACCATTTATAATCTTTAGAGCCTTATCATAGGTTGTAACTATTTCATTTGTTCATATGTTTCCTTATTTATTGTCTGCTCCCCAACCATCCTGTAAGCACCATGTGGACATGGGTCTTGTTTGTCTGCATCCAAGCAGTACCTGACACATAGTAGGTGCTGCCAAAAAAGGGTAGAATGAATAATGATCAGTTTGTTGACATGAGGAATACAGGCACCTCTGGCTGTAGTCTAAACAGTGCTGGGAAGAGGCCGTGACCCGAGACCTTGGTCAGTTGAGACCTCACTGACCTGGGAAGTGGGATACATCGGAGTCCTGGAGCAAGCAGGGGATAGAACTCAGACAATCAAACATTCTGAGTGGGGACTGGCAGTGCAGGCATAGGACACAGGGCCCTGGCCCCGGGGTTTGGGCTCAGGCACAAGACTATTCATTAGAAGAACCTGTGACTCAGCCAGACATGAGGCTGGAGTTGCTAGCTGGGTTGGACCCAAGGAGTACTAATAGGGAGAACCCCATGAGAGGGCCCATGGCATAAGATTTGAGTGGAAACTGGCTCTTTGATTGCCCTGATTTGGGCAGGGTTGGCCTAGAGCCTGAGTTGGGGGTAATGGGATCCAGAAACAAGGCAGACTATTATACAAGCATGGCAAATTTTAGGAAATTATGCTTCATGGAACATAAAAATCACAAACCATAAAGAAAGGGTGAAAAAAGTGAATGCGTTCAAACTTAATTTTGTTTTATTTTTTGTTAAAAGACTACATAAACAAGGAGGGACTCAGATACTTTCATACCCATGTTCATAGCAGTATTATTCACAACGGCCAAAGGTGAAGACAACCCAAGTGCCTGTCCATCAACGGAAGAATGGGTAAACAAAACATGTTATATATACACAATGGGTATAATATTATTCAGCCTTAAAAAGGAATGAGCTAGGGGGAGGGGGAAATGGGGAGTTGTTAATGGCCAGAGTTTCAGTTTGGCACGATGAAAAGAGTTCTGCGGATGAATGGTGGTGGTGGTAGCACAGCGATGGGAAGCTACTTAGTTCCACTCAGATGTACACTTAAAAATGGTTAAGAATTTTATGTTATTTGTATTTTACCACAATTAAAAGGAAGGAGATTCTTACACATGCTACTACAACATTAATGAAATTTGAAGACATGCTAAGTGAGATATGCTAGTCACAAAAAGACAAATACTGTATGATTCCACACATATGTATATATAGTCAAATTCATAGAGACAGAATGGTGGGTGCCACCAGCTGAGGGGAGAGGGTCAGGGAGTTTGTGTTTAATGGGGACAGTTTCAGTTTGGGAAGATGAAAAATTTCTGGAAATGGATAGTGTTGATAGTTACATAACATTGTAAATATATGAATGCCATTGAACTGTATACTAAAAATATCATCGAAATGATAAAGTTTATGTGTGTATATTTTACCAAAATAAAAAAGAAAAGGGGACAGCATAAGTAGAAAAAAGACAAAGTACAGACTAAGAGAATATATCTAAGTTTTTATATCTATATACATTTATTTACCCTGACTGGAAATATGAGGTTTCTGGATCAGAGACTAGACCAGTTATTTGTTCACATACTGGTTTTACTGCTAATTCCCAGCAGGTGACAGGGTGAGGGCCAGGTGTACCCTGCATGTCCAGGGCTTGTGACAGGGAAGAACTCTGAAACTGTGGATCTCAGAGCAGCATAGACACTGCCAGCACATCTATCCCGCCCACTCTGCAGAGGGACAGAGACCTTTGCTCTCTAATGTAAGCAAATCTACTGAGAAGGGGAGAGGAAAGTCTCTGGGCTTTATAACCTGTTGGAATGTAAACAAATGGCTCTGGGTTTATCACCTTTAGAAACTGACCAGTAAAGAGGCCTGGGGAGAAAGGAGGCCTTTTCTATCTTTGTAGGATGTTAGTATTGAGTATCTGTTACTGAGAAAGGTCTGGACTGTGCAGGAACACGGAGGTCCAGGGAGGATTGCCCTTCAACATCTGCAACATATACAGCCAAAAAAGGATTCATGTACAGAATATTTAACTAACTCCTACACATAAAAAAGAGGAGATAATCGAGTCCATTTAAAAATGGATAAGAGAATATAAACTGACAATTTTGAGACAAGAAATACCAAATGGACAATCGTCGTCGTCGGCAGCCGTCCGTCTCGAGAGACGATGGTGTAGCTTCTTAAGAGTCTATCTGCACCGCCGAGAATGGCTGTGCAGTCCAACTCGGGAGTGACACGGTATCTGTCTCCTCCCGTGTTGAATCGACATCTTGCGATGACGCTGGAGTGTCCTCTCCAGTGAAGCTGAAGCTACAGAGCCTGGGCAGGGTGATATGGAGGGTCTGCTGTTGCCCATGCAGCAGACCCCCCCTCTCTTCGCAGCTGAAGGGTCCAAGGGAAAGACGGAGTCAATACAGCTTGGCTTCAGGTGCACCGCAGGAGTTGCCGGTGTTGACTACAACGTCAAACCGCCTTAGGGACTCCGGCTCCGGATTTTCTGTCGGGGTTTACTCCCTTAGCCTTTCCCCTGAAGAGGTATGCCGCAAGGCAGCGGAGGTTTTTTGGAGTCAGAGTTTTCCTTCTCTGATGTGCCCTGACTGGAAGATCAAACCAGCGACACTTAGCTCGCAGGCCAACGCTCAATCCACTGAGCCAAACCAGCCAGGGTTAATACACCAAATGGACAATAAGCATATGAAAACCTTATGAGACTTACTAGTAAGTAATTAGGGACATTCAAACTAAAAGGGACACCAACCACATATTGAAATATTTCCCAATAATAAAGACATGAAGTAGGCAACTAAATCTGTATAACTGTTAAATAAACAATTCTTTTTCTTTTCACTAAAAAAAAAATAAATAAAATAAAAGGGACACCAACCACATATTGAAATATTTCCCAATAATAAAGACATGAAGTAAATTGTTATGTAGTTAGGCTATAGGAATTCGTAAAGAGAATGAAAGTATGGTTTCACTTGCATGAAATGTCTAGAATAGATAGGCAGATCTATAGGGACAGAAAGTAGATCAATGTTGCCTAGGGCTTTGGATGGGGAAGAGGGAGGTAATTGGGGTGATGGCTAAGAGGAGCTGGATTTCTTTCTAGGGTAATGAAAATATTCTATAGTGGATTGTAATGATGGAGGCACAACTCTGTGATTATACTAAAAAGAATTGAATTGTACACTTTAAATGAATGAATTGTATAGCATAGGAATTATATCTCAATGTGGCTGTTTTCCAAAGGCAATGGGGATACCATTTCCTTCCTACCAGACTACCAGAAAGTAAAAAGTCTGACTATTGTATTTGTTGGCAAAGATGTGGAGAGATGGGCACTCTCTCACAGCTAGCAGAAGGGTAAGCTGGTCAATTTAGGAAGAGCAAACTGGCAGCATCCAATAAAGATGTGCCTACTGTGTCCCAACAATTCCACTCCTAGGTAAAGAATCTAGGACGTGTGTACAAAGAGACTTTACAAGTATGTTCATGGCAACCTTATTTGTAAGAGTGGAAATTTTACATGACTTCCATGCCCATGAACAGAATAAATAAATTATTTTAAATCCATGCAACAGAATACTATACAGCAAATTAAAATGAATGAACTACACAGACACATCTCACAAAGATGATATTTGCTGAAAAAAATAAAAAATCAAGTGTTCAAGAATAGAGTAGGATGCCATTTATATAAAGTCATGCACAACAATAACATTTTTTATCACGAAACATGAAATAATAGTGTAAAACACACATGCGAATGACAAATAGCAAAGTCACGACAATGGTTAGCTCTGGAAAGAGGAAGAGAAAGAAAATTTCAGAGGTGTACATGGGGAAAATCAACTACACCTGTACATTAGTTTCTTTCAAAAAATTTAATGTTGAAAGTTGATAAAGATAGTATACACACATATTTGCAGTATTATCTCCACTTCTCAGTACATTTGAAATAGTTGCCAATATTAAAGAAAAATGTAAAGTTTTATGTTGTCAGGCTGCAGGAATTGGTGAAGAGGATGAAAATCTGTTGTATTGGAGAAGCCAGCTGCCTCCACCTGAGCTGGGAGCACAATGGGGGGCACTATCAGCGCTGTCTCCACCACTCTCCCTACATGGAGGCACGGGGTGGGGTGGGGGTCGTACTGGTGGACAGCAGACATTACCAGATGCACCATTTGTCTCTGCCCTTGATGTATGGGCTAGAGGAGCACAGGCAGACTTTTGCCATGGTGAATGTCTCTTGTTCTAGGCCAGCCGTGGGTTGAAGTCTCCAGTCTGGGCAGTACACCTTATTATTTAGAAACTGTGCCCCAGAGTCCCAACAGCCAGGCTGGAAGACTTAAAAAATGAGACTGCCTGGTTGACGCTAACATTCCGTGGTTGTTGAGAAGCCACAGTTGGTGGTTATCAGTGTTGCCCTGACAATGGTGGGGAACATGAATTACATCATAAGGTTGAAAGGTCATGTCAGACACTGATGAATGTACGTAGTAAAACCTCTTCTGTGCCTGGACTGTGTAGTTGACATGCACTGGATGGTTGATTTAAAAGTAAATTTTCTTCTTACTCCAAGTAACCTCCTATTAAGTTTACTTTTTTTAGTCTAATGTGTTGGAATGTTGCTTAGCAAGCGATTATACCTGGTACTACCTCTTAAAGGAGAATGTCTATTAACCATGTGAGATATGATCAGAGATAGTACAATCTCCCTAGTTTGTATGGTCTTTAAACAACCACGACTTTACTACATCCTTCCACTGCTATGATATGCTAATATTAGCACAGTTTGCAAGTTAGACTCTAAAGAGTCAGAATAATTAAACTCATAATACTGTAAGTTCCCAGAAAGCTGCTACTAAGAGAAGGGAGGGATAGGCCTCAAGAGTTACTTGTCTACAGGTAGCTTTCTCTGTGTAGCTACTGGATACTTTTTAAGTGTGGTCCTTGGACCACCATCAGATCCTGAATTTTAATAAGATGCTCAGGCGGTTAAAATTTGGGAAACACTCAGTCTTACAGCCTGAGGCAATTGCCTTCCAAGAAGTTGCTGGTATTACAAGAAACAAAGCTTCAGAAAGGAGAGACTCAGGAGAGAGTGCAGGAAGAAAAGCTTCTCTAAAAGCCATGAAAACACAGATTCTCTGGGCTGTCCCAAAGTACTGGGTTGCTATTTGTAGATTATATTATGTGCAAAGTTGTTATTCCCTTTCCCCATCCATTGAAAATATGAGTTCAATTCTGGAAAACAGTAGGAAAAAAATGGGGAAGGGGGTTAAAAGTAACATGGAAATCTGAGAGTTTTCATTGAGCATTGTTGTAACCCCCATTGTGCCTTAGTTCCTTCAACTTTGAACTAGCCTGCCTCATTTCCCAGGCCTGCATGAGGATTCAGAGTCAATGCTTCTAAGGACTTTGAGGTCCTCAGATGAAAGGCATAGCCCAGACAGAGGTGTTATTGGGCCACCTGCAAGGGCCAAGCCGGCTCCTGATTCGGCAGCCTCCCTGCACTCGGGCACACTGTGCCTGCTTTCATCTAAGTCCCTGGCTTCTCTGGAGGAAAGGACAGGGAGGGCACGTGGGTGGGGCGAGGAGATAAAGCAGCTTTGTGTATGGATGAGTCAGAGGAAGCCTCATTTGTGGTTGACTGGTCCATTACTCACCGGGCCCTGGCACTCCCACAGGTGGCTGAGGGGAGCAGGACTTTCCCACTGTACTTTGGTGATGCGACAGGGGACTATATCTGTGTACTACTCTCCCGTGGAAGGGATAATCACAGAATGACATTATTAAGCAGCAGGTTAGTCACCACACACATAACATATAACAGTGAATAAATGGTTACAACTCTCAAAGTGATTTTTAGACATAAGCACAAAATAAAGTATTTATAAATGAGTGCCTCTCATAAATCTCCTTGAAGAAGTGACTGCAAATGGGCAGCTCTCATAACAAAACATTTCTACAGTATGCTGGCTTTAAGAAATTCAATATACATAAACTTTAATTTTCAAAACAGATTAGTATAGGGAGGAGTCCTCACAATATATGAGACTTTTGCTTTACAAAGGGACTTATCTATGGGCTCTTAAAAAAAAAAAAATCCTCACCTGAGGACATGTTTATTGATTTTATTTATTTTTAGATCTTTAAATTTTTATTTATTTATTTATTTATTTATAGAGAGGGGAAGGGAGGGAGAAAAAAAGGGAGAGAAACATCAGTGTGTGGTTGCCTCTCACACGCTCCCAACTGGGGACTTGGCCTGCAACGCAGGCATGTCCCCTGACTGGGAATCAAACCAGCAACGCTTTAGTTCACAGGTCAGTATTCAATCCACTGAGCCACACCAGCCAGAACTTTTTTTTAAATCATTTTTTAGTTTCAATTACAGTTGACATACATTATGTTAGTTTCAGATGTACACTTCCGTGGTTGGACTTAATAAGTGATCATCCCAATAAATCTTGCACCCATCTTACACCATACATAATTATTAGACTATTATTGACTATATCCCCTATGCAGGCCTTTACATCCACATGACTATTCTATAACAACCAATTTGAGTTTCTTAATTCCCATGAGTCTGACACTAAGTACCTCACATGAGTGGAATCACACAGTATTTGTGTTTTAGTATGTACGCTGCTGGAGTGAGTACTACAGTGTTTGTCTTTTTGTGTCTGGCTTATTCCACTGGAATAATGCCTTCAAGTTTCACCCATGCTGTAACGGGTGTCAGCCTTTCCTTCCTTTTTAAGGCCAAGTAATATATTCCATGTATCTATATATCCCATTTTGTTTATCCATTTATCCATGGATGAACACTTGTGTTATTTCTACCTTTTGGCTATTGAGAATAATACTGCTATGAACATGAAGTATCTCTTTGAGTCCCTGGTTTTAATTCAATAGCCAGCAGTGGAATTGCTGTATCATCTGATAAGTCTATGTTTAGTTTTTGAGAAACTAACATACTGTGTTCATTTTAATTTTTTCATCTTCTTGCCGACATGTTATTTTCTGTTTTTTGTTTGTTTTTTTTAGGTTGGTTTATTTTTTTAAAGTGGGTGTGAGGTGTCTGGATTCTTTTAAATCACAGTATTTGAAAATGTAATTCTGTTCATTTAAAAAAAATCTATGCCCAAATTTTAGATGATTGGAATAAATGAAAGAATATGGTAAAATCTATAGGCTCTCCTAGTTATACTTTAAAAGTAGGATAGAGCTTAAGGTAAAGAAAGTGAAGTTAATTACTTTCCTCAGTTTGTGGCTGGTCTTACTTTGGGTCTTGCAAGGCTCTTCTCCCTGCCCCCCATGCCTGACCTCCTCCTCTCCTACCACAATGTCAGGTGACTGTTGTGATAGTAACACAATATTATAATCAGGGGCCACAAGTTATCCCCCAAATACTTTGAAAATAGCTCTTTGTTAACAATCTCACTACTTACCTCTCACCTTTTTCACTCAGGCCACTGTGCTGGGGTTGAGAGACTGCTCCTGAGCTCTCAAGAATCATGTGGCATCATCTGGTGGACACCTGCAGGCTGGTAAGGGCTGTGATTGAAGGCTGACTGAAGGCCTTGTCGTGCGATGGGGACCACAGAAAAGCACCCAATTCTACTTGTCAGGGAACTAAGGATGCCAAAGTGGCTTCCTGGAAGAAGTCATTCCTAAGCTGGGGGGAAGGGAGGAGGAGCATGTACGAAAGGCCAGAGCTGAGAGAGAGCCTGAGCTGTAAGAAGAGCCAAGAGTGGTCAGTGGGGCTGGTTGGGAGACGGGTGATGAGGGAGGAGGTAAGTAGGAGCTAAATCTTAATGGGCTTTAAAACCATGGGAAAGTCTGTATGATATCTTGTGAGAAATGTACAGCGATTGAATTTAAACCAGGGTATGACATGATTAGCATTTCTTTTTAAAATGATAATTTGAACTGAAATGTGGAAAATAAATTGGGTTGGAGTGTGGGGAGATATTTTTAAAAATCTGCTTCATCCTGGCAAGTGATGAAAAGAACATGTACAAAAGAGATAAACACATTCATCTGTTCATTCCTTCAGTCATTCATTAATTCAACATCCACCCATTGTTGTTACTGAGCACCTATCCACCATGTGTTAGCATTGTGCTATGTTGTGTGCAAGCAATACAGAGATAAACAAGATAAGCTTGGCAGTCCATGAAAGTACAAAGGCAGTCATATTCAGTGTGTAAGTGTTAAGATGATACAGAACATTTTCGAAGCTTATATTGTTACAGCTGCTTGGTGATTTACAAGCTGAGAGACCCCGGCCCAGCTCCTTCCCATAGCCCCTACCACCCTTTCTATATCATTATGACTTGTTTGTAACCCTTGTGAAGTTATGTCTTACAGGATGTCTAGCCTTTTGCAGAGATAATTGGTTTACAGAGAATTCGACTGTGACTAAGAGGCTGCAGCTGCAGCTGCAGCTAGAGATAACCTTGTGGCCCTGCAAATCTCTGTTCCTGTTACTGCCAAGACGTTCTTGTGGCCCTGCCCAGCCTCCGCTTCCCAAGGCGACTACTCACAGAAGAAGGAAGAGACCCTATATAAACCCTGCCCTAAACCCCATTCGGGGTCAGCGCCATTTTGGAGATTCGGTCTCAGCCCAACCGCTGGCAATAAAATCCCTCTTTCTTGCTCTATTCACTGTCTTGGAGAGTTCATTCTTGCCTCTGTAGCCGAAACAATATAACAGGAACATATTCTAAGAGATTTGGAGCTTCAGAAAGACTTCTTGTAAAACCTCCCCAAAAATGATGTCTAAGTTAAGACCTGAAGGAGGACCAAGAAATGGTCAGGTGATGGAAGGGGTAGAGAGGGTTTCAGGTACATGGAATAGTAGATGTAACTAACCAGAGGTGAGAGATATCAAGGTTTTCTGAATGAATGAAAAGAAGTTGGGTATGACTGGACCATAGGAACTATGAAGGGATGAGGCTAGAGAGGTAAGCAGGGACCCAATTCCAAAGGGCCCATGAATAAGGCTGGATCCAATTATAAAAGGAATGGGAAGTGACAGAGAGAAAAGATCAGATGTACATCTTGGGAAGATCACAGTCTGGAGAACAATTGGATAAACAGTAAAAAGAATCAATAGAACTCAGCAAATCATTAGATCTGGGATTGTACAATAGAAGAGTATGGACTCTCCCAAGTTTCTGACATGAGTTCATAAAATGATAGGAGAATGGGAGGTTTGGGAGGAAAGATGTGAGTTCCATTTGTACATATTGATTTTAAGGGACATTCAAGTAGAATTCTTCAGTACGCAATTGATAATCCCCTCACACAGATTGCATGTAGGATTTACATGTGGTGCACAAATTGTGGGAGTGGGTGAAATCAGATAGGTGAGTCTCAGGCTGAGAACTAGTGATAGCTGAGGAGTTAACTGCAGGGAATTATAACATTTACAGTTCAGGCAGAGGAGGATTCTGCAGAAGAGGCTGGGAAGTGGTGGCCAGGATTATGAGGAGAACTCAGAGGCAGGAATCATGTACTCCAAGAGAGACTTTCCAGGAGGGAGAGGTCAAGTGTGTCAAATGCCTTGGGGAGGTTGGGTAAAACAGTGATAAAAGTGATCATAGAGCTTGGCAAGAATGGTTTCAGAGGAGAGGAGGAGGTGGGGGCAGACTGCAGTCGTCAGAATGGTGGAAGTGAGATGAGACTGTGAGTCAATGAAGCAGGAGGCCAGTGTGCCCTTGGTGGTAGAGCAAAGGCTAAGTCAACCAGAGGGGAGTCAGCAGAAGCATCAGTCACTAAGGCAGACTAAGTCCATGGCTGCAGAAAGACAAGGCTAGTGGGCAGTGGGGGAACAGAGGTTTGAATGTTCAAGACCAGTGATTCTGGATGATAAAGGATACAGAGTCATCAACCAAGTTAATTACTGTTGCTATTATTAACTTGAAGTTTTGATTACATTTCCCCAGGCAGGAAGCAAGAGTTCAATTAATGTTCCTTAAACACTCATTGCACATTTATTGAGTATTTACTATGGGCCATGTGCTGACATTACAAATATGGTTCCTGCTCTGTAGTATTTCATGTCTCTCTGGAAAACCTGTATTTTATTTTATTTTATTTTTTAAAGATTATGTTTATTTATTTCCAGAGACAGGGGAAGGAAGGGAGAAAGAGAGGGAAACTTCAATTGGTTGTTTCTCACATGCCCCCAGTGGGACCCAGCTGGGACGTGGCCTGCAACTCGTGCACTTGCCCCCACCAGAATCGAACTGACAACCCTTCAGTTAGCAAGCTGGGGCTCAATCCACTGAGCCACACCAGTCAGGTCAGAAACACCTGTATTTTAAAAAGGCAGCCCTGGCTGATGTGACTCAGTCGATTGAATGCTGGCCTTTGAACCAAAAAGTCACCGCTTCAATTCCCAGTGAGGACACCTCCCTGGGTTGCAGGTAAGTCCCCAAATGGGCATCCTAGAGGCAATTGATCAATGTTTCTCTCCCACTCTTTCTTTCTCCCTTCTCCTCTCTCTAGAAATGAAAAAATTAAATCTTTAAAAAGTAAAAATAAAAGGGCAGAGTAAAACTCTAATTTCCAAAGCATGAAAAACAAAAAGAATGTAGATTTCAATAAAATCTTACTTGTTTTTTGTTGTATTGTTGGACAGTTACATGGAGTTTTGCCTTTACAATTCACATTCCCAATGTCCAAGGGGGTCAAACAGCACTGGAAGCAAACAGTCAAAACCTCAACCTGGGACCCTGTGTAAGTGGGGCCCCGGCTGAGAAAGATGAGGTCATATTGGATGGAAAAACAGGTCACAAGGTAGGGACCAGAAGATAAGTTCATGACCAAAAGTAAGTGGTCTTATCCCACATGAGTACAGAGTAAGATTGGGAAAATTGTTTTTGATTTATTTGTGATGTAGCTGTTGGGTAAAAGGTGATTATACATAAAATACTAAAGGGAAATACAACAAAAATGTTAACAGTGATTATCTCTTGGTGGAGGATTATGGGTGATTTGATTTTCTTCTTCATAACATTTTTGTATTTAAAAATTTTGTAATGAACAGTATTCATTTTATAATCTGAAAAAAGGTGTTATTTTTAAAACATAAAAGGAAATATCAAAAAGAGGCAGAATGATAACATTGCTTCATTCGAAAATGGCAGAAAATAGACTGTTGTTAAGAAATACTCAGAAATAACACTGGAGATTTTGAATCACATGCCATGCTTACCTTTGTCACAAATTTGTGATGGTCCTAGGCATTTTCTTTAATCTTTTTATCATAAAATCGAGGAGCAGTGGATCTGACTGTGTGTGCCAACCCCTGCTCATGTTTCCTCTAGAATAGGAAAATGACTTGCCCAGGCTTACACAGTTATTCTCTACATTTTTCCTGTTATGTGATATGTAATTTTGTCTTTCAATTCTCAGGTAGAAAGTGGAGTATGAGGGTCAATAAGTATTAAGAGTTATAATTCTTAATTGTGACACTTTTATTCATAAAAAAAGAGTTGATGTCTATGATGAAAGCGTGACATATTCTAAAATAAAGATCACTTCTGAGTGAAATAGAGTTTTTAAGGTTAATTCATTTGGTAGGAGGGAAGTTAATCTTTTAAAAGACATGCATGGGCATTCCTAAATTCAGTTTTAATGAGTATTTGTCAGTAGGTAGGGAGAGATGGAAATTGAGTTTTGAGTATATATCCTTGTTTTAAATACAATTCCCTTTTATTAGCTTCATGGGAAGGGGACTAGCTTTTCTTTGTACCAAATCTCTCTTAAAAAAGAAGTAAAGTCCTGGTTCTGCAAGTTGCTTCTTGTGTTGGCAGGTGAATGAATATGCTGCCACTGGTGTGGAAGAGCAGCTTTCTGCTTTCCACACCCATTCCTGAACTGCAAGAAAGAAAACCTACCCAGAAGCTGGAAAGAATCCAGAGGACATGGACAAACCCACAGCTTCTCCCTTGAGAGAGAGTTGTGTCCATTCCTTTCTCTGGTCTACTGAAACCTTGAGAAACTAATTAAAGGATTGCTTGCCTTGGAGGCCTTTCACCTAAGCAGTCTCAATCCTGATCTGCAGTGTTCCAGGCTGTCCAATAGGCACACCTGGGCACTGCATATGTGAAATTCCAAAGCACCAAAACACTGCTGACCTAGGACCTGTGGACCTTTTCACAGCCCTTTAGGGCCAAAGCAACCCAGTAGGAAAGAGCCCTGGGTAGGTCTTCCTTTCCTCATCATGTCTTCAAAATAAATTTGGGTGAATAGTCACAGCTAAATTTGAGAAATTATTGGCACAACTCTCAATCAAATTCTCTAGATGGAAAACAAATCATTCTTCTATAAAAATATGAGTTCAGAACCCATCCAGGATTTTTTAGTACCCTGGGTCAACCTAAAAATTCCATTCTCTTTCCTTCCAATGCAGAATAACCATCAGGTATTGAAATGCGGTTTTCCTCCAAGGGACCCAGCTTGTCAAATCTGGTAACAGAGAGAAAAATATTGGTAAACCATTGGTGAGAAATATTGGTAAAATATTTAAGATATTTGGGCCACCTTTAGCCTCATTCACCTAAGTGAAATAGAGCAAAGAGCTATTTAGTAGGGACTTACTTTTTGGTACATTTTTGGCATTAGGGTAGACAATTATTTAGCTCTTACATTTAGAACTATGAATGAATTTTTGTGTATAGTGTGAGGTAAAGGCTATATATTTTTTCCCCTTGGCATCTTTATTGCAAATCATTCATCATAAATGTTAGGGCTGATCCATGCACCTATGCTTATGTCAGAACAAGATTGTCTTGATTACCATAGCTTTATAATAAGTTTTGAAATCAGGTAGTATAAGTTCTCCAACTTTGTTCTTTTTTCAAAATTGTTTTGCTCTTCTAGGTACTTTGCATTTCCATATAACTTTTAGGGTTAGGTTATGAAATTCTTAAAAAAAAAATCCTTATTTTTATAGGGGTTCTGTGGAATCTTTAGATCAATTTGGGGAGAATTGCTTTCTTAACAATATTGAGCCTTCTAATTATATATGTTATGTCTCTCCATTTATTCAGCTTTTCATGTAAATATCTTATTAGTGTTTTGTGATTTTTAGTTCATAGTTCTTATACTTCTTTTGTTAAATTTATTCCCAAGTATTTTGTTCTTTTTGATGCTACTGTGAATGTAATTGCTTTTTAATATCATTTCTGGATTGTTCATCGTTAATATATTGAAATACAATTAATTTTGTATATTGTTTTTATATGCTGTAGCCTTCCTGACCTGGTTTATTTATTCTAATAAGTTTGGGGAGACTGCTTAGAATTTTCTACATGTAAGATCATGTCTGTGAATAAAGGCAGTTTTACCTCTTTATTTCTAATCTATATACCTCTTATTTATTTTTCTTGCATTATTTCACTGGCTAGAGATGCCAGGGCAGTGGTTAGAGCAAATATCTGACTTGTTCCCAGTCTTACAGGGAAAGTATACATTCCTTCACTATTTTATTTTTAAATTGTAGTGAAATGTAAAATATCGTAACAAAATTTATTCCTTTAACCATTTTTAAGTGCATGGTTTGGTGGCATTAAGTACTTACACATTGTTGTGCAACCATCACTACCTTCCATCTCAAGAATTCTTTTCATCTTCCCAAACTGAAATTCTTTACCATTAAACACTAACTCCTCATTCCTCTTCCTCCTAGCCCCTGACAACTACCATTCTACTTTCTGTCGCTATGAATTAGACTATTCTAGGTTCTTCATATAAGTGGAATCATAGAGTATCTATCCTTCTGTGACTGGCTTATTTCACCTAGCATAATGTCTTCAAGATTGATCTATGTTGTAGCATGTGTTAGAATTTTCTTCCTTTTTTAAGGTTGAATATATTCCCTTGTGTAATCAGTCTTTCACTAATAAGTATAATGTTCTTTGAGGAAGCTTCCTTTTATTCTTACTTTTTTTTGGGGGGTGGGAATAAATGGCAAAGATTTATTCAAGGGTCTTAGAGGTTGCTAACTGGAAACACAGGCAAAAAGCTAGACGTGTTCCCAAGAAGGAAAAGTTGAGTTCTTGTAATAAAAGTCATATCCTAGAGAATAATCAGTCTCGGGATCCCACTGCCTGCCTCCACCCTCTAGGCAAAATTCCAGAGGCAAAGATTAGGCGGTAGAGGAAAGGAGTCTTCATTCAAAAGCTTCACAATTTTGGAATAACAACTTTCCACATGTATTAGTCACTTAAGCCTATCAATTAAGGCTAAACTCTTTAACACCTGAGTTCTCCTGGCTTTCCCCCTGTTAGTTTTTAATTATTTTATTTCTATAGGGTTCACATACACACTACAGCATAAGATACAAAAGCTGCACAATTTTGGAAGAATAGCAGCCTTCTGCCTCAGAGCCTGTTCCCTCTAGAAAAACCAAAGAAGAATAACCCTGCCACCCTCTGCCAGGCCAGCCCAATCCCAGGCTGTGCCTGAAGTTCTTTTCCATGCAAAATACCATCCATTGGGAAACGCAGGGAGCTGTAGCACCATCGTCCAGGTATCCTCAAGGAGGAAGAAGTAGCCTGAGCCCTAGAGCCCTGGATCCCTGGAGCCCTGTTCCTTTTATTCTTACTTTATTGAGACATTATATCATGAATGTAAACTGGATGTTTAGAAATAATTTTTATGCAGCTATTGAGATGACTGTGGTTTTGTTCTTTTTTCTATTAATAGTGAATTACATTAGTTGAATTTTGGGTGTTAAAACAACCTTGCCTTCCTGGGATAAATTCCACTTGGTCATGAGATATTATCGTATGCTTTTTTAAAAAAGACATATATAGCTCTAGCTTTTATATTTAGGTCTAGGTACATTTTGAGTTACTTCCTGCTTACAATGAAAGGAATGGGTCCCAAACCAATTCTTTTGCCTGTGGATATCCAGGTGTTCTAGCATTATTTGTTGAAAAGACTATTTTTTTTCCCCCATTGAACTATCTTGTCACCCTTGTTGAAAATCAATTGACTGTGAATAGAAGTGTTTATTTCTGGACTTTCAATCCTGATCCCTTGATCTACATTTTCTCCTTGTGCCACACCACACTGTCTTGATTATTGTAGCTTTATAGTAAATTTTAAAAACAGCAACTATGAGTTCTTCAACTTTGACTTTTTTTTCATTACTGCTTTGGCTAATCAGCATCTTGTATTTCCTGAAGTCCTTTTTAACTTTACCTCACCTGGAAAGAACTGTCTCGACTCAGGTGTGATTTAGCATTATGCATTGTACCAGTGGTATCATCGCCTCTGAAGTGTGACATAAGCATTGGTAGAACTGCCCCGCTGAGCTCAGTGTAATTTGCTGACCTTCAGAATCATGATTAAATAATGATTAAATAATGATTAAATGAATTGATGCTATTTGTTTTAAACTTTGGGGTGAGTTGTTACACAGCAATAAATAAGAGGGATAAAATGTGTATCCCAGCTTGAGAACCTTTCTATTAACCTTTACTAAAGGATTTTACTTAACTTACTGCCCTTGCTATAGGAATGTATGATGGGTATAGTGTCTACTTGCTCACGAGGTGAGGGGAGGAGGTAGAAGCTAATGTGAAACTGTATGAGGGATATATTTTAGAACTAAGTGTTTAGAAAAGCTAAGCTTCCCCTGAGGAAGTTTCTTTTCTTCTCTAACAATTAGAGCTATGTAACTGATGTTATTTTCCTCTTTAGTTTGGCTGCTAATAAGCAAAAAGTAAAAATTAAGGCTTAATTATAGCAGCTATATAATTTCTTATAGCTTGCACCCTTATGGCTTTTTCTTTCCCTCTTCTGTTATTAACTTTTATTTTAACAACTTATGTTTATGTTATCCATTATCCTATTATTTTATTCTTATTTATACTTAGTTATGTTATTTTATGTAACTTTGTGGCAAATCACTTTAAATTCCTTTTGGAAAAAAGTGGACTTTAAATAAAAGCTTTTAAGACTGACTTTTCCTTTAGTATGCAGAATGTTCTGTTCTCTATCAATATATGTTTTGAGTAATGAAATAAGGTATGATAACTGACTTCGGTCAGAGGACAGAAAAAACTGGGTAAACTAGTTGAAAAAATAGTTAAACAAGTAAGTTGAAAAACTTTGTCAACTTGATTAGGGATTGAACAAGCCTACCTCACAGGAATGTTGAGGGGATTAAAGGAGATTATTTACGTTTAGTACCCATCGTAGAGTCAAGCACGTGGTGTGTTTGTAAATATTATCTTCTTTCCTCATACCTTTCTTCACTTAGATGCTTTGATAACTTCTTAAAATTATATTTGCTTTACAAAAGTAATATAATTTGTTGAACGTTCAAATGAACTTTGCCATGTCTTGACCAGAGGGAATTTCTCACTGTTTTTTGGTAGGGGGTCAGAGGAGGAAACTGAGAGGCAGAGCACCCCTCCTAGCCTGTGGTGCACATTAGACAGCTAGGTGTGGAATCACCACTCTGAGGCTCGGGGAGCAAAACATTATGATGCTGGAGTCTTGTAAAGGGAAAACAGACCTGAGGGCAGGGAAGCAGGTGTGGAATAAGAATTGCCAGCAGCAGCTATCCTTGGAGAATGGGAAACAGCCTCCAACCCTGCAGGGGGCTTGACTCTGTTGCCTAAAAAACAATCAGTTCTCCAGATGGCTGTTGCTTGTACAGCACATCCACCTGCTGCATCCCTTGCTCTGCCTCCTCCACACCTTCTCAGTCTGGACCCAGGACACCAGCATGCCACCAGCAGGGCTCTGGTGTCACTCAACCCTTTGGGAATTGCCCTAACAGTACCGACTTCTGAACTGCCTTTGTTTTGCCTGGCTTGCTTGTGATAAACTGACACTTTTTAAAACTTGAGGACAGAAAGTGGCAAGAGAGACTTTTCTTTTGGTGCTATTCTGAATAATATTTTTGAGCTAAATTTAAGATTCTTGGTTCAGTTGTTCCTAGGACTGCTCCTTCCACTTCAATCGTATTTTACAATCCAATAACCCAGTTTATGTTGTGTATTTTAAGATGAAGATGAATTACCTGCGCAGTGGCTTCCTTTATTATTACTTATTGAGGAGGATAAAAACGGAAATCTCAGACCTTACTCTGCCTCACTCCCTACATTTTCAGTCTCATCTCCCCTAATTCACTCCCAACTCACAGGAAAACAAATCCTCAAGGAGTTGTCATGAACCCACCACTCTTTGGTGCCTTTGTACATTCTGTTCACTCCTCCTGGAACGCTCTCCTGACTTTTATATGTCATGAAAATGCCTATTCATTCTTTAATATACACCTTTGATTTTTGCCATGAGGAATATTACCACCCTCCAACTTCTACTCCTTTTTGTGCCTTTATCAGACTTATTGTTTAATGATTTACTTATAGGTCGGTCTCTGTGAGTTATACTGTGAGTTCCTTGAAAACAAAATCTCTAGACTATTCATATTTGTATTTTCAATAATATGACCATCCTTGTACCTGTGGGTGTGATAAATGTTTCTGAAATTTTATGTTAAAAGAAAAAAATTATGAGGGGTATTTCTGAACTTATTATACCCCAACAGATCAACCATTTACTGGTAGGGTATTCCCATCTTAGTTATTGGTTAGAATGAAAATTATACCCTTTTGGGGACACTCCCAGAAAAGCTAGTAAATTTTCTCAGAGTCTTTGTTTATCTCTAGGATGGCATTATGCCATAAAATAAATAATTATACATGTGAAGTATATAATATTTTGTGTAATTAAAGATGTGATGCTAATTGAATCTACCTCCCTGCAAGGGCTGTCTCTCAGCCCTTAGTATTTAGGGTCAACTGTGTGGTGTACCTGAACAGTATAGTTTAAAAAGACAAAGCAACCAAAATTGGAGAAAACCAAACAAACTAGCCATCATATCAAATCTACCCAAATGCCATCTATACAGAGATGTATATTGTTTTTAAAGGTTCTGTTTTAACTTTTAACTAGTATAATGTATTCATCACACTTTTTTTAGTTGTCCTTTTCCAGAGGCCTATTTCATTCAGGAGGTTTAAATATTGGAGAACATGTCTGATTTGCAGACAGATTGCTCTTTAAGTCAATAGTGGATATCTCTGAAAAATCAATTTTTGATCCACTTGAAGGTTTTAAATTATCCAAATGAAATTGCAGGGATTTTCAAAGAGGCCTGAAGTAAATAAGAACCATATGCACTCTATTAACCATGTCCTTATCTGAAAGTTAAACGTAAACTTCATTAGTATTCATGAATGTCATTCATTTTCTCCCCAAAATCATCTTTCCCCATCTCATCGGGAACTGAGATTCTCTATTTACAAGCACATTTTGAGCATCTACTATATACCAAACGCCCTGGAGTAAGTTGACCTCAATGCTCCCGCCATGTTAGAGATGGGGGAACACAGCCTCACTCTGGAGCCAGCATCCTGGGAATGTGTCAGGCAGCGCTGTCCTGAATCAGCTGGTGAGCCCTTGGGTAAAAGGGTCAAAGCCGGGGCAGAGAGGTCAAGCTGTGCTGGCTGTGGCAGCTGCGGTGATGGCGGTGGGATGGTGGTAAGCACAGACACCCGTATTTAAAAAGAGGTGAGAAACACCTGGGGAGCACCCCCAGCTGCAGACCAGACCCATCAGCTCGTGATTCCAACAACAGAGAAGGCAGACCCCCATTGCCTCGGACTGTGAAGGCTGGAGTGAGTGGGGACAGAGGAAGAAGCTCCCAGTCTCTCAGTGGAGAGTAAATGGCAAGAATCCATCTTGGACCCTCACCCCCACACAAAACGCCACAGAATGGTGAGAAGGGTCGCCTAGTAGTGATGAGTGCAGGGGGCTCCGCCCCCTATAGCATAGGAGGTGTGACAGCCCTGCCCAGGAGCGAAGGTAAACACAAAACTGTCAGGATGGCAGAGATCATGATAGAGATCCCAGTGACGCAGCTGACCAGACAGCAAATTTCTAATCTAACGAAGCAGCAGATAGGAAATCTTTCTGAGGCACAGTTCAGAGCTTTGATTATAAGAATGCTTACAGACCTGACAGCAGATCTTAAACAAGACGGGGAAGGAATGAAGACTAGTCCTACTGAAATGAATGAAAACACATACAAAACAAGTGGTGAGGGAAGGAAAACCAGGGATCAAACCAACAAATTGGAACATAGGGAAGGAACAAACAGTCAACCAGTGCAGAAAGAAACAAAAAGTGAGAAAAATGAGGAAAGGCTCAGAAACCTATGGGACAACTATAAGCGGGCCAACATCTGAATCATAGGGTTGCCAGAAGGTGAAGGAGAACAAGAAATTGAAAAATTATGTGAAAAAATAATGAAGCAGAACTCCTCTAACTTGGGGAAGGAAATAGACTTATAGGTCCAGGAAGCACAGGGAGTTAAAAAAAAGAACAACAAAAAACTGGACCCAAGGAGAACCACACCAAGACACATTATAATCAAAATGTCAAAAATTAAGGCTAAAGAGAGAATATTAAAAGCAGCAAGAGAGAAGAAGAGAATTACATACAAAGGGATCCCAATAAGACTCTCAGCTGATTTCTCAAAAGAAACTCAGCAGGCAAGAAGGGACTGGCAAGAAATATTCAAAGTAATGAAAAGCAGTAACCTACATCCATGATTACTCTATCCAGCGAAGCTGTCATTCAGAATAGAAGGGCAGAGAAAGTGCTTCCAGGACAAAGTAAAACTGAAGTAGTTCATCAGACCCAAAGCACTGTTATATGAAGTGTTAAAAGGACTTGTTTAGGAGAAAGAGGATCAAAACTATGAACAATAAAATGAAAACTGTATCACAACAAACAACAACAGAAGCTGGGGAACCGAAACAAAGCCAAAGTAAGTAGGCAACGAGAGCGGGAAAAGAATTATAGGTATGGGGAACATATTGGGGGAAGGTCAGCTGGGAGGGAGAAAGGGGAAAAGGGAGGGAGATGGTACAGAACTTAAGAAGCATAGTAGGAGAGAGTGGAGAGTAAAAAGGAAAATGTTGAGAAGAATTATATGTACAATCAATGGGCATGGACTAAGGGGGGGGGAACAACTGGAAGGACGGGTGTCACTGAGTGGAGGGGAACAAAGGGAAAAGAAATTGGGACAACTGTAACAGCATAATCAATAAAGCATATTAAAAAAATTTTATTATGGTTAATTATACATAGGAGAAAATATGCCATTTTAACTATTTTATTTTTTTATTAAAAAGTTTTTAAAAAGTATATTGTATTGATTATGTTGTTACAGTATCAATTTTTTTCTTCTTTGCTCTCCTCTGCTAAGTATCCCCCTTCCCTCCAGCAATCCCAGCCCCCTTAGTTCATGTCCATGGGTCATACATATAAGTTCTTTGGCTTCACCCTTTCCTATATTATTCATAATTTGTCTATGTCTATTTTGTACCACCCAATTAGGCTTCTTAGTCCCTGCACCATTTTCCCATTTCTTCCCTTTCCCCATCCCAGCTGATAACCCTCCAAATGATCCCCATACCTATGATTCTGTTCCTATTCTGGTTTGCTTAATTGGATTTTGTTTTTATTTTTTAGATTTATTTGTTGACAGTTGTGAGTTTGTTGACATTTTAATGTTCATAATTTTGATCTTCTTTTCCTTAACTAAATTCCTTTGACATTTCACATAATAATAGTTTGGTGATGATGAGTTCCTTAAGCTTTACCTTGTCTGGAAGGCACTTTATCCACCCTTCCATTCTAAATGATAGTTTTGCTGGATAGAGTAATCTTGGTTGTAAGTTCTTGCTTTTCATCACCTTGAACACTTCTTGCCAGTCCCTTTCTGCCTGCAAAGTTTCTTCTGAGAAATCAGCTGAAAGTCTTATAGGCACAGATTTGTTGGTAACTCTCTGCTTTTCTCTTGCTGCTCTTAAGATTCTCTCTTTATCTTTCAGGTTTGGCATTTTAATTATGATGTGTCTTGGTGTGGTCCTTTTTGGGTCTAGCTTATTTGGGACTTTGTATGCTTTCTGGACTTGTAGGTCTATTTCCTTTGCCAAATTTGGGTAGTTATCCTTCATTATTTTCTCACATAAGTTTTCAATTTCTTGCTTTTCCTCTTCTTCTTCTGGAACTCCTATGATTTGGATGTTTGCACGTTTAAAGTTGTCCCAGAGGTTTCTAAGCCTTTCCTCATTAAAAATAAAAAAAAAAGTTTCCTCATTCTGTACTGGTTGACTGTTTTGTTTTGTTTTTCCTTATGTTCCAAATCATTGATTTGAACCCCAGTTTCCTTCCCTTCACCACTGGTTTTGTGTGGCTTTTCCTTCATTTCATTTAGCATAGCTTTCACTTCTTCCCTTATGCGTTTGCCATACTTAAGGATATCTCTCATGTCTGTGAGCATCTTTATCACCAGTTTTTTAAACTCTACATCTGTTAGGTTGGCTATCTCCTCGTTTGTTAGGTTGTCTATCTCCTCGTTGCTTATTTCTCCCACTGAAACCTTGATCCATTCCCCTTTTTGGGTCATACTTTTCTTTCTCCTCAACTTGATAGGCTCCTGTGTTTGTTTGTCTCTGTGTCTTAGGTAGAGCTGTCACACCTGTTATGTTGTAAGAGGCAGAGCCTTGGGTATTCATCAATACAGGGTGACCCGTTTCACCACGTTGTGGCACTGTATGTGGGGGAGCAGTCTGAGAGGGAACAATGCCACCTGCCCAGCACTCACCCCTTTTCCAGGCACCTCTCCCACTTCCGCACTGGACTGTCACCCTTTTAGCTGCTGCCCTGGCCATCGTGGGTCTGCAGATATTCTAGGATTGTGGACTCTGCTGAGAGACTGGCAATTCCTTCCTCTGCCACAACTCCCACTGGCCTGCACAGTCAGAAGCAACGAGGCTTGATATTCCCCGGCACTGGGACCATGAGCTGTGTGGTCTGGTCTGGTGCTGGGAGCACTTCTGAGGTGTCCCTCCCAACTTTTTAAAATGCGTGACTGTGCTTTCCACCAGTCTGCTGCTACCGCTGCTTCTGCTGCCACCAAACTGTGTCCTATCTGGCCCAGCTCCGCCTCTCCTACCTGTCTGAATGAGTGTTTCTTCTTTATATCTTTGTTGAACTTCCATGCAGCTTGATTTTCTGGAACTTCTGGTTGTCTCTAGTTTTGGGGTGGTTGTGTTCCTTCTTAGTTGTGGAGGGAGACGCAGCATGTCTGTCTAAGCCTCCATCTTCGCCGAAATCTCTTAACTATTTTAAATGTTTAATTCACTGACATTAAATACATTCACAATGTTGTATGAGTGTTATCGGAGAAACCCTGGTTCTTCTCACTAATGCAGTAAGGAATTACAGATCAGTGAGCCTATTAGCGTACACACAAAGTTTATTAGTGAACGGGAGAGCAAGAGCAAGGGTAGCCAAAGCCTGGGGTGGCAGTCTTGTCCTAGGGTGGCCATAGGTCCAATGGCCAGAAAGCCAAGAGGGCCAAGAAAAGAGAGTGGCCAGAGGCCAGGTGGCCAGCCCCCTCCCCACCAGGCTGGGGATCAGGAGCCCCACATGCGGCAAAAAGGCCAAGAGAACGAGTCCTTTGTTCTGAGGACTTACATAGTTGGCGGGATGGGGGTAAAGAAGTAACATATTGATTGACAGATAAAGGTAGTGTCAGCTTGCTTGGGGAGGGGGAAAGGGAGAGGAACATAACTACCCAAACTTTGGTATATGTGGAGGTCTGTTAGCCTGAATCCTTATCTTGATCCAGACTCCAATTGCTCATCTTTTAAAACACACAAGTGAAGGGAGGAAGTAAATTAAAGTTAGGGCAGTTACCCGAAGTTATTTATGGGCTCTTTCTGTAAGCATTAGGGACTCCCTGTAAAGCAGATAGTGACCAGAGGTAGGCAATTAACCAAAGTTTTTTTATGGGCTTTTTCTTTGGGCACAGTGGACCGTCTCCTGCCTTTCTGGCCTTGGAATGAAAGTACAGTTTCAAAGGCTTTCCTTCCCAGATAGTGGAAAAGATACATAGAATTTCAAGAACTGCCCTCCTCCCGTGTTAGCATGGTATTTTCTTATGATGTTGTTATGCCTGGCAATATTATCAGACCAGGCTCAGGACTGCTGAGTTAGAGGGTGAGACATGTCTCTCTCTGCTACTCATTCTCCCATAATACAAACATCCTACTATTAATTTCCAAAATTCCCAAATGGAAACTCTGTGTGTGTTAAGCAATAAATCCCCACTCCACTCTTCCCCTGGCCCTGGTGACCTCTATTACACTTTCTGTGTCTAGAATTTGCCTATACTAGATGTTTCATACAAGTGGAGTGACACCATATTTGAATTTTTTGTCTGACTTATTTCAATTAGTACAGGTACTCCCTGTATAACATGGCACTTCTATAACACGGTTTCGCTCTACCATGGTTAGAGAATTTGGGGAAAACCCCATATAACATGGTACTTCTATAACACGGTTTCACTTTAACACCATATGACTGTAGAAGATATCCAAGAATTGCTGGTAGAAGAAGAAACTGATGAAGCAATTTTGGTGGAAATGACATCTTTAATGTGCCAACATAACTTAGGGGATGATAGCACTGATGGAAACGAAGAAGTTAAACAGCTTACTCTAAAAAGCATAAAGAAAGGCCTAGAATTAGCTGAACAGAGTCATATTTCTTAAATGAAGACCCTTGCACTGAAAGGAGCACAAAGTTTAAGAGGGAACTTAAAACATGCTTAGCACCGATCTGGCTCTTGACTTCCGGCTAAGATGGAGACGTAGACAGACATGCTGTGTCTCCCTCCACAATTAAGAAGGAATACAACTATCTCAAAACTAGAAACAACGAGAAGTTCCAGAAAATCAAACTACATGGAAGTCCAGCAAACAAAGATATAAAGAAGAAATACTCATCCAGACAAGTAGGAGGGGCGGAGCTGGGGCAGAGAGGATGTGATGTGGTGGCGGCGGCAGCAGAAGCAGCAGCAGCAACAGGCCGGCAGAAAGTGCAGTCACATGTTTTAAAAAGTCATGAGGGACACCTGGGGAGTGTTCACAGCTCCTCAACAGACCTCGAAGCACATGGTCCCAGCGCCAGGGAAAATCAAGCCTCATTGTTTCTGACTGTGCAGGCCAGTGGGGGCTGGAGTGTAGGAAGAAACTGGTCATCTTTCAGCAGAGTTCACTTGTTTAAAGGGTCCCCACGGTCCTAGAACGTCCACAGACCCATCCACTCTGGGAACGATGGCCAGGGCTGCAGCTAGAGGGGTGCCAGTCCAGTGCAGAAGTCTGAGAGGTGCCTGGAAAAGGGGTGAGTGCTGGGCAGGCGGCGGCATTGTTCCTTCTCGGACCACTCCCCCACATATAGCGCCACAACGTGTACTGAAAAATCCCTAAGGCTCCGCCCCTTACAACGTAACAGGAGCAACAGCTCTACCTGGGACAGGAGGCAAACAAACACAAGAGCCTCTCAGAGTGAGGAGACAGAGAAGTGTGGCCCAAAAGGGGGAATGGATCAAGATTACAGTGGGAGAAGTTAGCCACTAGGAGATAGCCAACCTCACAGATGAGGAGATAGCCAACCTAACAGACACAGAATTCAAAACACCGGCGATAAAGATGCTCATAGGCTTGACAGATATGCTTGAGTATGGCAAACGCATAAGAGAAGGAGTGAAGGCTACACTAAGTGAAACAAAGGAAAATCCACACAAAACCAATGGTGAAGGAAAGGAAACTGGGGTTCAAATCAATGATTTGGAACATAAGTTAGAAAAAAACAGTCAATCAGTGCAGAATGAGGAAACAAGAATTGAAAAAAATAAGGAAAACTTCCCAAATTTTGTGTAACAGATGGATATACAGTTCCGGGAAGCACGGAGGGTCCTGGACAAGCTGGAGCCAGAGGCGACCACACCAGGACGCATCATAATTGAGATTCCAAAGGTGAAAGATAAAAAGAGAGTCCTGGGGGCAGCAAGAGAGAGGTGGAGAGTTGCCTACAGGGGGCTACCTATAGGACTGTCAGCTGATTTCTCAGAGGACACTTTGCAGGCAGGAAGGGACTGGCAAGCAGTATTCAATGTGATGAAAGGCAACCTACAACCAGGATCACTCTATCCAGCAAAGCTATCATTTGGAATGGAAGGGCAGATGAAGTGCTTTCCAGACAAAGTAAAGCTAAAGGAGCTCATCATCACCAAGCCATTATTATATGAAATGTCAAAGGGACTTAAGAAAAAGAAGATCAAAACTATGAACGTTAAAATGACAACAAACTCACAACTATCAACAACTGAATCTAAATAATAAAAACCAAATTCAACCAAGCAAACCAGAACAGGAACAGAATCATAGGTATGGGGATCATTTGGAGGGTTATCAGCTGGGAGGGGGGAGAGGGAGAAATGGGGATATGGTGCAGAGATTACGAAGTATAGTTGGTTGGTATAAAACAGACAGGGGGAAAGTTAAGAATAATATAGGAAAGGGTGAAGCCAAAGAACTTATATACATGACCCATGGACATGAACTAAAGGAGTTGGGATTGCTGGAGGGAAGGGAGGTACTGCGTGGAGGGGAGCAAAGCGGAAAGAAAATTGGAACTACTGTAACAACATAATCAATAAAATATACTTAAAAAATATGCTTAGCACCGTATAACGACATATATAAAGATCTTAAGCTAAAAGCAATCAACCTAAAATGACAGATTTTTTGCAAAAAATAGAGCATTGAAATCACGATAATGCTGGAGAAAGTTCAGAGGATGAGGATATCTTGTCAAAAAGAAAACACATTCAGTTAATGGAGCTTAGTAGTGATGATGAAGAAAACATTACTTAATTCATATTAATATGTAATACTTTTAATGAAAATTAGTTTAATAAAGATATTTCTCTTAATTATAAAAATATAGTACATTTAAATAATTTTTGGAACCTAACCTCCCTTTTTGTACTAGTTCTTTGTTTCATATAAAACAGATTCACATAACATGGCATTTGTTAGGAACCTAACAACTGTGTAATACAGGGGTTACCTGTATAATATTGTTGAGGTTTAAGTATGCTGTAATAGAAGTTAATTTCTTTTTATGACTGAATAACATTCTGTTGTTCACATATACTGGTTGTTTTTTTTTTAATCTATTCATCTTTTGATGGATACTTGGGTTGTTTCTGGCTATTGTAAGTAAGGCTGCATTAAAGTTTGGTACACAAATATCCCTTTGAACACTTGTTTTCCATTCTTTTGGGTATATATGTAGGAGCAGAATTGCTAGGTCATTTGGCAATTCCATGGTTAGCTTTTTAAGGAAAGACTAAACTCCTTTCCACAGTGATTGTAACATTTTACATTCCCACTACATCTTCACCAACACTTATTTATTTTTTTAAATAATGGCCATCTTAGTAGGTTCAGTGAAGTAGTATTTCATCGTGGTTTTGATATGGGTTTCCCTAATAACTAATAATTTTGTACATTTTTTTAATGTGCTTAGCAGACGTTTTACATCTTCTTTGGAGAAATGTCTATTTAAGACCTTTGACCATTTCTTAAATTTGGTTGTTTGTCTTGTTGAGTTTTAGGAATTCTTTATATATTCTGGATTATAAACCTTTATCAGATAATTCATCTGCAAATATTTTCTATTTTCTTCCAATAGGAAGAAAAAGACAGCAGGTTCTCTTTTCTCTTTCTCAATAATGTCTTTTGATGCACAAAAGTTTTTAACTTTGAAAGCTGATTTATCTAATTTTTCTTTTGTTGCTTGTGATTTTGGTGTCATACATAAGACCCCATTGCCAAATCTGAGGTCATGGAAATTTACTCCTGTGCTTTTTTAAAAAGAATTTTATAGTTTTGGCCCCATCTGGTGTGGCAGAGTGGGTTGAGCCTTAGTCTTCGAACCAAAAGGTCACCAGTTCAATTCCTGGTCAGGACACACACCTGGGTTGTGGGCCAGGTCCCCAGTTGGGGGTACATGAGAGGCCACCAATTGATGTTTCCCTCTCACATCGATGTTTCTCTCTCCCTCCCCCCTCTCTTAAAAATAAATAAAATCTTTAAAAAAAAGAATTTTATGGTTTTAGGTCTTATATTTACGTCATTGATTTATTTGAGTTAATTTTTGTATATGGTATATGATAGGGGCCCAACTTCATTCTTTTGAATGTGAAAATCCAGTTTTCCCAACATCATTTGTTGAAAAGACTGTTCTTTCCTCCACTGAATAGACTTGGCACCCTTGCTGAAAATGATGTGACCATAGATACATGAATTTATCTCTAGACTCTCAATTCTATTCTATTGGTCTATATGTCCATCCTTATGTCAGCGCCAGCCTGCTTTGATTAGAGTAGCATTGTAGTACGTTCTCAAATTGTGAAGTGTGAGACCTCCAAGTATTTTTTTTCTTCAAAATTCTTTTGTCTATTTATGGTTCCCTGTAATTCCATATGAATCTGAGGATCAGCTTTCATGTTTCCCACCCCAAATTGCCAACCCTCCTTTGCTCTCTTCCCATAAAGAGTATTCAAACAACTGCCTTCCATCCCAGAAGGCCACCTTGGCGCCAGCTCCTCAGGCCCTCTGCATTATCCTTATCACTACTGTTAGCCCCACCTTCCTCCCAGGACAGGCTAATCATCTCTTTGGATGCAGACTGCCAAGAGCCTGGTTGCTCAACCCTTTTATCAACATTATGCATATAAGGTTAAGTCAATTTAGAGTTCCCATCCATTAAGCTCCTATTGGAGGTCTAAGAGCCACTTCTGACTTGGGGCTAGTGCTTTTTTTAGCTGCATTAAGGAAGTAAATGTTGGGATTTAGAGGCCATTTCTATGAATCTAAATGGACATGTTTATGTTCTACCTCTGCCCTTTCTGCCCACTAACCCCATTTCCTGGGCTAATGGGTAATCCTATATGGACCTTTGGGGTATTGGCTATTGTCTCAGCACTAATTTGTTGAGCAACTGATAGGCACTGGGTTTGGCAGTGTAACAAATATCTACGAAGTTCCAAATTTATAACCTCAAGGAGTTTGCATCTCTCATTGGGGGAGTTTGCATGGCATATGAATATTTCAAACATCTCAAGCATGGTATGTTATTTAATATCATGGTGCATCTTATAGTATAAACATGTGTAGTTAGGATTCAGCAAAAGGAGAGTGCCACAAGAGCCGTAGTGCCACTGCGGACTATGTGGATGAAGGCAGCACATAAACAAGACCTTGAAAAGCCAGGTAGAATTTCCAGATGTAGGAATAAGGAGAGGAGGCATCCTAGTAGGAACAAGTGGTATTATGAGGGTAGATGACAACTAAGTCCAGGACAACAAACAGTGAGTTTACTGCCTCTCTGAACCAATAAGAATCTGTTTTAGTGTAACCCACTCATATTGGAGAGAAGAGAGGACCCAGATGCAGAGCCAAGGTGGGGCCAAACTGATCAACTTTGTATCAAAAGGAATTGCCTGGAATCACTAGTATCCCAGCACATATGAGCTCATCTTACACAGCTTTGCTAATGACTACCTTTCCAGTTTCTAGAGGTCTCATTGTTCTCAAGGTGAAGGTGGAATGTGGCCCTCATAGACACATCAGCTGGCTGAAGATGCTTAAACAACTCCCAGGCACACCCATCTGTCTCCACCTCTTATTCTGCAGCCACAACCCTGGTCAAGCCCTGGTCACCCCACACCTAGAATGACAGAAATAGACTTTCATCTGAACTCCCTGTCCCCAGGTTCCCCTCTGCTCCAAACCATAGGGCAAACCAATGCCGTCTAATGTGCTTGCAACAATATCAATGTCATGGTGTTCCTTTGCTCAAGGGTATCTTAAAGCTTGGATCTGGACTTCTCTCTCTAGTGTTCAAGGTTCTCAATGATCTGTCCTACTTTAAAGTCTCACAAACTTCCCACTGTACCTACAAACAAAGCAATTACATTGCTTCATTCATTCAATTTTTCAACCATCTTCTGATCATCTAATATACCTCAGGAGTAAGCACTGTAATGGGCTGAATTGTGTCCCCTCAAAATTCATATGTTGAAGTCCTAACTGCCAGTACCTCAGAATGTGACTGTATTTGGAGACAGGATTTTAAAAGAGGTGATTGCTAAAATGAGGTCAGTAGGGCAGGCTCTAATTCAATATGACTGGTGTCCTTATAAGATGAGATTAGGACACAGACACACACAGAGGGAGGACCATATGAGATCACAGGGAGAAAACAGCCATCTGCAAGCCAAAGGAAGAGGCCTTAGAAAAACCCCACCCTGCTGACACTCTGATCTTGGATTTCCAGCCTGCAGAATGGTGAGAAAATACATGTCTGTTGTTTGAGCCACTCAGTCTGAGGTACAGTATTCCCTCACTTATCGCGGGTAAGTTCTAGACCCTCTCGCGATGGGTGAAAATCCGCGAAGTAGGAACCTTACATTTATTTTAGTATTTATATATATTTTAAGGCTTTATAAACCCTTCCCACACACTTACAAACTGTTCCCACTCCCTTATTAACCTTTTCCACACTTTTATAAACACTATTTATGTTTTTAAACATATTCTACACTCTTAAACCTATGTAACTTTAATGACATACGTATACAGTATCACAAAATCCCGCGATATAGCGAAAAATATAATTAAATATAATACTTAAAAAAATCCCGAGATACAGTGAGGCTGCGATAAGTGAACCGCGATATAGAGAGGGACTACTGTACTTTGTTATGGCAGATCTAGCAAACTAATACAGGCACCTGCCTCAACAGTGGCTTCCCTCACTTCACACACCACACTCATTGCCTCTGCTTCCCTCACCTGACTGCTCCTCTAGCCTGTCCTCAGCTAGGCTCGCCCACACTCCTCAGTCCTCACTCAGCCCCTTCGTGCCTCTTCTCTGACCACTCCAGCCATAGGGCTCTCTCCCCTTAGATTATGACACATCTATTTCCATTCTCTAAACCTTTTTTGTGCATTTATCTTTTTTTCCTTGTACCATAAAACTTAGCAAGTTTTATGTGACTTTCTCTATCTCCAATGAAGAAAAAGAGGCAGGTGTGAAGGAGGGAAGGAACCAAGAATGACTGATTCCTGTGTTTTTGTCTCAAGCTGCCAGGTGTACTGTGGGGCATGGTGATATGGGAAAGACTGAGGGAGGAAAAGATTTAGGTATTTATATGCATGTGCACACAGTATTTTCTTATAAAAATGATATCATACTATACACTGTTTTGTAGCTTAAGTTTTTAACTTAGCAATACTCATGGGACAACTTGCATGTCACTATTTGCACCTACTGTGCTCTTTTTCATATACACATAGTTTTCCATGTCCTTCCCTGAGCCTTTTTAACAGAAAAACATCATGACATTAACTTTATTAATGCTCCTAGAATCTTGAATATGTACTTTATTCAAAGAAAGTGAAGATGGGCCAGAATAAATTTTTTATGGGCAGGATCACGGAAGTCACCTCCTAGAATTCCCCTATGTTAGAGATACAAAACCAAGCCTGGAGGCTTTCATAAGGTCATTTCAATGGTAAATGTGTGAACCAGTGGCAGAATCCAAACCTCCAGACTCATTCTCACTATGTCACAGTATTGTTCAAATAGCGAGACCAGGAGTCCTTTCCCTGGAACTGCTGCACCAAGTTCAATTTGGTTAGCCTATCTAACAGTCAATTTTTAAAAGTATATTTTATTGATTATGCTATTACAGTTGTCCAAATTTTCCCTCTATGCCCTCCTCTGTCTGGTATCCCCTTCCTTCCAGCACTCCCCCCCTTAGTTCATGTTCATGGGTTGTGCATATAAGTTCTTTGGCTTCTCCATTTCCTTTACTATTCTTAACATCCCCCTGTCTATTCTGTACCTACTAATTATGCTTCTTAATCCTTGTGCTTTTTCCCCCCTTCTCTCCCTTCTCCCTCCCTGATGATAACCCTCCAAATGATCTCTATTTCTATGATTTTGTTCCTATTTTAGTTGTTTGCTTAGTTTGTTTTTATTTTTTTAGATTCAGTTATCGATAGCTGTGAGTTTCTTGTCATTTTAATTTTCATAGCTTTGATCTTCTTCTTTTTCTTAATAAATCCCTTTACCCTTTCATATAATAAGGGCTTGATAATGATGAACTCCTTTAGCTTTACATTGTCTGGGAAGCACTTCATATGCCCTTCCATTCTAAATCATAGCTTAGCTGGATAGAGTAATCTCGGTTGTAGCTCCTTGCTTTTCATCACTTTGAATACTTCTTGCCAGTCCTTTCTTGCCTGCAAAGTTTCTTTTGAGAAATCAGTTGATAGTCTTATAGACATCCCTTTGTAGGTAACTTCTTTTCTCTTGCTGCTTTTAAGATTCTCTTTTTATCTTTAACCTTTGGCGTTTTAATTATGATGTGTCTTGGTGTGGTCTTCTTTGGGTCAACCTTGCTTGGCACTCTGTGCTTCCTGGACTTGTTTGTCTATTTCCTTCACCAAATTAGGGAAGTTTACTTTCATTATTTTTTCAAATAACTTTCCAATTTCTTACTCTTACTCTTCTCCTTCTTCTCCTTCTGGCATGTCTATGATTCAGATGTTGGCACTTTTGGAGATGTCCCAGAGTCTTCTTATTCTCCTTTTTAAAAAAATTCTTGTTTCTTCATTCTGTACCGGTTGACTTTATTTCTCTCTTATGTTCCAAATCATTGATTTCATCCCCAGCTTCCTTCCCTTTACTGTTTGTTTCTTGTGGATTTTTCTTTATTTCCCTTAGTGTAGCCTTCATTTCTTCCCTTATGTGTTTGCCATGCTCAGTGAGTTCTCTGAGCATCCTTATCACCAGTGTTTTGAACTCTGCATCTGATAGGTTGGCTATCTCCATTTTGTTTAGTTCTTTTTCTGGGATTTTGTCCTGATTTTTCCTTTGAGTCGTATTTCTTTGTCTCCTCAATTTTTTAGCCTCCCTGTGTTTGTTTCTGTGTATTAGGTAGAGCTGCTTTGAACCTCCTGTCTTGGTACACTTATTACATTGTATGGGGTGGAGCCTTAGGTAACCACCAGGGTGGGGCAACCCACTTTACTGCTTTGTGACTCTGTGTGTTGGGGAGGGGTTAAAGAAGGGACAATGCTGAGGTTTGGCTGCTGGAGGCTTGCTGGGCACTCACCCCTTTCCAGTCACTTCACCCACTTCCTGTATGCAACTGGTACTCCTCTAGCTGTTGCCCTGGTGGTGGTTCCCAGAGTGGGTGGGTTTGTGTACCTTCTAGGATTATGAAGACCCTTTAAATGGACTCTCCTGAGAGACCAGCAGTTTCTTCCACCACCCCAACCCCAACTGGTTTTTACAGCCAAAAGTTATGAGGCTTTATTTTCCTAGTGCTGGAACCCTGAGCTGTGTAGTCTGGCCTGGGGCTGGAATCGCCCCATCCACTACATGTAAATGTGGGCCAACCCATTCCACTGGACACCATTGCTGCCACCACCTCGCCACCACACACTGCATCCTCTCTTCCCCAGCTCTTTGTCTCCACTTCTTTAAATATTTGGTTGTTGAGCCTCCATATAGTTCAGTTTTCTGACAATTCTGGGTGTTTTTTTGTTTTGAAGTTAGCTGTAATTAACAATCATTTTTATTAACAAAAACAAAATAAAATAAAACATAGAACTCTATGTGACCCTAGAGGTCAGCTGGTCTAATTTCATCTTATAGATGAGGAAATTGAGGACCAGTGTTCCCTTGGTAGGTTTCTGAGTGTAATAAATGTTTCATATAAGTAAAATAATACACTATGTGGCCTTTTATGTCTGGCTTAAAAGAAAAATCTAATCATGTTCATCTACCTTCGTCCCACTCATAGCTTTCTATTACACTTACAACAAAGCCCACACTCCCCACCATGGCCTCAAAGCTTCATTACATCTGGCCCCAGTAGCTCATCTTTTTTTTGCCTTTGTTCACTATGCTTTTGCCACACTGCCCACCTTGCTGTTCCTTAAACAGCTAGATATTGATTGAGAAGCTAGTTAGTGTAAGGCCAACTGGCAGGTGTTAGAAGAAATACAAGTGCAAAAAAATGGGGGCCTAGTTTTTCTTTCAATTTTTCAATACAAGATTATTATTTGTGTATACATTCAAGGCCCAGAGCCAGGAACTAGGGACATCAAGTCCAATAAGACAAGGACCTCGAGTCCAGCAGGAAGGACAGCCAGGTGAGTTAGTGGTAAAATAGCATGCACTAAGTGCTGGGACTATGGGAATACAAGGAGGGCTCCCTAAATCTCATGGAGCAGGGTGGCTTCTCAGAGGAGGTGACTGCTGAGTTGTGTCTTGAAGAACTTGGGGAATTAGATGTGGAAAGCAGTGAGGAGTTAGGTGGAGGTGGGTTGGGAGGATCAGAGGGCTCTAGAATAGCATGTGCAAGGCTCACTGCACTTGGGAGACTGTTTTTTTTTTTTTCTTTCTATCTTGGGGACAGGTCAGAACAGTAGGAGGTACAGCTGGGCCACAGTGTGCATGGCCTTACAGGCTAAGCTAGGAAAAAAAACCAACAACATTTATTTCTGAGAGTTATTGGCATTAAAAGCAAAGTTATATGTGGGATCATATTTTTTGAATAGTGCTCATTGATGACACAGTAAGCACTGAATTTTATTCACTTGTCACTGCAACCAGTGGCCAGTTAGGAAGTTGTTTTAGTAATTCAAGAATAACGTTATAAATGTATAATCTTATGAGTGTCTAGTTTTCATAATATGCTAGGCCGCCCTTTAAAAAGTATTTTTAAAATATATTATATTGATTATGTTTTTACAGTTGTCCCAATTTCTTTTCCCTTTGCTCCCCTCTGCCAAGTATCCCACTTCCTTCCAGCAATTCCACCCCCTTAGTTCATGTTCATGGGCTGTGCATATAAGTTCTTTAGCTTCACCCTTTCCTATATTATTCTTAACTTCCCCATATTTTGTACCTACCAATTGTGCTTTTTAGTCCCTGCACCATTTCCCCATTTCTCCCCTTCCCCCCTGCTAGCTGATAACCCTCCAAATGATCCCCATACCCAGTATTCTGTTCCTATTCCGGTTTGCTTAGTTAGACTTTGTTTTTCTTTTTTATATTCAATTGTTGATAGTCGTAAGTTTGTTGTCATTTCAATGTTCATAGTTTTGATCTTCTTAAATAAGTCCTTTTAACATTTCATATAATAATGGCTTGGTAATGATGAACTCCTTTAGCTTTACCTTGTCTGGGAAGTTCTTTATCTGCCCTTCCATTCTAAATGATAGCTTTGCTGGATAGAGTAACCTAGGTTGTAGGTCCCTGTTTTTCATCACTTTGAATACTTGTTGCCAGTGCCTTCTTGCCTGCAAAGTTTCTTTTGAGAAATCAGCTGAGAGTCATATAGGCTCCCCTTTGTAGGTAACTCTCTGCTTTTCTCTTGCTGATCTTAAGAGTCTCTCTTTATCTTTCACCTTTGGCATTTTAAATATGGTGTTTCTTGGTGTGGTACTCTTTGGGTCTAGCCTGTTTGGGACTCTCTGTGCTTCCTGGACTTGTATGTCTATTTCATTCACCAAATGTGGGAAGTTTTCCTTCATTATTTTTTCACATAAAATTTCAATTTCTTGCTCTTCCTCTTCTCCTGGCACCCCTAAAATTTGGATGTTTGGCACACTTAAAGTTGTCCCAGAGGTTCCTAAGCCTCTCCTCATTTTTTTCAATTCTTGTTTCTTCATTTTGTTCTGGTTGACTGTTTACTTCTTCATTATGTTTCAAATCATTGATTTGAAGTCCAGCTTCCTTCTCTTCACCACTGGTTTTGTGTGGATTTTCCTTTGTTTCACTTAGAACAGCCTTCATTTCTTCCTTTTTTCATTTTCTGTACTTAAGCATATCTGTCAAATCTGTGAGCATCTTTAACACCAGTGTTTTGAACTCTATGTCTGTTAGGTTGGCTATCTCCTCATCACTTATTTCTATCACTGAAACCTTGTTCCTTCCTCTCTTTTGGGCCATACTTCTTTGTCTCCTCATCTTGACAGGCTCCTATGTTTGCCTCTGTGTCTTAGGTAGAGCTGTTGTACTTGTTATGTTGTCAGGGGCAGAGCCTTAGGTATCTGTCAATGTGGGTGACCTGTTTCTCCATATTGTGGTGCTGTATGTGGGGGAGGAGTGTGAGAGGGAACAATGCCACTTGCTCAGCACTTGCCCCTTTTCCAGGCATTTTTCCTGCTTCCCGTATGGGACTGGCGCCCTTCTAGTTGTTTTCCTGGCCATCATTCCCAGAATGGGTGGGTTTGCAGATGTTCTAGGACTGTGGGAGCACTTCAAACAAGCGGATTCTGCTCAGACACCTGTAATTTCTTTCTCCGCCCCAGCCCCCACTGGTTTTCACAGTCAGAAACAATGAGGCTTTATATTCCCCCAGTGCTGGAACTGTGAGCTGTGCTGTCTGGTCTGGTGCTGGGAGTGCTCCCCAGGTGTCCCTCCCTGCTTTTTAAAATGTGTGATGTGTTTTCTGCTGGCCTGTTGCTGCCACCACCACACTGCATCCTCTCCACCCCAGCTCCACCCTTCCTACCTGTCTAGATGAGTATTTCTTCTTCATATCTTTCTTTGTTTGTTGAACTTCCATGCAGCTCAGTTTTCTGGAACTTCTGGTTGTCTCTAGTTTTGAAGTAGTTGTATTCCTTCTTAGTTGTGAAGGGACATGCAGCGTGTCTGTCTCTACTTCCATCTTGGCTGGACGTCTCTCCCCCGTTTTATATGTTGTATTTGTGCAAAACATTTTGGGTTTTTTTTTTTTTTTTACCCCCTTTGGTAGGTGAGGAAACTGAGGCTCAGAGAAGCTGAATAACCTCCTGAGGTCCCTGAATAGCAAGCACAGTGGAGATTGGAGGCTGCCTACCTCAGTGCCACATAGAAGGTCCTGGATGAGGATGGCCTGAGCTAATACAAGCATGGAGGAGGGACAGAAGGGGACAGATGGTAGAGATCTGACAGAACTTGAGTGCGTGGAGCGAGAGAGGAAGGAATCTGAAATCTTTTCTAAATTTCTCACTTGAACAATGAGAGATGGTGCCACTTACTGAGGTCAGGGACAAAGAGGAGGAGCAGGTGAAAGACAATAAGCACAGGCAATGCTGTGATGCAGGGCAGGGTGAAGGGAGTGCCATGGGGAGTCCACAGTTCTCAGAGGGTCAGGAGAGTGAGGCAGAGCTTCTGGTCCAGGGTCTGAAAGAGATTCCAAGCAACCTGTGTCACTTAACATGAGTTTTGGATTAGGATAAAAGAGCTTTCAGCTGGTGACATTGACAGGAAGTGCATTCTAGGGAGAAGAAACAGAGGCAGGGAAGCTTGAGGTTGTGTTTAGTGAGTGGCGATAATAGATTTTGGTGAAGGTTACCATCTGTGACTTGGAATGGCAGACAGAGCAAGGTGCTTTAGGCAAAGAAATAGAAATCTTTGACTAGGCTTGACAAAGGGAAACCTGTCAGGGTTGATCTAGGTTGATTTGAATGGGTGGAGACTGGAACTGGGAGACCAGTTAGCAGGGTTTTGCAATGGGGCAGTGGAGAGAAAATGGGAACCTGGATCAGGTGGGAACACAGGTGCTGGAAAGAATAGGGTGCTATAAATCAGTGGACATAGAGTCAATAGGCTTTACTAGATGTGAGGATGGGGAAGGGAGCTGAAACAGGACTGTTTTACAGGGAGGAGGAGGAGGAGGAGCATGAAAGGTGACCAGGAAGATGTGGGAGGAGAATGAGGGCAGTGGAGATGTTCAGAAGTCTGGAAGAGGAAGTGGCATAAACAAAAAGTCACTTCAAAACCCAGAACCTTGGTGATTTAGCATGATGCCACTTGTTCAGTATTTTGGCTAAAGAGTAGATAGAACCCTTTCTTTCCCACACCATCCCCCTCCCCCGCCCCTTATTACTGCTTTGATATGCTGGGACTTAAAAAAGCTTTTCCCCAGTACTAACAGTGGACAAAAGAGAACACAGCAGGCCCTGGCCAGTTAGCTCAGTTGGTTAAAGTTTTGTCCCGATACACCAAGTCTGTGGGTTCCATCCCTGCTCAAGACACATACAAGAATCAACTAATGAATGCACAAATAAGTGGAACAACAAATTGATGTTTCTCTCTTTCTGTCTCTTTCCCCCTTCCTCTCTCTAAAATTGATAAATAAAAAAATTTTTAAAGAGAGAACACAGTAAGTATCAGATTTTCAAGTATATGGTTCTAATTATCGCAATCAGATTTGTACGAGGGGTTCATCAATTTCATCCTAAAGGGGAGCATTGTTCTCCATACACTGTCCTCAGAGGAGGTGCAGCTTCTTTGGGTCCTCATCTGGGCTCCCTCCCTCCGAGGATTTGGCTATTTCCTTTGTCTGACTTCCTTCTGTAGCACTCACACAAGAACCCCTTCTTTCATTCTTGGCATTTGAAGTCTGCGAGACAGAGCTGCTCAGCCAGAGCCTGAGTTCTCTTCTCCTTTGCCCATCATGAGTGACCTCTTGTGCTCGTCACTGACACTAGGTTTATATCACTTTTCAGGTGAGACTTTGACTATACTCAGGGCCAAAAGTATAATGCTAGGTTAAAGAGATAACAAGTGTGCCTCCTTAAGAGGGCTACTGGAATCAAGTGTGGGGTTGGAGTGTATGAGAGCAGGAGTCAGTGTTCTCACAGAGTCAGACGCAGAAAACACTGGCAAGGTCAGAGAGAGTGGGATGGAGAAAGAGCCTCTGGAAGATGGGAAGATGGGAAGATGGGTCCTCGTGGCTCTGGCAGAACACCTCAGTAGTCAGCCTGGTGTGATCAGAGACTGTCAGGGGTTACAGAAGGAGTGTAGAGGGGGTGGACTCCAGAGCCCCTCTGAAGGCTCTTGGACTCTTCTCTCTTCCCTTGGAAGTATGATTATTCCTGCTTTCTCCTTCATCCCCAGCAGCAGGGCTGCCCCAGTCCTGGCTCTGGTATCACTGGTCTGGCCAATTCAACCAGGCAGAAGCAGAGGCCTCACTGTTCCTCCCGGGACTGCAGCCCCCTGTGGAGTGGGGCCTCACTGCCTTTCTGCGCGCCAGCTCTGGGGGCCCATTTGGAATGTGTACCCCTGTCCAGTCTCCATCTCTTCTGTTTGTCCTTTCATGCCTGCTGCTCTGGCTTGTAGCCAGCCATGCTGTCACTATGTTTGCCACCGTACCACAGTCCCAACCCAGAGCTCTGAGATCAGTTTGTAAGGACAGAAAAACCAGACGTGGAATAAGGGAGCTAACATCAAAGTTCACTTGCTTTTGTTTGGAACCACATTTATCATGAGAGGTAAACAGCCTGACTAAGATTTATAGCATGAAAATCCATCATTTAGGCACATTATCAGACTTAGTCTGTGTCTCTTGTGATAAATGTCTACCAAACATACCACTTTTCTTTTTCTCAAGGGCAACCAAGCCTCTTAATTTTGAGGATAACACAAACACATGATTGTGTCCAACTCTCCCCATGGTATTTCACATAAATAAGTATAACAAGAATAGTGCTCACTACTCACCTTAAACTACTGCAGGGACTTCCAGGAACGGTCTAACAGTGGATAATTATTTTTTCTTCTGAGAACCTATTTTTGAGATAACTATATGTCTCTCACTCTCTGTTGTATAGCAGAACATCCTCCTGGGCCTATTTTTTGCGGGGATGTTGGGCTTTGGATGACAGGGCTATGCTCTAGGTAGCCATTCATGGGACTAAGATGCGAAGGATGTGGATCCTAAATTCTGTCACTTCCCCTCTGTGGGGCTTAATTTTCCATAAATAAAAGGGTTGGATAAAATCAATGATGCGCTCCTAAAATTTTAAATAAGCTCTTGGTGAAGAACGGAGAGAGGGGAGCCCTGATTTGTTGTGTTTGTCAGTTTCTGTGGTGTAAATATCCCACCAAAGGCCCATTTCAAGCTACCAACATGAAGTCAGCAGGCTCATAAATTTCCTAAAAATTTAACAATGGGCTCTGGTGACAGTACAAGTCAGTTTCAGAGCAACTCTGGATGAGAGCAACATTACACATTATTTTAATCCTGAAATTCTTTGGTATTATGTATCTAAAATCCCTTTCGGCCCTAAAATGCTACAATTCTATGATTCTGACAATGAGATATTTTTCAAATTGTCAGGATACACCCCAAACCTAATTAATAGCACCCACTTGCCACGTGATTTTATTAGCATGCTCATTAAAGCTGGCTTTGGTCCAGATTCGGAGCTCTGGTCCCGTCTTGAGCAAGCAGCTCTGGTCAGGAGGCCTTTGAACTAGAAGCCGCTCTGAAATGATCATGGCTTAAGAGCAGGGAACCTGGGTCTTGAAACTCAAGGATTTATTCTAGTGTTGTTCCTGCCTTCATCTGAGCAGTCAGATGGGTTATGACTCATTGCCATATTATTTCAGCCACTCTTTCCCAGGGTGCCTAGGAGCAAGGAAGGCCTGAGAGCATGAAGCAGACAGAAACAACAGGACCAAGGAGAAAGGGACACGCCCAGGGCAGGGCCTTGCTGAGTTGTAGGCAGGTGTGAGTCACTCCTGTCTGTCTTGGCAGCCACACCTTTAGTCCCAGTTCTGAATGCAAGGTGAGGAATTTGCCTACATCAAGATCTCTTGATCAAGTCAGAACAGGTTTCCTGAAAAATCATTCCCATTAAAATTAATGGAATCAAAATAGGCTGATCTCTCTTGAAATGTGATTTCTTTTCTGTCTCCTAAGTTCTTACAGGAAACCCTGAAAATGCAGAAGAGGGGAAGAAGCATACTTTGACATCCAGGAGGCTGGGGGTTAGAGGGAAAGGAGGTGGTGTATATTATCCATTCATGCTCTCTCAGCCTATGTAACTACGGTACAAAGAATGCAGAGGAATCTTTCCATTACATGTGTGCACACCTGCAACTGCTGTTGAATTAAGAAAAAATCTAGAAAGGAATTTCTAGATTTTGAACTAAATTTCAAAACCTTAGGGACATATCTCATATCCATCAGGATGGCTACTATCACCCTCTCCCCACAAAAAACCACAAAAACAAAAACCCAAAAATAAGTGTTGGTAAGTATGTGGAGAAATTGGAACCCTGGTGCACTGCTAGTGGGAACGTAGAATGGTTCAGCCACTGTGGAAACAGTATGGAGTTTCCTCAAAAAATTAAACATAAAACTACCATATGACCCAGCAATTCCACTGCTGGGTATATACCCAAAATAATTGAAAACTGGATTTCAATAGATATTTATATTCCCATGTTTATAGCAGCATTATTCACAATAGCCAAAGGTGTCCATCAATGAGTGGATAAATAATATATGTGATATATACATACAATTGAATATTATTTGGCCTTCAAAAGGAAGAAAATTCTGAATGTGCTACAACATGAATGAACCTTAAGGAAGTTATGTTAAGTGAAATAAGTCAGTCACAAAAATAAATACTATATGATTCCACTTATATGAAATACTCAGAGTAATCAAATTCATAGAGACAAAAAGTAAAATGGTGGTTGCCTGGGAGTGGGGTTGGAAGTTAGTATTTAATGAGTACAGACTTTCAGTTTGAGAAGATGAAAAATGTACTTGAGATGGATGGTAGTGATGGCTACACAATAATGTGAATGTACTTAATGCTACAAAGTGTATATTTATCAGTGGTTAAAATGGTAAATTTTGGCCTGACCAGCGTGGCTCAGCAAATTGGGATTATTTCACAAAGTGAAGAGGTGTTGGTTCAATTCCCAGTCAGGGCATATGTCTGTGTTGTGGGTTCAATCTCCTGTCGGGGCACATGTGAGAGGCAACAATCAATGTTTCTCTCTCACATCAATGTTTCTCTCTCTCTCTCCCTTCCTCCCTTTCCTCTCTCTAAAAATAAATAAATAAAATCTTTAAAAATGGTAAATTTTATGCTATGTGTATTTTACTATGATTTAAAAAATTCTGCACACACACACACACACCTTGGGGACAAATTGTCTGCGTTTGAATCCCTGTTTCACAGCGTGTCAGAAATATGAACTTACACTTCTGGTCAAGATGGTGGCATAGGTAAACAGCTTACCTCCTTGCACAACCATGTCAAAATTACAACTAAAATATAGAACAACCGTCATTCATACCTGTCAGAAAGTGAGTTGAATAGAAGTCTGACAAGTACGGAATTAAAGAAACCACATCCATCTAGACTGGTAAGAGGGGTGGAGGTGCGGAACAGGTTGGTCCCGCATCCATGTGTGGTGGATAGAAACTGAGGGGAAATATCTTGGAAGCAAGCAGTCCCAGCCCCACACCAGATCCCCCAGGCAAGGGTTCCAGTACCAGGAAGATAAATCTTCATAACTTCTGGCTGCAAAAACCAGCAAGGATAGAGTTGGCAGAAGGAACTTCTGGAGTTCCAAGCAGTTTCCCTTAAGGAACCCCCACACAGACTTACTCAGACTCACTCCCTCTGAGCTCCAGCACTGGGGTAGGAGGTTGAAAGGCACCAGTGGCATATGGAGAGGAACTGAAGTGTCTGGCATCAAGGTGGGAACTGGAAGACAGCTTTCACCCAGATAGAAAGGTGGGCAAAAGCCATTGACCCTTTTCTGAGCCACAGAGCCACAGAGCCACAGAACCGACGGGTGGGTGCCATATCTGAGAATCCATCAACCTGGCTAACACTGTTTGCCCACCCTGGAGATCCCATGAGACTGTTCCACCCAACTCTGGGCCCACCCAAACTGTTAACCATGACTTTTCCATATGAATGGCTGGTCTCATGCTTCACAATGTCCTAATTCCTCTCAAACAGGCAACAACTGGCTCCAGTAAGCCCTGAACCTCTTGTTAAGTGGACCCAGGCCCAGCACTGGTAAGCAGCCAGCTGAGATTCATAGCCTGGCTTTGCCTGGGGACCTCTGAGCCCCCAGCATAAATAACAACCTTCTTAGATTATTTTATATCTTATGCAAGGGTGACCCTGGGCAGAACACTGGTGGGGGCTGATCTTGGCCTGCACCATTTGGGAAACCCCAGAGCCAGCTACAGACCATGTTGGAGCACCATCATCCTCCACAGAGGGCGAAGGTTGGTCGTAATAGTCACAGCCAGCCCTTGCAGCTGACTTACCTGGGTAAATCCCTCCCATTGACCTCCCAACAGCAATCAAGTCTCAACTACAAGCTTGGGTGATAAGGGAGGCTGTGCCATTGGAACCTACAGGACACCTATTACATTAGGCCAGAGTACCAAGACATGAGGTCATGGCAGCTCTACTTAATACACAGAAATAAATACAGGGAGGCTGCCAAATTGAGGAGGCAAGAAACATGATGGCCCAGATGAAAGAAGAGATCAAAACCCCAGAAACAGAACTAAACAAAGTGGAGATGAGCAATCTATCAGATGCAGAGTTCAAAACACTGGTTATAAGGATGCTCAAAGAACTTAGTGAGGACCTCAATAGCATAAAAAAGATCCAGTCAAATACAAAGGATACACTAAATTGAAATAAAGAACAATAAAGAAACAACAGTAGAGTGGATGAATCCAAGAATCAAATCAATGATTTGGAACATAAGGAAGCAAAAAACAACCAATCAGAATGAGAAGAATAAAAGAGTCCCAAAAAACAAAGATGTTATAAGCAGCCTCTGGAACAACTTCAAGAGGTCCAACATTCACATTATAGGGGTGCCAGAAGGAGAAGGGAAAGAGCAAGAAGTTGGAAAACTATTTGAAAAAATAATGAAAGAAAACCTCCCTAATTTGGTGAGAAAAATAGTCATGCAAGTCCAGGAAGCACAGATAGTCCAAAAACAGATGGATGCTAAGAGGCCCACTCCAAGGCACATCATAATGAAAATGCCAAAGGTTAAAGATAAAGAGAGAATCTTTAAAGCAGCAAGAGAAAGGCAGTTAGCTATCTACAGGGGAGTTCCCATAAGACCATCAGCTGATTTCATTAAAAAAACTTTGCAGGCTATCAGGGACTGGCAAGAAATATTCTAAAGTCGTGAAAAGTAGGGGCCTACAGCCAAGACTGCTCTACCCAGCAAAGCTATGTTTTAGAATTGAAGGGCAGATAAAGATCTTTCCAGGCAAAAAACTAAAGGAGTTCATCATCACCAAACCATTATTATATGAGATGTTAAAGGGACTTGTTTGACAAAAAGATCAAAAGTATGAACAATAAAATGGCAATAAATACAAATCTATCAACAATTGAATCTAAAAAACAAACTAAGCAAACATAGGAACAGAGACAGAGTCATGGATATGTAGAGCATTTTGATTGTTGCCAGATGGGCAGTGTGTGTCAGGGAATGGGTAAAGAGGTGAAAGGATTGGGAAGTACAGATATAGTTACAGAATAGCCATGGGCATGTAAAATATAGTACAGGAAATGGAGTTGCCAAAGAACTTACACTCATGACCATGGACATGAACAATGGTGTGGGGATTGCCTGAGGGAGTGGGGGGTATTGGGGGAAGGGGGCAAAGGGGGAAAAATTGGGACAACTGTAATAGCATAATCAACAGAATATAATTTTAAAATATGAGCTTGGTCAAATTATTTGACCAACCTGAGTGTTTGCCTTCTGTAAAATGGAGATGATAATGATGCACACTTCTTAGGGCTGTTGTAAGGTTAAATACAACTCAGGTATAGCACTCAGCACAGTGTTTGGCACATGTTAAGTGCTCAATAATAGTAGCTCTTGCTGTTGTTGAATCTTCAGGTGTCGTGGTTGAAGATCAACTAGAAGTTGGCCTTGGGTCATGTTGTTTTACTTAATCCAAAAACAGAAGCATTAATTTCTCACCACACATATTCACATTCATAAAATACATGCACCATTAAGATCCACATATACATGGAATTCGCCCTGGCTGGTTTGGCTCAGTGGATTGAGCGTCGGCCTGCGAGCTAAGTGTCGCTGGTTCGATCTTCCAGCCAGGGCACATCAGAGAAGGAAAACTCTGACTCCAAAAAACCTCCGCTGCCTTGTGGCATACCTCTTCAGGGGAAAGGCTAAGGGAGTAAACCCCGACAGAAAATCCGGAGCCGGAGTCCCTAAGGCGGTTTGACGTTGTAGTCAACACCGGCAACTCCTGCGGCGCACCTGAAGCCAGGCTGTATTGACTTCGTCTTTCCCTTGGACCCTTCAGCTGCGAAGAGAGGGGGGGGTCTGCTGCATGGGCAACAGCAGACCCTCCATATCACCCTGCCCAGGCTCTGTAGCTTCAGCTTCACTGGAGAGGACACTCCAGCGTCATCGCAAGATGTCGATTCAACACGGGAGGAGACAGATACCGTGTCACTCCCGAGTCAGACTGCACAGCCATTCTCGGCGGTGCAGATAGACTCTTAAGAAGCTACACCATCGTCTCTCGAGACGGACGGCTGCCGACGAGGATACATGGAATAAAGACAAGCTAATATGTCTAGTTAGCATATTTATTTCATGTATTCTGAACTCATCTCTTCTGCTGATATTATCAGTTTCGCTTTGCCTTTAGACAAGTTGCATCTAAGACAGAGATGTTTTATGTTTATTAATACCATCAAAGAGCAGACATATGTTTTCTATGAGGCACTGCAGGAATAATGTCTGAGGTGTTATAGTGCTGTTCACATAGCTTCAAGAAGGGCCAATGGGAATCAAGCCAAGTCTCTGGTTAAGGCGGCAACCATGGCAGAGTGGCCTCTGTTCCCCAGCCCTGGGTGTCACACTCACCGACCCCCCAGGCCAGCTCTGTGCCCCTGCTTTGTCAGCCTGCATGTTGCCTTTTGGAAAGGTCATTGAATAAAGGCTCAAGAAGGAAAGGACAAAGAGAAAAGCAATTATGTAATACTAGGGAAATCTAATATGTGGGCTTGAAATCTTTGAATCAATATTCAGGGATGAAATATGGCAAAATATGAAATTGTAGTATTACAATTTCAATGAATATTTTCAGAATAGCAATTCTCAATTGGTGGGGATTTTGCCCCTCTACTCTCCACTCTTGGGGGACATGTAGCAATGTCCAAAGACACTTTTGGTGTCTGTGTACTACTGGCGTCCAGTGGGTATAGGCTGGGATGCTGTTAAGCATCCTGCAAAGTACAGAGCACCCTCCACAGCAAAGAATTACATGGCTTAAAATGCCAATAGTGCCGAGGTTGAGAAACCCTGCTCTAGGACAACCAGAAGGGCTTAAAAGAAATTATTCCCCAGCTGAGAGAAAGAAGACAGCTATCAGAATGAGATGGTTGTGGAGGAGGCCAAAAGAAAAAGGATGCCTTTGATATACTATTTGGTATTTAACTTTCTTACCTTCTCTTTCTCTCTCTCTCTGTCTCTCTCTCGCTCTCTCTCTCTCTCTCAGACACTCACACACACATACACAGTGACCAGACACTACATCTATTACATTTATTTATCTTCTCTTTGCAATAGACATGAAAATAAAATGAAAATGAAAAACTGGGTTTGGTTAGGAGAGGAACATTATAAACTACCAAGGCTTCTTTCTTTAGACTATATTTGTCAGAACTTGTCTTTTTTTTTTTTTTTTTTATCTTGCTCAACATTCAAAAGGAATTTGTTCAAACATGAAATCCTTTAAACTTCACAGTGAATTATACCTGGGAAAGTGCTTTATGGGCCACAGATTAAAGTGGGAAAAAGCTTGGAAAAGATGTGCTAAAGTATCCAGAAGAACAGTCACAGAATCCCAAACCACAGCATCATATGTTCCTGAAACACTGTCCACAGCAGAACAATCAGAATAGTCACAGTGGGTTCCGTTTCTGACGGCCTGGGTTCAATCCTGTCTTCAGAAGACAGGCTGTGTGACCTGGGGCAAGTTACTGAACTTCTTTGTGCTGCTACTTTCTCCTGCTAAAATACAGGGGTAGCTATAGAATGTACCTCATAGGGTTGTCAGGTAGATTAACAGTAATGCAAGTAAACTGTCAGTACAGAGCCAGGGCATTGCAAGCCCTCTAAAAATTAGCTGTTACAGTGGGGATGAAGAAGTGGACCACTGGCATATTGATAAAGGTGAAAGAACAGATTATATTACCTTTTAAATATAATCAGGTTGCTTTAAAACTGGACAAAATGTACTTAATTTTCTTTTCCTCTACTCCAGAAACCACAAGTCATAATTATAGTAACACCAAAGAATGATTATAAAATTAGAAAATAGGCTTAGTGAAAAAAGGTAATTTAGATCATTTACTGTGAAAGAAAGTTTAAGAACAGGATTTGTGTTTATGCAAATTATGCATGTTCAATAAATGATTATTGACAAATAAAGTTACCAGGTATTTTTTGGAAGATGAGAAGCAATAAAATTTTAAGGGGGGGGTCGAGTAGGAAAGAGGAGAGAAATCACTATAGAGGTAAGACACTGGGCTTACAAAGCATTGCAGGAGTTTTGGAGAGCTCCAGCAGGGACTCTCACAGTGATTTTTATCCCTAACTGCACACTGGGGGCACTTTCAAAAATTCTAATTTCCAGCATTACCCAGATTGATTCAATCAGGATATTGGGTGCTAGAGCCCAGGCATCCGTATTTTTAGAATCTTCATGGGATTCCAATGTGCAGCCAATTTTGAGAGACAATACAATAGACTAATGTTTCTTAAACTTAAAAGCCATAGGAATTGCCTAGGGATCTTACAAGAAGTCAAATTCTGACTCAGTGGGTGTATGTAGGAGAAGGGAGCAGGGGGAGGAAGCAGATGGCCAAGATACTGCATTTATTTCTTTTCATTTTTTAATTTATTGATTTGAGAGAGAGAGGGAGAGAGAGAGAGAGAGAAACATCGATTGTTGTTCCATTTATGCATTCCTTGGTTGATTCTTGTATGTGCCCTGACCAGGGATTAAACCCACAACCTTGGTGTATTGGAATGACACTCTAACCAGCCAGGGCAATACTGCATTCTAATAAGTTCCCCAAGGAAAGCCAATTCTGTAATTTGGAGGTCTCATTTGGAGCTACAAGTCTTATATGCTTTGAGAATAGCTCCACATAAATAAACATATGATGTCCTTATAAAGTGCTACCGCTGTTTTTTGAGTGGAAACTTACTTGTTCAACAAATGTATAATAACCTGCTATAGCTACTTGCTTTTGAAGGGAATCAGATGAATAAGTACATTTCTTTCCTCTAGTTATTTACAATTCAATTTATAGTAGACGGCATTTAAGTTAGGCAGAAAACAAAACTTCCCCACTGGAAGGTTTTCTGATGGCAGTGAAATGGGATGGACATTGAAGGGCACTGAAGGGTGTGTTTCAGGGGGAGAATGTGAAGAGAAAGATTTTGTTTCAGGAAAGTACTGAATGAAGAATATCTGTGTGAAGCAACAGAAGAGGCTGGAAAATTCAGGGAAGAGTCAAAGGAAATGGACATAAAAAGGAGATTGAGCATCAGGGTTTTTAAAAAGAAGCCTTTAGATGGTGGTGAAGATTTGGAGGTTTCTGAGGAAAGAGAATCTTCTTATTGAAGGTCAAAGGACCTCACTACTGCATTTGAGGTTTTATTGGGGAGACCCTTCTGGACCATTTTGTTCACTGGGCTTCACAGGTAAACCAAGCACATAAGCTCAACACTAGAATTTCTCTGAAAGCTTCACCCATACAACATTTGCACCTTCTGACTTTCAAGCCACATATTATTTGCATCTGATTCATGTGTGTTGGGGCCAACTTTGTCAAGTGTCAGTATTGAGGGAAGTTAGATCATGAATCTTTCTAAGCATTTTCTCCTCACATCTCCGTGAACTTCATGTCAATCAATGGTGGCTATCCAATATAAAGAGGGTTTAATTCATTCCTATTCGTCAGGACTGGCAACAAATGGATAGACTCCCTGGTTATTGGGAACTTGATCTTCGTCGGTCACCTGTCTTATAACGTGTTTGCTGAGCCTGGCAAGCACATCACCAGGATTGCAAAATCTCCAACTGCTTATGAAAGCACAAGTGGACCTGCTGAATTTTCAAACTGCAGGACAAACCTGCTCCTCCTCACCGACGTGCCAACAGGTTTAGAAGTGCCCTTGACAATCATTCCCCAAACCTGAGCACAACTGAATTTTTATTTTTTCACAATTGAATTTTATAAAAGGGATTGTGTTCTTTTTTTCATTAAAAGGTAATACCTGCAACTAATTTTTAAAAACCTAGAGAACATAGAACAAAAGAAAATAAAAACCACAGTAATCCTGCTATCCAAAGATAAGCCCTGTTAATGTTTTCATAAAATTCCTCCTAGCCATGTTTGTTATAAATGTGGGATTACACAACACAGGCAGATCTGCTATCCTACTTGTTAACTTAATATTTTTGTTAAATAATATTAAAAGGGGAATTTTTTTTTTTTTTTTAGTTTACTCAAATCCATTCAGGAAAAGAGCTCTTCTGTGGTAGGAATTCCCATTATAACACCTTTCTGTGTTCACCTCCTGGGCACAGCACTTTGGAAGAGAATGACCTTGCTCCCCAGAGGCTTGTGCTGAGATTGCCATTTGACTCAGTAAAGCATGGTTCTGTCTGTTGTGGGAATTAACTGTGGTAGGTATAATTTGCTTATTCCCACTAGTGAAATATTCTTGGGGATGAGGATATCTCAGGCTTAGGATAGCAGCTGTCACTACCTAAGAGGGCCACCTGTGTGCTTGTAAAACAGTCTGCACACTGGCGTAATGTTTGCTTAGCTGAGTCTGTACTCTACCTTCAGGACTTGTTCATATTAAATTCTCATTATTTCTTACACTTGCCCTTTTCTTCTCACCTGTCCATTAACATTGCTTCTCATTAGGCAATTCAATCAACAAGCGTTTATTGAACAGTGGCAGCATTGAAATTTTAAGAATGGCAATGATCATGGCCCTGAAACCTTCCCTGGCAGTTGACTGAGATTAGATGAGCAGTTTTGGGAGTCCATTAGTGATGGTTCTTGTTTCCCGGCTACGGTCCAGTCACCTGGGAAGCTTTTGTACTGAGGCTGCACTACAGACCAGGAGAATCAGCATCTCTGAAGATGGAACCCAGGCAGGTAGCTTTTAAAGCTCCCCCAAGGGATTCTGATGGGCACCCAGGCAGAGAACCCATGCCACTGAGGAGTGATTTTTTATCTTATTGGCTGCATATTAGAATCACCTGAGGAAATTTTTAAAAAATCAAAATGCCTGGGCCCCATCCCAGAACAAATGAGTCAGAATCTTTGAAAAGGGAGTCTGACAACTGTATTTTTTCAAAGCTCCTTCAGATGATCTAATGCACAGCAAATGTTAAGAATCATTGCTATAGGCAATCTAGTAAACGAGAAAATCTGGATTTGAACCGATTCTGGCTCTTTGGCTTTGCTAACCATGCATGCCTATAGGATGATGGATTACTTCTGGGAGGCCATCTGAACTACTGGAAACAGCAATGGCTGAGAAGTTGTGAAGGGACCTGAAAGAATGGTTCAAGCCTTGGTTTGAATTGTAATGTTTACTATGCAACGTACGATAAGTCACATAACTTCTCTAGCTTGGCAGCCCCTGTCCACCTACCTACAATAACTACCACACCTATTACTGTATCTTCAGAATTTTTTTTTTATTGATGTTCTACTAGTTTTTATTTGGCAATTAGTATCTAAACACAATGATCAGTTTGCATGTAGTTCTTTTCTTTTTAAGGTTTTATTTATTTTTAGAGAGGAGAAGGGAAGGAAAAAGAGAAGGAGAGAAACATCAATGTGTGGTTGCCTCTTGCACACCCCCAGCTAGGGTCCTGGCCCACAATCCAGGCATGTACCCTGACTGGGAATCAAACCAGTGACCCTTTGGTTCACAGGCCTACACTCAATACACTGAGCCACACCAGCCAGGGCTGCATATAGTTCTTAATGCAAGTAATGAAAATATGAAATACTATGGAATTATAGTTCTTTTCCATACAGTTATTCTGTTGACTTTCCAGTTTAAAATTTGGAGATAAATTGTCTTAAAAAGGCTGTCAAAAGACTTTGAAGGCATTATGCTAAGTGAAGTAAGTCAGACAGAGAAAGACAAATATTGTATGCTCTCACTGATATGTGGAATCTAAAAAAGCTGAACTCATGGAAACAGAGAGTAGAATAATGGTTGTCAGGGACTAGGGGTTGGGAAATACGGGGGAGATGTTAGTCAAAGGACACAAACTTTCAGTTATAAAGTGAATACGTTCTAGGGTTCTAATGTACAGCATGGTGACTATAGTTAGCAATACTTTATTATGTATTTGAAAGTTGCTAAGAAAGTAGATATTAAATATTCTTGTCACACATACACACAAAAGGTAAGGGGGTTGGGGGTTGGTGAAAAAGGTGAAGGGAATAAGAAGTATGAACTGGCAGTTACAGAATAGTCATGGGGATGTAAGTATAGCATAGGGAATATGGTCAATAAAGTTTTAATAACTATATATAGTGCCAGGTGGGTACTAGAATTATTAGGGTGATCACTTTGTAAATTATATGTGTGTAACCACTGTGCTGTACACCTGAAACTAATATAAAATAATATTGAATGCCAACTGTTAACTGAAAAATTAAAAAAGGTAATTATGTGAGTAATGGAGGTGTTAACTAACCCTACAGGGTAATAATTTTTGCAATATGTACGTGTATTAAGTTGCCAGGTACACCTTAAACTTACACAATGTTATATGTTAAGTATATTTCAACAAAGCTAGAAAAATTAGAGTCTCTCAAATACCATTATCCTGTAACATTGGAAATCTGTTAGGTCTAAAATTGCAAATATTCATGATTTAATATCATATACGCTACAGGCTCAACACTTTTTTTCCTTTCTAATTTAATCTTTATTGTATTTTTTTTTACATTACCTTTTAGTCCCCTTATACCCCCTTCCCTCCAGCAATTGCCACACTGTTGTTCATGTGCCTGAGTCCTTTTTCCTTTTTGCTCAATCCCTCCACCCCCTGCCCCGCCAACAAGCTGTCAATCCTGCTCTCCATCTATGAGTCTGTCCCCATGTTCCTTGTCAGTTCAGTTTGTTCATTAGATTCCCCATATGAGTGAAATCATATGGTGTTTGTCTTTCTCTGCCTGGCTTATTTCACTTAGCACAGACACTTTTCACTCTTTGACAGCACATTGACAAAGTTTTAGGAAAAGGGGGCTGAGTCCCAAGATGGTGCCCACCATGAAGAAGGAAGCTGCAGAAGATGTCAATGTATTTTTGAAGATAAACAAAAGATAAACAAATTTGCATGGAATACAAGGAGACTCACAGAGCTGAAGGAAGAAATAGATGTAAAAAAGTAAGAACTCCAAAACTTAGTTGCCTGCAAGATCATCATGGTTGCAAATGATGACTGCGTAATGACACCTTATCAAATTGATGTTTTCATTAGCCACTCTCAAGAAGAAACACAAGAAATAGTATATGCAAAATTCAGGAGCAATAAAAACTTTAAAGCTGATGAAAGTTAAATGTTTCATAATACTTTTAGAAATTTGTTTAATAAACTTAAACATTGTTTAAATTAAAATTCTCTTTCTTCAAATGATATGGAAAGCAAAACTTTCTTTTTATAAAACAGTTTATTTACTTAATGGAAACTTGCCTGTTTTCACACCTTGCTTATTTATTTTATATTTTTTTACAGTATTCATCTATGTATTTTGTGTAATGATTATATCAAGTGTAGGACTTCTACGTTATGTTACTAAAATCAGTTAAGCAATCTTTTATGCTCCTATATTATCATTTAGAATATCTGTTGCAATTTTTATAAGAAAATTTAAGTTATGTCATGTTGTGTATATGTGTCTATTTCAGTTGCTATTTAGAAATGGTGAAATGACTCCAGAAAAATCTAATCCTACATCTATCTACTTTACTCATTTCACACTTAAGACTTTGTCACATATTTTAAAATATATATTTTATTTTAATACATGCAATATATTATATCCGAACATATATATTTCCCATATCTTACATATATATCAGTATCATAGATCTTGGGAAAAGAACTAATGCTTGTTGAGCTTCATACAAACATAGAGAACAATAGAAGAATATTCTACAAACCAAGAGATGTATCAATAGAAATGTTTAGAGGTTTTTAAAAATTATATTTTAGACTTTATTTTAGTGCCTTGTAATTAACTGGGGTTTCTATTGACAAAGATGTAGAAGTTAAGCAGCTGTGTATTTAATAATAAGGCTTTTTTTTCTTAAATAAAGAGTTCATTTATTCCTACCCCACCTCCACAAAAAAAGAAAGGAAGAAAGGAAGGAAAAGCAGGGCTACTGTGCGCAAAGATGTCACAGAGAGCACCTAATCCTGTCAGAGGAAGCCAAGATCAGGAAGAGGCTCCATAAATAATTCTACTAAAGAACAGTAGGAGAATAAACTTAAGTAATAGGATATGTTTACAAGCTAAATGCATGATTATGATTTCAAAGTCTTTTGATTATGCTTCTTGTTACTGATTTTAAGAACTGCCAACACACTCTCCTCTACCTACCCCTTAGCCTATGATCAAAACTTCCCTCAATTTGACATTTCATTAATTTCTAGTTATGCTGAAAAAAAACAACAAGCCTATGAACTCACTTCTCAAAAAGTATTTACATATAAAAATTTTTTCAAGGCATAGAGTGGATTTCTAACTTTTTAAAAGTGTATTTCTAGAACTATTGAAAACTTGCATTAACAAAATAGTTGATAAATAATTCCTCTGGATTATTCAAGAAGGACAATATTGAGATAGTTGATGAAACTTGGTTTTTGATGATGATCAGACCTGGCTTTTTCAGAGGCTGGCCTTTTCTGCCTGCAGTGTCTTTTGGACAGGTAAGTCATTAATTTCCTGGTTAGTCATTTTGGCTTTTTCCCTTTTGTTCTCCTTTCCCCATTTGTCTGCACTTTTTTTTGCCTGATTTTTTTTTTAAAGTATATTTTATTGATTATATTGTTACAATTGTTCCAATATTTTTTCCCTTTGTTCCCCTCTGTCCAGCACCCCCCTTCCCCAGCAATCCCATCCCCCTTAGTTCATGTCCATGGGTCGTGCATGTAAGTTCCCCAGCTTCACCCTTTCCTATATTAGTCTTTTTAAAAAATTAATTAATTTTTTTATAACATTAAAAAATAACAATTCTCCTCCTCAGACTTAAGACCCTTTATAATCTTATAAAGGACAATGGGCAAAGGTCTTGAGCTCCTCTAGCTGCTTCAAGCTGGACATGGTCGTCGTTCTACCTACCCTTGGGTCCAGAAAACCCTAATAAGAGTGGGGGTGTGGACAGGAGGGTGGCCTTCCACATGGGGAAGGACTGATGATTTTTTTTAAACACCAATTTCAGCATTTGCAGGAGCAGTTTGGATGATGATGTCTGACCAGTCTCTCCTTGAGCTCTCTCTCCCCTTACTGCTTCTTGAGCTGAACTACCCTCTCTCTCCTGGGCATCTTGGCAGATGTTGTTGGGGGAGCACTTGTGGGGACAGGCGGTGAGAGCCTTTGCAGAGCTGAGCTGGCTGGACATTGCTTCACTGGCCCGTCCCTGAGCTGCTCAGCTTCTATTTTCAAGATTTGTAAAAGCACCAGAGCTCCTTTTCACTCATGAATCCTCATACAGAATCCAACATTTAATAGAAAAAGAGAGGAACTGTCCCTATTGAAACAGGGGTGCACATTTGTGGAATGTTGATAAACTTGACTTGAAAATCTCATCACTTCATCATTTACTGCTGTGAAGATTTTTATCTTTGAGCAGGAAAAATGATAAAAGCCCTTATTGTTGTTGTTTTTCCCCATAAATAGGAATTACTTGTCACTTCTGCTAATGCTGGAGACTGGAAAGAAGCTAGAGCAGTGGACACCGACAGCGAGCACTTGAGAAGCTGACAGCTCTTGGAGACCTGCCTCTAAAGTGAGGGGGCAGGGGCCCTAGCTGAAATACTCACCGACCAGGGCAGCTGTCAAGTTTGGGGCCCAGGCGGTTCAAATATGCACTGTCTGCACTCCTAGATTGTGTTTGTCATTTTCATTGGTAAGTTCGGGGTGGAGAGTGAGAGGAGCATTTTCATCTGTGTGAGAATGTGGTTGTGATGCAGCTGTAATAATAGACCTACCTGGTCATCCCTGATGATCAATCAAGTGTGAAGTAAGACAAATATAAACTTTCCACTGAGTCATTCCTATTAGGTGACCCATGACCTCAGTTAATGGCCACTAATCTGTATTCATTGTTTACTAGCAGGTTAGTAAGGGCTTTAATGATACCAGAGAAGTACAGACTGGATGACCGCATGACCTGAAGAGGCCTAGACTCTTATCTGGCCAGTTGGTTTGGGCTCTATAGTGAGTGTAGCCCCATATTTCCTTTAATTATATGGCATTAGTTTCTCATCTCCTGGGGAAGCTCAAAACTTGACTCGTGTATAGGCACTCTTTCTCTTAACTGTTAGTAGTATCTAAATTGTTAGTATTCTATCCATCAGCCACCTTTTCAAAAAAAAAAATACATATAGTTTCGAAATTGCTTATTCTTTTATATACATTTAATTGCCAGTGAAATAGCTTTGAAATTTCTATATAGGCATTTACAGTAAACCTTTGTTGAAGCATAATATACATACATAAATATATACAATATATGTACTAATAAGAGTACAGTTGGATGAATTTTCTCCCGTGTGTATGCATCATGTCTCTAGGTCAAGGAGTAGAATCTTATTACCACACCAGAAAGCCCTCTCTTTGGCCCCTCCCAGTCAGTCCCCACCAAAGGTAACCAACCACTACCTTAATTCTAACACCAAATATACTATTATTGTCTGGTTTTAAACATTTCCATTTGAACAGTTGACCAGTTTAAAACTGTTCCAATGGACAGAGAGCTTCCTTGTTAATATTTTTACTTCAGCAATCATAATTATGAAGATACTATTTATTTTGCCTTTTCCCTTGTGCCTTGTGACCTGGACCAGCTTGATATAGTCATAGAGGGTGTCAGTCTTTTTGTTTCATCATTTGGCTGCTGAAGAAGGAAGATGTGCTGTGAACATCTCTTTAGCAGCTGATGCATTTCAATTCATTTGTGGCTCAATCTCAAGCCATATATGTTTGAATAGTTTTATTTTATACATTAATGTACTTGCACACACACATACACAGCTTCCTGTTCTTTCCTGCCTTGACTTATCTGTTTTCTTTTTCTATTTTCAGGAGTCAGGTTTCTCTACCCTATGTTACCCTAGCATACAAACCTTCAACAATCCTGCTCTCCAGAATTCATTGCCTCTGCATATACTGTCTTGAATCACTTTTACTATTTATTATACAAAAGGCATGTACAACCTTGGAGAATCCTTTTTTACTTCTGCTTTTGATGTAAAAAAAGACTATAAGAAATGTAGACCTGGAAGGGAAAAATGAGTAGTAATCCAACTGTTAAAATCCAAATGTGGCTTTTTGATTATTAGCCTGAGGTTCAAGCTTGAGTTTTTGTTGAATGAGGGTGTCTGTTTTTGTTTTTGTTTTTTCAGGTTTGCGAATTTGTTTTTAAAATTTTTATGAGTTTATTTGAGCCAAGCTAACAACATATACTGGAAAGATCTCAGACACCCCAGGTGTCTGCATTTATACAGTTGTTTGCAGAAGCCACAGACATCCCATTCACTAACTCATTCATTAGTTTATTTCCTGAGACCTATTCTGTGGTAGGCATTGTAATAGAGGAGAGGCTGGACTTTCCACAGAGGGGGTAGGGAGAAAGACTTGGAAGCCCAAATAGAGTATTTATAGATAGAGTACAAAGAAACACCTAATTTCTTAAAATAGAATATTGTTGCTTTTAATTATGCAATGCACATAATAAGAGCTCTAAATGCATTTTGGGATGAAGATAATAGTTTTGTACATGTTTCTCTATTATAAAGCAGTACAAACTCCGAATTGGTTAGGTTTAAATGAATTCAGATCTTTACTTTAAAAAAAGAATGACCTCAATGACTTTTATTTAAAAGAATGTGATTAAAATCACTGCTGCTTCACTGCCATCAACTCTACTTTATAATTCAATGGTACAATTCACAGTTATATTTTACTCAATGCCAAAGGTTTTTCAAGCTGGCCTTTTCCTTTTGATTACAACTGTAAGCAGATACAAATGGATTTTTAGAGTCATGCAGACCTGCTTACACTTTTGTTGGTGTAACTCACTCAGAAATATAGTTGATGTCTCATTTCCTCAAGAGGGTGATAACTCTTCCTCCATGTATGAATTCTGATGGACTCATTTAAACCTAACACTCAACATGCAAAACTACTAAACAAAATGGGACTCTGAAAAGCACATTTGTGGCTTCAAAACTCATAACATCTATAAATAATGTTAATAAATTGCTTCATTAATAATTGAGGCGGACCTTAAAAATCTAGGAAGTATCTTAATTATTCAGGTTTGGTTAGTTTCTGATGGTTGTTAGCCTAGTCAGTTGACAACTGGTACAGATACCTAAAGATTGAATTTTTTTTTTTTTCCCCTACAGCAGGAATGACACATCTGTCAGATCACGTAAAGAAAGTATGGAGATTAAACAGAAAAATAGTTTATGAGGTCTTTTGTTTTCATTGAAAATCAAGTCAAGGGCTCATGTTAATGTTTTAATTCAAAACTAAAAGGGTAAATGTACTCAAATTATTACCAATGAAAAAGACTTGCTGATTCTCCTATATTCATTTCATAATGAATATATGGTGTTCTCTGTGATGGGAAAGGCTGAATGGCACCTGAAGTTTTCATTCATTTAACAAGCATATATTGATTATTTATTAGGTGTTGGCATACAAAGATGACAGTGACATAATCCTAGATATACGTTGCTCATGTTCGTTCAGCTTCCAATGTTTTACATTACTTATGGGTTAGACTCTAAGAGCTAGTGAACTGAGAGTACTACTCAGGTGTGAAATTAAAGCAGTGTGTTTAGCTAGGACTTTGTATTATAGACGCTGGAGTACAATAGTGGTTTCAGCAGAAATGTCCTCATCTAAATTCACTCATGACCTGCACTGGGTGGATTTTTTTCTTTGCTGAGCCTCATCTGACACCTGAACAAATTTCTTCTGGCTTCTTTCTTTTAATCAGTTTTTCTCATTTTTTCCAGAACTCTTTCTCCACACTACAGCTGGGTACAGGGACCCAGTAGGACTCTGAATGCGGATGATCTTGGTTGAGGCAATAGAAGACATTTTTACTGTTTGCACTACCACATTCATTAAAATTTTGGCTGCTCAGATCAGGGACGTGATGCTGTCCATAGCTGACAGGTTGGGCTCTCCCCCAGTCTCTAGATCTCAGCTTTAACTTGACTGCAGATTTTCAGTTGGTGAGAGTGGAATATAATCTATTCTAGTAGGCCAATAAGTCCTGTTCGCATCGTGGATCTGGACACTGGTTGACAATCTGCTGAAGAACATCTATCCTTGATCCTGATTCTGATAATGTATTAGCTGCACAGATCACATCAGCTGTGTGCTTTAGTGGTCCTTTGCCACGCTCTCTTCCCTAGGGTCAAAGATGAGGCACATTCTCCAGCTAGGGTTTTCTCTCTAGATCATTACTTTGTAAATTAAACCTCTTTGCCAGTTAAGTAACAACAGTGTTTCTTCCTGGGGGTAATAGCTCACTGACTGTTAGGCTGCCCTTTCCATTTCAGCTCTGCTACAAGAGTGAGAATCATAGCCTGCATTTGTGTATTGCTCATGGTTTAAAGTCTCATGTCAGAAGGGTCTTTAAGCCTCTTTAAGGAAGCATTAAGCAGATGTAGGAACATTGAATGATTTTTTCATGTTATGCAATAAGTCTAAGTCATATAGTTTGTGACTCAGATGATTTCTTGTAGGTTCATTTGGAGACACTCTAACCAGCTAATATAGCCTTGCCTTAGATAAAACACAAAGAAGACTTGTTATAAAAGGTCCAACAGAGGGCACCAGGGTGGGGGCGGGAGTGGAGTGGAGTGGAGAGGCAATTCTCTTTTTCCATGGCAAACTGTTATCAGTTTGCACATTTCCAGCTTTGACTACACTCAAATCTGTTAACTCAGATTTCTCTGAGATCTAGGTGATGGAGACATAAGAGGCAGGTAAAATGAACTTGCTAAATTGTTTTTAAATTTGTCCCACTGAATCCACTGCTGTAAATTCTATTGACACCAGTTGTAATTATATTGCAGTGAGCTGAGAACCACTCCTGCTTTTGTATTCTTGTTGAACATGGAAGAGAGATAAATGTCAGAGCTCTGCCCTAAATTAAGATTCCTCTCCATAAAAGAATTCTGCACTCAGAAGGAAAGAATGTCCCTTTACAAGGTGACATTCTGTCCACGCTTGGCTCAGGGTCAGCAAACTCATAGATTAGCTGTTTCTAGGGATGTTGATGCCTGAGAAGATGAGTTTTTGTCATGGACTTTCAAGCATTATCTATGACAGTATAAAGAATGTTTTACATCTACGTGTATTATTTTCTCTTTGAAAAAATTTTTAAAAATTTTCACCAGAGCATAAGTTCACTGATTTTAGAGCAAGAGGAAGGAAGAGAAAGACTGTGAGAAAAACATCTACCAGTTGCCTGCCATATGAACCCTAAGCAGGGATCGAACCCACAAACCAGGTATTTGTCCTGACTGGGGATGGAACCTGTAAACTTTTGGTGTTTGGCTGATGCTCCAAACAACTGAGCCACCTGGCCAGGGCTACATGTATTATTGTTCAGAAGTATGATTTGCAATTGTAATGAATAAAACACAAATTTGTTTAAAAGCATTGTTAAATTCACAAAAGTTTGTTATTGTGTATTTCCTCCATTAGTTGCTGTCAGAAGCATAACTTTGCTCATGTGCAGATTTACAGTTTTTAATTAGAAAATTTAAGGGCTTGGAGAATCGTTGTTTGTTTTAGTGAGCTATGTTTAACTCATGGATGCCCTCCTCCTAGTGCCATAATATATTGGGGTGATGAACATTACAAAACGGTTATAACTGGAGCAAATATATGACTCCTACTTGGTAAAAGTAACAATATTCTTCAGTGCTTCCTTTTCAAATTTCCTGTCTCTTGGCTTTTACAAATCTTATTGGGGAAGTATGATACAATCACATAAAAATTAAATAAATTAAGAAGAAGAAAGTAGAAAACATACAGTATACGACCCATTGCCAAATGCTTTGAGCTGAGAGGAAAGAGCGGGGAAGGTAGAGTGAGGGAGAGAGAGGTGGGCGGTGTGGTGAGAGGGCGTGTGTCACCTGGAGTCTGGATGTCAGGCAGGTTTTATAGCCTCTTATTCCAGGCTCTGCTGATTGTTATCTGAGTGACTATAGACAGATAACCTGACCCTGTTGAGCCTCTGTTTTATTGTCAATAAAATCGGGATTAGAGTACTTCCCTCATAGCGTTATTGTTAAGATTGTTTATAACAAAGTGTTTTGAACCATTTGTACTACACTTGATATAAGCTATGTGCAAACTAAATGGCAGCGATTATTTGTTCTATTAGATTGTCAATCCTGCCAGCTTTGTAAAAATGACTTATCTTTGTTTCCTCAGAATCTAGCACAATGCCTGGCCCCTAGAAGGCTCTCAAAAAATTTTTGCTAAATGAAAAGATGAAAGGTATAATGGATTAATAGTAGGATGAATTAAAAAAATGAGCCATGGGCTTTGGTGACTTGGGACAGTCTCATGGAGAAGCTAAGACTAAGGTGGGTCTAGCAGGATGCATGGAGTAGGCGGGAGAGCACTGCAGTGCGGGTGGGCATGAATCCAAGTACAGGGGCGAGAAGGCACGATGTGCACAGCGGGTAGATTGGGGTACAGCTGCGGAGGGCTCTGAAATCCAGGCTGAGAGCGTTATCTTATCAGCTGACAGTGAGGAATCAGTGCAGATTTTGAGTAGGAGAATGACAGGAGGAGGGAACTTCTCAGAAGGTTAGTCTGGTCAGAGGCGGGTTTAACGGCAGGTGCACCGAGTGTGCACCCTGGGCCCCGACTTCTGAAGGGCCCCGACTTCTGAAGGGCCCCGCAAAACCCCAACTTTACACTTTTTTCTAATGACACCAAGTTTGGTTTCATATGTGCAATTTTAATTATGTACAGGTTTACAATCGAAGGTAAAACTTGATAATATATTTATATTCGCTGATTTTTATTATTTCATTATTACTCTGCATACTATACACATACTATGCTGCATAGGGCCCGCGTGGCTGTGCTACCGCTCATCGGAGTAATAGCGAATCATATTTGCTACTTTGTACTTGCAAAGGTTCTCCCGCGGTGCAAACTTATGATATATGCAAATACGCAGGGATGTAAATTAGTTTGTGGATATGTACTTGTTTCATTTATGGTTTTAAAAATAGTTTTCTGTGCATATAAATAAATATTCAGGTAAGTTGAAATTATATTAAGATAAAATTAATTCCCATAGTTACATCAGCGCCTGGATTTTCATAGTTTATGAATAATTAATAAATAAATTAATAGTACATAATATTTTTTATTTATTTAAAAATATGGTTAACCTGCATTTTTATTTTTCTTGTCTCGCTCTTTTCTTTAAGGGGCCCAATATTTTCTTCTGCGTCCAGAGCCTCAGCCAACTTTAATCCACCTCTGAGTCTAGTGCTGGAGTGGAAAAAGGCATGGGCAAGCCATTCTAAGCAGGTCACTGTCAAGTCCCTGACCAGCACTACAACTAGGGAAATAAAGAGAGACAAAGAAAAGATTAAGGAAAGGGCAGTGGTCTTCTCTATTTGCTATGAATTCTTAATATGGCCATTTAAACCATTTACCAACATGCATGCAGATGATTTTGAAATATATAGTACAACATGACATTTTTGAAAATCATTGCAGGTGCATGTTTAGCAGAGAGGAGACAGGTTTAAGTTGGAAGGTTGAATTAATGAGGAGTGTGGAGCATGTGGCATACACTGAGTCAAGAAGTAAAGGGGTTTTGGGAACGAGGGCTCCCCCCACCTCCGGAGACTTGGGAAGATAAACAGTGGTTAGAGTTAGGGTGGGCAATGGAAATGGATTAATCTATGAAATTTGAAACTGACCTTGGTCAGCTAACATGCCAACAAGAGACTCAGTTGCATGGAGAAAGGAGAATTGGATGAGGTAGAATGGGAGTCCCATGGGAGTGGGGAGACAGAGCTACCTGACTGGGAGGAGCTGAAGAGAAGTTGCTGGATGATACCCCTGCCCCCCCCCCCCCCAACTGGTGAAGAGTCCAGGGGATGAGAGCCAGGCTTGGCCACACTGCCTTTTCCTGTCACCTGAGCTGGCTTTGTGTACTGTCCCCTGCCACTCCACTCTCTCTCGACTAGGAGGAAGCAGGTGATGCCTGGGAAATGGAGCTGAAAGAAGCTGCCTGCTATTGTTGCATTTGTAAGAAAGAGGTCTTGTCCCTCTGGGGAGGAAGTTATTCTTCTCAGATAAAGGAACCATCTTTAGAAAGAAGTATAGATGAAAGGAAGGAAGGAAGGAAGGAAGGAAGGAAGGAAGGAAGGAAGGAAGGAAGGGAGGGAGGAAGGAAGGGAGGGAGGAAGGGAGGGAGGTAGGAAAGAGCTATTTTTTCCCCTACTATTAAGGGAAATTCATTCATTAATTTACCATATTTATTAAATTAAAAAATATCTATCATCTTTTTCTGTTAACTGCAATGTTTACTGAATGTTGACATTTTGCTGCAGCAACTCTCTGCGATCCATAATATACTCTTTCTTTCCTGCATTGGGGACCAAGTAAGATGGGCATTTAGATTGACCCCCCCCCCCCTTTTTTTATGTTCTAAAAATGATAGAACATCCTGATTACTGAAGCTTTCACAAAAATGTATGAAGAAACAGAATAGTTTTGGACCTCTCAATAGCACCTCTGCAAAGAGGAGATAATAGAGCGATACTTCCAACAACCTGAGGGAAAATTATGTCCAATCTACCATTCTATATTCAGCCAAATTATCAATTAAGTATGTGATGCAATAAGGATACTCTCAGAAACACAAGTTCTCAAAAAGTGATCTCCCATGTACTTTTCTCCGTAAAGTGGATGGAAGATGTGTGCCCCCAGAATGAGGGAGTCAACCAAGAGAGAGAAAGGCATGGGATCCAGAAAACAGAGGGTCCACCAGTACACAGCAGGCAAAGGGAACCCCTACGGGTAACAAGAGAAAAAATTCTGAGATGTCCTACATTTAATTACAGCAGGCTGGAGGGTGTTACAGTGCCTGAAGGAAGAGACTAGGGTGAGTTAAGCAGCTATCTGAGCCAAAACCAACAGGAGGCTGCTCACATTCCTGATTATGTATGTTTAAACTTGGGATCATCTTCCAGGCAGCTATTTCAGCAATTATCTAAAAAGAATAGCCAACCACCAGGCGCCACAGCATCCTGCTTATGCATGAACATTCCAGACTGTTGCCCACAACCAATCCAGAAGCATCAAGTATTTCTTCCTTACAGACTATTCACCTATCCCAGAACTTACCCTGCTTCATCCTTCCCCACCCTCCCTTATCTATAGACAGTGTAAATTCTTTTAAAACAACTTACATCTTTCTTCTCCAGACTCATTGCATAAAGGAATTCCTTCAACCCCAGGGTGCTGTCTTCTCCATTTAGCCCTGCTGCTGGTGGTTTAGACTGTAAGCCCCAGGACCTGGCTAGCACATGGCCAAATAAACCCTTTCTTTTGAGTTAATTTTTGACCTTGAAGATTTTTTGTTTAACAGGGTGAAGGTGAAGGGAAGTCATACATAAATAGTGAAGAAGCAGGTGTGGAGAGCAATTAGCTCGAATTAGAGCAAGTCAGAATATTCCAGGAAGGCTTTCTTTCTTTCTCTCCCCTTCGTCCCTCCTTCCCTCCCTCCCTCTTTCTTTCCTTCCTTCCTTTGTTTGTGAGGCTGCAATACTTTTTAAATTTTCTATTTTTATTAAGATACAATTGACATATAAGATAATATTAGTTTCAGGTGTACAACATAATGAATTAATATTTGTATATAATGTGAAATGATAACTGTTACAGAACCCCTGGGCTGCTCCAATTGAAAAGAAACCCGCGGGCTCTTTAGTCAGGGGCCCAATTGCCCGCCACCAAAATTATAACTCTCAATACCAGAGTTTAGTGAAAAGAAAAATAATTGTTTATTTAACAGTTATATAGATTTAGTTATTTGCGGATTTCTGTTGTTAAGTCTTATGTTCTTTAAAACACCCATAAACACATATCCTTGCCTCCCCACTACCAGACCAGGCTAGTTTTAGAAAAGTTAGAGAAACCATTTCCCTACATTCCAAACACAGTTCAGCTTTACCAGCAGCTGCCAATCACTCTTCTGATTGGGGAGACCTCGTCTGTGTTATGGTGTCCACCAGCTTTTAATCCAGAACCTCGTGGATTCTCAGCCTCCTTGTAGTTAGTCCTTTTGTAATCCACATGGTCAGTCTGTTCCCAGTCAAATCCGCACGGTCAGCCTCAGCCTTAGTCAAATCCACACAGTTAGTTTGGCTAAAATGTCTGCCGCTTATTTTTAAATCCCTGACTACGTCCTCTGATGCAGTGGGTGCGGTAACCAGTTCTGACCATTCACAGAACCTCACGCAGGCTCTGTGTGATTTCTCCATACCGTCCCCTGGTCCAAGACCCCTCCCATCTACCTGAGGCTTTGGATGCATTAAAGCCATTTTGCATAAAAAAAGACACTAGCCACCAGCCTCAGGCATGTGGAGGCATTCTAAAAGCTGCTTCCTTTTCCCCATCCCCCAGCTGCAAACTCTGGGGTTTTTGGGAACACCCCTGTTTCTGTAACATAATCACAACAGGTCTAGTTAACATCCTGTGAGAAAAACTAAGATCTACTCTCTTAGCAACTTTCAATTATGTGATACAGTATTTTTAACTATAGTTAGTGTGCTGTGCATTACATCCCTGTGACTTATTTTACAACTTGAAATTTGTCCCTTTTGACCACTTTCTCCCATTTTGCCCACCCCCAACCCTCACCAGGAAGAATTTCTTTAAGCAGATAAAGTAGAATACCTGATGTGAATGTTTGTGTTGAGAAACTATGTAGTCAACTAGGGGAGTTTGGGGATCAATTAGTGTTAACAAAGGACAACTAAACAAAAGAAAAACAAGACAGTTATTAACTCTGGTAAGAGGGGAAGTTGTAAAGAAAAAGAAAAAATTTACTACTTAAAAAACAATATAGCATCATTGTTCACAATAACCAAAAGTGTCAGAACATGGAGGCAGCTAGAATGCACACCTGGACTTTGGTATATGCTAATCAACCTGGCCCTGGACTTTGCCATCCCAAAAAGATATGCTGATGTATTTAGCAGTTCCCAAAAGATATGCTGACGGAAATGATATGTTAACTAATCTGGTGTGTGTGTGTGTGTGTGTGTGTGTGTGTGTGTGTGTGTGTGTAGCAATGAGATGTAAATGACCTACTGAATATGTTGATAAGCAAACTCACCTTCACCTAAATGTGTGGTTGATAAGTATAAAAAAGGTGTCTGCAGAAGTGCAGGTGGGACTCCTATGGGCCCACTAGGAGGACTGGGAGTGCCCACTCCCTAGTTCCCATTCCCCATACCCCTTGCTCCTACCGGCCCTTGAGTTGGTCCGGGAGCTGTCTCTCCCCTCCCCCCCTTCTTCCCTCAATAAACGCATTGCCTGATCCCACAGTGGTCTTCAGGTGATTTCTCAGAGCAAGGCTGCCCTGACAAAAAGGTGGAAGCAACCCAAATGTCCATCAACTGATAAGTGGATAAACAAAATGTGGTTAGATATACTATGGAATATTTCTCAGCCTTAAAAAAAGAAGAAAATTCTGTTACATGCTATAGCATGGGTGACCATTTGAAAACATTATGTTAAGTGAAATAAACAAGACACAAAATAACAAAAATTAAATAATTCCATTTAGATGAAGTACCTAAATAGTCAAATTTATAGTGACAGAAAGTAGAATAGAGGTTCCCAGGGGCTGGGAAAGGGGAGAGGGTGTTATTGCTTTAATGGGCACAGAGTTTCAGTTTGAGATGATGAAAAAGTTCTGAAGATGCATAGTGGTGATGACTGCACAACATTTTGTGAATAAATACATTTTTCAATTTCCTTTTTTTTTAGTCTTGCTCTAGGACATTTTTGTTACTTTGATTTTTAAAGATTTTATTCATTTATTTTCAGAGAGCATGGAAGGGAGGGAGAAAGATGAGAGAAATATCAATCGGTTGCCTCATCCCCAACTGGGGACCTTGTCTGCAACCCAGGCATGTGCCCTGATTGGAAATCAAACCAGCGACCTTTTGGTTCGCAGCATGATGGTCAATCCACTGGGCCACAGCAGCCAGGGCTTTTTTGTTACTTTTAGAGAGAGAGAGAGAGAGAGAGAGAGAGAGAGAGAGAGGAAGAGAGGGAGAGAAACATTGATTTGTTGCTTCCCGTATGTCCCTGAATGGGGTTGGGGGGTTGGGTTGGGGATGGGGACCCTATGCACCTGGACTGGGAATTGTATGCGCCTGGACTGGGAATGAAACCTGAAACCTTTCTGTTATGGAATGACACTCCAACCAACAGAGCAACTCAGCCAGGGCTTGTGAACATTCTTAATGCCACCCAAAAACAGTTGAATCAGTAAATTTTATGTTATATATATTTTGTTACCATTTTTAAAATTAAAAAAAAAAAAGAATCCTGTAAGGTGCTCTACAAATAAATGAAATATTACTAATTTTCTCATATTGGTAAATACCATATTTTTAGGACTAAAGTGTTAAGAATCTTCCTATCATTTTCAAAATCAGGTATGAAAGCCGCCTTTTTCTTGAAAAATTTCCTAACCTTACACGACAGATCTATTATTAGAAATGTATACTCTAACAAATAAATCTTTTATACACTCATCTTTCAGTGATAACTTCTGTGCCTTAAGATCATTTATGTTTCTTTTAATACATAATTTTTAATGTAAAACTCTGACCACATTATATATATGGCTTAATAATTGCTTTTTAAAGTAACTTTATAATATTTTTTGCCTTCTTTATACACCCATGTCTACATAAACACACTCATTTTTAAAGCTTTATTTTTAATAATTCTGGGATCAAGATGAATTTCATATTAATATAGAGACCTCTTACAAGTCCTTCTGTAGTCGCAAAAGAGGCTTTAAAAATCTTCCCTTTGTATATTACATATTTTCTCAGGGACACATTAAATAGGAATATTGATTTTGGTTATAAGAACACAGTAATTCCAATTTTAAATTATAAGATTATTTTTTCTTTATCCAGTAAAGCAAATAAAAGATTGTTTAGAGAGGACAGATAAAATTTATTTTAAGTAACTTGATGAGAAGAGACTCCAGATGCTTTGCTTGATTCCACACTAAGCCAAACTGCTAAGCAGTTAAGACTTAAGTAAGCAGTGAGCAGTCAGGCAGGTCTAATGAAAATAGTAGGTAGCTCTCCACACCCACCTTTGCAAGAAAGAACTGCTTCATGGGTTTGTTGAAGCTGCAGTGGAACTGTGCTGTAACTTTTTCCTAAATTTGAAATGTTCTGTCTGATGTTCAATATCATTTAAATGTTCCAGGTTAAAATTCTACGAATCAGTAAAAAAAGGGGCAAATCTAATTAAGTTAAATTTGCTGTCACGGGCATTAATTTTTGACAGAAGAAACAATCCTTTTGGCTCTCCTGATTCGCATGATTTTTTCTTAAATCCAACTGTTGTTAAAGGGAAGCTTTCTCACTTGGAGGTAAGCAGTCAGATCCATAAATCCAGAGGAGCTGTTAAAGAAACCAAAAGCATTCCAGTCTTTTAGAGCTTTCAGGAGGAAACTCTCTGGTTTCTGATGTTTGTAGCCCTATATTGAAGGCATGTATACATAAGGTTTCTGGCAAGACCCTACAAAGACATGCCTGCATCCCCAGGGTACGATTGTTTACCTAAACAAGGACTGCTGGTTGTTGTAACTGCCTTCCATGAAGTGATTGCTCACTGCTTCAGCTCTGCCTTACCCTCTCTCGTTTCCCACCCACAGTGTAGGCTATTTGTCATTGTTGTGACAAGTTCTGGAATAGTGCCGGGTCACTTGCACACAAACCTCCAGGATCGGCACTTTGAAACTTTGAAAAGAGCCTAAAAAAAAAAAAAAAAAAAAAATAGCATGCAACTTTTTAAAGCAGTGCTAACCAATAAGGTTGGGAAGTGCTCATGATATAATGCTAAATTAAAAAGCAGGACATAGATTTGCATATCACTAATGTTGATCAGTTAAGTAAAATATTCAATTAAAAAAACAAACTAGAAGGAAATCTACCAAAGGTGCTCAGTGCGATTGCCTTGTTTGGGCACTATATTGTAATTATAGATAAGATTTTCTTAGCTTCTCTATATGCCCTTCTACCTTTCTGAGTATTCTACAGCAAACATACATATTTTTATAATCAAGAAGAAAAACACTAATTTTAGATTCATCCTTTTAAGTAAGCCCATTACTTAATTTGCTAACAAACTCTCAGCTCTAACCTGGGTTTTACCCCTCACAGGCTGAGACCTTGGCAAGTAATTCAAATGCTCCTGACCTCAGTTTTTTCTGTATACAATGAAGAGTTTGAATAGAATTTCTTTCATATGATCTGTGATCTTACCATGTCTCTGGCAAAATTAAACTATTGCAGCAATCCTAGGTTAGGAGAGTCAGTTAAAGCTGGGGATGGTTTTGACCACTGCCCCACCCCCCACCCCCCAGCTTCTGCTGTATTTAGATGCTCACTTTTTGTGTTTTTTGTTGGCTTATGTTTCATATTTTGTCTTCTGCTTTAAATGTTAAGAGAATTGAAGATAGGAACTTATTTGAACTTTATGCTGACACTTCTCTCCACAGCAGGGCAATAAATCCTTCATAATGATAAAATGATAATGGCTATGGGAATGTCTAAATTTTGGAAGATGTTCACTACAGAGACTAGGTTACACTTCGTTTGCCTTACACTCTACCCAAAGTTAGATATCAGATCATTTATGGCTTTGTTTCCATTCTGGTTTTATGTTGTTTGTATATGAATCTCTAATTTTACGTTTTCTAAGTGATCAAATCTATATTTAAAAAAAAACCAACCAAACAAAAACATGTAGTGTGATTTGAAGATGCCAAAAAAAGACAATCACTTCATCTATAGAAATATGATTGAAGTTAATGAGTAACTTTTTTGATATGAATTTTGCCAAGCAGGCTGATTACCTTATACTTACTGCATTTCCAGGCATTGTATGTGTCCAGTGTAGGAATATAACGATTAATTGGATAGTTTCTTGGTTTCAGCCTGATACCAAATCATTGCTCAGAAGGGTGTTCTTTCATGTCTGAATAGAAATTTTGACATAGTAGGGTGGGCATGAAGCTAGAAACAGACAGAATTCTGATAGTTCAGATATTACATAGCTCAGGGAAATTTCTTAACCTCTGTGGAATTCACTGTTTTTGTTTATTACAATGTGAGTTCGGGTTTATAATGTGCTTTGGTTGGGGTAATGCTGGGACAGGAGTGGGGCAGAGCATGAGAAGGTGTGGTCCAGGTACAGAGGGTGGGGATTGGGCTTCCACCAGGTTACAACCGGTTTGACACCATCATCATTAGTTTCTTCTACTGTCTATCCTCATAAGGTTGCATTTGTAGAAAGAGTTCTGAGGCTATTAAAGTTTTGAAAGCGGCTGGTATAAAAGTTCTTTAAAGCACCTTTCATTTCTGAAATTCTCTCTCGAATATTAATTTTGAAGTCCTTCACATAGATTAGCACATTATATATCCATACGGTGTGTGCTGATAACTGGGTTTACCAGCAATAAACTGCATCTTGATTTTATAGAAGTCTGAGTGTTCCAGTCCCAGCATTAACAGTCCCTCACAACCATAATAAGCTTAAAAAATTATGTGGAGACTATGTTAAAAAAGGCTAACTTGTCTTCTGTATTATTTTTATTGATCAAAGTTAATGTGATTAATTGTTTACCTTTGTGGGTTAGAAGTCACTTGGCCTAGTATGGCTTCTGTGCGGTCTGTAGCTGTGCTCACCATCATCTGTAACCTCAACCTCCAACCCCTCCCATCTTACACACTTGGGCTCTTAATGAAAAAGGTGATCAGGCAGAAACGTATGGATAAATCCCCCATATCCATGCTATCCAATTAAAGGTAGCCAAAAAGCAAACTCTTAAATTACAAACAAAAACTAAAACAATTGGCAACTACATAAAAATCTCATCATGACAGTGACAGGAAAATTATATGAAATGTTTCCATCTATTTAATTTCTTAAAAATTAACCACCTTGCCCTGGCAAACATGAAAAACAACTACAAACAGAAAAACTCTTCTGTTCATGGAGGATACCTGAACCGAGGAAAATAAAGGTAGTTCTGGTCTAATGTATATATTTCACTAACATTTTTCTTTTTCTGAAATGGAATTTATGTGGTTTATCAGACTGCTTTCTTCAATGAAAGCTTTGAATAGTTGCAAGTTTAGGAGAGATCAGTCTGATTTCTATGACAGTGAGAACCCAGAGCTCATTAATTCTGGAGGATTCAAATTTATTCATACAAAAGACAGAGTAAGTAAGTAAGAGTAAAGATACATAATTACTAAAAATTAGATTGCCTGCCATTTTAAGCATTGACCATTTCAACTATTAGGCATTTTCTTTATCTCATTATAGTTCCAATCCCAGCTTCTGTAGTTCCGGTCTGTTAAAATTCTACTCCCCTGGCAGGCAGAACAGCTCTTTTAAGTGACAGGCTGTGAATCTTTCCTGTTGCAAAGGGATATAATTTACCAACAAAGAGATCTAAAACAGTTCCCATGGGACTTTGAGCAAGTACATGATTCTTTTTCAGCTCATTGAAGTTAAGGTGCTCTGTTTAGTTTAAAAAATATGCTCAGGATATGATTGATGTCTCTTTCCTAAATGCAAGGTCATTTCTAAGGTCAGACAAAGTTACATGTCAGTGATCTGTCTCTGACAGTACAAGGGGAGGTATCTACAAGTGGCAGGGAAAAAATAGCTGACCTTAGTCAGGTCAGCTATGAGGACATTGCCAGACTTAGATCCTGAACTTTTAAAATCTAGTTATAAGAAATGAACTTTTAAACCCTTCTATTGTGCTCCTGCAATTCTATAAATATACTTTATGATAGCATACATAACATTGTAATGATTTGTCTTCCAGTTGCAGACCTTATATCCTACAGACCAAGAGCCATGCCTTATTAATTTTTGTGTGACAAGCTCTGAGCCTAATGTATGTCACATAGTAGATGTTTAATATCTGCTTTTTAAATGAATGTTAAATGTCTACAAAAGGAAGTCTTACTGATTCACATGTTGGATAAGACGGAAACACTAAAGGTTAAAATTTCACATACAGCAAAGAGCTTTTGGTTTAATGGGTAGTACCTTGTCTATGTATAATGTTTCACAGTTTTCAAGAATGTTCACATATTTTATTTCATTTAATCGTCCCTGTAGATCTGGAAAGTTGGCAGGGCAAGTATTATCATTTCTACTTTGTACATGAAGAAATTGAGCTCCTGTCCAAGTAAACTGTAGCACTAAGTCAGAACTATGGCTTTCTGATCCTTGGCCTTCACTGTGTGCCTTTCATGAGAGGAGCCAGCTTAGACCAATGTGTGTATGTCTGAATTCCATCTATCATGTCAATCTATTTATTTCATCATCTTACCTTCCTTTATTATCCTTAGACAAAGAGTAAATGAAAGCCATTGTCTCCATAGATCTGGCATGTTTGGTTAGCTGGGAATACATAAAGGAGTGCAGAGAGCAGTGAGGTAGGCTTGGAAGCAATGGCAGCGGAGGTGTGTCATTGGTGAGCTGTGGTTTTCATCTCTCCCCCTGTTCTGTAAACGGATTGAACAGCTCTGTGAGACTGGGTGGTGTTTGGGTCTGTGACTTACCTGGGTGCTCTCAGAGGGAACGCCTGGGTTGAGAGGAGCTTTTGTCATCCCTGGCAGGAGGTTCCTAGATATGTGTTGTTTTTAAGGAGAATTGCACGATCTTCTTATTACATATTATCAGAATAAAAGAATCCTGAATTTTTAAAAATTTAAGTTCTAGTATAGCATTTTTAAGGGCAATACCTGTGCCTTATTCATCCTTGTAGTTTCCTAAGTCTAGCACTGGCCCTTCTATATTGTAAATACTAATTATTCGCTGAACGAATGAGGTGCGTAGTGGGAAAACATTTTAAATCAAATTTTGTACATTATGCACTGACACCCTCAAATGGCTTTTCTCCCTTCCAACCAATAGATACCCTGGGCCATTGGTGCTGGGGTTGACTTACAGCCATTGATTCAATTTCAGAAGAAACACTGTCACATCTACACAGTATTGGTGCAGTCATTTGAACACTTGATTGTATTTGCCTTTATTAAAAATGACAGGAAATTGAGACAACAAAGGGAATTACTGGGCGTGCTAACAGTGGTCAACTTTTATTGTACGTTTGACTCCTTGGATTTAAGCTGGTCAACTCTGTGCTCAATTGTGAAGAAAAAGAATAGGACACCTTTCCAAAGATTTGTGCCTTAAAAATGAGGTGTAATTAGTGGGGCCATAATATGGGAATGGTTAGAAAACTCCCCCTACACCCTTTACAATATGCAAATGTAGTTCCATTTTTGTTCTTTTTAGTTATAAACACTTCAGAAATGTACTGTTTAAGAAGGTAAGTTAATTGGCATTGTTTGGGAAGATGACAAATATTCACTCTTTACATGTTTATTAATGAGTAATTTAACAGTTTTCCAAATTATAACAGCTTCTTATGGATGGTTTGACTGGGGCTGTATCTACACCCGGGTCATAGAGACTATGTTGTAGTTCACCCTCAGCCACTAACAGGGAGGGGCCCTGGAGCAGGTCGCTGTAATGTTCTGGCTCAGAGTTACTCATCTGTACCTAGTGGATGATCCCTGTCCCGGGTTCTTTGCTGGTCTTTGAGACTGACATCCCAGAAGGCTGAGTTTCTGAGTTTCGAAAGGGCTGGGTCTAGGGTGAAGGTGCTCAGGGAAGTCAGAGACAAGCTTTCCCACGGTATCTCACAAAATTTCGAAACTGGATATCAGGGTGGAAGTCTTTGCAATTTCTAGTTTTAAATGGCCACGAACAGGCAAAAGAAAAGGAACTGTAATTTATTTTTTTGTTATCCCATGGAAATGGGGTATAGTGCTTTTATCTCCATGCCGAAAAAAAGTATGTATTTATTGTGAAGTCTGCTCCGGAAAGTGGTGGTTCTGTGTAAAAATCGTTTTACATGTCAGCAATTTTCTCGATTACTGGAATAAAAGAAAATTCAAAAAGCCCCCAAGCAAAACCTCCTCATCTAAAGCATTCTCTCCTCAATTATGTTTCTAGTCAAAACTTAGTTGGCACCGTTTCCAGGGATGAACAAAAATAAATGTTTAATAAGAAAGTGTCCAGTAGAACGGTTCTTACTTTTCAGCTTATTTCCGTCTTGGGGACCTTAGAATCATCCAAAACAAGGCCTGGGCTTTCTGGCCACTGAAGCCGGAGCGCTGAGTGGGGCGGCCCCTGTAATCGCACGTCCTTCCCTGGACAGCCGCGCCCGGGGCGTTCGGGTCCGGGGGACCCCGCCCCTCCTGGTGTTACTCAGACCTCCGCGGCGCAGGGCGGAGCCGCCGGCTGGCGGGTGGAGAGGGGGCGGCCTCAGCGCGTCTAGGACACCTGCGGGGGGAAGGGGGAGGGGTGGCGTCCGCACCCCGCCCTGGAAAGAAACGGGCCAGGTGTGGCTCGGCGCCGGGTGCCAGCGGGGAGGAGACTCGCACCACACCGACCAACACCAACACCCAGGTGCGACGCAGCTCCTGTGCGCCCTCGCCGCCCTCCGAGCCACAGCTCTTCCTCCCGCTCCGGCTCCCCGCCAGTGGCCGTCGCTAGCGTCGGTTCTCCGCCAGCCGCGCCGCGCTCGCAGCGGCCGGAACGGCCCCGCTGGAGAGGGGCGTGCTCGCAAAACTTCGGCCTCTCCACGCTAGTCTCCAGTGTTTGGCCTTTCCTTTGAAGCCCTGCGCCCCCTCCGAGCCGGCCACCCTCGCTTATGCCTTGGCGCTGAGTGGCTCTCTGAGTGACCGCCAACATGAGCTGCAACGGAGGGTCCCACCCGCGGATCAACACTCTGGGCCGTATGACCCGCGCGGAGTCCGGCCCTGACTTGCGCTACGAGGTGACCTACGGCGGCGGCGGCGGCGGCGGCGGCGGCGGGGGAGGCGGCGGCGGCACCAGCAGGATGTACTACTCCCGGCGCTACACGGTCAACGACCAGAACTCGGACGGCTACTGGTGGGTACCGCCCGGTACCGGAGCGCGCGGCGTGCGCGGGGCGCCGGGGTTGGGCTGCGGGGTCTCCACACTCTTTATCAGAGTCAATCTCAGCCCTTTGGGAAAAAGGAGGGACAGATTTCCCCTGACGGAAGAAGACACCCAGGTCTAGAAAGAGGAAAGTCGGTTTGCCCGAGGTCATGAGAGCATTTCCTGTTCGTGCTGGGGCAGGACCCAGGTGGCCTGACGCCCATTGCGCTGCGGAGACCGGTGTAGCTGTGTGCGAGCGGAGACTCGATCCAGCCTTTGTCCCTTACGGGGCCCGGAGACCGGCCAGCTAGTGGTCCGGGCAGGGCACGGCGGGCGGGGAGGGCCTTGGGAGGTCTCGGCTGTTTCCAGGATGGTCCCTTGCACAGCCAGCGCGGGCTGGCATCCCCTTTGTCCTGGTCGGCAGGTGGGGAGGTGCGGCCGGCGGGTTGAGACAACAAAACCCAACCTCTCACTGTAACCAAAGTAAAACAGCAAAGGAACGAGGAGGGCTCAGGCCCCTTTAGTGGCCAGGGTTGGACTCGGAGCTCAGTTGTGCCTACTGGCTCACCCTAAATTCCTGATCACCCCGGGACCATGTCAGCAGTCCCACGGCTTTTGTGTAGAAATTGCGCGTCCGGGAGGCTCAGGGTCCTGTCCTCGCCCTCCCCTGCTACTCAAACGAAGCGGCCTGACAGGGGCGGCCACCTGGCCCTTGGGTCGCAGCTCTGCGGGGAGGCGCCGGTCGCCCACGGCCAGCCGCGCGGTAGCCCCTGCCGGTGAGCGGACCTATGGCCCCGCGTTTGCGTCCTGTGTTTCCCACTTTTTATAAAGCACCCAAAGAACGATCTTATTGTAGCGCGGCGCAGGGTCCTGCACCTTTAGCAGCCCAGGGAGGGCGCCGCGCCCCTCCTTTGCTCGCCGACGATGTTGGGTGCCGGCCTAGTCCAGGCTACCTTAGAGAGAGAGGTCCACTGGGAAGACAGGGTCTGTTTCTCCGAGTCATCCAGGAAACCAACTGAGGGAGTCCCTTGAGTGGGTGGAGGAACCTAACCTGCCTTTACCGGGTCCCGGCTACTGGGCTCTGGATGCCCACGTGAGCCGGGAGAATTCGCATTCCGCACCCTCCCGACTACTGCAGACCCTTACCCCGAAAGCCTTCCCTATGTAGGACTTTCGGAAAAGACGCCTGGTTTCCAGAACAAATTTTACCGTGCTTTGTAGCCTCAGCCTGGGGAGGAGCAACCTGAATGCACTCCAGGGGTTTTTTGTTTGGCCCGCAGTTTTGAAGGCAGGGACTATTCGAGTTGCAGCCTGTTTTCTGCTTAGATTGATTGATTTACTTATTTTTCCCGGAGCATCTTGGTAATTTATTTTGCGAACTGTGAGTTAGTAAACAATTGTCTGAATCTTGACCTCTTTTTTTCTGAACAAAATGCACCTGGGGATTCCCAGGGAAAAAGTACCAAGCAATAGAGAGAATGGAGAGAAACTTTTTCCAGTTTTTTACTTTGGTTTTTTAAGTGTTTTAAAATTCGGCCAGCCATTTAAATCTGAAACTTTACTTTTCCCTTCCAGTCTTCCAGAATTTGGAAAGCACATTTTTAATATCCACAGATTTAAATCTAACTCAAAATTTTTGTTTTTGTTTTTTTTTTTCCTGCGGCATTTAAGGGAAACAAGTTTTCTTTCTTTTTTAAAAAATATGCCTCTGTTATCCTATCCTTGAGTCCCTGTTTTTAAAATTGACAATAAACATTACTGTTAATAGAAATTAAATTCCTTTGGCTTCTTGTAAAAGAAATTGGTAGTTAATATATTGGCTAATGAACTATATGAAGGATTCCTCACCGAAACATTAAATTTAGGGAAGTCTCGACGTTTTCTCATAGTAGTAAAGCGTCATTTCTTGTGTTTGGTTTTTCCAACCTAAAGGCTGTTTATAAACCTAACAGACCTAACTTGGAGAAGGGTATTTTTCTGCTTACTGATGTTGGTCGGCCAGGCGTAAGACTGAGGAACTGGACTCAGCACGCAGTGGGTCATTTCTTTCGCTATCAGGTCGTGGGTTTCCGCCCCCCATCGGGTCTGTCCCGCTGCTACCTGCTATGGATCCTGGTGGAACTGAAGAATTAGCATAATACAAAATTGCCCACAAATGCTGATTTCTGCATTTTAAAATAGTGACGACTGACGGAAGAGACAGGCCATGCACCCGCACCTGTTTTCCTGAAGGCTTGGTGGTTTTGTGCAGAGGGATTTGTTTGTCCGTGCATGCACTCTGTGGAAGTAGGATGCCACCTGTGACCCCACTGCCCTCTGCTAAATAAATGATCAAAATTTTAATTAGTGCTTTTCTGACCAAACATTTTCTCAAATAAAGGTGTTTTGTTTTTAAAACACAAAACCAGCATGAAAACTACTGGTTGAATTTAAACTCATTTAGTTAAAAAAGTTGCTCCTTTAATGTCTGAATTAGATTGGTGATTTTTGAAACAGTCAATGTTTGTATTTAGCCCTTCCTAATAAACTAATTTGAGTGTGTAGAGAGCTCAATTCTTATTTTTCCTTTTAAAGTGATTTTAAAACATCTTCGCTTTATCCTTTACATTAATAACATTTGTCAATTTTTAGGATGGTATTATATCTAACTTCTAATTCTCCCTTCTCCCCTGACCTGTCTTTTGTGTCTTTATTTTAGGCTGGATGGAATTTGCATTACTTTATTAACTTCTTCTCTGCTCTACTTAATATTTTAAAGTTTGATAAATATTATATGATTGATAACACAATAGGTATATTTTTGAAAATATAAACTTCGTATTTTTTTGGTATAGGATATTATATTAATATTGTTTTCTTTTTTTTTAATATTGTTTTCAATTAAGGCAGAATTACTCTAGTTTTATTCCTGTAGCTCAAAGAAGTGACAAATATGTAGGGAAGTTTGGTGGCCAAGTGACAAAGTCCCCGCTGATCAAAGTGTGATTTTATAGGATTAAAAGCCGAGTCATTAAACTTAAGAAATACGTGGTTATAATTGCTGTTATTTTTCTCTAGAACTCATGATTTCAAAATCAAAATGCATGTGATCACTATTTGATATACATTTTAAGTTTGTTTTAAACTGCCTTTTAAAATAAGCCTGTTATTTTTTTCATGAAATAAACAGGTCTATTTGCACTAAATTAGCATCTCAGGGAATGCGAAGGGGTACAGAATGCTTACTTTTCCCCTTTAGAGACAAGGAGATTAAGACTTGCCCCAAATCCCAGTCCTCTTGTGGCTGAGTTGATGAGAGAACCCAAGGCCCCTCCTCTGTGTCCTCCTATTGTCTTGTGCCTTTAGAGAGTGTTCCTTGTTTATTCCACTTGACAGTCCAGTGCTTATACAGTGCAAGTATCTCAATTTCATTTCTTAATTCATTCAGCAAATATTTATTAAGCATCTGCTTTGTGTTGAGTGTTGGGTAATTTCAAAGGTGAAAATACAAAGGCTTTTTGAAAGGAGCCATGCTCTTTAAAGGAAAAGTAGATACATAGTATATAATACAAAAGGATAATGGACAGGAAGGGTATAAATGACTCAGAGCTTTCATAAGGAGATAAGATAACATCTGTAGTATGACTTTAGTAAGATTTTATAAAGAAAGTGGTGTTGAATTAGACTTGGGAGTATTTATTTCAGCTGGTAAAGGTGAGTGGGCAGAGAGCATTCCAGAGAGCTTGAGAACAGTTGAGAGGTGGAAAACCAGTAGCAAAGTCAAGGCCTACAGAGTGATGTCTTTTCTGAGGAAGGGTTGGTTGGGGCCAGAGCCTGAGATACTTTGATTTCACGGTGGGAAATTTATATAGGCAGAGGGGAGCCATTGCAGATTTTCATTGAAGCCAGTGAAGGTCTCCTGCATTGAAAGAAACAAGATGGTCATAGGTGAGCTTTTGGACCGTTTCTCTGGTTGCAGTGTGTAGGGTGGCATGAAGTGGGTAGAGCCTGCAGGAGGGAGTTGGCTTAAGGAACCAGTTACACCAGAGAAGGAAGGAGGTGATAAAAATCCGACTGAGTTTGGTGGCAGTGGGTCAGGAAAGTAAATATTGCTAGGTAGAGTGGCAGTTTCAGCCAAGACTGGATGTGAGAGGCATGGGAGAGTCTGAGAAAACATGCTGAGAGTTGGGTGACATAGAATCTACTTTCTAAATATTTTTTTGGGCAATGATTGCAAAGTAAGATTCATTTCAGCTTAGTATGTGGCAGATAACATTTACATGGTTATTAAGTTTGAATAAGTTACATATTTTATAAAAATATCAGATCAATGGTTAATAATAGTTACCATCACCTGTCAAACACTTCTCTGTGGACCAAGTATATTATATACTCATCTCAGGCCTCACGACAAACTTCCCATTTTGCAGATGGAAAATGGAAGTTAAAGTGGTTAAATGAACTTGACCTTGGTCACACAGAGATTGAACTACATTTGAATTCAGTATACCACAGTGACGCAAGAAAAAAATCAAACTATCAATCTGTAGTGAATAGCATTCATCTTTTCTACTTGTAAGCTTTTCTCAGTTTTTACTTCTTTTTAATTTGTTGTATTCCTGTGAACTCTATCTCATAATTATTGTGTTCTTTCATTAATATTCCTGTGGAGTTTCCATCTGCTTAGGAAAACACAGTATGATGCTACACTAAGCCAAATGAATTTGTTGGTCCTATCTACAAAACACAACAGTGTTTTCAACAGTGGTTAATATTTTCTCTAAATATGGGCATAATTCATTGTCACTCAGGTGATTGAAATGTCTTGGGAAAGAAGAAAAACTGCTGATGCCCTGATGCCTCAATGCTGACTTCTTAGGGTGGAGCGAAGGAGGGCTTGGGTGTGACCTGAAGAGTCTAACTCAGTTCTCTGCTAACCAGTCTTTCCAGAAGAGGAGGTTCTAGAGGAGTGCTTCCGCAGTCTGCAGGCATCAGTGCTTAGAGCACTGCCCCACCCTTTGTCTTTCTCTTTCTCCCCCTTACACTCGTGGGAAAATGGTCAGGTGTGGTTCTGATGTTGATGTAATCGGCTCACAGACCCCACGACTCAGTGAGCTACTCATTGGAAGCAATGTCCTGTAAAATGCTAGTGCAGCCCAATAATTGACACCTTGGGCCAGAAGGGTCCAGGACCTTCAAAGGCTCCATGAATGTGAAATCTACATTTCATGAAAATGATCACAGGTTAGTAAGAGGTCTAAGTTTTTGGAATTAAAATTTTTGACATGCAAATGTAATGTTCCTTGCTTCATCTGGCACTTGAAAAAAATTTTTAAAAAGGAGTTGACTTATTAATGGATAATCAGATAACTTGTAAATAATTTTTTTTAGACCAGAATGAATGTAAGTTTTCGTACAGAGAACTAATTCAAAATAGAAATCCCTATTTTGACATTGAATTTGTAAGGACCAAATATTCATATGTCTGTCATTCCTGCTTAATAAAGGAAAGGAGCACATCTTTTTCTGAATTTTCTTATCCCTCTGTATGTTCTTTCATGTTGTTAAAACATATTACTCTTTTTGAATTGTCTTAAACTAATATTTTCAGGTCTTGTAGGTAATTTTAAGAACCTCTGTAATGTCTCATGCTTAATACTTAATCCATTTCTCTCTTTCTCTGCTTCTCATTCCACCCCCAGTTTGCTGCTGCATATCCTTAAAGTTATGAACTGGGGTGAAAATTACAAAGTGAAAAAGCAAAATGAAATCTGAGAATCATGTCATAGCAGCAGCAGCAGCTACCACACAAGAGCTAGCTTGCAGTGAGGATTTCATTTTTGCTGGGCAAACAGTAATGGCTCAAGCATCGGGGCAGCGGCCGGAGGTGAGTCTGCCTCCACGTTGCAGATGCAGAAACTCCAAGCACAGTGAGTCTATCTTGCTCAGTGTCACAGACCATATGACCGGAAGTGACTGAGCAGGGAGTGGACTCTCAAGTGTGCCCTACTTCAAAGTCTTTTTGAAGTTAAAGATATGTGATCAGTCTCCTTCCCACCTCCCCATCCCCTCCATCAAAAACAGTGTAAAAATAATAAATGTGGAAAGAAAATGGACCTTTTATTACTGTATTTGTTTCAAAGCTCCTGGGTGAGGACAAAATGAAGGCTCAGAGGAAGCCCTCTTTTTAAAATTTATAGGGAAAAAAGCACCCTTTTTTGCTCATTGTTGAGTTGTAGGAATAGATGTGTGCTACCTGGTCAAGCTTTGGATATTAGGGTAATGAGGTGGGTGGTAACATCCTCATAGCAGTCTTTTATTTGACTTTGTTTTTTTTTCTGCTTTACTAAACCAACCAAACGTGCATTAAGTACCTTCTGTATGCAAATTGTGTTGTTAGGTGCATTCAGAAGTTGAAGGTGTGGGACTAAGATGTGGGACTTCAGTCTCCAGGAGTGAGGAAGATAGGTGTGTAAATAACTGGAAGAAGGAGGGCAGAGGTGTGTGTGGGTAAGCTCAGTAGAAGAGGCAGCATTTGCTCTGCAACTTCTGGAGGATGGTAGTGTTGGGTGCTCCTTGGAACTAGAGTATTGTCCTTAAATAAAGAAGAAAAAATATTCTTTTTACAGACATCACATTTTTTTTTCTTCTTAAGATTCTTTAAAGAAACTCAGTATATGTGAAAATGCTTTGAAAATTATAAAGAAGACGTAAGACACCATTTCTGGCACATGTGTGGGACCTTCTGTCTATGAATGAACAAAAGAAAGACTAGAGATAGAGACAGGGATAGATATGGAGGGGAGAGGGGGACAGAAAGAGATAGAGTCGGAGGAAGGGAAAGAAGGAAGAAGAAATCCAATGGGACAGAAAGTATATATACAAAAGAAACACAGAGTTAGGTGGTATGGGCCAAGGGTCTAATGAACAGAATAGATTTTGTAAAATTATTTTTATAAAACAAGGAGAGTAACTATTGTTATTTAAAAATATTTTTGCCTTGTAATACTACTTGCCTCTCTTCAAAATAATTCTTTTCTTTTTCATTTATAATATTCCGAACAACAAGTGTCAAAACTAAAGCCTTAAGACAGCCAATTTCAGAGTTACTTTTAAAGAAAAGAGTGTTACTTAGAGTGGTAAATGAAACATGCAAAGCTCTATAATATTGTTCACACATTCATGGGTTCCATCCTGGGATTTAAATCCAGAACGTGTTTTTCTTTTAGCCACTGATGAAGGGATCTTTGAGCAAGCTGTTGGAAACATTACTTGTTTAAACAAGTTTTAGAAGGAACTTTAAAAAAGTTTGTGCAGGCAGATTTTTTGTAGTATGAATCATTTGTCTTTGTGAGTTTGAAGATAAAACAGAATTTCAGAAAACTTAAAAACTTTTAAGAACATTCTTTTTTCAAGGACAACTTATTAATTTTAATTTGGGTCAATAGTTTTTTACTGATTTGGCCCAAATTAGTTTTTCTTTCTCTTTTTAACATCACATCTTTCATCTTCCATGACACTGGAATGGGATTTAAAAAGTGAACCTGGACCTTGTTAGTTGAATTTTAATGTAATTTAAAAACTCTGCACCCCTAACACCTACATGTACCAGTATTGAAAATTTCTTTGAGGCTTAGGGTTTTTTTAAGTCCTTATATACTTATTTAGTAAGTAAACTTTTTAAAATCATTTTTTTCACACATGCTAGGATTTTGCATTTCCCCAAAGTGCATTCACTATATGAATTGAAGTGGAAACTTATTACCATTAGTCAGAACATAGACTTTTGTATTACTTTCAAAGGAGAAATGAGTTTGGTGTTTTTATAAAAATAGAATTACAGGAAGCATGAGCTAGAGAAATCTTAGGTACCATCTAGCCCAATAGATGGAAAAACGAGGTCTAGAGCATTTCTAAGATTAAAAAAAAAAAGATCTAAAATTGTTATGTGGTCAGTAAAAAATAGGATTTGACTTAAATTTTTTTCAGTGACACACAACTTTTAAAAAAATGGATGTGTTCGCTGAAGCAAGCTCTCCTGGCTGTCATGCTGAAGAATCCAGATCTGCACAGTGTTGAGTGTCTGTCGCAGGACTGACCCAATGGGTCAAAATCCCTTCTATCTGCACTTCCTCCTTGATTTTAGTTCAGCCAGTTCTGGGCTGAGACAGCAACCTGAAGTGTGAAGGTGGATTTTCTTTTCCCCAGTCATTAAACCTCAGGGCCTGAGTCTCCCTTCCTCCATCTCACTTTGAGGACTGAGTTCTTCAGCAGGTTCCCATTCCCCCTAGGTCTGCTTCCAAAGGGGCTCTTAGCCATACTCAGACAGAAGTGAGATTCTTACAGATGAGAGACAGGAGTGGTAGATCTTGCTTTAAGGACCAGACACAGATTGAAAAGTTATGTATAAGACGAAATTTGATTAGTCAGTACCAAAGATTCTTATAGGTGAATAACAGTACCAAAGATTCCTCATTACATTGTTTTAACACTTTAACTTCTCATTTTTTGATCCTTGAAGGGATTCAATTTTATAAATTCCTCTTCCTATGAAGGTGTTAATCTATTTACTAAAATGTCAACCAAAACCCACTGGGTTTTAGTGGATATCAAGGGTGTGTGTTATAAATGTATGCAAGTCCTTTAGTAAAGTATGAAGAATTATTTTTAGGATTATTAACAGCATATGAAGTTCCCTGTTTTTATTATTTTTTTAAGTTCACATGTATGAAGGTAAGGGGAAGCAGATAAGGTTACTTATCTTAATAGAGATGTCAACTGCTCTCTCTAGAAGTAGGAATGTCTTCTAAAAGTAGGAGGGAACCCTCTCCCCCGAAAAAAAAAAAAACATGGGAAGTCCACTATTTTAAGCCAACATTTAATTGCCTCATTTCTCTTCTTCCTGGATACAGTTAATTTCTGAGTGCTCTATAACTAACTCCTCTAGAAGCTGGGTAAAAAGAAGCTGGTGAGTTTTATATTTTGTTGTCAAATGAATTTAGTCATAAACTGACTTTAAAAAGACATATATACACCTTGGTATATTCATTAACAGCTGAGTTTGGACTCTTTTAAATACATTTTTATTTTGCAACAGTTTTATATTGATATAAAAGTTGCAAAGATGCTGGAGAGTTCTCATAAACTGCTCACTCAGCCCCCCCCCCTTGCCTAATAGCTTGGTGTGTGATAGTTTTTACAGTAGCACACATTATTAAATCATTTAAGAAACTCGGACCTGCCATTGTTAAGAGATAGCCCTTTCACTTGTATCCTAGGGACTGGTATTTTTTGTGGGGATTACTCTCTGAACCAATAGCTGAACAGAATTACTAAATACTTCAGAAGAAAGGTACTCTCATCTCCCTTCAGTAAAAGAAAATAAATTTAATTACACAGGACCTTCCTAATTCCTTTTCCATCTTAGAATTCTAAATGAGGTTTCTGTATTTCTGAATTTTTTATTGTTTCTTGAATTTCTTTCCTCTACAATAAGTACGTTTTGGAAAATGTTCTGATTCTAAGTTAGTGGGAATTTGTGTAAGTTTAGACGACTGATGCAGCCCTGTTTGTATTTCAGCAGGATGAGCAGGGTGCCAGGTTTCCTGTGGAATTCTGATCAAAAGAAAGACTGGCTGAGGGGGTGTGGGGTGCGGAGGGGTGTGGAGACCTGGTTTTGATAGGTGGGCAGTGCAGGCGGTTCCTTGCCTGGGCCTGCCTGGAGGAGCCATGTCATCACCTGGGAGTGGTTCCCAGGGAAAGCTTGGCTCCTCACCCACATAGATTCAGCTAGTGCTGGCTTGTTGGGGAGCCTTACTTCATGGAGGGACCATAAATGGGGGGAGGTAGAGAGAGAGAGAGAGAGAGAGAGAGAGAGAGAGATCAGGCCTGGTGGGAGAAATTCCCTGCTCGCTTGTGATTTTACACCATCTATGCATAGTACAGCCTGTGTTTTTCAAACCTTTTTTTTACATTCAATTCTTTCTTTGAAACATTTACAAACACACCCGCCCCACCCACCCCTGACACAGGTAATGTCTAGTACATCAAACAGGCATCAATCAGTTTTTATCAGCAGGGGTGCTGGTCCAAGGCCTAGGTGGCTCTGAGGTCCCCTGAAGGACTCAGGCTTCTTGTAGCCCATTCAGGAGCCCTTTTCCCAATCATGAGACGATAATTTAATATGCTTTAAATCTCTCTTAAACTAACATAGTAGGCTCTGCTGCTGTGGCATAATGTGTCCTGTCAAATTAAAAAGTATGTCTGTGTTATTATACCTTTCTCTTTTTACTTGTATCTGGAGCAAATTAAATTCTTGTAATTGTTTTCTTTAAAATATGGGACATCTACAATATGCTTCTTAAACACCTCTGTTGTTTTAAGGTTTCTGTCATATGCCTTCCAGAGAAGGGCTTCATTTGAAATGTACGTGTGGATGAGCAACATTGTAGAGAACAATGTTCTAGGATCATCTTGAAAGGAAAAGTGGCGTGTCTTTGCATTAAAGATGTTTAAATTCTCATCACTTTCTTTACACCATTATTTCTTTATCATTATTTTTTTTCACTGTGATTGCAGAAAATATTTCTGTCAAATAAGCTTTATTCTTTCTCCTACTATTTTCCTTAGCCAGACTGGCCAGTAACATGCTTATGCTGTGAGGTCTTCCTCCAGGGACTTGGGGACTGGGCACTGTGGTTGGGTGAAGCAAGAGGTGTGATAGGTAAGCTGCTAGAAATGTGTTTTTACAACTCAGAAGAGTACTTCTGGATTGGATATTGGACCTGGAAAAAAAAAAAGTGGTGTGAAAGTCATTATTGGACTAACAAGTGAAATTTGAAAAAGTTCTGTAGGGTAGAAACCAGTATTCAATCCATTTTAAATGTTCTGATTTGAGGATTAATCTGTGGTTATATAATTGAATGTCTTTATTCTTAGGAAATACATACTGAAATATTTTGGGTTAAAGGGCCATGATTATTCTCAAATAGTTAAGAAAAATGTGTAAATACACTTGCATACAGAGAGGTGGATAAAGGCGACTCGGAAGATGTTAACAATTTGGGGAATCCGGGCTAAGGGGGGATTTATAGGCATGTTTTTTTCTCATTTTTGCAACTTCTCTGAAAGTTTGAAATTATTTCAGAATTGGGAAAAAATTCACACCTTCTTTTTGTGTTTGTCTCATTAGTCAAACAGGAACGATGTCCAGGCAGCAGAACCAGAACACCATCCAGGAGCTTCTACAGAACTGTGCCGATTGCCTGATGCGGGCTGAGCTAATTGTGCAGCCGGTAGGCTTTCTTGTTCTCAAGTATCACCCACGCCTGATTTCGTTCCCGTTTCGCTTATATGCTCACCACCCTCACCTGTGTGTCCTCATTCACTGCCTTCCTCCACTCAGTGTTTGGAGATTATCTTTTCAAAACAGACTAGATAGGGATGTACATCTTCTTAACCTACTTGTAAAGTTTGTTGAACAAAGGGAACCAGTTTTCACAACTTTTTTTTTCAACAGATGTTTACATTGCAGATTGTAACAACCTGTTGGAATTGCAACACCCTGTTGTCTTTTATTTTGTAATAACTTTCTTTTCTTAGAAATGTTTTATGTCACTGGATTTTTCAGGAAAAAATTATCATATTGTAAGAACAATTCTATTTGAGAAACAAAAAGGGATAAAAAGCAATTGAAAATGGAGGGAAAATGGTAACATTTATGAAAGCCTCATGATATTCCTTGATATTACTGAGAGAGTTAAGCATCACATTGATGCCGGATTAGAAATCACAGATTCCATGATGTTTTTTCTGTTTAAAGGTTTTATTTCAAAAGACTGTAGCATTCACATTTGCTCCGAGTTTCCTAAAAACAGACTAGAGAATGGTGGGGCCATGGCCACCTGTTTTGTCCCTACCCCGATTTACTGTATCTCTTTAGTCTCCTCGATGTTGACATTAATGTACAGGTTAAATCTGGAATCTGACTCATCACAAAGTACCCCTGTTAAATAAAAAGAGGGATTTTAATCAAATGAATTTATTTGTTCTATTTGGAGACTATCTTAATGTTCTGATTTCTTAGTCTTAGATATTGTGTAGGTTTTTGTTCTGGTTTACTAACTTTAGTCCATGTAAAAAGATATTTGGGGCTCAGCAAACCAACTTTGTTCTAGTTCTGGTTATTTAAAGCTTCTTGATTTGAAACACAGTCCTCTAAAAGATGAACAGGAGGCACCTGCGACTTCACGATTTACACATACACACCCAGTCTTGAACATTTGCGGTGGCTGGCGTATGTTTTACATGTAGTTCCACAAATTTACGTGGCATTATATTTTAAGTTTATTTGTATTTATATGCACTGAGGTGCAATGATGTTGGGGAAATGGACCATATTCACTAACATTTCTGTTTAGAGAAATAGGGGTTGGCATTTGGCTGAAGCCAAACGAAAGCAGCAATTCTAAAATTCTAGCGAAAGCCCCTGTATGGCCCTGAAATAACTATAGATTCACAAGAAGTTGTAAAAGTAGTGCAGAGCAGTCTCGGATACCCATCACCCAGCTTCCTCCAAAGGTGACATCTCACATAAGTAATGCATCATCAAAACAAGGAAATTAATTGTCCCAATATAGTAAATTAGACTCTTAAGTTCTTTTTAATAATTGAAAAATTACTTTCTCGTAAGATGCAGGAAAAGCTCAGTTTGTATGTACAACGCCTTAGCCAGTATAATGGCACAGTGTTCTTACCATAGTAATATTCCCATTAGATGAGAGTTCTGTGTAAATATGAAAGATAGGCATTTAAGATAAAGAAGAAAGGGAAAGATTTGCATTCTGTAAGCATACTTTTAAAGGCCTGGCAAAAATTTAAAATACAGTTCACAAATTTTGGCTAATGAACCTACCTTTATTCTTCCTTTTAGGAACTGAGATATGGAGATGGAATACAACTGGCTCGGAGCAGAGAGCTGGATGAGTGTTTCGCTCAGGCCAATGATCAGATGGAAATTACTGATAGCTTGATCAGAGAGATGCGGCAGATGGGTCAGCCTTGCGATGCTTATCAGAAAAGGTATTCCCAGAGAGCATGAATGCAGAAGAATGTCATACACCCAGTTACATTCAATCCCCTGACTCAGGTCTTCCCTTGAAGGAAGCACAGATACTCACAAGGTCAGGCTCGCTTAGTTGGTATTTTGCAGCTTTATGTCTGTCTAATACAAATTGACTAAAACCACCACCTTCATCTTTTGTGGAATCAAAGCTGCCACGAGAATTGAACAGACCTGCCCAAAAGAGTGTGCTTATTTTAAAGGGCTGAGTCTGTTATGCAAACCTTACCTCCATTCAGGGGACAGCAAAGGTCTTTGGTGCCCAGCATTCGTCTTTTAAGAGTCTAATATCAAGTCAAGCTCAGTTTAATGAAAACAAAATTGAGAGTCTTAGAGCTGGAAATGCAATTTAAAGCAGAGATGTACAGTCTGATTTTGCTCTCATGGTACCTGGAATTTTACTCTCAAAACCCGCAGGGTAAAACTCAAGAGAAAGTGAAAGGTGTGGCCAGTTTAGGCAAAGCCAGTGGCACGTTCTATAATGTTTCATGCTTTTAGCATCAGAATATTTAAGTTTTTGTATGTGACTCAGATTCACATCATGTGGTAAAGAAAAATATTCTTCAAATAAAAACATTTGTGACCTCTGTACTGACACAAAAGAGACTCAGCAAAGGGGAAATTTGCCCAGCACGTGTTTTCATGGGCAGTTTTCCTATGCTGGTATAATTGTTTTCCTTTCCTTTCAGACTGCTTCAGCTCCAGGAGCAAATGCGTGCCCTATATAAAGCCATCAGTGTCCCCCGAGTCCGAAGGGCCAGCTCCAAGGGTGGTGGAGGGTACACCTGTCAGAGTGGCTCCGGGTGGGATGAATTCACCAAGCGTGTCACCAGTGAAGGTCTGGGGTGGATGAGGCAGCAGAGGGTAAGTAATCAGCTTCCAGGGGGTCAGGGGCTGGTTCACTAACATCCCAGGTCTGTGTAGGCCAGGAGAATGGAACAGGCAGGGTCCACCCAGTGGTCAGGACCACAAAGCATGTTCTGGACCTCAGCTAACAGCAATGACTTGCTCTTTTTAGAATTGTCCTCATATACAATTTGAAAATGGGCTTTTATTTTTGCAATGAATGAAACTTGTCAGCCCCCCCCCCCGTATGACATAGAAAATCATCCTCATTGTTTTACAATCATACTTTATCACACAGGTAATATTTAACAGGTATAATTTCATTAATAGATGTTGACTATTTAGCTCTCTGTGCACAACTGGAAAATCTGTTGTGGGACTTTATGTGCTAAAAAATTTCACTGTTCTACTTCAGTGATAACTGATTTTATCTGTTATTGATAGGTACTTAAAAAAGAATGTTGTGGAAGTTCATTTAAAATGTTAACAAATTTGGAGGAGCTGGAAACACTAAAACTGGATATTCTGGTTTGGGCTCACTGGTTGCTTACCTTATATTTTTGAAGTGTCAGCTCTCTTGTGCAATCATTACTTACGTCACTGGTGTGGGAGTGAAGTTAAGTAATCACAAGAAGTGTGTGTGCTGAGCCTTTCCCTGGAACCGTAGTTTCTACAAATATTTTTCAATGTTAATTACTGTTTTGTTGTTTTATGTAGTAATTATACGCTGTAATGAACAGGTGGCAGTAGAAATATGCCATAATCATGTAGATGGGAATTTAATCATGAAAACCTGGCACTAATGAACCTTCCTTCTCCTGAGAAGATGCCTATGTCAGAATGATAAGTTATGGAGAGACCATTTGTTTTGCAATGTGGTTGTGGTTGTAAGAAATACTGGTTATTTATTTATTTTCAGAGAGAGGAGAAGGGAGGGAGAAAGAGGGAGGGAAACATTAATGTACAAGAAATGTTTTGGTTGCCTCTCGCATGCCCCTAACTGGGGACCTGGCACATCACCCAGGCATGTGCCCTGACTGGGAATCAAACTGGTGACCTTTAGGTTAGAAGGCCGGCACTTCATCCACTGAGCCACACCAGCCCAGGCAGAAATACTGCTTTTATTACTTGTTCTTGAAACAATTTAGCAGTGGTTCTAAAGTTTCTTGACAACTTAAAAATTTTTCTATATGTACTTTCCTAAGTGATGCTGGCTTATGGGAGTAAACATTCATTCATTAAGTTTTTCTCCCACTTATTATAAGAACCATATAACACTATTACAGAAGGTAGGCTAAAAGTAAGTTAGTAATCCCAGATACCTAACTACAAACATTTTTGCATGTTTTCAAATTCCCTTCTAATCTTTTTTTTTTTTAGTTGAGGTATAATTGACATATAATATTATATGAGTTTCAGATGTACAACATAGTGATTCAGCATTGTATACATTGTAAAATTCCCTTCTAATCTCCAAACACATTCTTTTGAGCAGTTTATAGGTATTGGCATCATGCCAGAAACTGAGGGTTCAAAAATTATGTTCTATGGCCCTAAAAATGAATATTATTGAAGAAAACAAGATACATACATCCAAATGTCAAGTTTCTATGAAGAGCAGAGTGGGGTTAAATACTGTATTTGAGCTGTATTAAAATCCTGCTCAGATGGGACTAGGGGTAGGGATGGCGCATCAGTACCTGTGGAATGGAAGTACCTGGTTAAAGGAAGGCTTGATGGGGCTTGAACTACATCTTAAAGATCGGGGATGTTAGGTTAAACAACCTTTGAACCAAATTAGGAAATGTCAAATTCCCTAATTTCTTTTTTTTTTCTTTTTCTTTCCTAATTCTTTTTTAGTATGACAGTTATGTAAAATGACCACTTAGATTTTATCATTTTCTGTATTCATGTTGAGTATAGCTCTGTAAGGATTTCTTTGTAGCAAAGGCTCAACATTTTAAAATTTTGGAAAATGGCATTATCACTTGGACTCAGTTTTCTGTTGTGGTGTTGACAGCATTTTGTAACAGTTGATGAGTGATGCTTTTCAGATCAGGTGGCCCCTATGGTTTCAAAAGAACTATGCAGTTTTATCACGTATTGCTGGTTTGTTCTGGGCTTCTCTTGGGCCCCTTTCTTCTTATCCCTTCTTCTGCAAAGCATAGCTTGCATTCTTCCTCTCATTCCCAGGAGACAGGGCTGCAGGGCCCAGCTGATAAGAGAGCAGTGTTCCCAGCAGTACAGTCAGTAGGCAGTCACGCATCTCCTGTGCCAGGTTTTTGTTTTGTTTCCCTGACTTGTGTTTCTGCTGATGGACCAGTCAGATACTATACACCTGGATGGTAATGAGGGGCTTGAACGGGAGCCTGACCATCGTATTAACGTCCCAGTGCACTCACCTGTTTCTGTTAAAGCCAAAATGAGCTGTGGGAGAGAAGGGTCAAAGTCCTGGGTAAATTTCAGTTGTCTGACTCTGAAATGGCTCCCCTTGCTGAAAGCTTGCCAAGTATATTAGAACATGGATGTGGCTTAGAACAATATGTGTTATGTTCTTGCTGTAATACGAGACTGGACTGCTTGCCCTTGGCGTGTCTTGGAGATGACACAGGTGATTTGGAAATTTACATGAGCTCGTGCAGAAGATGAGATAATAGACTTGCCACAGCGTGAAATTTATGGAATAACATGTATGATTCTTATTATGTGGCATTCTTAACTTTGAAGTAGTAGAGACAAAAGAAGTTATATTTAATTTTTAAAAAGTTAATCTAAATCCACAATTTCAATGTTGCCAACATTAACTGAAGTTCAGGCATTACATGTATCTTGTGACTTCTCTTTGAAATTGGCCATAGGGAGTTTTGCATCCTAAAAGGTAATGGTAAATGCTGGATTTAAAGAGTCAACAATTATATTAATCAAAACAATTTAAAGAAAAACAACAAAAATACTTTTAGGTTAGCTATTTCACTTGGGAAGTACTATATGATTTTTCTGATGCCCATTTAAAAATGCCTGACTATAGAAACTTACTGGTATTTTATAACATATGTTAGGTATAATAAGTAGGTGTGTCTAAACTATATATACACATACACATGCCACTTGCATGTACACATGTAAATCTTTTGTCTTCAGAGGACATGATCTAGGCTTCAAGAATCTCATTTCTGAATTCCCTCTCAGCCCATCTTGAGCTGAGATCAGACAAGTTAAGGCGAGTTTTTGCAACGCCCATTAGCTGTTCGGAAATCCCAAGCCTTTAAACACACACACACACACACACACACACACACACACACACACTTTTTGGTTTCAGTATTGAGTATTTATATCTTCAGGTTGATGTAAAGGAAGCTGTGTATGTCCCTGGTACGCTGACCCCTGATTGTAGATAAGATGTGCCAGATGCACAGGATTGGAAATGAAGGCCACTCTCTCCCTCGCAGGTGGAGATGGATGTGATGTCCTGGGGTGTGGACCCGGCCTCGGTGGAGCAGAACATCAACAGCCACAGAAGCATCCACAATGCCATTGGAGACTACCGCTGGCAGCTGGACAAAATTAAAGCCGACCTGGTACTTTGAAGTGTTGCACTTCAGAGTCTCCAAAGAGCATAGTGAAGGGTTGTGTGATTACTTGGGTTCCAGGCAGTTTTGTCTGAGACATTAGTCTGTGACTTCTTTCCCAGATGGAAATTTTTAAAAATCCCATTTCATAAATGGGGAAGTAGAATTCAATAGATCTACTGGAGATTGTGTTAACACTGGGGTTGGGGGTGGGGAGGTGAGTAGTTAAACAAAAAGCTAAGGGCATACAGACACTCATTTGTGTATAGTTTGTAAATGAGTATTTTGAGGGTGGTAGTTCTTTTCTGCAGAACACAGAGTATCCCTTCAAATAGAGAAAATCTGACAATCATAGTGTTTTATGTCCTTGGTGAATTCTTTTCTATGTGGTAGTTAAAATGTATCTACTGGGGGAAATTAGGTCTCGTCCTGATACCTTTCCTTTGTTGAAAAGACTGACTTGAAGCTGGGTGGAGAATTACAACATAAAATATTCCTCTGATTTTAAGCACTCAGTTTCTCCCCAGATTTCTATACCCCCCTTTTTTTTAAAAAAACTTATAACAGAGCTACTTCTTCTGGCTTTCTTTTTTGCCTTACTTTTGTCCACTTGACTATCTGGCCAATTTTCCCAAAGATCTAGGGAGTTCTAAATCGTATTTTCACACTCTCACAATTTTGTAACAAGTGAGTCTGTGGGTGGCCATGATCAGGCGTCCATCTGTGGAGATGGCACCGCCAGGCTAGCGCGGGTTTGCCTTCAGACTAGGGGGAAAGGTCCCTGTAGGTGAAAGATTTCCTAAAGAAAACAGTCTTTCTCTCTAAGGGTGTAAACTCAGTATCTGACAAAAAGGGAGTTTAGAGGGGCTGCTGTTTCTCTGCACACCCACAAGGGGAATGAAATCATTACCTGCTGTTTGTTGCCTTCTAGCGCGAGAAGTCTGCCATCTACCAGTTGGAGGAGGAGTATGAAAACCTGCTGGTAAGCCGACTTATTTCTGATGCCTCTGCCTTGGTTCAGTTCTGCTCCATAACTATGGAGCGAGCGCTGCTTTGGAGTAAGGCACCTGCTAGGTGTTATGCCTGATGACTGGAAGTACCTGGAAGTACCTCAGGCACTTAGAGATACTAATTTCATTTCTGCTGCTGACATTTTCTTTAGGGCTGAATTTTAAAAGATTTTTTTCTGAAGACTGTACTAAGTGCTGTTCTTATTTGCAAGTTAAGTGTCACCTCAATAGCACTTGTTAAATACTTGCAGTTAAAGCAATAAAGCTTTTCCACTTGTGAATTACAATCTTTTTATGAGATAGGAGGTTTACCGGGCCATTTTATGATAAACTCTGAATCAATTACTTGACTTACAAGAAGAGATATTTTTTTTTCATTCTTCTGCCTATTTGTATTACGCCATTGTTACTTTTTCAATGTTTTCTTATTGGCAGTGCTAGTTTTTAAATAATGTGGTTACTATTGACACAATTGTTTCCTATTAGTTCTGGGGTATGATGGATGGCATCTTGAGTTTTTGGGGTATAGGAGAGGGCAGGAAAAGCTTGCTTTATCTTTTTAAGAATCCCATTTTCCCCTTTATAGTCTAAAACTAATTATTGAACTCAAACACCAGTATCTGAATCAAGAGCCTTCTGAATTCGGCTGTTCCACTGAATCTAAAATTGCTCCCTTATTCGTAGTAAGTTTGGATGAGTCCCGTACCAGGTGGTCAGTGAATGGAAGAGGTTAACATTTTACTGATTCTTGTGCTTTTTTTTTTTGGTAAAAGGGACCACATGGATGTATCTGTGAAATCTGCAGAGAATACCATTAATCTGCATATTGTTATCCTAATGCTGATTTTGAACATCCTGTGCAGAAAGCGTCCTTTGAGAGAATGGATCACCTGCGACAGTTGCAGAACATCATCCAGGCCGCCTCCCGAGAGATCATGTGGATCAATGACTGTGAGGAGGAGGAGCTGCTCTATGATTGGAGTGACAAGAACACCAACATTGCTCAGAAACAAGAGGCCTTCTCTGTAAGCTTGCCCCACCCCAAGTGTTCCTGGATGCTTGCCTCAAGGCTGTTCCCTTAGAGGCCTAGGAGGTGGGGGTGAATGGATTTGTAATAATTTATCAGCCAGTTGTAATTCAGCCTGTGTTCAAGTGGTCATGAAAACCTTCCTTTCAGTGACTTAAGAGGGACAATGCATTAACATCCCAGAAAATTATAGTGTTAAGAATTCGTTCTTTTCACATATCCTGGAGTGTATGTAGCATAGCAGCATGGTGGATTAAAACCTGAAATTAGAAAATCTCAGTGTTCATTGTATCTCTGTCACTCTATTTGGACAAGACATGTCTGGCATCAGCCACATACTTGATAAGCTCAAACATCCATTTAGGTCTGAAAAATTCAAGGATTCTTTTTTTTTAATAGAGTTTCTTTGTTTTTTTTTCTATTTTTATTTTTTATTAATCTTGGGAGGTGGTGGGGGGAGAGAGAGAGAGAAACATTGAATTTTTGTTCCACTTATTTATGCATTCATTGGTTGCTTCTTGTGTATTCCTCGACCGAGGATCAAACTCACAACCTTGGCGTATTGGGATGATGCTCTAACTGAGCTACTTGGCCAGGGCAAAAAACAAAACAAAACAAAAAAAAACCTAGGGTTCTTGAGGAAAAAGCTCGGATTCTTTGGCATTGTCCATTTCCCAAATACAGTTTTGTATTTACCATCCTATGGTGGAAATGCTGGAAGGCCGATGGTGACTTACTCTGAAGGATTTGTTCTTCTTTCATTCACAGATACGCATGAGTCAACTGGAAGTTAAGGAAAAGGAGCTCAATAAGCTTAAACAAGAAAGTGACCAACTTGTTCTCAATCAGCATCCAGCTTCAGACAAAATTGAGGTAGACTTCATGAGATTTACATTTCTATTAGGAAAAAAGCAGAAACTTTTCATAAAGTAAGACTGTGCAAATGAACAATTTTTATGCATCATAAAGCCATGACAAGTTTATTTTATATTTTGGGGTCAATACCCTAGACCAGAGCTTGACAGTCTTTCTGGAAAGGACCAAATAATATTTTAGGTTTGCTGGCCATTGGTGTGTGTTGAAATTATTTAACCCTGCCATTGCAGTGTGAAAACAACCATAGCAATATGTAAATGAATGAGCGTGACCGTGTTCCAATAAAACTGTGTGTTTAAATGCAGGCAAGTGGGCCAGATGTGGCTCTTGGGGGCTGTAGTTTGCTGACCTCTGTCCTAGACTGCCATCTGTGGGCTGTGCATTAGCTGTTGGCACTAGTATAGTCACATTGGTTATTAAAAATTTTTAAATATTTCTGTATCAGTTGGGAAATGTCATTGCCCTCCATAGAGGTGTCTTGGACCTCCCTGTGATCTAGGAACAGGCCTTAGTGCAGGGGAGGAACCTTGTTCCAGGACCATCCCCAGTGTCCGTTCTGATTGGTCAGTAGCTGTGCCATTTTGGTGAATGTTTTGACTAATATTCCTAATGGTATCTATTAAAACTGGCTTTAAAATTTAATTTCTACCGTACCAAGGGTTTGCTGTTGGAAAATTCTGTTTTTAATGTTTGGAAAAAAGTTTGCTTGATTTGGAATTAGATAAAAAATACTTCATAGCTTCATTCAGGCTCACATATCTATGGGAGAATAGACGCCTCCATATGGCTGAGTGGTGGTGGACAGCTGATGTCTTCTTGTTCCAGGCATACATGGATACTCTTCAGACACAGTGGAGCTGGATTCTTCAGATCACCAAATGCATTGATGTTCACCTCAAAGAAAATGCTGCCTACTTTCAGGTTTTTATGCTTAGTAATAATTTAATTGTCTTTTAGGTCTTAATTCCTTATCTTTTGACTGTTTTAAAAAGTACTGAAAACAATCTTCAAAGTATTGCCTAAATCCTATTTTTGGTTTTTAATTTAGAGGAACATAGATTGGTAGGTTAATATATAATACTATCTGCTCTAAGCTTTTCATTAGACACCTATCAAACAGACTTCTAGGGAAGGTAGTCCTTGAAATAGAAATAGTAGATGATATTGCTTATTGAGTTGCTTTTCATTGACACTGGATCACTCTCATTCTTAATAGTTTTTTGAAGAGGCCCAGTCAACTGAAGCCTACCTGAAGGGTCTTCAAGACTCCATCAGAAAGAAGTACCCCTGTGACAAGAACATGCCCCTGCAGCGCCTTCTGGACCAGATCAAGGAGCTGGAGGTATTATCTTCAGACCCAGGTCCTGGGCAGCCTTACACAGGAGATAGCACGCCCTACCTGATGCAGTACAGACTGCTGATGTGCATTGTTGTATAGAAGAGTGTGTGCCCAAAGCTCACACAAGCTTTTTCTTCATCTTTCATTGGCTTTTCTCAAAATAAATTTCTTTATAGGCTCAGCTACTGTTGAAAATTACTTTAGGTAAAGTAATTACTATTGCTCAAAATGAAAATGGAGAGAATAACATGAAAATTCCTTTGGGAAAACGTACTTTAAGTTTTATCAATGTCCTTTTACACAGTGATATTCTTTCCTGCCCACTTCAGTCACAGCTATGTAGCTTCTGGAGTCGCTCATTATGAAAGGTTCCTATATTCTCTGAAGATAAATGATTTTGTGGCTTTTTATAGCAAATGCAACTATAGCACTATTTCATTTGTAATGTCATAGTAGCTACATTAATGTCATTTGAGGATCTTTAGTAAAAAATTCAGAGGATCTATGTTAAGGTATGATTTTATTTGCAATTGCAGAAAGAACGAGAGAAAATCCTTGAATACAAGCGCCAGGTTCAGAACTTGGTGAACAAGTCCAAGAAGATTGTGCAGCTGAAGCCACGTAACCCAGACTACAGAAGCAGTAAACCCATTATTCTTAGGGCTCTGTGTGACTACAAACAAGACCAGGTGTGTACTCATATATGCAGAGTGATAGTAAAGCTTTCCCTTCCTCTACATGTAGATTTTTGTCAATCAAAAGAGCAGAATTTAATGTAGGTTTCAACAAGTGCCACAATAAAATGCTTTTTGCTTTTGTATACAAAGCAGCAAGCGCTGAACAAGCAGAAGCTTGTTCTGAATCCCATGAGAGTTGTCAGTGGTGAAAACAGGGCTTATTTTTAAACTATTCTAAGTCTTCATACTTTTTTTTCTCCTAATGTGCAAAAGTTATTTATCTGTGATCACTCTTATCTTTAAACTGCTAACATAAAAGAAATGAGACATAACCTTTTTGCTGCATATGAAGTGAATGTTAGTGCAGATTTTATGCAGTATTGAGCATATCGCTTCTCCAGGCTCTGTGGTAAATACAAATATTTATAAGGAAAGAGGATGTGTTTTAGTAATTATGTAATTCCCACAGCTCTGTTTTCTTTTGAAAGTTATGGAGGAGTTAAGAAATATAAAACGTGTTTATTGGTTAGATAAGTGTTATAAAAACAGTGACGTTATTTTACCATGCAGAAATGTTTTAGAACTTAGATGGAGAGGAGAAGTAAAAAGTAAGTTGAAAGGGAGATTGAAGCACATAAATATCAGTCTTGTTACATTTCGCTAGTTAAGATAGTTGTCATTCTTAAGTATCCATTTTAAGAAGCTATATAGAGTTAACTTAGAAAAGAAGCAATATAGATGCTGGAGTTAATTCACAAAGTTATTTTTCTGAAGACCCGATACCAGAATTTTTTTATTTAAAAATTTTATTAGCAAATGAACGAGACAAGTGAATCCCACACACTAAAATCTAATATATAAAACATGAAGTCACAAAGAAAACCCATGTGACGAGTTTTTGCTTCTACAAAAGGATTTTTTGGCTGTCTTTGGAAAATTATTTCACCTAATCCACTTTATGCACACGTTTCAGGCTCACATTTGTTATGTAAGGCATCAGTATGGTTGGGTTGTGTAAAGATTATCTTTGAGGAAAAACTGATAAGGTAAAAGGCTCAGGTAGTTTGCAGGTTTTCATCTCTGTTTCTGTCTTGGAGAAGAAAGATAAAAATGTGTATTCATGAATAAAGCCAAAATCCGGGGTTGCTTGCCTTACAGAAAATTGTGCACAAAGGTGATGAGTGCATCCTGAAGGACAACAATGAGCGCAGCAAGTGGTACGTGACGGGTCCGGGAGGCGTGGACATGCTCGTACCCTCTGTCAGTCTGATTATTCCTCCTCCAAATCCTCTGGCTGTGGACCTCGCTGGCAAGTAAGTTGTTGGAGCTCCTCAGGGCCATGACATGAATGGGAGTGGGGGGAAATAGGGCAACTGCTTATACAAGAAACTTGGACACACTGTTTATTACCATAACTCTCCCCTCCCAAAAGGAACCTCATGAAGGCCCCCTTACATTGTCTTACAGTTGGTGTTGAAGATACTATAGTTGTTTATAGGAGGATGAAAAATAATGTCTGACTATGAGAGGGCAAGAGTATGTAATTGTCATATACTCAAAAGGCATTGTTTCAAAGGTCTTCCCTTCTTAGACAATCACTAATTTTGTATGTAGCCACAAGTATAAAATGCCTTTGAAATCAATATTTGCTCATCAGTAGGTGTAATGTTCATTTTATAAGTTGTCCATGGCAGATTCTTCTAAACCACCAGTTGTGGATTCTGAGGGCAGTGTAATGAGCCCTGTGTGCTCTTCTCCAAGCTCGGGCAGCTGTCAGCGTTCTATGACCGCACTCTCCCTGTAGTCTCACCCAGTGTTAGACCTCTGTCAATTAAATAGTGTGTTCTGCAAACAACGTACAACAAAAAGTCATACTGTGTGTTTTGATCAAAATGATTCAGACTGTCTATACTAACATAAATCACTGAGAATGCACTTTTAGAGAGTAAATTAATCCAAATACATTGCAATGTTGAATGTTTTCAAAATAATACAGTCACCCATTACTCTTTTAGTTCTTTAGTTTTTCGTGCAGTCATATAAGCATAGCCAGGTTTCCCATGTGGGACAAAGTTTGAAAGCCAGGATCAGTATGTTTTCTCCTTGTGCTTCCTAGGATCGAGCAATACTATGAAGCCATCTTGGCTCTGTGGAACCAACTCTACATCAACATGAAGAGCCTGGTGTCCTGGCACTATTGCATGATTGACATCGAGAAAATCAGGGCCATGACTATTGCCAAGGTATGTCTCCAGGACCACCGAGGCTGCCTGGAAGAGGCACCAGGCTACTCCCTATAATGCGTGTCTCTACCAGTCACATCTTCTAGTGATGTAGCTAATGTTGTTGAATCTCATTGAGAGAATCAGTTCAGTCTGCCATAGAGGTTCTGGTCTGTCCAATATACAATGGGAGGAATTCACATGTGGCTGGTTACAGTACTCATTAAAGTAACCTGACAGACCAGTAGTACATGTGGAAGAGACACATGGTCCTTTAATATTCTGGATCCTAGTCTTCTTAGATGTAATGGGAAGTTAGGTCATCAGTTATTAAATGGATATCACAGAATTAAAATTTGCAATAGAATTCTTGGAAGTACGTCAAAGCAGTAGTTACTCAAGATCAGTGGTTTTCAAACTGGGGTCTAAGAATTCAGGCGATGGGGTCCTGTCAGGATGACTGGGATGGCAGTGAGGAGAAGGGTATGAAATGGGTAATTTTTGGCTCTCCTTACTTAACCTTTTCTCTTTTTAGTCAGAACAGCTTTTCTTTGACTTGCTTTACATTTGGGGCTTCTGAATAATATTTCATTTGAGGAATAAAATTCTTTAGGAAAAAAAATATCAATGACCCATTGCTATGTTTCTTAGAAGCCATCTCTACACCCTCAAACACCTTTCTATCCTAATGGGCCTATGATGAGCAATGCCGCCAGCCCCATCTCACACAGGGTACTTTTCAGCAGCTTCTTCTTGGTCGCACTGTGGGGGCAACCATGTATCATTTCTCCTTGGTTTACTTCCAGCTGAAAACAATGCGGCAGGAAGATTACCAGAAGACAATATCTGACCTTGAGCTCCATTACCAAGAGTTCATCAGAAACAGCCAAGGCTCAGAAATGTTTGGAGATGACGACAAGCGGAAGATACAGACGCAGTTCACAGATGCGCAGAAACACTACCAGACACTGGTCATTCAGCTCCCCAGCCACCCCCAGCACCCGACAGGTCGGTTGGGAGCATCTTTCTCTCTGTATCAACTACACATGCAGTTTTAAAAAGAAAGTAGTAGGCGTAAAACTAGTTTCAGAATGAGTTCATTGAGAAATAATATAATTCATTTATGTGCTAAATTTTCAGAATCAAAACAAATGAAGTAGCTACGTTTTTATGCAGTATGGCTTTTGTTTCTTTTCTTTTTTTTTTTTTTTTTTGAGGCCCAGCACCCTTTTAACTTGGAATTCTCTGATTTTTTGTGGTCCATACTTATTTTTACAGTAACCACAACTGAAATCACTCATGTTGGTTCCTGCCAAGATGTCAACCATAATAAAGTAATTGAAACCAACAGAGAAAATGACAAGCAGGAAACATGGATGTTGATGGAGCTCCAGAAGATTCGTAGGCAGATGGAGCTTTGTGAGGGCAGGATGGCTCTCAAAAACATCCTTCTGGCAGACCAAGGGTCTTCTCACCATATCACATTGAAAATAAATGAGCTGAAGGTAGGTATCCATTAGTATCTCGCCTGATTCCAGGTGTGTTTGTATTTATCTGCAACCTTACAACAAAAAACAAAACAACCAAAAAAACCCCTCCTGATTTAAATATTCATAGGCAAGAAACATTAAGTTTTGATAAAACAGGTTTTTAGCATGATTTTTTTCCTCTTGCCCATGCTTCCACCTTTGCTGTGAGTTTGTGGGTTGCAGAATCTGGCAATAGTTTTTTCCTTTGTCCCATATAGTACTTTGTTCATTTCAAAAGTTTTCACAAACATTATTTGACTTCTGCCTAAAACAACCTATGACAGGTGCTAGACAGGTGGAATTATTTTTATTTATAGACAGGAAACAGGCACTGAGAAAGCTAGCTGGTTGGTGGAGGAAAAGCTCAAAGACACTGAGGAAGCTGGGATCACAGCCCAGGTGTTTTAGCTCCAAGCTGAGTGATCTCTGGGCACTACTTCTAAATGTCCTAGGTCTAAATTCTATGGGGTCACAGTTATACAGTGCTGATAGGGCCTCCCTGAGGAAGGAAGCGAAAGGTCATGTGAGTCTCTTTCCTGAATCCTTTATATTTAGTGAATTTTTTAAAGACAGAAATATCACAAGAATCACATAGCTAAATCAAAAGAGCTTGCCTTCTTTTTTGACAGAGTGTGCAGAACGATTCTCAAGCAATTGCTGAAGTTCTCAACCAGCTTAAAGATATGCTGGCTAACTTCAGAGGTTCGGAAAAATATTGCTATTTACAGAATGAGGTATTTGGGCTGTTTCAGAAACTGGAAAATATCAATGGCGTTTCAGATGGCTACTTAAATAGGTAATCACAACTAACGCTTATCTCAGACCTTTTGCTTTGCTCAAGCTTTATTGTGTCAGACTTCATTCGCTTTATGCACCTGGCTTGCTGAATCCTTTGCCTTACAGTTTCTGTTTTCACTAGAGGCCTACTTAACAATCTTCTGTGCTTTTGAGGGAGGGTCCTTTAGCTAAGAGTGTTAATTCCACTGTTCTGAGATCTAGTGTATGTTACATTTAAGGTAAACTCTTCAGGCCAGAACTTGGAATTCTTCAGTGAGTGCAAAATGGTTGTCTGAAGTATAGGGGTGGGAAGAGTGTATTCCTCCTGCCTCTTACAAACTAGGCAAAATAAGTTATCTGCTTTAATATTGTTCTCTTTCATTAATTGTGGCAGGAGCCAGATGTTCAGAGTTTAATGAAGTCACCAGCAACACTGTTTGCCTCTTTTACTCTTTACAGCTTATGTGCAGTGCGAGCACTGCTCCAGGCCATTCTCCAAACAGAAGACATGTTAAAGGTTTATGAAGCCAGACTCACTGAAGAGGAAACTGTCTACCTGGATCTGGACAAAGTGGAAGCTTACCGCTGCGGACTGAAGGTAATGTGAAGGGATGTAACAGTGGCCCAGTTTATAGGAAGTAATTCAGGACTTAATCTCCAATGATGAAGCTTCACTAAGTTTTCATGAGTTTTGAGGATTACCAAATTTCATTGGCCACACAGGTTGATATTAATTGTTATCTCTAGTGCATTGTTTTCCAGAGTGTATTAATAAGGAACTATGTGAGAATGTAATTTGTGGTGTGAACAGTCTGGGGAATGCTTAGTTAAATGAAGTTAAACTGGTTTCTTTACTATATAGGACTTCCTAGAACATTAATACATTCATATATGTTATAATTATTCAGGAATGGAATGGAGTGTAATATTTAGCATTTCTCAAACTAATTTACACATTTAATTCTTTTTTAAATGAGATAGCACAAGGAACTAAATCACTGACATAGATATTGGGCAATGCAATCAGTATTTTCCTGAATTGATTATGACTTAAAAATATGAATATTCTAAAGAGTTTTATAAACTTTTTTTAATATGGTGATTTGCATTGAGGCATGAAGTAGGATATGAGATGGATTTGTACTCTTTTTTTTCTCTGATGACAGAAAATTAAAAATGACTTGAACTTGAAGAAGTCATTGTTGGCCACCATGAAGACAGAACTGCAGAAAGCCCAGCAGATCTACTCTCAGACTTCACAGCAGTATCCACTTTATGACCTGGATCTGGGCAAGTTCAGTGAAAAAGTCACACAGCTGACAGATCGCTGGCAGAGAATAGATAAACAGATAGACTACAGGTATGCCAACCTCCTTCTGCACTTCCTTCCCATTTGTTTGTTCCTAAGATAATGTCCTTTGAAATAATCACTATAAAAAATAATGGTTCTGTTTTGTATGTAAATTAGTACAGGTGTTCTATTTAGGGACTGCCTGTGGACAGCTCTGTTGGAAATGGAAAGACAGTACATCACAATGGCCAAACTTGAGCTGCTCGTGCTAGGTGCCATAGAAGACTGAGCATGATCTTTTGTGCTCTATAAACAAGCTCTTGTCATGACTGTTGGGGGAAGTAGATGCTTTTTCATTAAAAGTTTATGAAAATTATATCTTAACAAAGCAATGCCTTACTACACATGAGGGTTTAAAAATATCTCCTGAATCTTGCTTGTAGTTCATTTTACTAGTAGTACTTTTTAAAAACATCTTTATTGATATGTAATTCAAGTCACACAAGTCACCCATTTAATGTGTACAATTCAGTGCTTTTTTAGTATATTCAGAATTGTATAACCATCACCACAATCTTAAGTTCAGAACATTTTCATCACCCCCCAAAAGAAACCCTGGACCCACTAGCTGTCACTGCCTCTCAACTTTCTGTCTGTATAGATTTGCCTGTTCTGGACATTTCATATAAATACAGTCATACAATATATGGTCATTTGTAACTGGCTTTTTTCACTTAGCATAGTGTTTTCAAGGTTCATACATGGTGTAGCATGTGTCAGTACTCCATTTCTTTCTATGGCTGAGTAATATTTTAGGTATGACATATACTACATTTGGCTTGTCCTTTCATCAGTTGATGGTTATTTGGATTGTTTCCAGTTTTTGGCTGTTGTAAAAAATGCTGCTATGAACATTCATGTATAACATTTTGTCTGGATGCATGTTTTCATTTTTCTTGGGTATATACCGAGTGGAATTGCGTGGTCATATGATACTGTATGTTAAATATTTTGAGGGACAATAGCAGTGCTTCAATAATTTTAATAATTTTATCTCTGCTTTCCCTAGATTATGGGACCTGGAGAAACAAATCAAGCAATTAAGGAATTATCGTGATAACTATCAGGCTTTCTGCAAGTGGCTCTATGAGGCCAAACGCCGCCAGGATTCCTTAGAATCCATGAAGTTTGGAGATTCCAACACAGTCATGCGATTTTTGAATGAGCAGAAGGTAAAAATAAACTTGTCATTCCATACCTGTTTTGAAATTATTTGGGTGTAAGCTGTGTTTTCCTCTGCTTTTCATATCAGTGCCTAGGTGTGAAATGATTAATATTACAAGTCTGTTTTGTGAATGCTTAAAGGCTGCCCGGAGTAAAACAATTGAGATGTTTATAAAGAAATGCAATTATGAATATATAAATAACATAATGTTGTACTAAACTGTTTTTATAAATTGAAGTGAAAAGACCAGAAAAAAATTCTGACTAGAAAGTAACCTTTTAGGTAAATAATAAGAAGTTGAAGAGATTTGTTCTTTTTTCTGAATACAACATATGCTCGTGTCTTAAGGTTGAACTGTGAGAATGTGAGGTCAGTAAATGTGGTAATCAACAGAGAGAGAAAAAACAAACAAGTAACAGTGGATAACGAGTGAAATAACATTTATTTAAAAGTATTTATACACTTTAACACTTGTAAATAATATTTTACTTTTTATATAGAACTTGCATAATGAAATTTCTGGCAAACGAGACAAAGCAGAAGAAGTACAAAAAATTGCTGAACTTTGTGCAAATTCAATTAAGGTATGCTGATTTGATAAAGAATGTTGGTATTTCATCAAGAATGTTACATTATTTTCTGATTCACTTTCAAGATTATAAACTCCTTGAAGATAGCAATTATGGGTTTCATATATTCTCTCCTGCAAACCATAAAAATTCGTTATCCATTAACTTGAATTCATTACACATCGGCACTATCTGTGGGAATGAACTGGTCCATTCTTTAGATTGGTGGCATGTGCAGAATTCTCCACTTAGCATACAAAGATGTACTTCTTAGTTTAATAATGCAATATTAGCTGCTTGGGCACTAGATGCACATGATAGCTTTGGGGGTTGGTCATTAGGAATATAGTTTGATGATTTAAACTGTGGAATTGTAGCTGCCAGTAACTCCTTTTAAGTCACTAAGTATGTTTTTCTTAAACTCTGTTATTCTGCAGGATTATGAACTCCAGTTGGCATCATACACCTCAGGACTAGAAACTCTACTGAACATACCTATTAAGAGGACCATGGTTCAGTCTCCCTCTGGGGTGATTCTGCAAGAGGTATGCATGTCATTACAAATCTCTCAGGGCTTGCCCTTCCTTCTGCCTTTTCCCTTTTTCCTGTCCTCTTCATCTTACCTATAGTCCCTAAACTCATCCCTTGTATAGAGTATCCACTCAAAAAGATGGAATAGGAGATTATGTTCCTTCTAGTGCGAATCATCAATATGTAATGCACTTTAGGAAATGATCAGTAGAAGTCTGAATCTGTTGTCTATATATTAGAATCTTCGCAGAAATTAGGCTTAAAGTCTGGACTTAATGAGGGAGGCTTTTACAAAGTAAAAAATATCTTGTGGATTTTCAAAAGACAACTTTTTCCTGAAGATGTCAGGGAACATCACCCACCAGGGGGGTTAGTGGAGACACCCTGAAGTGATAAGGATGGACTACAATGTTTTTAGCCCTTTATTTTGGTGTACTATTAGAATTTAGCATTGGCATGCATGAAAGAAGGGAATTCACTCTTTAAATTATAATTTTACTATTTCATTGTTTTTAAAAAATTAATCAACTTGCATATGACTTTTTTTAGAATGTAACACCTTTTTTTGGTTCTTTCACTCCTTTTCTCCAAGGCTGTGGATATACATTCTCGGTACATAGAACTACTTACAAAGTCTGGAGACTATTACAGATTCTTAAGTGAGATGCTGAAGAGTTTGGAGGATCTGAAGGTAATTTACTTATTTTCCTTGATGCATCAAGAAATAAAATAGAGTAGAACTTATTTTTAGTGCTTCATTATAACATGGATTTTGGGCATACTTACTGGTAAAAGTATTTTTTCTCTACACAATTAGTATAATACAGTTTGCTCATAAGCGTGGAGTTAATCCCATGCTCTAATATACTGCTTAAAATGCCTTAGGTAATATTTGCAAAATTATAGCTATTTTACCTTGACCCAAACCAGTCATTTTATTTATAGTTTGTTCAAGGAATTTGTTTTATTTCTTGTGTTAAATAAGCCTAAAAGCATCCTAGGTGAGCTGTATTTAAATTTTTTCATGTTGAGTGATTGTTTAGTTTACTCCTCATTTCTAATACTTGAATTGAGTATATATGAAAACTTACTTTATACCTTGAAATAAAGTAAACATAATTTATAAAACCATAAGGTTTTGATCATGGAAAAAATGACCTCATTACAGATGAGGAGGCTGAAACTCAAAGGTGTATCATATGATAAGATCATACAAACAGTTGATAGAATTATGAGGAAAATACAGATTTGTTGAATTTTTGCCCAGTAGTTTTTGTGTGTGTGCTGTGTGTGTGCACATGGGTGTGCTTTATCTGTGTGTCTGTATGTGTGCATGTTTGCTGGTGTGTAAAGAGAAAGAAGAATGTACATTGGTCTGGGAGGGGGAAAGTACTGTTTCTTTCTTGTGATATGAGGTGTTTTTGTTTCAACATGCTTCTGATTTTACTTTTATAGCTGAAAAATACCAAGATTGAAGTTTTGGAAGAGGAGCTCAAACTGGCCCGAGATGCCAACTCTGAAAACTGCAATAAGAACAAATTCCTGGATCAGAACCTTCAGAAATACCAGACAGAGTGTTCCCAGGTCAAAGCAAAGCTTGTGAGCCTGGAGGAACTAAAGAGACAAGCTGAGCTGGATGGAAAGGCAGCGAAGCAAAATCTAGACAGGTGCTATAGCCAAATAAAAGAACTCAATGAGAAGATCACCAGGCTTACTTATGAGATTGAAGATGAAAAGAGAAGAAGAAAGGGCGTGGAAGACAGATTAGATCAACAGAAGAGTGACTATGACCAACTGCAGAAAGCCAGGCAATGTGAAAAGGAGAGTCTTGGCTGGCAAAAAATAGAGTCTGAAAAAGCCATCAAAGAGAAGGAGTGCGAGATAGAGAGGTTGAGGATTCTTCTTCAGGACGAGAGTGCCCGGAAGAGAGAATATGAAAATGAGCTGGCAAAGGTAAGAAATCACTATAATGAGGAGATCAGTAATTTAAGGAACAAGTTTGAAACAGAGATTAACATTACGAAGACCACCATCAAGGAGATATCCATGCAAAAAGAGGATGATTCCAAGAATCTTAGAAACCAGCTTGAAAGACTCTCAAGGGAAAATCGAGATCTAAAGGATGAAATCGTCAGGCTGAATGACAGCATCCTACAGACCACTGAGCAGCGAAGGCGGGCTGAGGAAGATGCCCTTCAGCAAAAAGCCTGTGGCTCTGAGGTGATGCAAAAGAAGCAGCACCTGGAGATGGAGCTTAAGCAGGTAATCCAGCAGCGCGCTGAGGACAACGCAAGACACAAGCAGTCCCTGGAGGAGGCTGCAAAGACCATTCAAGACAAAAATAAGGAGATTGAAAGACTCAAAGCTGACTTTCAAGAGGAGGCCAAGTGCCGCTGGGAATACGAAAATGAACTGGCTAAGGTAAGAAACAATTACGATGAGGAAATCATTAGCTTAAAAAACCAGTTTGAGACAGAGATCAACATCACCAAGATGACCATCCACCAGCTCACCATGCAGAGGGAAGAAGACACCGGTGGCTACCGAGCGCAGATAGACAACCTCACCAGAGAAAACAGGAACCTCTGTGAAGAAATAAAGAGGCTGAAGAACACTTTAGCCCAGACCACGGATAATCTCCGGAGGGTCGAAGAGAACGTCCAGCAGCAGAAGGCCACTGGCTTGGAGGCATCTCAGAGAAAGCAGCAGCTGGAGATTGAGTTAAGACAGGTCACTCAGATGCGAACAGAGGAGAGCCTGAGATATAAGCAGTCTCTTGATGATGCTGCCAAGACGATCCAGGATAAAAACAAGGAGTTAGAAAGGTTAAAACAACTTATAGAAACAGAAACAAATGAACGCAAATGCCTGGAAGATGAAAAGGCTAAATTACAAAGGGCCCAGTATGATCTGCAGAAAGCAAATAACAGTGCAACAGAGACAATAAGCAAATTGAAGGTTCAGGAGAAAGAACTAACACGCCTGAGAATTGACTATGAAAGAATTTCCCAGGAGAGGACCGTGAAGGACCAGGACATCACAAGATTCCAGAATTCTCTGAAAGACTTGCAGCTGCAGAAGCAGATAGTGGAAGATGAGCTGAATCGGCTGAAGAGGGCAGCCTCAGAAGACTCCTCCAAGAGGAAGCAGCTGGAGGAGGAGCTGGAAGGCATGAGGAGGTCTTTGAAGGAGCAAGCGATAAAAATCACCAGCCTGACCCAGCAGCTGGAGCAAGTATCCATCGTTAAGAAAAGGAGCGAGGATGACCTCCGGCAGCAGAGGGACGTGCTGGATGGCCACGTGAGGGAGAAGCAGAGGACCCAGGAAGAGCTGAGGAGACTGTCCTCGGAGGTAGAGGCCCTGAAGCGGCAGTTGCTCCAGGAACAAGAGAATGTCAAACAGGCTCACTTGAGGAATGAGCATTTCCAGAAGGTGATAGAAGATAAGAGCAGAAGCTTAAATGAAAGCAAAATAGAAATTGAGAGGCTCCAGTCTCTCACAGAGAACTTGACCAAGGAACACTTGATGTTGGAGGAAGAACTGCGGAACCTGAAGCTGGAATATGATGAACTCAGAAGGGGCCGAAGTGAAGCAGATATTGATAAAAGTGCAACCATCTCTGAACTAAGGAGCCAACTGCAGATCAGCAACAACCGGACCCTGGAACTGCAGGGGCTGATTAATGATTTACAGAGAGAGAGGGAAAATTTGAGACAGGAAATTGAGAAATTCCAAAAGCAGGCTTTAGAGGTATTCACAAATATTTGATCACAGCTCCACTGTCTCTCAAATAATTCACTCCATTATCATCTTACCTGAACTGTGCTCTTGCTACTGAGATGGATGCTTGTAGAGAGTCTTATTTTTCTTTTTAATACTGAACTACTGTCTGTCATTATGCAGAAAACTGCTTTAAAGTAACTTAAGTGCTCTTTGCCCTTCTCTTCTGTCACTGCATCAGTGCCAATTTGTGTGTAACCTGTGTTTGGCCCTGCTTTTAGAACTCGAGCATGGGTATAACATTTGAGATCACTTTCTCTGAGTGTTGCATACTCTATTTTATAGAAGATAGCTCCTACTTAATGAGCTATGACCTACATTTTTAATTTAAAATTTTTTAAATGAAATTCGTGTCTTAGGCATTTTTCATGCAATATTAAAGTCACTTTTTTTCTCTTGCTTACATTAAATTTTCTGCATGCATTATTCTACTCTCTTGATCATGGCCCCATTTGTTTGGCTTTTATTTTTTTTAACCTCTAATTTAAAGATAATTTCTTTAACTTCTAATACATTTGATTTCTATAGACAATATTTGTGTGGGGCTGGGTGTGGGGTAGGTATATATCCAAAGATTTTTATTGCTTTTTAAAACAGTAAAGTTGTAACAGGTGAGGTAGATGTAGGTGTAACAGGTGTAATTACTTGGAACAGAACTCCTTGTATTTTTTCAAAACATAATTACTCTTAAGAATAAGACAGGACTCTATAGCTTCTCCTAGTTTCTTTTATGGAAAAAATAGTAGGTATGAAGCCATTTCTTAAAGTGGCAACATATAGCTACAGAAGATGAGATGTAGGTATAGTGAGTCCAATTACCCAGAACACAACTCTCTGTATTTTTTCAAAGCGTAATTACTCTTAAGAATAAGTCAGGACTACAACTTCTAGTTCCTTTTATGGGAAACAATAGTAAGTATGAAGCCATTTCTCAAAATGGCAACATATAGCTACAGAATTTTTTCATGAATGGGTCAGATAAAATAACATTACAGCCAGGGAAGACGAAGAAAGGGAAAATAAGTAAACAAGTATTTTTTTGTTTGTTTTTTTTTAATGTAGGAAAAGAGGTTATATTGTGATATGATCCAAACATTGTTTTCCATTTCTTTCTTTTTAAATTCTAGGCATCTAATAGGATTCAGGAATCAAAGAGTCAGTGCACTCAGGTGGTGCAGGAAAGAGAAAGCCTTCTGGTGAAAATCAAAGTTCTGGAGCAAGACAAGATCAGGCTTCAGAGGTTGGAGGATGAGCTGAACCGCATGAAAGCAACTGTAGAGACAGAAAGTAGGGTGAAACAGCGTCTTGAGTGTGAGAAACAACAAATCCAGAATGACCTGAATCAGTGGAAAACTCAATATTCCCGCAAAGAAGAGGCTATTCGAAAGATTGAGTCAGAAAGAGAAAAGAGTGAGAGAGAGAAGACCAGCCTTAAGAGTGAGATTGAAAGACTCCAAGCAGAGATTAAGAGGATTGAAGAGAGGTGCAGGCGAAAGTTGGAGGATTCTACCAGGGAGACACAGTCACAGTTGGAAACAGAACGCTCCCGACTTCAGAGGGAAATCGACAAACTCAAACAGCGTCCGTATGGGTCCCATCGGGAGACCCAGACTGAGTATGAATGGACTGTTGACTCTTCCAAGCTGGTGTTTGATGGACTGAGGAAGAAGGTGACGGCAATGCAGCTCTACGAGTGCCAGCTGATTGACAAAACAACCTTGGACAAAATGCTGAAGGGAAAAAAGTCAGTGGAAGAAGTTGCTTCTGAAATTCAGCCTTTCCTTCGGGGTGCAGGAGCTATTGCTGGAGCTTCTGTTTCCCCTAAGGAAAAGTACTCTTTGGTAGAGGCCAAAAGAAAGAAACTAATCACACCAGAATCCACAGTCATGCTTCTCGAGGCTCAGGCAGCTACAGGTGGTATAATTGATCCCCATAGGAATGAGAAGCTGACTGTTGACAATGCAATAGCTCGGGACCTTGTTGACTTCGATGACCGTCAACAGATATATACAGCAGAAAAAGCTATCACTGGTTTTGATGATCCATTTTCTGGCAAGACAGTTTCTCTTTCAGAAGCCATCAAGAAAAATTTGATTGATAGAGAAACTGGAATGCGTCTGCTGGAAGCCCAGATTGCTTCAGGGGGTATAGTGGACCCCGTGAACAGTGTCTTTTTGCCAAAAGATATAGCCTTGGCTCGTGGGCTGATTGACAGAGATTTGTATCGGTCCCTGAATGATCCCCGAGATAGTCAGAAAAATTTTGTGGATCCAGTCACCCAGAAGAAGGTCAGTTACGTGCAGCTGAGGGAACGGTGCAGAATCGAACCTCACACTGGTCTGCTCTTGCTGTCAGTACAGAAGAGAAGTATGTCCTTCCAAGGCATCAGGCAACCTGTGACTGTTTCCGAGCTCGTAGATTCTGGTATATTAGGACTAAACACTGTAAATGAGCTGGAATCAGGTCGAATTTCTTACGATGAGGTTGGCGAGAGAATTAAGGACTTCCTTCAGGGTTCAAGCTGCATAGCAGGCATTTACAATGAGACCACAAAACAGAAGCTTGGCATTTATGAGGCCATGAAAATTGGCTTGGTTCGACCTGGTACTGCTCTGGAGTTGCTGGAAGCCCAAGCAGCAACTGGCTTTATAGTGGATCCTGTTAGCAACTTGAGGTTAACAGTGGAGGAAGCCTATAAAAGAGGTCTGGTGGGTATTGAGTTCAAAGAGAAGCTCCTGTCAGCTGAACGAGCCGTCACTGGGTATAATGATCCTGAAACAGGAAATATCATCTCCTTGTTCCAAGCTATGAACAAGGAACTCATCGAGAAGGGCCATGGCATTCGATTGTTAGAAGCACAGATTGCAACTGGTGGGATCATCGACCCAAAGGAGAGCCATCGATTACCAGTTGACATGGCATATAAGAGGGGCTACTTTAATGAGGAGCTCAGTGAGATTCTCTCAGATCCAACTGATGATACCAAAGGATTTTTTGACCCAAACACTGAAGAAAATCTTACCTATCTACAGTTGAAAGAAAGATGCATCAAGGATGAGGAAACGGGGCTCTGTCTGCTGCCTCTGAGAGAAAAGAAAAAACAAGTGCAGACATCACAGAAGAATACTCTGAGGAAGCGTAGAGTGGTCATTGTGGACCCAGAAACCAACAAGGAGATGTCTGTTCAGGAGGCGTACAAGAAGGGACTTATTGATTATGAAACCTTTAAAGAACTGTGTGAGCAGGAGTGTGAGTGGGAAGAAATAACCATCACTGGATCTGATGGCTCCACCAGGGTGGTCCTGGTAGATAGAAAGACAGGCAGTCAGTATGATATTCAAGATGCTATTGACAAGGGCCTCATTGACAGGAAGTTCTTTGATCAGTACCGATCTGGCAGCCTCAGCCTCACTCAGTTCGCTGACATGATTGCCTTGAAAAATGGTGTTGGCAACAGCAGTGGCATGGGTAGTAGTGTCAGTGATGATGTTTTTAGCAGCTCCCGACATGAGTCAGTAACTAAGATTTCTACCATATCCAGTGTCAGGAATTTAACCATCAAAAGCAGCTCTCTGTCTGACCCCCTGGAAGAATCAAGTCCTATTGCAGCCATCTTTGACACAGAAAACCTGGAGAAGATCTCCGTTGCAGAAGGTATTGAGCGGGGCATTGTGGATAGCATCACTGGCCAGAGGCTTCTGGAGGCTCAGGCATGCACAGGTGGCATCATCCACCCAACCACCGGTCAGAAGCTGTCACTGCAAGATGCTCTCTCCCAGGGTCTGATTGACCAAGATATGGCCACCAGGCTAAAGCCTGCTCAGAAAGCCTTCATTGGCTTTGAAGGTGTGAAGGGAAAGAAGATGTCGGCAGCAGAGGCAGTGAAAGAAAAATGGCTTCCCTATGAGGCTGGTCAGCGCTTCATGGAGTTCCAGTACCTCACTGGAGGCCTAGTTGACCCGGAAGTGCATGGGAGGATAAGCATGGAAGAAGCCATCAGAAAGGGGTTCATCGACGGCCGAGCAGCTCAGAGGCTGCAAGACATTAGCAGCTATGCCAAAATCCTGACCTGCCCCAAAACCAAATTAAAAATATCTTATAAGGATGCTATGAATCGCTCCATGGTGGAAGATGTCACGGGTCTACGCCTTCTGGAGGCTGCCTCTGTTTCATCCAAGGGCTTGCCCAGCCCTTATAATGTGTCCTCTGCCCCAGGCTCCCGCTCTGGCTCCCGCTCTGGGTCTCGCTCTGGGTCCCGCTCTGGTTCCCGCAGTGGGTCCAGGAGAGGAAGCTTTGATGCAACTGGGAATTCTTCCTACTCTTACTCCTACTCCTTTAGCAGTAGCTCTATTGGGCACTAGTAGTCAGTTGGAAATGGTTGCTATACCTTGATTTCATTCATATGAATTTTCACTTTATTAAATAAGAAAGAAAACTGGTGCTTGCAGTATAGTGATAGGATTTTCTGTGCTTAAGGAAGCATAGCCTAGGTTGAAATCAAATAGTAAAGGCTATTCAGGCTTTTTATCTTCTTAGCTCACCTCAACTAATGTAATACACTGGATGTAGTGTATATGAAGTGAATCAGTTGTAAGGATAACATGAATTGGATTTAGAATTTGTTCTCTTCTATGTTTAGACTTTTGATCCATTCTTCTTGAACTTTTGGCCTATAATACAAATTTCTATTCTTGGAGATGAAAATTGAATGAATCATCAATATTTTAGTCATTTTGTTTCTCATCTAAATATTTCTATTTTATGTATTAGGAGAAGATGATCTCACCCCCAACCCCCTGCCAAAAAAAGAACCCCACCCAAACCTAAGCATTTTGGAATGAGTCTCCTTCAGTTTTAGAATGTGGATTGTATGACCCATATACTCTTATGTATCTGGTTTGGTGTTAATTTGACTGTATGTGCATGATAGCAGCAATCTTTGCTTTTCTTTGGTCAAAGTTTTCTGTTTATTTTGCTTGTCATTTTCAATGTACTTTAAAAAGGTGTCTATGAAGTTTGCTATTCTGACAATAAACTTTTGGACTTTTGAATTTTTTGTGTTTCGAGTTAATAACATGTTTATACACACAAGGCCATTTAGTAGCATCTTTTTGCAAAATACATATTAAGAAAGACCATTTATAAACCATTTTGTTCTGAATTCTTAGAATTTGGTCTTTGAAGATAGTTTTTTCAACACTTCTTGAGTGCCTGTTGTGTACTAGGTAGAGTTTTTGGAATTAAGCCTGTGTAAAGGCAAGGCCAGAGGTCAATACCCACTTCTAGTTTATTCTGGACAATGAGTACCAAGTAGCATGGGCAAAAGTCATCATCATAACATTTAAAAAACATGAGGTGGCCGAGATTCTATTTTGGGTATACTCAAAATACATGGTATTTCATTTTGCCCCCTAAAAGAATTATCCTTGATCAATGAGATAGAAGCCTATTCTTCCAATGAAAGAGAAACTTGGAATTCAGACCTCTGTCATTAAATTAACATGACTTTACTGAGTACCTATTTTTTGTCTAGTATTGGGCTAGGTACTATGAGGATTCAACAGAGTTTAGAAGGCCCCTGACTTCAGGCCTTTACAATCTGGATGGGGACAGGAGATACACAAATCAGTCAGTGGGACGACTTGCATATATCAGTATAATTTAATATAATCAAACAAATTTTATAGTGCAGATAGAAAAAAAAGGAAAGCAAATGAAATACTAATTTGTAGAACAAAAAAGGTCATATTGAGGATTTTGGTACTTAGGGTGTAAACAACATTCGTGTCTTACCTCTTCTTGCCCTTACCCACACTCCCAACCCCAGTCCGGAAGACTTGCTTATAGTTTCTTTCACTAAATGTTGAGTTCTTTGTGCTACACATTTTGCCAGAAACTGTAGGTTCTATGGTAGGAATACATGGCACAAAAATAGTCCTTGTAATATGGAAGGAAGAAAAACATAATATGTGATAAATGCTGTGTTGGGGCAAATAGAGATTCCTTATGCTAGAGCTGGAAGGCTTTTGGCTTGGTCTGCCATGCTAAGATACCTCAGACAAGGTGGCTTAAACAAATTTATTTTTTCATAGTTCTGGAGGTTAGAATTCCAAGATAAAGTTGCAGTCCAGGGTTGGTTTCTGGTGACAACTCTTCCAGGCTTGTAGGCAGTGATGGGTATGGAGGGAGCTCTGGTGTCTCTTCCTCATCAGGATACTAGTCCTATCACATTAGGACCCCATTCTAATAACGTCATTTAACCTTAATTACCTCTTTTAAAGGCCCCATCTCCAAATACTGTCACATCAGGGGTTAGTGATTAGACATGCATTTTATGGGGGATGACGCAATTCAGCCCATTCACAGAGGCCTAACCTAGAATGGGGTAGGAGATCACTCTAGGAAAATGATCAAGTAGATTAGCAAGCAGCAGTGTGTAAAGTAGTTCCTAAGGTTGAAAGTGCAACCATTTCAAGCTGCTGCCGAAGTTGTCATTAAGCTCTGAGGTGAGATAAGGCTGTGTCCTGGGAGAGAGGGCATTCTTGACTTGCACTAGTTTTGATTTGGTTCACATATACAGTGCATTTACCAAAAAGAAATATATAATTTTTCAGTGAAAAATCATCTTACATCCAAATAGTCTCACAGTTTCCAGGCTGCTAGGCTAAACTGTAAATGTGAATAAAAAGTAAAGATACTGTGGACAGAGCAAATAAGCTGCTTCTAGAACTCATCCCTCACCCCACATCTGCTTGCAGTTATTGGCTTGTTTCTGTATTTTCTGGTACTGCTTTTTATACTCATCACTTTTTTTTTTTTTTTTTTTTTTTGGTAGATGAGAAAATTGTGCTTATTTGCCTTTGGAAACAGCTGTTCACAAAAGTTCTTCATGTTCCTCTGGTGGACAAGTGCAAAGGGAAGGAAAGATTTGGCATCAGGCTGAAATAAAATAAAAAAATATAAAAGGGATTAAATTTTCGAAGTTAAAATCATCTGGGGAAACTAAAAGGGCAGATTCCAGGTCTCAGATAGGAAATGGACAAAGTAAGCTTGTAATCAGTGTAAGGAAGTACTCAAGGAGTACTGTGAACATGTCAGAGATATGGGTTGGTTTAAAGTGCCACAGGTCAAATTTGGGTCAATTTGAGCATCAATAAGAATAATGATGGTAATGGTGTAGTGATAATTGACCCGTCCTGCAGGTTGAGCAACGAGGACCCTAGAGAGGGAGTGAGGATGAAGAAGGGGCAAGAGACACAAAGAGAGGAGACAAGACAGTGTTCTGATTGAGTCTCATTTATTCTTAGTCAAAACAGCATTCTTATAGCTCAGGAGAAGAGGAATTTTTCATTCGGGGGGAACGCAGCTGCAGCTTGGGCGTTATCTGGTAGATATGAGTTAAACTGCAGGACAGCAATCCCAGGAACAGAAAGAGGGACGTTGCCCTAGTAAGGAGTAAACAACTATTATGGGATGGTGAGGCCATGCCAAGCAGAACTTTAGGATGTCGGTTAGTAAGACTTCAGCTGAGGAACTTTCTAGTTCCCCACAGATAATTAATTTAAGAATAATTTATTAAGTCAGTAATTCTTGAAAACCTTGGTTCCATAGGGAAAATAATAAAATGGAAGTATGGTAAGAATGCTAGATAATAAATGTAGAAGCCATGATAATATTAAAGAATCATCATTTACAATTCCTAACATAATGACAGATTCTGTGAAGGATTATGTGAGTTTGCTGGGGAACAGGACATTCATATGACCTCAAAATATCCCACAGATTACCAATTACCAAGAGGCAATGTGCTATTAAAATGGAGCGATACAGCCACCACCTTTACCAAGTGATCAAATTTCGTATTACTAACAAGAGACTAAAATAGATGTCATCTATGAGGTGTAATAAAGGGGTACACACATCTTGCAAAAACCCTTCAACTGAATCTAACCGTAAAGGAAAAACTGACAAACCTAGGAAGAGGGACATACGGCTGAGGGACAAGCGGCTGAGGCTCCTGACAAGATTCAATGACTTAATTTAAGAAGGAGAGTAGGGGAGACTCTTCTAGATTAAAAGAGACAATAACCAATTATAGCTCATGAGTTGAAAAAAAATAAGGAATTTTGGGGACAACTGGGGAAACTTGAATATGAACTTTGTATTAGATATTTTGAAATGATTTTCTTAGGTTTGATCATTTATTGTGGTTATGTAGGCAAATGTCCTCATTCTTAAAATATTTATAAGGATATTTGAGGGAGAAGTATATGCAACCTATTCAATACTTTAAAGTAATTTAGCAAAAATATTGTGTGGGCCTGTGTAGGTGTATAGAGCGGGAGAAAGCAAACGCGGCCAAATGTTAACGGTATGAGCTGGAAGACAGCTACACAAATGCTCACTGTACTATTCTTTAAACTATTCTTTAGATATAAACTTTAAAAAAAAAGTATGTGGGGGTGGAATGTGGGTCAGGGAATGCCAGGAGCAATGAGACCAAATGCAGCAATATTTGAAAGAGACAGGAAAACGACAGAATGACAGCTCAGGGGAGGTCCCTATGGGCGGTTCTCGTTACGTGGCGGGATGACCCCGCCCACAGCTCCCAGAAGCCCGCGCGGGCCGCCTGCAGTTCCGCGGCTTCTCCCCGGCGGCTTGGGTGCGGCCATGGAGGGTGACCCTCCGCCGGTGGAGGAACGGCGGCGGCTGCAGGAGGAGATGTCCGAGTTCGTGGAGAGCTGCTGTCGGAGACTGGAGGAGGTGACGGCGTCCCTGGGCTGGAGCCTGGATCGGCTGGAACCCGGGAAGGAGGAGGCGACAGAGGTAAAGCGGTGCGGAGCCTGTGATCATATCTGGCGGTGGAGGAATCCACGCTGGGACCTCGGAGGGAGGGGCGCGGGAGCCGCGGCCCGTGTGCAGAGCCGCAGCGGGCTTCCGGGACAGGCTGGGAGGTGCCCCTGATTCCGCGGCCCCGGCCCGGGCGCGCGAGGGCCCCCCCCCCGGAGCGCTCTGCACCCACCTTCTGTGCAACGCACCTCGCGGGGAACTTCGGTTTTAAAGAAAACGTAAAAAATGCTGTAGGTGAGGAGGGAATGGCAGGCCGTGTTTATTTAGAAAATACGTGAATGGGTCTCAAAGTGCTGCTAGCAGAGGTGTTGGCAGTTTGCTTTGTCATCTGTCACTTGGATTCCGCAGTGGCACCAGATTCCGTGTCTGGAGAGCTTGGGAGTTCAGTTCACCCTCCTCTCCTTAAAATTGTGCACGTCTGACTGAGCGCCGACTCTGGAATGATTAAAGGATATTGCTAAGAGATGGTGACTAGCAACTCTTGAACATTAGAACTGTTTTGAAAAAAAAAATGTAGGCAAGTGTATTAAGAGTGACCGATTCTGATTTTATTTTTAAAGGGGCGGGAGAAAGGAAAGTATTCCAGTGTGGGACAATTCATGATCTTTAAATTCTTTCTGGGTTTACCATGCTGTAATAATTTCTCTCAGGCTTAAATTACAGTACTGATTGCCCAGAGGCATTTTACGTATATTTAATATATATATATTGGGTTGGCCAAAAAGTCTGTTTAGTTTCTGTAAAATAAAAGACATATTTCATTTTCATCAGTAACATTGATTTGGTATGCCACTGTTTCCCACGTGGTATAACGCTGATTGTTTTCTGTGTGATCACTATCAACGTCAATTGGTCTACCCCAGAAGTGAGAAATCTCCTGCAGGAAACTTCACAAACCACCTTTGACACGGTTGATCAGTCACAGCACCTTTTCCACACACTGCACAAATCCTTTTTTTGTATTTAGTTGTGTTTTTACCTTTCTTGAAATAATAAAGCATACTGTGCCAAAAGTGTATTCTTCCATCTTCAGTATTAAAATGGCTGCTCAAAAATTCACCAATTTTGATAAGCTTTTTTAAAAATGCACGCTGATATGACAGCTGTCACAATACAGTTTAACAAAATTGTTTCTAATGAAGTTAAAGACAACTAAGCACTACTAGAGCCACGGTATGGAAAAAACGTAATGGGCTTTTTGGCCTACCCAGTAGATTTTGGCAGTTATCACTATATAGTAAAAATTGAAGCCATGAGTTCTTCTAGTAAGTATATATCAAATGGCAGAAGGCTACTGGTTAGACCTGCATGAAACACTAGCATTTAAAGAGGAATCGGTAGTGGTATATGTACACAATAGAATATTATTCAGCAATAAAGGAGAAGGAAATCCTGCCATTTGCAACAACATGGATGGACCTTGAGAGAATTACGCTGAGCGAAGTAAGTCGGAGACAACTACCATGTGACTTCACTTACATGTGGAATCTTAAAAACAAACAAAACAAGGCAAATGTGTAAAACAAAACAGAAACAGACTCATAGATATAGAGAACAAGCTGATGGTTGCCAGAAAATTTAAAAAGAGGAAATAGTGTACCCAGGTGTATGTGGTCCCTCTGGAAAAAAAAATAAAGGGGAATAGGAAGACATCTTTAGAGGAGACCAGGTAGAAGGAACCAAAGGGGTAGAAGGAACATGAAAAGTATCAGGATAACATAAATAGACAATTGAATTGTGACCTTTGAGCTTTCAAATATTGTAAGGACTACGACATGGGCTTTGGCTATATTAGTTAAAGAAGGTTGTTAGTGAAGTATTGACTGGTAGGTGAAGTTGTTGAGGCAGTGAATGTGAACAAATCTTTCAGAGTTGGGCTTTGATGGGGTGGAGAGGGGGCAGAGGTTATAATGGGGAGGTCTTTTAAATTTTTTTAATATGTACATACACTTAAACAGGGTATTGGGAGAGGGCCAAAGAAGAGGACATAACTGGATAAATACCAATTAATTAAGTAGAAAACATTTAATGGTATAATTATTTAAATCTTTAAATATTACATATCTTTTTTGTTTGATTCTGTTTGAATTTTAAAGGATGAAGTTGTGATATGCCCTTATGATTCGAATCATCACATGCCTAAGTCATCTTTAGCAAAGCACATGGTATCGTGTAGGTTGAGGAAACTAGGCTACACCAGAGAAGACGAGGTACCATATATTTATTATGTGTATGTCATGTAATTCTTGCATTAATAAATTCACAATATATAGAAGGTGTAGGGTGAGGTTTTCTGACATAATTGTCATTTGTGGGGTAGAATGGTACTAGCTTAGTTTTGAAAACTATTGCAAGAGATATTTATTTATTTTTAAAGATTTTATTTATTCATTTCTAGAGCAAGGGGAAGGGAGGGAGAGAAACATTGATTGGTTGCCTTTCCCACGCCCCCAACCAGGGACCTGGCCTGCAACCCAGACATGTGCTCTGACTGGGAATTAAACTGGAGACCCTTTGATTAACAGGCCGGCGCTCAACCAACTGAGCGATACCAGCCAGGGCAGAGATAGTTAAATGATGCTACTCTGCTTATTTATGTCAAATTTTAAAATAAGTTAATCATCTGATCCTCAAGAACACTGAGTTTTGTTTTTCTTTTTACTGTTTAGGATGAAATGTATAATTCTGAATTTTTCTATGAGAATGTAAAGATACCTTCAATCACTTTGAGTAAGTATTAATAGATTATAATTTTAAAATATCTTACTCTATATATATGTATTGATAATTCATTTTTGAATTATCAAAAGAATGGACTTTATAAGTATGCTTATGATTAAGGACATTTTGTATCTTAAGAGAATGTAGGATTGATTAATATATGGTGAAACTAGTTTTTGTAATCTGAAATTTAGAGTCCAGACTTATATTAATAGTCAGTGAAAAACCTGCAAAGCTTTGTACAATAGGACGGATGCATTTCTTCTTGGTTATAACAAAAATCTGGCCACACAACACATTTTGAAGATAGGACTGAAGATAGAAATTTGTTCCAATAGGTTGAAATCTTGGGCCCTAAAATCAGAAGGCCCTGATTCAACTCTTGGTTTCATCACTAATAGATGTGGGACTTTCAGCAAGTTAATTAACCTGTTCGTTGCCTAAATTTCTTTATAAAATGGGGTTAATGGTAATAGCACTTCCGTGAGGATTAAATAATATGATACATGTAATATTCTTAGAATAGTGCCTAATTCCTGGGATTCAAGAAATGTTATTGGTTGCTAAAATTTGTAGCAGCTGTTGCTGCTTGCCTGATTATAATGTTTTCTGAAGCACCTGAACTCTTGTTTTGGGATCTAGATAGATTTGAAAGAATCCTGCATTCACATTACTTTGGCAGTGAATTGGGTGTTTTCTCTCTTAAGATTCTTAAAGGTTTGTTTATGTGTCTGAATTGGGTTGGAAACCAGTTAATAATCTAATTGTGGATACTGATGATTCATATTGTGTTTATGGATTTTTTGACAGATAAGGACTCACAATTCCAGATAATTAAACAAGCTAGAACTGCAGCTGGAAAAGATGGTGATTCTTATAATCAAAGTAAGTTGCTTCATAGTTTTAGCTAATTAGTGAGTCAAACTATTTTTCTCCCACGAGCACATGTTAGTAATTTTTAAGAAAAATCTTGTGAAATCAATTACACGGGAAAGGTTAAGTTTTACATTTAACATTAGACTACTGTGCTTGGTGTCATCTTCATTTGTTAGATACTTTCCACTCAAATACACGCGTCTCACTAGGTCACTATCTTTAGCTAGGGCTTCATGCTTTGGAATTACCTAATAGGTGAGATTGCCTTTAAGTAATTTTTAAAATTATGGTTATTTAGTAATCCCATGTAGTGAGACTGTTTCACTCTGAGATTTCCTCTCTCTCTTGAGAATTAGCCCATTGTTAAATGTAAGAATATTGAAATGCAGTATACAAGGAAGATTTAGGCTAAAAGGGATTAGTCTCCACAGCTGCCCCTAAGAATAAAACACAAACACAAAGTGTTACATGAAATTTCAGAGGGTTTGTTGATCCCTTCATGCCCAGCTTTGGAGCTGGGTTAAGAGTTTCTGCCTGGGACTTTAGCAAAGACTAGATTAGAATTTTTTAGTGTGAGGTTTTAGGAAACTGAAAGAAAACTTAGTTCATCAGAAACATAGAAATAAACAAGTAAATAGGGTTAATAGATTTTTGAACCTAGATATAACATCTAACCTAAGCACAACTGGTTCCTTTTGTAAGGATTTGAGTATTTGAACCTTCTGAGGTAGCTTTCCCTGGACATCTTACTGTTTGTTTGTTTTCTCCTCATTCTTCTTTCTAGCTGAATTATATTCACCAGCCCGTTTCTCCCTTGTTGACGGTTGGGATCGTAACCCATTTTCCTAAGCCAATATCTGGGCTTGATTCCTCCCTAAGTTGCACTGGGGCTTTGAAAGGAGGAAGTCCCTTAGCCTTAGTGTACTTTACATTGATTTCTTACAAAGCCAGATAGATACACATTTCCTGTTTTGAAGTTCCCATTTCTATGTACTTTTGTGCTAAATTCCAGGTTTTTCTCTTTGAGGGAGGCATTTGACTTTTGTCTTATTTGAAAAGATTAATGTGTTGTCATCAGTGAAGCCTTTTTTGGGCCCTGCTTATTGGTTCTGCTCATTGCCACTGTTTAGTTAATCAACCAATTAAAAAATAGAGGATTTTTGGTGTTTTTGAATGGATTAATGGTTAAAGGGCTTTTTTTGACCTTACCTAGTTAGATAGATATACTGAATTTATATGAGAGTTTAAAAAGAACTTGGAGACATCTAATCCAGTGTCTGCTTTTTACAGATAAGGAAATAAACCTCGTAGAGATGATAAAAGTTCTGGTGTGTTCTAACACCTTTATATTTAAATTTTTTTTTTTTCAAAGCTCTTTTATGTGTTTTATTACTCCTTCACAACACACTTGTGATAGGTTGGATGAATCTTTTCCCCTGCATAATAAATAAGTGAAGAAGTAGAGGGATACATACATGAATTAACACTCATTTGCTAGATAATAGCAAAGCTGGATCGAGAGCCAAGTTCTCAATTTTGGCACAAACCTTGCACTGAATAATTGTACATTCTGTTAGAAACTCTACATTTAGTGATATTTGTGGATTCTAGATTTGCTAAAATGTATTTGTTATTTATTATGTCTGTCATTATTAAGTAGAAGAATATCACAAACTTCAAATCTGTACATAATATTACTATTAGCACTCTTTATTGTTTATTCTCCTTTGGGTAAGCCTATTTTACAGAAATAAACTAGCTGCTTAGCCTTGTACAAATGACAACTTTTCTGAGTTTTTGTTTCCTTATCTGTAATACAAAACTGTCTGGTGTTATTTAGAACAATAGAGATAATGAATGGTAAACTAGCCTTTACTAATAATTGGTAGCTGTTATTGTCTAAGCAATTTAATTTCTAAGCAAATTAATGTATAGAAAGCAATATTAAGATAGTGAAATGGGTGAGAATTTTTTAATATATATATACATGTAATTTTCTAGAACATTTTCTAATGTTCTGAGTTTTTTATTTCTATGACAGAGTAATAAGGCAGATTTGGACATTCAGTTTAGTTCTTTATAAAAGAAAAGAATTACTTTGAATGAATATTTCTTTCCATACATAATTAAGAGGAACTTTGATTGGATTTTGAAGTTTTGTGCTAGCTTAACCTTTTTGAGTGCCATGTGTAATTGCTAAAATTTATGTGAGAAATGCCAGGGTATTTTTCTGAGAAGTGCAGAGTTTATGAAAAATGTCAATAAAAACATTATTATTCATAATAATTTGCTGAAAATTTCAGGACATATAGTAAATACAATTTTGTAAGCAGTGTTCTTTGACGCAATTTAGCAAAAAAATTTATTGCATTAAAATTATTTTATTATAACAATTATTTTAGAAAAAATAAATTCTTTCCTTCAGTATGGCTTTTGAAGTATAATATATGGCATAAGATAAAACCTATGATTATAATTTGAAAAAACACATAGCAACATGAATAACAAGCAAGAAGTATGCCAAATATTGCATAAATTTTTGAATAAAAAAGAAAACTTCATAACGTACAAAAAAAATGAACACAAACGGCATTCACACTAGAGACATATATCAATAGATATCAACAGTGAAAAACAGTTTATAAACAAAATGCTAACGCTATACCGTGAAGCAACGAAAATGTCCATTAGCAAAAGCTTCCTTATCATGCACACTGCATAGAGTTTCAACGATTGTTGCAAAGATAAATGAAATTAAAAGGACCATTTAAAATGTAAGTAAAAATTAGAATTAATATGTCAGTATTTGAACAAGCGTAAAAATTCAAAATTTGGATCAACATGAGAAAAAGATATCAATATATAACTTGAGGTACAAAAAAAGAGAACAAAACGTAAAATACAAATTATCCCATTGTTATTTACATTTATAGGCATCGAAAAAAGAGTCGCTGGGAGCAACGCTGGCAGTTGGGAAAATTTGTCAGCGTCGCTTACAGCGATGTTGGCACTCAAAGGGTTAAGTTAAGATTTCATTGTTAAGAATAACTATTTTTATATGATTTGTAAACCTGTTTTTAAAACCTTTTTTCATCTTGTGTAGAGTTCTCCAGTTTCTCAACAGAGATTTTTTTGTGTGGCTTACTTATGTCTTAGACATTTTACTCTAATACAGAAGTGATGTATTTATTCTGAAGGAAGATGACTAACATGAACAATTTTACATTTTCACATATAATATTTTGTTAGTTATTTACTAAATTATAAGATTTCTAATGAGGTTATATTTGTCTTCATTTCATCAGTTTTATTAAGTCTCAGTTAATTTTTGTGAAAGCTTAAATAACCATTAGATCTACTTATTTTTGGATATAGTTACTTTGGTTAATTTTATAACCAAAATATTAATTTCAATCATAAACAATTATTTTATATTTAGTGGTTTATCTTTTTCCTTCAGTATTAAAGATCTAAGTTGCTCTACTTCAGTTTCATGACATATACAATTGACCCTTGAACTAAATGGGTTTGAACTGCACCGGTCCATTAATACTGGATTTTTTTCAATAAATACGATTGGCCCTCTGTATCTGCAGGTTTTGCATCCACAGGTTTGGTATCCAAGGAGGATGCCAAACCAGTATTTTTGATCCATGGTTGGGAATCCAGGGGTGTGGAGGGCCGACTGTCTGCATTGTTCTACAGCAGTTTATATAAGTGACTTCCGCGTCCACAGATTTTGGTATCTGTGGAGCTCTGGCAACAAACGCCCTCGGATAGTGAGGGCCAACTGTAGTTAAGTGTTTAGGGAGTCAAGTTATATAAGGATTTTCGACGGCATGAGGAAAAGGTGGTTGGTGCCCCAAACTACCACTTTGTTCAAGGGTCGCTTGTATTTGAGTCATGGCCATGATTTGAGGATCAGTATACTATGGCTAAAAACCTAAAGAGACAGGATTATAGTGGTTCTAGAGCCAATCTGTTCCTACCATTTGTGAGACTCTGGCAAGCCATTTTGCTTTTGTGGGCCATATATTCTTTATCTCTAATGTTAGGAAATGGACTCTGTATGAATTCTCCCTAAAATTCTAAATTTGTGTTTTGGAAACAGTACGTCTTGTTAATATTTAATATTGTATCTCACTTGTTTAAGATGCCCTCTGTTGGCAAAAGTGACTAACAAGGAAGAATTGAGAATTAGACTTATTAAAAAGTTTCAGTCTGGGGTGATGAAAAGTTCTGGAGATGGATAGAAATGATGGTTGCACAACAGCATGAATATGCCAGTGTAAACGACCTATATACTTAAAAATGGTTAAAATGGTAAATTTTATGTTATGTATATTTTACCACAATTTTTTGAAAAGTGCTATTCAAACAAGTAGATAGAAGGCCACAGAATTTGTATGATTATAGCACATTGAGATGTACCCCTCAGTCATAGAAACTTGTGTTTGAAAATTTACATTTTAAGAAATGTAAGCTTATTTGTGTTTACCCATTTTTTTGTCAGAAATATCTATGTTCTGAATTACTGAAATGCAGTTTGTTGTTTAACTTTTCCTGTACTTTTTCTTTTTCAGTAATTGGGGTGAGTATAAAGAGGAATTAGGAACCTGAATGTACTCCTTATTTAAAGATATGCAGTATCCTTTTGCAAATGATATCCTTTTAAAAGTATCATTCAAATTTCTAAACTTTATCTTAGTCACTGTCACAATACTACAGTCTTGATTTGGAATTTTAGTTGAATTTTATAAGTATCAATCAATCTTCATACAGAAATTTAAGATGAATAATGAAAACTACAGTGTATTTCAAGGAGGAAGTTATATTTCTTTGTTTGAAAATAACAAAGGTTTATGTGGAGCTTGTTTATAATACAGTCAGGCATTGCATAATGACTTTTTGGTATACAACAAATTGCATATACAATGGTGGTCCATAAGATTATAATGGATTATAAGTGAAATTTTGTTTGCGATGTTGAAAGACAAGGCTGGACCCGACTAGGATGTTGAATTTACTGCTAGTCCTGGATGGTTTAAATAGACAGGGAGGCTCAGTATATTGTCTGCCTGCCCTGCACCCTGCCCCTGGCTGGGGTCTGCAATTATTGCTGGAGTGATGGGAGCCAGTTGGGAAGGAAGGGACCCCAGGAGCTTTCTGGTCCCCCTCACACCCATCCCTGCATACACACTTCAGCACATAAACTCACTTCCCTTCATTCAGTCTTCTATCTCTCTTTCCTCAGAGTCCCATTTCAAAAATTCACCTCTTAATCTGTTTCCTTCTCTCTTCCTGCCTCTCTCCTCCCTCTTTTATTCTCATCTCAAGGTTTATCTGTGTCTCTTTAGGTCTCTGCTTCTGCTGTCCCTTTCTCTCTGCTTCTCTTTCTTCTATTCCTTCCTTCTTTCCTCCCTCCTTCTGAAGTCTACTTTCTCTCCCATGATACCTGCTTCCACAGCCTTCCCCCTTCTTCTCCAAGCCACACACCCACACATACACTTTATCTTTTATATAGCATTTTTACTCTACCTTTTTAAGCTATGTTTAGATACACAAATACTTACCATTGAGTTAAATTGCCTGCGGTATTCAGTACAATAATAACATGCTGTACGGGCCTATAGCCTAGGAGCAGTAGGATATATCTTGTAGCCTACATAATGTAGTAGCCTATACCATCTAGGTTTGTACATGATGAAATCACCTAATGAGCCACTTCTTGGAACATATCCCCACCATTAAGTGGTGCATGACTGTACACCAGTGTTTTCTAATCTCTCATTTTTCTCCCAAACTTTTATAACCTATATTCAAAGGGATTAGGTTTTTCAAAGCTAACTCAGTTTTATATAATAAAATGAGAGTGTTTTAACATCTGGCTGCACCAAAGGGCTTCTCCTAGTGTCTATCTAAAGTAGAGTGAAATTGACTTACTTGAAAGGGAACCCTTCTTCCCTTTTAATTCAAAATCCTTAGTCTAGTACAAAAAGCCATGTATTATTATCCACAGCAGTTAAACCACAGACTCAGATTCAGTGTAGCTCTCCTAATTTGTAGACAAATGTAGTTTGTGTGTGTGTGTGTGTGTGTTGTAATGCTTAGTTCCTAGTATGCTCTTATTTGATTTTTTTTTTTTCATCTTAGGAAGCCAATGATGTTAAACTTTATCAACTGTTAGTATCTGGCAAGAGCTACTGATTTTACATTATTCTATGAGCCAGAGTTATTACTGTAGAGTTAACTTAGCAAATATTAAAAGGATATATTTAGTAGCTCATGTTCTTTGCATTAGTGAATACCAAGTTTTGGGACTATCATTTTAAATTGCTTTATTTACAGTTACAATAATATTTTTATTTCTTTGAGAAAATTTGAATCTCAAAAAATTTCTTCAATGTTTAATACATCATATCAAGGTATTGTATTTATTTTTTTTCATTAATGAGCAAATTTTAGAAAGTTCTGTAACTATTGTGGGGGCACTGCTGTTAACCTTTTCCAGTTAACTTGGTTAAGCCAATATGCTTCCTCTTCAGAAATTCAAAACAAGTTTAATTGAAATTTAATCTGTGTTTCTCTGGTCTGAGGAAGTGTGGGATTTCTGCTACTTAATTGTTTTTTGGTTCTTAGCTCTGAGTAATTGCTCAAATGGGATATATATTTTGAATATGGAACAGCTAGCTTGATGTCTCATGTAAAAAATATTTTTTTTTACACATTGTTCATATTTCCATAATTTATTTTCAAAGAAACTTAAATGTATATTACCTATAAAATGTTTTCCCCCTCAGCTTTTATGGGAAAAAGCATATAAACAGAAATGAAGTTAATTTCTACTTTTATAATATGTCTAGCCTTTAAAAATTATTATCCAGTAGGTTTTCCTATGAGCAAATTGTCTTATGGTAATTACCGCCTTCCTTCCTGAGGTCTTTCTTAACATTGTTGGATAGAATAGCACATATCCACAATATATCCTTTATGTGGATATACCATTCAGGATAGAGTCATTGTTTATCATTTATCACACATTGGTATTCTGTAATTTAGGGATTATTATGAAAAAATTTGTGTTAACACTGCATTGTTATAGCGCATGTTTAAAGATTAGTAGTAGATTTGAAGTCTACATTGCTTCATGTATTATTTATTCTTGTGGTTTTATTTTTACTTTAGGAATTTATTCTTCATTGCCTGTTGAAGTTCCTCTGAATCACAAACGGTTTGTTTGTGATCTGACCCAAGCCGATCGTCTTGCCCTCTATGATTTTGTAATCGAGGAGACAAAGAAACAACGCTCTGATACTCAAATTATCGAAAATGACAGTGATCTCTTTGTAGACTTGGCTGCAAAAGTCAATCAAGGTTTGAGATGAATACTATATCATGAATTTATATTTTTTAACTGTCATTCCATTCTTTGAGTATTATTAAGATGATTTTTCAGGCCACTCTAAGTGGGAATAGGATGGTTTTGTATCATTTGATACTCACATAAAAAAATGTTTATTCAGTACATGAAATTTTGCTCTCTGGTTTTTATATTAAGCATAGAGTCCTTCTGTAAGACTGTTACTTACAGCTGTGATGTTGCTTTCTTTAATCTATGTACCTAAGCACTTATGTTTAATGGCTAAAGGAATGGTATAAAACTTAGTTCACTTATATAATGTAGAATTTTTAGAATATTTTTGTGTGCTACATTAAAACATGTTGAACTGTGATTGTGATGTTCCTTCTTGATAACTTATAAGAAAATAAAAGTTTCTAAGGATGTAATAATTTTATTTTATTTTTTTATTAGATAATAGTCGAAAAAGTCCAAAATCTTACCTTGAAATCCTGGCAGAAGTGAGGGATTATAAAAGAAGACGCCAATCCTACAGAGCCAAGAATGTGCACATAACCAAGAAGTCATATACTGAGGTAAGCTTTACATAATCTTGCAGAGCATTGTTGAGAACAGACATTTCCCTTAGGTAGTTTTTTAAGTCTGTTCTATGGATTTCCACAGTTCCTTAGACATCTTATGAAAAAAAGTGTCTTTAAGCTGGCCACACCTGATTTGCATTCATTGCATCGCTTTCAGACCCACCCTCTACCAAAAGCTTTTTAGGGTACAAAAACTTTATATAAATAACTACTTTTGAGAAAGGGGTAAGGGGATTTTGGCTGTCAACAGACCTAGGCTTAAGTTTTGATTCTGCTGTTTATCATTGGCTATTTGGCTTGGGCAAGTTATTTGAGCTTTTTCAGAATTATTTTTTAGGCCTAGCTGGTGTGGCTCGCTTGGGTGGAGCATTGTCCTGTGAACCAAAAAGTTGTGGGTTTGATTCCCAGTCAGGGCATATGCCTAGGTTGGGGGCCTGTCCCCAGTCGAGGCGCATACAGGAGGCAAATGATTGATGTTTCTCTCTCATGTTGATTTTTCTCTCCCTCCCTTCCTCTCTCTAAAATCAATAGCTATGTCATCAGGTGAGGAATAAAAAAAAATTTTTTTTTTTCATTTTATCACAATATAAGAATTGACGGAGGTTATATATGAGGATACAAATTGCTCAATAAATAGCTATATTTTTGGCAGAAATTTGAATGTGCTTTTATGTATTCTACTAAATGTTTGAACTTAAGAAATGAATGTCTTGGTTTATATTATTTATAATTTATATTATTATAAAATTATATAATTAATTACATTAATCTCTTGGTGTATACCTAGATTTATTTTTAGATGTCATTTAGTGGATAGTTAGAGTTGTTGAATTTTTTGGTACGTGAATTACCTTGTCTACACGCTAAATAATTTCATCATTGAATTCCTAATTGTTCTCGCATTATTTTCTTTTTAAAGATTTTATTTACTTATTTTTAGAAAGAGGGGAAAGGAGGGAGAGAGAGAGGGAGAGAAACATCAATGTGTGGTTGCCTCTTGTGCGTCCCCAGCTGCGGACCTGGCCTGCAACCCAGGCATGTGCCCTGACTGGGAATTGAACTAGAAACTTTTTGATTTGTCAGGCTGGCACTCAAGCCACTGAGCCACAGCAGCCAGGGCGCCCACATTGTTTCTTGCTTCTCTCTATGATTTCAAAGATTTTCCGCAATCTGGCCTCATTCTACTAAGCATTTTCTTTTGCTTTAGTCAAGCATGTCTCTTAAACTTTATCTGATTACAAAGCTTTATTCTCATCTACAAGTTCTAATACATGTTGTTTTCTCATCTGTAATGGTCATGGTTTTGCTATTTAAATCTTTTTTTCTATTATGGAAGTTCCAGGTGTACAACATTATACTTTGACATCTGTAGGCACTACAAGTGATCACCACCAAAAGTCTAGTTACTATCATCTCCATACAATTGACTCCTTTCTGCCTTTCACTCACTGCCCAACCATCTTCCCTTTAGCAACCACCAATCTGTTTTCTGCAACAATGAGTTTGTTTGTTCTTTTGTTTACTTCTTGTTTTTTTAAAATATTTCACTTATAAGTTTATTTCTAGGCTCTCAATTCTCTATTGGTCTGTGTGTCAATGTGCCAGTACCATATACTGTTTTGATTACTATGGTTTTGTAGTATAGTTTAAAATTAGGGAGCATGATACCCCTGAATTTGTTCTAATTTGCTCTAATTTTGCTTTGGCTATTCAGAGTATTTTGTGGTTTCATACACATTTTAGAATTATTTGGACTAGTTCTGTGAAATAGGCCATTGAAAGTTTGATAGGGATTCCATTGAATCTGCAGATTGCTTTGGGTAGTATTGACATTTTAATGATGTTAATTTTTCAAATTCATTTATTTATGACTTCTTTCTTTCATCAGTGTTTTTATTGTTTTCGTTATACAGGTTTTTTACCTCCTTGGTTAAACTTATTCCTAGGTATTTCATTTCTTTTTGATGCGGTTGTAAGTGGGATTGTTTTCCTAATTTATCTTTCTGGTAGTTTGATATCAGTATATAGAAATGCCACAGATTCTGTATGTTGATTTTGTGTCCTGCAACTTTACTGAGTTCAGTTACTAGTTATAACAGTTTTTTGGTGAAGTCTTTATATAGTATTATGTCATCTACAAATACACTTTTCCTTTTTCCTTTCTGATTTGTATGCCTCTTATTTCCTTTTCTTGTCTAATTGCTGGGACTAGGACTTCCTATATACTATGTTGATTTTTTTGTCTAGATAGATGATCTATCCATTGCTTTAAGTGGGATGTTTCCAGTCTCCTACTGCTAGTGTATTGCTTTCAATTTCTCCCTTTAGGTCCATTAATGTTTCTTTTATGTTTTTGTGCTTCTGTATTGGGTGCATATGTATTCATCAATGTTATATTCTCTTGCTAGATTGACTTCTGTATCATTAAATAATGCTCTTCTTTGTCTTATTATAATCTTTGTTTTAAAGTCTATTTTGTCTGTGTATAGCAACACCAGTTTTATGTTTGTTTCTGTTTGCATGAAATATTTTTTTCCATTCTTTCACATTCAGGTTCTCTGTGTGTCCTCACTTCTGAAGTGAATCTCTTGCAGGCAGTATATAGGTGGGTTGTGTTTTACCCATTCAGCATTTGCATTTAAAGTAATTATTGATAAGTATGTACTATTGCCATTTTGTTAACTGTTTCCTGGCTGTTTCTATATTTCTTCTCTATTCCTTTCTGGCTTTCTTTTGTGTTTTGTTTAAAGTCCTTTCTTATTTTCTTTTGTGTGTTTATTGTTATGTTTTTTCTTTGCGGTTACCATGAGGATCACATTGAATATCCTATTTATACAATAGTCTCCTTTAAGTTGATAGCAACTTGAATTTGAATACATTCCAAAACTACCTTTTTCTCCCTCTTCTCACGTTTTATATTTTTAATGACACATTTTATATCATTTTATGCTTTCCTGAATTAATTATTATAATTTTAGTTAATTTTACTTCTTTTGTCTTTTAACCTTGATATTTACTTTATACATGATTGATGCTACTTGTGCTGTATATTTACCTTTTCAAGTGATAGTTCTACTTATGTATGTTTTCTTTTTAATTAGTGCCTTTTTCACTTAGAAAAATTCCTTTACATTTCTTGTAAGGCTGGTTTAGTGGTGATGAACTCTTCAAGCTTTTGCTTATCTGTAGAACTCCTTAATTTCTCCTTCAAATGTTAATTTTAACCTTGCTTGATAGAGAATTCTTTGTTGGAAGTTTTTTTTCTGTCAGCACTTTGAATATGTCATGCCATACCCTTTGGCCTATAAAATTTCTGCTGAAAAAATTTGCAGTAGCCTTATGGGGTTTGCCTTATATGTAATAAGCTGTTTTTCTCTTGATGCCCTTAAGATTCTCTTTATCCTTTACCATTTGAATTGTCATGTGTTTTGAAGTGGCTCTCTTTGGGTTCATCTTATTTGGAGCTCTCTGGGCCTTCTGGACCTGGGATCTGTTTCCTTTCCCAGATCAGAGAAATTTCTTGCCAGTTTTTCTTTAAAAATCCTTCTATTATTATTATTATTATATATTTTTAAAGCTCACCTGAGGATATATTTATTGATTTTAGAAAGAGAGTGAAAGAGAGAGAGGGAGAGAAAGAAATATAAATGTGAGAAATGACCCGTCCCGCAGGTCGAGCAACGAGGACCCTAGAGGGGGAGTGAGGATGAGAAAGGGACAAGAGGCACAAAGAATGGAGACAAGACAGTGCTCTGATCAAGTCTCATTTATTCTTAGTCAAAACAGTATTCTTATAGCTCAGGAGAGGAGGAATTTTTCATTCGGTGGGAACGCAGCTGCAGCTTGGGCGTTATCTGGTAGATATGAGTTAAACCGCAGGACAACAATCCCAGGAACAGAAAGAGGGCCGTTGCCCTAGTAAGGAGTAAACAACTATTATGGGATGGTGAGGCCATGCCAAGCAGAACTTTAGGATGCCAGTTAGTAAGACTTCAGCTGAGGAACTTTTTAGTTCCCCACAGGTCCCCCTTTTTTATTTTATGTAAGCTGAGAGCCTCGCGGGGACTGCGCCTGTCTTAGGTTAGGAGATCACTACACGGAGCCAGCCTTACCTTACCCGTCATTGGTTATCTAAGGCAGCTTTTTTTTGGCCAGATACCTGTTTTAGGCGGCGGCTGGCAAGGCATGTGGTCTCCAGTTGCCCGTCATTGACTGTCCAGTCCAGCTCACCGAGGCATTAGTTATGTGTATGAGCATTATGGTAAGTTGTAGTCTCAGCTTGTTCTAATTTATGATAATGGACCTGTATTGGCTGCATTTTTATGGCATCTATTTGTTGCTTGATAAAGGCCATCACCTTATTGAAAATGAAAGGTCCTAAGGATAGCAGCAGGAGTAGCCCTAAGAGAGGTCCTAAAAGTGGGAGGAGATAGGGAAGGGCCCCATTAAGACCGCTCCACAGGGGATTTTCGAAGAGTTCTCTTCTTCTTTTCACTAGGTCTTCCTGCAGCTTCTTTATTTTGTCTCGGACGATGCCCGATTTGTTGGCATAGAAGCAGCAACGTTCCTGCAAAGCCAAGCATATTCCTCCCTGTTCTGCTGTTAGCAGGTCTAGTCCCCTCCTATTTTGGAGAACTACTTCAGCTAGGGAGTCTAACTGATCTTGGATGTCATTAATAGTGCTGGACAAAGCTTGAACATTATCGATTAGCTGATTAGAGAGCTTTGTGTAGGAGTGAACTGCAATTCCTAACCCTGTTGTCCCTGTAGCTAACGCTCCTGAAACGCCTAACCCTACTAGTAGGGGGATGAATGATACTGCTCTTTTGTGGCGTCCTGTAATGTAGTCAAAACTGGGAATGGGAACAGGGTCATCTCCGGAAATTATATCTATGTCTGGCAATAAGGTAGCTAGGACGCATATTCCTGTCCAATTGTTGGGCAAGGATGAAAATGCTAAATTTCCTCCACAAACAAACACCTGTCCTTTGCCTGGGCAGAGGGAGCTGCCATGGTTCACTATGCTACTACAGTTAGCAAATTCAACAAATCCAACATGAATATCAAAGCTATTATTTTGAGACTTACCTTGGAGGCAGAGGGAAGCAGGAAAATACATGGGCTGTACTCTAAAGGGCAAGCTGGGGCTACAATTTTGATGAGACTTATTAAAGGAGGCGATATTAGCAGGAATGGCTAAGGGCATAGGTGTGCCTAAAGTCATACATAGCCAGCAGTCTGCAGCTAGTTGGGGGTTGGAGATGATAAGGGCTCTGTGGGTGGCCGTCAAGATGTCAGTGGTCTGGGTATTTAGATCTATACCCCGTGGTTTAGGTAACGCCAGAGGGTGGTAATTGATTTTTGGATGCAGGTTTGTTATGAGGTGTTCTATTTGTTTTTGTACTGAGATTTCTCTAATTCTATCTTGAGGACCACCACCATCAGAAACATGTACAGGGGCCTTCTTATGCCAGCATACTGGCTTTCCAACAGTGCCTTGGCAAGAGGCCTGTAGATACTTAGTAGACCCAATTGGTGAAGGGTTAGACCCCCAGTCTCCTTGGTCAATAGCATTTTGCACTTTCTGTAGTATGGCAGTAAAATAAATGACATTAGAGGAGGTACATTCCTGTACTGACTCATAACAGGTAGAATGCATCTGATTATAGATGGTGGTGCATTCCTTGGGACATGCTCCTGGTTTGCCATTAGTAGCGGGTATGACAGGAGGCTTATTTACACAATACCACCTTTGTTCAGAGACCCCTGCAAAGGTCATGTCATATATGAGATAGGCCTTTTTTGTGCCACAATTTACAATTTTGGTATAGTGACTGGGTGTGGCGTAATTGGTGGCAATACCTCCCCCACAGCTGCAGGGGGGCCCGAATAATGCAAGGTAGGGATCTCCATTTTGCGGCCCCCCAAGGCCACCTTCTATGTCTGGGCAAAAATGCAGTAGTATCCCGAGCAGCAGGATTACATTCTTCTTGAACATGTCCTGAAATAGAAGATAAGGAAATTTTCCTCAGGGTAAATCCTTATCCCTGGGTTTAGTGGTGGTTATTTATTGTGTCAGACTTGCTATTTATTTGTTTAACCAGACGTTCCGGTAGCCATCTGGCGGACTTCATTTCTTTAGAGTAAATGCACACTGATTCCCGGCCCCAGATAAGTACTGGGTCTGGGCCATGCCAGGAATTAGTTAGTGGATCTTTCCACAAAACCGAAGCGAATTGCTTTTCAGTTTCAGTTTGCCAAAAGCGAGTGGCTGCAGACTGGCCACTGGCATCTAAATTTAAAAAATTGAGTATAAAGAGGGCATGGGAAAGGATGTTTCTTGGTGACCCCCTCGTGGGATACCATTTCCCTTTTTTTATTTTATTTAAAGTAATTTTAAGAGTCTGATTTGCCCTTTTTACTATTCTTTGCCCTTGTGGATTATAAGGGATACCTGTAATGTGTTGGATGTTGAGACGTTTGCAAAACTGAGAGAAATTAGAGCTAGTGTATCCCGGCCCATTATTTGTTTTTAGTTGTTGGGGACATTCTAATACTGCAAATGTGGCCAGCATATGGCTAATGACATGTTTGGTGGCTTCGCCCGTTTGAAGGGAAGCAAAAATGAATTCACTATAGGTATTTATAGTAACATGTATGTATTTAAGATTGCCAAAGTTAGAAAAATGGGTAATATTCATTTGCCATAGAGTGTTAGGAATTAGCCCTCTAGGATTTACTCCTAGATGAGGGGTTGGTAAATGGATAGCACATGATGGGCAATTCTTTACTATTTGCCTAGCTTGTTCTTTTGTGATGTGATGCATAAGACGTAATGTTTTTGCATTAAGGTGATGTAGTTGATGGCTATTTTGTGCAGCAGTGAGTTTGTCCTGAATGCTGTTATTGGCCACAAATAATTGAGAGACCTGGGGAGTTCGGGTGGCTAAATCAGCTTTTTGGTTTCCTTCAGCTAGAGGACCCGGTAATCCGGAATGAGCACGTAAGTGTCCAATGTAAAATGAATGTAACCTTTGAATGATTAATTTTTGTAATTGTCTAAACAGTTCTCCAGCATTGGAGGTGTTTTTTATTTGGCCAGCCGTCTTTAGTAAGGGTACAGAATGTGCAATGTAAGCACTATTAGTGTATATGTTAAGTGGACGGTCGGGGAAAGCAGAAAAAACCGCCAGTATTGCTTGCAGCTCTGTTATTTGAGCAGAGGTGCTTTTTGTCATAAATGATACCTCTTTATCTAGATATGTATAAGCTGCTATGCCAGTGGACGACCCCTTAGTGAATACTAATAAGGCATTTACTATCGGCTGTGATGCCGTGCGTAGGGGAAAAACAAACTCATGCCTGTTAGCGAACTCAATGAGTTTGTCTGGAGGATAGTGATTATCTAACGTCCCCTTAAAGGAAGCCAGAGAAATGGGCCAAGAATCAGTAGTTTGCATGAGCCAATTAATTTGATCAAGGGTATAGGGTTGGATTATTATGTCTGGCTCCTTGCCAAAATAGCATTTACCCTGATTACGGCCTTTTATAATGAGCTCAGCTACAGATTGATAATATGGTTCAATGACCTTTTTAGGAGTGGCCGGTAGATGGATTCACATAAGAGGTGCTGTTTGCCAAAATACGGCAGTAGGGGAGAGTGTTGTTTTACATATGATAAATTTTAGAGGTTTGTCATAATTTATAAAAGTAGTAGCCTGGGAATGAATAGCATGTTCAACCTTGTGTATAGCCTGTCTCCCTTCAGGGGAGAGTTCACGGGGGGATGTGGGATTAGCATCCCCGTGAAGGATATCATATAGCGGCTTAAGTTCCCCTTTACTGATTTTCAAATAGGGCATTAGCCAATTGATGTCACCTAGAAGTTTTTGGAAGTCATTCAGTGTCTTAAGTTTGTCTAATTTTAATTCTAATTTCTGTGAAGATACTAGGGACCCTCTCAGTTGAAAGCCTAGATAATTATACGGGTCCGTGAGTTGTACCTTGTCAGGAGCTATTTCTAAACCATTGTTTTGTAGAGCAATGCGCATTTCATTATAGCATTTTAAAACTTCAGTTCCTGTCTTGCCTGCAATTAATATATCATTTATATAATGTATTATGTACATGTCAGGCCAGCGGTTTCTTATAGATTGTAGAGCTGTGGCTACAAAAGATTGACACAAAGTAGGACTATTTGCCATTCCTTGGGGCAGGACACGCCACTGAAATCTTTTCATGGGCGCCCTAAAATTTGTTTCTGGCAGGCTAAATGCAAAGCGCTTTTGATCTTCTGGATGTAAGGGAATGGTGAAAAAACAGTCTTTTAAGTCTATGACTACTTTGAAATAGCCCAATGGTATGGCAACGGGTGAAGGGAGCCCTGGTTGTAGGGCTCCCATGAGCACCATAGTCCGATTCACTGCTCTCAGATTTTGTAGTAATCGCCACTTGCCTGATTTCTTTTTGATAACAAAAATAGGGGTGTTTCATGGAGAGTTACTGGGGACAATATGGCCAGCCTTGAGTTGCTTCTGTACCAACTGTTGTGCGGCTAGCAATTTTTTACTAGTAAGAGGCCATTGATCGACCCATACCGGCTCATTGGAGAGCCAAGTAATTTTTTCAGCATGGGCCACAGGAGTGTCAATGGCCCCTAAGAAAAATGGCCTAAACCTGCTTTGTCATTTTTTGGAGGAGTGTTTATAGGTGCCGTTATACCTGTGTTATTCTTTCCTAGTCCCTGACCTGGTATGTATTCTGCTTTTAACATTTGGGCAGTGATAGTGTTGTTGGGACTCCCTATTATTAGCCCCATTTGAGATAGGAGGTCCCTTCCCCAAAGATTTATAGGTAGACCGGCTATAACATATGGTTGGATGGTACCTTGATTTCCCTCCTGATTTTTCCAAGTTAATAATTTAGAGCTTCTCTCAGGGTTCTGACTTTGTCCTATTCCCTTTAAGTGAGTCATGGTTGTGTCTAAGGGCCAGGCTTTAGGCCAGTCTTCTTTTTTTATAATTGTAACATCTGCCCCAGTGTCTATTAGGCCAGAGAACTCCTTGCCGTCTAGCCATAGTGGCATAGTGGGTTTTTGTGCTGAAACAATTTTAGCCCAGAAAACGTCAGAGGATCCAAATCCTCGATTGCCTCTGTACTGCGAGACGGCAGTATTAGCAGTAGAGAGTAAAGGCAGGAGCAGTAATTGTGCAAATCTTTGGCCTGAAGCAATGGTGTTAATATGTTTAGGGGAGGAAACCATGACCTTGATTTCTCCGGCAAAATTATTATTTATGACTCCTGGGAGGACCTGCAGACCGTTTATGGTCGAACTACTGTGGCCTATTATTAAACCAAAGGTATTATCGGGAAGAGGGCCAAATATTCCCGTGGGAAGAGCCTGAACCCCCATTTCTGGGGTTAATACTGTATGGGTGGAGGAACTGAGGTCCAATCCTGCGCTTCCTGCTGTGGCTCTGAGGAGGCCCGAAACGGATTGCTGGTTGGTGGAACAAAGCTTACTGCCCCATAGATTTGTTTGGGTTTGGGGGCCTGGGGCTGGCCCCTCTTCCCGTTTCCCTGCATAGGTGGCAGGCTGTTGCCTTGGGCATCTGTTTTAGATTTACATTCCTTTGCCCAATGATTTCCCTTTTTGCATTTAGGACACAACCCCGGAGCTGGAGCTTTACTATTTGATTCTTTTTTCCCTTTGCAATTTCTTGCAAAATGACTAGTTTCTTCACAATTAAAACATTTGTTCTTCCCTTGTTGAGCTAGAAATTGTTTTACAGTAAAACCCTGCATTGCTGCAGCCATGGCGAGGCCTTGTTGGTAGGCCGCTCCGATGTCAGAGCACAAGCGTATATAGCCGCTTAAATCAGTTTTCTTTTTGTATGGCCTAATAGCTGCCTGGCAGGCAGCATTTGCATTTTCGAAGGCCAATTGCTTGACAAAATCTGTGCCTGCATCGGCGCTGCCAAAAATTCTACTAGCTGCAGTAATGAGTCTATGGACAAAATCTGCAAAAGGCTCATCTGGTCCTTGTTTAATGTTAGTGAGAGAGGAGCTCATATCACCCTTAGTGGGGAGCTTCCTCCATGCTCTTGTACCTGCTGACTGAATTTGAGCAAAAAGTCCTGGATCATATTGCATTTGAGTGTCACTAATTGCATAGTTGCCTTCTCCAATTAACATATCAAAATTCCACCCATTATTTGCCTGCATATTGCGTCTAGCAGTATCCTTACAGATTTCTACATATTCTGATTTCCATAGGAGATAGTCTCCTCCAGCTAGGGTCGCTCGAGCCAAAGTTTGCCAATCACTTGGAGTGAGCCACTGATCTGTGACCGATTCTAAGATGGCCATAGTGTAAGGAGCCGTGGCTCCGTATTGAGTTACTGCTGTTTTCAATTCTTTTATGACTTTGAAATCAAATCCAGTGTGGTGTCGCCAGGCCTGTCCCTGGGCATCTACTGTTTCTGATACCGGAAATGCTTCCATTTCCTCCAAGCCTGGTATTGGGGTATTTTGGGGTATTTTGGGGGCTGCTCCTCTGACTGGGGGCCTCTGGCTCGGAGGGCCCTCCAGAGAAGGCTCAATTTCTTTTTTCTGCTTTCCTATTTTTAGCCCCTCTAATTGTCTTATTAATTCCTGATGTTCCTTCTCTAATTTTATTTGTTCTTTTAAATGTTCAATTTTATCCCTCAGTTCTTTTCGAGGATCAAGGACAGGGTACGCAGAGAGGGGAGCAGAGGGTGAGGTATAGGGCAGTGGCCTTGTTTTCAGAGGCGGACAGCCAAGGTTATTGTATCTGGCTGCCTCTTCCGCCAAGCTATCCCAATCAACCTCTTCCTCATCAGAATTATTTGCAGTATATTCTGATAGGTCTGGATATAACTTCTTTTTTGATTTTACCGAAACTTCTTTAGGTGCCGCAGCTCCCCCTTCAGTAGTCTGACCCTTTGACAGCTTACTCTTTGGACTGTTCTGTTCTCCTTTCGGTTTGACTACCTTGTCCTCACCGTCACTCTCAAGAGATATTAAATCATCCTTCTCTCAGCTGTCATTTCCCTTATTTTTTATACTTTCCTCCTTATGCTTTGTCTTTAAGATATTTTGACCTTTTTCTACTACATTAGCTACTACAGGATCACTATGCCTTTGAGATAGGAGTTCATCTATTAGATTCCAATAACAGAAGGCAGTTACAGGAACCTTCTCTGGACGAAACGTATCATAAAAGTCTTTTAAAGCATCTCCTACTCTTTTCCACCGTCGTGGATCAATGTTCCCTTCAGTGGGAAACCAGGGACATAAGTGTTTGATATAATCAAAATATTTCAACAACTGTTTTACTTTAACCTTTACTCCTTGTGCCTTTAATGCCTGTCCGAGCTGTTCAACAAAAAGCTCATGTCGGCTCATTTCTTGACCCATGATCGCCGTTCACTTACCGAGGTGAGGTCAACGCGGCAGGTTCCCGCGTAGCCTTTTCCTCTTCTCTACTTGGCCGGCTCCTCGAACGGCGTCCTTCACTGAGTCCCCCGTTCTCGGGCCCCACGTTGGGCGCCACTTGACCCGTCCCGCAGGTCGAGCAACGAGGACCCTAGAGGGGGAGTGAGGATGAGAAAGGGACAAGAGGCACAAAGAATGGAGACAAGACAGTGCTCTGATCAAGTCTCATTTATTCTTAGTCAAAACAGTATTCTTATAGCTCAGGAGAGGAGGAATTTTTCATTCGGTGGGAACGCAGCTGCAGCTTGGGCGTTATCTGGTAGATATGAGTTAAACCGCAGGACAACAATCCCAGGAACAGAAAGAGGGCCGTTGCCCTAGTAAGGAGTAAACAACTATTATGGGATGGTGAGGCCATGCCAAGCAGAACTTTAGGATGCCAGTTAGTAAGACTTCAGCTGAGGAACTTTTTAGTTCCCCACAGAGAAACATGGATCACTTGCCTCCTGTATGTGCCCCGACTGGGGACTGAACCTGCAACCCACTATGTGCCCTGAGCAGGGATTGGACATGTAACGTTTTGATGCATGGGACGACCTGACCTGAGCCACCTGGTCAGGGCCCTTTAAATAGCTTTTATGGCCCTTTCTCTCTTCTCATTTTGGGACCTCTATAATATGAATATTATTTCGTTTGATATCCAGAAGATCATTTAAGATAATCTTCACTTTAAAAAAAAAATTCTTTATTGATTATGCTGTTACATTGTCCCAATATCTTTTCCCTTTGTTCCCCACCACCCAGTGACACCCCTTCCTCCAGTTGTCCCCCGCCCTTAGTCCATGCAGGTTGGTTGTGCATATAGTCCTTCTCAACATCTTCCTGTCTACTCCACTCCCTCCTACTATGCTTCTTAATTCCTGTACCATCTCCCTCCCTTTACCCTTGCCCCCCTCCCCACTGACCTCCCCCCAAAATGTTCCCCATACCTGTAATTCTTTTTCCACTCTTGTTGCCTACTTAGTCTGCCTTTGTTTCAATTCCCTAGCTTCTGTTATTGGTTGTTATACAGTTTTTATTTTAACGTTCATAGTTTTGATCCTCTTTCTCCTAAAAAAGTCCCTTTAACATTTCATGTAACATTGATTTGGATCTGATGAACTCCTTCAGTTTTACTTTGTCCTGGAAGCACTTTCTCTGCCCTTCTATTCTCAATGACAGCTTCGCTGGATAGAGTAATCGTGGCTGTAGGTTTCTGCTTTTCATTACTTTGAATATTTCTTGCCAGTCCCTTCTTGCCTGCAGAGTTTCTTTTGAGAAATCAGCTGATAGTCTTATTGGGTACCCTTTGAACATAATTCTTTTCTTCTCTCTTGCTGCTTTTAAGATTCTCTCTTTAGAACTTCCTGCCAAGATGGAGGCCTAGGTTGACACGCTCCATCTCCCTCCACAACTAAGAAGGCATACAACTATTGCAAAACCAAAATAACCAGAAGTTCCAGAAAATAAAGCTACATGGAAGTCCAACATATGAAGTTATAAAGAAGTGGTGCTCTTACAGACAGGTAGAAGGGGCGAAGCTGGGGCAGAGAGGTCAAGCTGTGCTGGCAGTGGCAGCTGTGGTGATGGTGGTGTGATGGCTATAAGCATAGACACCTGTATTTAAGGGGAGGCGAGAAGCGCCTGGGGAGCAGCACTGGCTATAGACCAAACTTTTCAGCTCGCAATTTAAACACTGGGGAAGGCAGACCCCCCTTGCCTCAGACTGTGAGGGCTGGAGGGCGTGGGGACGGAGGAGGAGTCTCTCGGTCTCTCAGTAGAGAGTGAACAGCAGGAATCCATCTTTGACCCACACCCCCACGCAAAACACCAAAGTGTGGTGAGAAGGGTCACCCAGTTGTCATGAGTGCACAGGGCTCCACCCCCTATAACATAGGAGGTGTGACAGCCTCGTGCAGGAAGCAACGGTAAACACAAAATTGTCAGGATGGCAGAGAGCATAATAGAGATCCCAATCACCCAGCTGACCAGACAGCAAATCTAATCTAAAGAAGCACCAGATAGGAAATCTTTCTGAGGAACACTTCAGAGCTTTGGTTATAAAAATGCTTACAGACCTAAAAGCAGATCTTAAATAAGACGGGGAAGGAATGAAGGCTAGTCCTACTGAAATAAACGAAAACACATATGAAACAAGTGATGAGGGAAAGAAAACCAGGGATCAAATCAACAAATCGGAACTTAGGGAAAGAACAAACAGTCAACCAGTGCAGAAAGAGGAAACGAAAAGTGAGGAAAAATGAGGAGAGGCTCAGAAACCTATGGGACAGCTATAAGCGGGCCAACATCCAAATCATAGGGTTGTCAGAAGGTGAAGAAGAACAACTAAAAATTAAAAAATTGTGTGAAAAAAATAATGAAGCAGAACTTCCCGAACTTGGGGAAAGAAATAAAATTACAGGTCCAGGAAGCACAGAGAGTTCCAAAAAATCTGGACCCAGAAAAATTAAGGATAAAGAGAGAATCTTAAAAACAACAAGAGAGAAGAAGAGAAATATATACAAAGGGTACCCAATAAGACTCTCAGCTGATTTCTCAAAAGAAACTCTGCAGGCAAGAAGGGACTGGCAAGAAATATTCAAAGTAATGAAAAGCAAGAACCTTCAACCACGATTACTCTATCCAGCGAAGCTGTCATTGAGAATAGACGGAGAGAGAAAGTGCTTCCAAGACAAAGTAAAACTGAAGGAGTTCATCAGATCCAAATCAATGTTACATGAAATGTTAAAGGGACTTTTTTAGGAGAAAGAGGATCAAAGCTATGAACATTAAAATGAAAACTGTATCACAACAACCAATAACAGAAGCTAGGGAATTGAAACAAAGGCAGACTAAGTAGGCAACAAGAGTGGAAAAAGAATTACAGGTATGGGGAACATATTGGGGGGAGGTCAGCAGGGAGGGGGAAGGGGGGAAAGGGAGGGAGATGGTACAGGAATTAAGCATAGTAGGAGAGTGGAATAGATAGGAAGATGTTGAGAACTATATGCACAACCAACCTGCATGGACTAAGGGCGGGGGACAACTGGAGGAAGGGGTGTCACTGGGTGGAGGAGAACAAAGGGAAGAGAAATTGGGACAACTGTAACAGCATAATCAATAAGGTATATTAAAAATAAATAAAAAGATTCTTTATCTTTAATTTTTGACATTTTGATTATAATGTGTCTTGGTGTGCTTCTCCCTGGGTTCAGATTTTTTGGAACTCTCTGTGCTTCCTGGACCTGTAATTTCATTTCTTTCCCCAAGTTAGGGAAGTTCTGCTTCATTATTTTTTCACATAATTTTTCAATTTTTAGTTGTTCTTCTTCACTGTCTGGCAACCCTATATGATTCAGATGTTGGCCCGCTTATAGCTGTTCCATAGGTTTCTGAGCCTCTCCTCATTTTCCTCACTTTTTGTTTCCTCTTTCTGCACTGGTTGACTGTTTGTTCCTTCCCTAAGTTCGGATTTGTTGATTTGATCCCTGGTTTTTTTTCCCTCATCACTTGTTTCATATGTGTTTTCGTTCATTTCAGCAGGACTAGCCCTCATTCCTTCCCCGTCTTGCTTAAGATCCTCTGTTTGGTCTGTACACATTTGTATAACCAAAGCTCTGAACTGTGCCTCAGAAAGATTATCTATCTGCTGGTCTGACAGATCATATATTTGCTATCTGGTCAGCTGGGTGATTGGGATGTCTATTATGCTCTCTGCCATCCTGACAGTTTTGTGTTTACCGTTGCTTCCTGGGCGGGGCTGTCTCTTCTCACCACACTGTAGCGCTTTGTGTGGGGGCGGGGGTCCAAGATGGATTCCTGCCGTTCAGTCTCCGCTGAGAGACCAGGAGCCTCCTCCTCCATCCCCACACCCTCTGGCCCCCACAGGCCGAGGCAATGGGGGTCTGCCTTCCCGGGCATTGGAATTGCAAGCTGACAGGTTTGGTCTGCAGCCAGGGGTGCTCCCCAGACGCTTTTCGCCTCCCTTTAAATACAGGTGTCTGTGCTTACCGCCATCCCGCTGCCATCACAGCAGCTGCAGCCACCAGCACAGCTTGACCTCTCCACCCCGGCTTCACCCCTCCTACCCGTCCAGACGAGCACCACTTCTTTATAACTTCATATGTTGGACTTCCATGTAGCTTTATGTTCTGGAACTTCTGGTTATTTTGGTTTTGCGGTAGTTGTATTCCTTCTTAGTTGTGAGGGGAGATGGACTGTGTCAGTCTAGGTTTCCATCTTGGCTGGAAGTCCCTATCTTTACTTTTTAATATTCTTTTTTCATTTTTCTGCTCTCTCTGGGTACGTTTCATTCATTGTCTTCTCTTCCTGTTCACCGAGTTTTAGTTCCTTTTCATCCAGTTTGCTGTTGAACCCCTCCAGTTATTTTCCAGGTCAGTTATAACTTCTGTTTGGTACTTTCTTATATTTTCTATCCCTTAAAGTTCTCACTATGTTCATTCACAGTTCTGTGAGCAGTTTTATGATTATTACTTTGAACTTTATCAGGTAGGTTGCTTATCTCCGTTTAATTAAAATTTTCTAGGTTTGTTTTGTTCTTTGAAACATATTGGTTTCCTCATTTTGCCTGACTCTGTGTTTGTGTGTATTAGACAAACATCTCCTAGTCCTGAAGGAGTGGCCTTGTGTAGGAGATGATCTGTGGGGCCCAGAAGCACAGTCTCCTATTCCCACCAGAGCCAGGCACTCAAGGCGCATCCTTTGTATGGGCTGTGCTTAGCTTACCCATGGTCTGTGGCAGGGCCAGCTGCGGTATGAGATGGGCAGGTGTCAGGGTACTCTCTTGGCTTGGCTGTGGTACAGCTGCTGCATGGGGAGGGTGGGGCGTGGTGTGCTTGTCTGACTGGTTATAGTGTGGCTACTGCTTTGGGTGGGCAAGGCATGGGTGCTTGCCTGGCCTGGTAGTAGCATGGGGTGGGAAGATCACCCTACCTGTGCTGGTAGGCCAGATGAGCAGCACCAAAAATGGCACCTGCCAATGCTGTCACCAACAATTTGGAATGAGATTGCAAAAATGGTGCTAGCCAGTGCTTCTGTCCCTGGGGAAAGTCTTAGCAGGTTCTTATCTCTCTGCATCCAATATAAGTTTTATAAGTGGGTTTCCCTCATTATGTTCTAAGCCTCTTCAAACTGTTGCTTTTGTGCTGAATCTCAGGGTGAGTGAGTCTGCGTATGATCCCTTTAAGAGCAGGTTCTTCATTCCTTACTGTTCTGTGTTTCTCCTGGACTTAATTGCCATTGATTTTCAAAACCAGACATTGTGGGGGCTTGTTTTTCTGGTTCCAGATCCAAGGGTTGGGCTGCTTAATGTGGGCTATAATCCCTTTACACTTCAAGGGAGAATTCCACATTTTTTTGGATTCTTTCTGGTTGTAGGTAGGTCACTATGCCCGGGGGAGGGGCTCAGGTGGGACCACGTCTCTGCCTCTGTCCGGCCCATCTCAGTGCATGTCTTTTATCTTTTGCTGTGGAGCTGCTGTTCCTCTGGCTCTCAGGTCCTTTTCAGGGGAAAATTATTCTACATGTAGCTGTAAGTTTGTTGTATCCATGGGAGGAGGTGAGTTCAGGGTCTTCCTCTGCCTCTGTCCTGAACCAGAATCTTCACTGTTTTAAATCTTGATATCCACTGTCTCCATGAAGTGCTAGTTGACTCTGAGCCATCCTCTAGCTTATTATACCACACAACTTAGCACTTAATTTTATGCTGTTCTTTTTGCAATTAAGTTACCTGTTTTAGACTTCTCTCTCCCAATAGAGGTCTAGAACTTATTATGCTACCATAGTGATTCGTTCAGTCCCTTAAATACTTGGTTGTACATCACTTTTTTCTTCCCTAGTCTCATAACGTTGTGATCAAGTTTTTGTTGCTCCTAGTATTCTTTACAGCCTTATGGTTTGTCTTTTTATTATGGAAATATTCAAATATATACTAAAGTGGATGAAATAGTCTAGTGAACCTTTATGTACTATCACCTAGCTTCAGCAGTTATCAACGTGTGATCTCCTTGTTTTATTTATGTGCCCATTTACTACCTTTCTCCCCTGCCCTGTTGCTTGGTAATTTTGGAAACAGATCCTAAATATCTTTTAAATACTTCAGTGTTTATCATTCTGTATTGGTTTACCTCTGATCAGGGCTTTTTAAAAAAACATTTTATCCATTCCTCATTTTATTTATATCATATAGTTTTTGTTTGCTCTAAAGTAGAATCTGAACTTTGACACATTTCAGTAAAAATTTATCGCATAGTGTAGTTACTATACTGCTCTGGGGTTTGTAAAGATAAATGCACACAGACCCCACCCTTATGAAGCTCATTACAGTTTAACAGGTAAAAAAGACCTTTCAAAGTACAGATTGTGGTTAAGTGCTAAATTGAGGTGAGATCAAAGTGTGTGGGAGGAGGGATCAATTTTTTTTTAAGGGGAGGTTGGTATCGACTTCATAGAGAAGACAGTATTTGAGAGAAGGGGAGAAGCAGAAAACGGGGTAAAGGAATGTCTGTTTATTGGCTTTTTCCATGTGGTGGCTCTGTGGAAACCACATCCAATAACATTTGGGCTTCATAGAGCTACTAGTCAGGGAGTCAGATAGGGAAGTGCTAGAGCTGGAATTGGAATTCAGGTGTGCATGACTCATGTTACTCCCTGAATTAGACCTTGACCTGTCTTAGATTTTCCACAAGAGATGATAGTGGAGGAGGGGAAATGGTGGATAAGGATTTTCCAGGTAGAAGGACTAGAGTTCCTAAAAGTAAATAAAAGTATAGGAGAGTTCCAGAGACCCATTAGTAATGCAGGATGGCTAGCACTTAGGGATTTTGAAGAAGTATCCAGTAGGAGATAAGGCTGGCTGCTACTATGTGGTATAGTAAAATCATGGAAGGCTTCTAGGGCTATGTTAAGGAGTTTGGACATTGTTATATTTTATTTCAGGAGCTGTTGAAAATTTCTTAGAGGTGGGGAGAAATACAATCAGACCTGAAGTATAGTGTGTGTCTCTGAGATGCCTCTTGTTTCCCATACCTTTCTTCTTAAGACTTTCCTAATTAGACATGAGGGACAACTATAACTTTCTATTTAAGTTTCATCTATATAGTGACCACCTCTGTGCTTGATGCTATAGGATAAATAGGGGGAAAAAAGTTTTGAATGGTTCTCATGTAAGTGATTTATAGTCTTATTGGGAAAGTATCTGTGAATGACTATAACGTCTCATGTTTTGTCTGTCATCTTGACTTAATTATAAGGTTACTTTAAAAAGAGTTTTATTTGTAAGTAATCTCAAATGTGCAAATAAATTGAAAAACTAAAAATAGTGCCAAGAACTCCTGTGTCTTTTATACAGATCACCTATTATTAGCATTTTGCTCCATTTGCTTGTCATTTGTACTCTTTATCATTACATTTTTTTGCTCTCTCTGTCTCTCTCTGTACATTAATTTTTTTCTTAACTGTTTAAAGGTTCCGTACATCATGATCCTTTATCCCTAAATACTTAGTATGTATTTCCTAAGAATAGGGATATTTTTTATGTAATCATAGTATAGTTGTCAACTTCAGCAAATTTTACATTGATATAGTTTCATCTACCATTCATATTCCAATTTGACTATTGCCTTTTTTATGTTTTCTAAACTGTACAGTTTCCACAGTCCATTGTATCATAGCTTTTAATAAACACTGGGTTGTCAGCAGTGATTTTTTTCTAACATTATAGTCTTAATTTTTTGAACAGCTTTCTTATCTGAAATTCTATCCTTAACTCTCTTAAGGTGATTCGGGATGTGATAAATGTGCACATGGAAGAACTCAGTAATCACTGGCAGGAAGAGCAGGAAAAAGCAGAGGATGATGCTGAAAAGTATGTCATTGTGTGTATTGGTAAAAATACTCTTTTTAAACTGTTACCTATAATTGTTTAATTGAATTTTAGCATTTCCAAGGCCATAAGTAGCACACTATAATTCATCAGAATGCTTATTGTTTCTTGTCATTGCTCAGGATTATACCAGAGCTGTAAAACCTGTTCTAAAAACTACATGTCTTTGATTTCCCTCTTATGTGGAATGTAAGATTATATATATTTATTTAGACACTGTCTATCATTGGTCTGATACAGAATATTGGACTTTAGTCTGGTCCATACTGAAGACCAGTGGATAAAACTAACTGATTAATGTTCCTTTGTATGTTTCAGGAACGGAGAAAGGCGATCAGCTTCAGTAGATTCACGGCAGTCTGGCGGAAGTTATTTGGATGCTGAGTGTTCACGACATAGAAGGGATCGGAGTAGGAGCCCACATAAACGCAAAAGAACTAAAGATAAAAACTGGGACTCAAGAAGAAGAAAAGAGAGGTAATCTTATCACTGAATCATCCAGATTTGACTTATTTATCTTTGAGGAGCAGACAGTTTCTTCTGTTATAGACTGTGTTGAAAAAATAAACTAAGAGTAAAACATGATAAGGAAAGTAAAGAGTCCCGTTTCAGTTCACATAAACACAGGTGGTGACATAGTTCCCTGTATGCCTGATTGGGTGTGGGCTTCCCTCTTTTCTGACTTATTTTCTAATAAGGGCATATGAAAGTAATATCTAAGTAGAAAGTTACCTGTGTTAAAAAGTGTTTGCTTTTTCTCTGCTCCTTCCTTCCTTCCTTCCTTCCTTCTTCCTTTCCACCTTCCTCTCTCTTTTTTATCCTTTCTTTCTTTTGCTAATTCCTCAGGTAAAAGGTATATAGTGGCAGAGAGAAGATCCAAACTTTAGTCAGTCAGTTTTGCCCTTGTTAGTATACCTGATAAAATAGTGATAGCTGAGAGATATGAACTAACACTAAAATAATACATTTAAAGCAACTGAGGTCTATTCCTATATTTCGGCCCCTTACTGGACATCTGCCGAGGTCTCAGGTTCAGCAGGGCTATAACTGAACTGAACTTTTTCTCAGTCTGTTTCTTTGTCCCCAGCATTTTTTTTCCTGGTTAATGGATGATCATCATTTGTTCATGTAAGCCCGAAATCAAGGAGTCATGTCAGATACTCCTCTTTTATTCCTTACAATCTAACCTTAATTGTGTCAGTTCTGCCTGAAGATGCCTCACATACACCTTCTCCTCCTCTGTCTTTATTGGTGTCCATCTGAAAAAGGATGGTAACTTTCCTAATTGTTCTACCTGTCTTGAAGCTTGTCCCTGCCCTGTTGCCAGAGTGAATTTTCACCTCTTAAAACGTTTCAGTGGCAAAATTCACTTTCCTTAGCACAACTCTCAAGACCTCTAGGATCAGGGGATCTGCCTGCCTATCCTTGTATTTTGCCGCTACCCATGAAATGCAGAGTATATGCTTTCACCAGCCTGAATTACCTGCAGTTCCTCATCTACACTGTGCTACATCTGTGCCTTCCATGTCATGTTGTACTGCCTAATTTTTTTTTTTAAACCTGCTTGGTAAACTCATCTTTTGAGACCCAGCTTTGTCATTCCCAAGAAGCCTTTTTTCAGTACACTCAAATAGAGCCAATCTTTTCCCTTTAGTTACCTGTCTATCTGGCACATACCGTTTATTGAACTTAATTATTACTCTTCCTACTAGACTGGGACTTCTTTGAGGGCAGGCTCATGTCTCATTTAGTTTTTCTTTTTTTTTTTTTACAGGTTTTATTTATTTTTCGAGAGAGGGGATGGAACGGAGAAAGAGAGGGAAAGAAACATCAATGTGTGGTTGCCTCTTGCACGCCCCCAACTGGGGACCTGGCCCACAACCCAGGCATGTGCCCTGACTGGGAATCGAACCAACAACCCTTTGATTTGTAGGCCAGCCACACCAGCCAAGGCTCATTTAGTATTATGTGCACAGTGCTTGTCTAATAATGGGCTCTCAAATGATATCTTGTCTCTCCCAGGCCACTAGTGATCAGGAATTAGTAAGGCTTATTGGTTTAATAATTTTGCTCATCTTACTATATTTACTTCATAGGTTTAAAGCTAGTTATGATTTAGTCCTCTTATAAAAATAAAATATTTGCTTAGTAATCCCTTTTGATTTATATAATGGATGACATTTTATAAGAAAATGTTACGTTAGCTATCAGAAATCATACTCTTCTTTCTGGTTTGTTTGTGCTTCTTCCAATTAAATAAATTTTGACATGTCTGATCAGTCCCTGTGACTTAACTACATTAGACAGCTTCAAAATATAAATATGAATAATTTTCTTTTAGAGAAGATGAACTGAGTATTAGCAGGAAGTATTTCTCAATAGACTAATCTTTGGTATTCCCCCTGAGATAGAATGAATTGTGGGGAGTTGAGATGGGAGCCAGGATAAGGATGTCACACAGTTCCTGGATTTCTTCTGTGACTTTAGTATCCTATTTGAAATGAGTTCTCTGGTCATCAACAATTTACATACATTCAAAGTTAATTTTAGCCCTGACTAGTGTAGCTGAGTAGGTTGGGCATTATCCTGCCAACCGAAAGGTCATGGGTTTGATTCCCAGTCAGGGCACATGCCTGGGTTGCAGGTGTGCATGAAGCAGCTGATCAATGTTTCTCCTGCACAACAATGACGTTTCCCTCTCTTTCACCTTCCCTTCCCTTATCTCTAAACATAAGTGAATAAAATCTTTTTTTTAAGTTAATTTTAAAGTGGAATGCCAAAGTATAGTTTTTTTAAAAATCCATTTTGTTTATCACCATCTCAATTTTGCCCCTTAGATTTAATGATGCATTTTCCATGTTTACTCTTAAAAGGATCACTGTTTAAGCCTGGCTGCTGTGACTCTGTGGATTGAGCATTGGCCTGTGAGCCAAGTGTCACTGGTTTGATTCCCAGTTAGGGCACATTACTAGGTTGCACGTCAGGTCCCCAGTTGTGAGCGCAAGTGAGAGGCAACCACACAGTGCTGTTTCTCTCTATCTCTTTCTCCTTTCCCCTGTCTCTAAAAATAAATAAATAAACAAACAAATTATTTTTTTTTTAAAAAGATCACTGTTTAGTTCTAAATGCATGTTTTAATTTGTTCTGGTTTATATCTGGTGTGGGTATACTAGTGATGAATTATTATTTTAAAGCTCTTCTATTAAAATGTCCATCATTTATGATAGTTTTTTCACCCCTTTCATTTCAGGGATGGGGAAAGACATCATAGTCATAAAAGAAGAAAGCAAAAAGTATAAATGAAGTATTTGTGCAAGTATTAATTATGCTGATGCCATGATAACCAGTATGCTGATATTTTCATTGTAATTGCTTTGAGTAGGAGAATGTGCTTATATGAACTGTTTAGTGCTCAGGTCATTATTTTTCAGTAAGTGCTTATGTGTCAAACCATGAGTACACTATTATGCCCTGTAACTTTGTTTTCCTTATATTTGAATAGATTATTGCTTCCTGTTACTCATTTTGATTTTTTCTTGATAATTTATGTAGCAAAAAATAATTAATGTCAACACTTAAATTATATAAATAATACATGACTACATTCTCATTGTAAAAAATTTAACCTACAGCCCTGACTGGTGTGGCTCAGTTGGTTGAGCATTGTCCCGCAAAGTGAAAGGTCGCTGGTCCGATTCCTGGTCGGGGCACATGCCTGGATTGTGGGCTGGTCCCTGTTTGGGGCACATGCGAGAGACAGCCAATCGATGTTTCTCTTCCTCTCTTTCTCCCTTCATTCCCCTGTCTCTAAAAATGAATAAATAAAATCTTAAAAAATTACTAAACCTTACAGGGAAGTGTAAAGGCCCTTTGGAACACCATATGCAATCTTTAGGGCCACACCAGTGGTAACTACTATTTACCACTACACTGATGAACTGCAATAGGGAAAAACAACTTAAATATCTGTCAGGGAGGGGAAAGGCCTGGCTAAATAAAATACACTTTAGTCATAGATTACTATGTTGATTTTAAAAGAAATAAAGTTTATATTAACATGGACTTCTCAGAAACATAATGTTAAGTGAAAATAGCAAGTTGCAGAAAGATATGTATAAGTTTTATCTTTGTACAAAACGATACTATATGTTTCAGTGGCTGTATATGAATGTAAATACATTTTTAAAGGTTCAAAAGAACCCATACCAAATGCACAACAGTGATTTGGGGGAGGGGGGGAGACAGTGTAACTGGGATAGATAAGGGGTGGCAGTGAGGATTGGGAGGGTGGTCAAGGAAACTTCAGTTTTATCCATAATACATTAATTTTTGAAAAGTAAGATATTCATGTTTTACTTGTTAATTAAAAATTGTTTTCTTTTTAAAAATAAACTCTTAAAAATACTGTCATTGTTTTTTTGTAAATTAAATGTATTGAGGTACTGTTTACATAAAATGCATCAGTTTTAAGTGTACATTTCACTGAGTTGTTTTGACCACTTTTACTCCTTATGTAACTATCACCTCAATCAAGATAGAGAACATTTCCATCACCCCAGAAAGTTCTCTTAAACCCCTTTCCACAATATATTTCTCTACCTCCAGCTGCAGGCAACCACAGGTCTGCTTTTTGTTACTGTTGATGAGATATATCTTTTCTAGAATTCATATAAATGGAATACTACAATATATACTCAGCCTTCTTGCACTCCACATATTTTGAGATTGATGCTTGTTGTGTCAGTAGTCTGTTCCTTTTGTTGCTAGTCGTGTACTCTGTCATATGGTAGACCGTTCAGTGAAACTTGGGCATTAAATGTTAAGCATCTCATATCTGAGCAGCAATATCTTGAATATTGGAAACCTAGCTTAAAGATTTCAAACTAGGTTTCAGATAGAAATGAAACCTTAATTATTTCAGTATGTAACTGACAAAGACAGAAAGGTTGACTTGATTTAGATCAGATTGGCTATTAGGCTTCCAGTATAGAAAACAGCTCTCAGGTTTATAAGCTGGAAACAGGTCGCTTGCCAATATGAAATCCTACTACTGCCATTGTATTTAATTTCTAAATATCTAAAATTCAGATTTAAAGATCTGAAAAACAAGGACTTTGGAGTTACCACAGTGTCAAGGTATATGAAATTGCAGCTTTTGTAGGTCAAAATGATTTGAACTGTCAGTAGTCTCTTGTAGTATAACTTACTTTATAACTTTGTTTTTCATTATAATTTTAATGATTTTACTAACTGGAAGAAACTAGAGTAAAATTAAAAGGCATACTTGGGTTTTTAATAGAAGAGAAATAGGTGGAAGTGGGGTGTGGAATGGTAGGATTGGGGAAAAATAGGATAGTATGGGAAGAAGAGCTAAAACTAAAATGTAACCAGAGTTCGTTAAAGTCCAAAATTTTAAGTAAGCAAGTACTGCAAACTAACCAATAAAATGTGGAATTAGATGAAAAGAGGTATTTGTTTGATCCTAGAACGTATTAATTTTCCATGCTTAGCTATTTATGTTTCGGACTCCTTCATCACTATAACCCCCATGCCTAGCAACTAATAGTTGTTAATTTGTTACTTTAAATTTTGACAAGAGCTTTTGCAGACCCTTGCCACCTAGTATCTAAGTATTTATTTATAAAGTGCTGATATTAATAATTACTATATAACTGCTATCTATCTTACCCATCTACTAAGTTCTAGCTCAGATGGTATCTTCTGACCTACGTTTCTGATCTCTTTTCTTTCTTGAACTCTTTAAAAGCACTAAGGATAGTTACCGTTTATTGAGCACTTACAATGTGGCAGACTCTGTTCTGAGCTTTTTTACTTGTAAAATATGCATAAAACTTAACATTTTTGCCATTTTTAAGTGTATAGTTCAGAGGCATTAAGTACCTTTACATTATTGTACAACGACCACCACTATCCATCTTCAGAATGTTTTTATCTTCCGCAGCTGAAACTCTGTAGCTGTCAAACAACTCTCCATTTACTCATTCTCCCAGCTCCCATTGTAACCACCATTCTGCTTTTTATCTATGAAGCTGACTATTCTAGGTACCTCATATAAGTGAAATTACAGAATATTGTTTTGTGCCTGACTTACATCCCTTTGCATAGTGTTTCCAAGGTGCATCCATGTTGTAGAATGTGTCAGAATTTTTTTTAAAGCTAAATAATATTATGTTGTATATACATATATATATATATATATATATATATATATATCACACTTTGTGTATATTAATCTGAAGATGAACACTGGTTTGCTCCCACTTTTTGGTATTGTGAAGAACGCTGCTGTGAACATGGGTGTAAAAAATCTGTTTGACTCCCTGCTTTCAGTTCTTGTGAGTGTATGCCTAGAAGTGTCATTGCTGGGTCATAAGATAAGTCTTGTTTAATTTTTTGAGAAACCACTGTAGTGTTTTCCACAGTGTTTGTATATTTTTACATTTCCATCAGCAATGCGCCGGGGATCCAGTTTCTTTACATCCTTTGCAACACTTATTATTTTCTGGTGTTATTTTGTTTTTTGATAATAGCAGTCCTCATGGGTGTGAAGTGGTATCTCATTGTAATTTTGATGAGCTCTTTATATCAAACTTACTTAATTCTCATAAAACACCACTCTGAGGAGTAAATACTATTATCACCATTTTAGAAATGAGGAAACTAAGGCTCATGAGTTAAGTAACTTGCTATATTTCTTAAAGAAAGTGGTAGAGCTAGAAGTCCAATCCAGGCAGTCTTGCTCCAGGGTTTACACTTTCAGTTTTCCCCCTATATTATAATTATGTGCTGTTTTTTAATGTACAACTTTTATCTCCAACCGGGCTTTAAAGTTTTTGAAAGTAAAATACATGATGATTATCTTTGAATTCCCAAAGTACTTAGTGTATTTCTTAAATGATGGAGGTGGTATAAATGTTTATGGGTGAGGAAATTTAGGCAAAGGGATGCTTAGTTATTTCCCTAACATACAAACAATTCAACAAAGATTGGAATTAGAGTCCCTGCTCTTAACCACTGTATATACCACTTAATTAACCGTGAACCCCTTTTAGTGGATTCTGACATGGTAGTATCTGTCATTTCATAGCAGTTTCTTCATACCCACCAGAGTTCTGAACTCCTTTATAAAATCCAAAAATATTGAACAACTTATAACCTCCTATTTTGTTAAACTCAAACTGATCCCCAATAAACCTGCATTGTATCTTGATACCACTTAGTTATGCACCGAAGTTCATTGCATTGATCAACTTTACATATTGATTTCTTATGAAGACATGAAAATATGTCATAGCACCTCTTAAAATTAAGACTGCTGGACAGTTAGCTGCCAGATTCCTCGATGAATCTCAGCACAAAGAAGTTCAAATCAGCTGAGGAACAACTCAGACCTGGTTTATCTTCCTGTCCGCTGCGCCCCAACTCCTGCCCAAACTGAGGAAGAGGATTTGAGTGGTTTCAATCTACCATTGGGAAACTGCTTATTGAGTTGAAGAGAGGAGGCATTTGTGAGCAAAAGAAATTAAAGGAGCTTCTCAGATATTTAGACTGATAGTGGTACTTACATTGATACACTAAGGCAGCTGCTGTGCAGAGCCCAGGGCAGTGATTACATTTATAAGACATTGAAGTCACTGTTTAGTCTTACATTAGATCAATGATCTCCCCAAGTATTTGCCACTTTTGATTAAGGCTGATTGGCTAATCTCAAAGTTTTTAGTGAAAATTAGTTATCAAATGTTAAATTTGAGATAAAATATTTTAAACTGGCATTGAAAAATATTTTTTAAAGCTAAACAATGTAATCACCTATGTATTCTATAGTACAGAAATATTAATTTAATACTGTAAAACTGCATAGGGTCTACTAAGGATTTTTTTTCTTTTTTAATATTTAATGAGTTTATAAAAGTTCAAAGAGTTCTGGTGTAAAGCTTTGTTAAATGCCAAGAGTGGAAAAATAAAGTATGTTCATAGTTGAATATGTTTTTGAGGCCAGTTTCTTTTTGTGTATCTTTCTTTTGAGTCACTATATTTAAGCCAGCAGGAGTGTTATTTATTAAACAAAAGCTCTTTTAAACCACACTAGTTTTATTACATTAGTGATTATATTTCCTACTCTGGTAACAGATTTGGGAGTTTGGTTTTACAGAAAGTCCTCACAGCTACTGAATATTTTGATAGGGACCAATAATTTTTAGTGCTCCTTTTCAGAAAATAAATATATTTCGTCCAACTTAAAAAGCTGTAAACTGGATTCATCTTTACTGAGTAAGCTGAGTCACTTTCCCATTCAGAAGACAAGGCCACCTAAGAGAAAGGATGATGCCTGAAAAGGGAATGTAAACTCAATTTATTTTAATCCTTTGGTTTGATAATACAAGGCAGGAGCCACTTCCAGTTTAAAGAGTTGCTACACGAAGCCCTGGCTGCTGTGTCTCAGTGGATTGAGCATCGACCTGCGAACCAAGTGTCGCTGGTTCAATTCCCAGTCGGCACATGACTAGGTTGCATGTCAGGTCCTTAGTCGGGGGCACAAGTAAGAGGCAACCACATAGTGATGTTTCTCTCCCTCTCTTTCTCCTTTCCCCTCTCTCTAAAAATAAATAAATAAACAAATAAATTATTTTTTAAAAAAGTTGCTACACGTACCATCTGGACAAAATTGAATTAGTAAAGACTGCAGGCTCTGAGAGTCTTGCCTTATGAGGATCGCATCAAGGGTTTTGGAAATGGGTGGCTTGGGTGCTACATATTTATTAAGCTAATTTCCCAAAATCGGACTTCAAGCCATGATTCCTCTTCTAGACTGAGAAAGGTACTTAATGGACCTTTTAGGAATATATATAGAGATGAGGTATGAGCCTGGGCTTTATTTGGTATTACACTGTTTAAACACTTTTAAGTAATAAATTTTTTACATACTGGAAAGAATAGCTCAAAGGGGGCAGTGGGATGAGTCATAGATACAAGTATGCCTCTTAGCTGTATGACCCTGAGCAAATTCTTGATTTCTCCATACCTCCTAATCCTCATCTGTAGCTTGAGAGTAACAGTGCACCCTCAAAGGGTTGAGGTGAGGTTGAGAGAGAATGAATGTGAATTGCTACACATGGTGTCTGATAAGAAGGCAAGTACTAAAACCTGCCATTATTATGACTTGTAACACACTTGTAAACTTCTTTCTGCTCTGCCTCCTATGTTTGCCTTTGCTGATGGATCAACCTAGGTACCTATTCTTGTGCCCCCAGATAATTCTCTCACATTATATTAGCAGACATGCCATACATTATCAAAAACTTTATAGGAAGTCTTGTATAGGGGATACTTCACATTATCTACCTCTAGGGAATATACACAGCCTATATGTATGCACCTGAATGGCCAACCAGTGTTAAAATGCTGAAATAATTATAAACTGAGTAAATAATTACTGTTCTGAGCCTCTCCTCCCTTCTCCCCGGTCTTTGCCCTGGGAATGCCTCACCCTCTCCTAGGTACTATCATGATTCAGCAAATAAAAGGACAATGCTTGGTGTGACTTGGGGCCTTGGAGCACCTTGCTGTAGGGCTAAAGCTGATTGGTGGCTGTTTTGATTAATTGCTTACTATGCAGTCAGTCTTTCCCTAACTAATATTAACATGGGACATCCTATTCCATTTCTCTCTTTGCCCTATATGGTGGTCCTGTGTACTGTATGTGGAATACTGATCATGGGCATGGTTACACACACTTGAATCAACCCAAGCTGTATATAGATGACAGTAGCACAAAGGTGGAAAGGGAATTAGAAGTATACTGCGGTAAGGTTCTCACACTATACATAGAGTGGTGTATTATTTGAAGATATACTATGGTAATTAAGAGCATATATTTTAAATCCTGGAGAAGCCACTGAGTAGAAGTATAGGTAATAAGCCATAGTAGGGCATAGTAGAGAGGAAATGGAATCATTAAAAATTTCTAAAGAGACAAGAAAGGAAGGAAAAGGGAACAAAAGAAGGGATAGGACAAAAAACAGCAAGAAGGTAGATTTAAACACATCATATTAAACATTAAATGTAAATGTTCTAAACACTTGAAGTAAAAGCAGAGATTGTCAAATTGGATAAAAAAGCAATATCTAGCTATATGTTGTCTATAAGAAACCCACTTTAAATATAAAGATACAAATAGGTTGAAAATAAAAAGATGGCAAAAAATGTATTGACACTAATCAAAAAGCTATTTTACTATCACATAAAGTAGACTTCAGAACAATGAATATTAACAGGGATAAAGAGGACTATTTCAAAATGTCAAAGAGTTCAATTCATCAACAGGGTACAACAATCCTAAATTTGTATGCACCTAGTAAGAGAGGTTCAAATACATGAAACAAAGACTGTTTCACGTGAAAGGAGAAATAGGCAATTTGCAGTTTATAGGTGGAGATTTCAACAATTGGCCCTTAGTAAATCATAGCACAAGTAAACAAAAAATCAGTAAAAAGAAGACTTGAAGAACATTATCAACCAACTTGACTTAACTGCCATTTATAGAACACTTCACCAACAATGAGCAGAATACATGCTTTCAAATGTACTTGTAATAGTCACCAAGATAGCCCATGCTCTGGGCCATAAAACAACTCAGTATGTTCGAGAGGACTGAACTCATTCAATGTACTCTGACCACAACAGAATTAAATTAGAAAGCAATAACAGATATGTATTAGGAAAATTCTTAAACATTTAGAACTTAAGCAGTATACTTCTAAACAACTCATGGGTGAAAAGTAAATCATAAGGCAAATCAAGAAATATATTAAATGAAATCAAAATTTAAAAACAACATATTAAATTTTGTGGGATCCAGCTAAAGCAGTAGACTGGTACCTTGGTACTCATCATTAATTTGTTCCTGAACTCATGACACAAGCCATAGTAAAGAGGAAAGGGAATCATTAAAAATATTTACAAAGAGAAGAAAGGGAAAACTGACGGGTACTGAGCAAGCGCTGAGTGCTGAAACATATTTTTCTCATCAAAATGCAACAAGAACAGGGTTTGATGAGTTCTGAAGCCAATCAGTACCGAGGTATGACTACTTAGAAGGAAACGTATAGCATTAAATGCTTATGAAAAGAAGAAAGGTCTCATGTTAATGACAAAACTTTCACCCTAGAATACCAGAAAAAGATTGGATTAAGTCCAAATTAAGCAGAAGGAAGGAAACAATAAGGAACAGAAATCAATGAAATAGAAAACTACAAAGCAATGGAGAAAAAGAAATGAAACCAAAGTTTTTTCTTCAGAACTTGGAATAAAATTGATGAGCCCATAGATAGATGGATCTATCTGAACTCTAGCCAGGAGGTGGGAGAAAAAGAAGAGACACAAATTACTAATATTAAGAATAAACATGAAACACGATCTGACGCCACCAAGGGCAAATCCAGGAAGTGCAGGTCAATCTAAGAAGCAGCAACAAACAAGAAGAGTCACAAAAATGGGGAGACAGAGAAACAATCCCCCATCGAAAGGAAAGGAAGAACTCCCAGAAAGAGTGCTAAATGAAATAGAGGTAAGCAAACTATCAGACATGGAATTCAAAAGATGGATTATAGGGAAGCTCAATGAGATAAACTAGCTCAAAGAAAACTGCAAAGAACTCCAGGGAAACTACAAGAAAAGTACTGAGAATTACACCAGCATGAAAAAGAACATAGAAGTTATCAATAAGAGCCAGGAGGAAATAAAGAATACAATTTCTGAATTGAAGAACACAGTAGGAGAAATTAAAAGCAGGCTAGAGGAAGCAGAAGATCGGATCAGTGAGCTGGAGGACAACGTAGAAGAAAATTCCCAGACAGTGCAACAAAATGAAAAAAGAATGAAGAGGTTTTAAGAGAGCTGCAGGATAACATAAAATATAATAATATCTGTATCATAGGAATACCAGAAGGAGAAGAAGAAGAGCAAGGGATAGAAAACCTGTTTGAAAAACCAATGACAGAAAACTTCCCTCACTTGATGAGAGAAATAGTCATGCAAGTCCAGGAAGCACAGAGGGTCCCAAATAAGATGTATCCCAACAGGCCCACTTCAAGACACATCATAATTAAAATGGCAACATTGACAAAGATAGAATCATAAAAGCAGCAAGAAAGAAAGAGCTAATAACATACAAGGGAGCTCCATTAAGACTATCATCAGATTTCTCAGTAGAAACACTACAAGCCAGAAGGGAATGGCAAAATATTCCAAGCAATGAAAAACAAAGGCCTACAGCAAAAAATACTCTACCCAGCAAGGTTCTCATTCAAAATGAAAGGTAAAATAAGGAGTTTCCAAGACAAAAGAAGGCTAAAAGAATACATCTCCACCAAACCAGCATTGCAAAAGATGCCAAAGTGTCTGCTTTAAGAAAATGAAGAAACAGAGAGACACAGAGAGGAACACAAGTACAAAGGGGGAAAATGACAATGAATATCTATCAATAATAAACTTAAATTTAAATGGATTAAATACTACAATCAAAAGACATAGGGTAGCTGAATAGATTAGAAAGCATGACCCACATATATGCTGTCTACAAGAGATCCACCTTAGAACAAAAGATCTACACAGACTGAAAGTGAAGGGATGGAAAAAAGTATTTCAAGCAAATGGACATGAAAAAAAAAAGCTGGGGTAGCAATACTTATATCAGACAAAACAGATTTCACAGCAAAGGCCATAAAAAGAGACAAAGAAGGGCATTTCATAATACTTAAGGGAAAAATACATCAAGAAGATATAACCCTTGAAAACATATATGCACCCAACATAGGAGCACCCAAATATGTAAGGAAAATTTTGAGAGACTTCAGGAAGGATATAGACAGCAATACAATCATAGTAGGGGACTTTAACACCCCATTTTCAACAATGGACAGATCTTCAAAGCAAAGAAACACCAAAGATATTAAGCATTGAACAATACTCTAGATCAAATGGACTTAGTTGATATATATAGAAGTTTTCACCCCAAAGAAGCAAAATATACATTCTTTTCAAGTGCACATGGAACATTTTGAAAGATAGACCACATAGTAGGACACAAAACAAGCCTCAACAAATTCAAGAAAATTGAAATTATGTCTAGCATCTTCTCAGATCACAATGGCTTAAAACTGGAAATCAACCTCAAGGAAAAAAGCTCAAAGACATTCAAACTCATGGAGACTGAATAACATGCTATTTAAATAATGAATGGGTTAACAATGACATCAAGGAAGAAATCAAGAAGATTCTGGAAACAAATGATAATGAACACAAAACAACAGAAAACCTATGGGATACAGCGAAAGCAGTCCTGAAAGGAAAGTTCATAGCAATACAGGCCTACCTAAAAAAGACAGAAGAATCTCTAATAAAAAAATCTAACACTACAGCTACAAGAACTAGAGGAACAACAACAAACCAAGCCCAGAGCAAGTAGAGGAAGGAACTCATCAAATCAGAATAGAATTAAATGACATAGAAACCAAACAATTCAAAAGATCAACAAGAGTAGGAGCTGGTTCTTTGAAAAAATAAACAAAATTGACAAGCATTTAACCAGGCTCATCAAGTAAAAAGAGAGAGGACCCAAATAAATAAAATCAGAAATTGAAAAGGAGAAATCACAACCGATATCACAGAAATACAAAGGATTGTAAGAAATTACTACAAACAACTGTATGGCAAGAAACTTGACAACCTAAATGAAATGGACAAATTTCTAGAAACATATAGTCTTCCAAAACTGAATCAAGAAGAAGCAGAAAGACTGAACAGAATGATAACAAAGAGTGAAATTTAAGCAGTAATCAAAAAACTCCCGGCACACAAAATCCCTGGACCAGATGGCTTCACAGCTGAATTTTACAAAATATTTAGGAAAGAACTACTATCTTTCTCAGACTATTCCAAAAAATCCAAGAAGACGGAAGGCTCCCAAACTCATTCTATGAAGCCCGTATTACCCTAATTCCAAAACCAGTTCAAGACACAACAAAGAAAAAAACTACAGGCCAATATCGCTGATGAACATAGATGTTAAATCCTCAACAAAATATTGACAAACCGGATCCAGCAACACATTAGAAAGATAATACACCACGATTCATCCCAGGGATGCAAGGATGGTTTAATATTTGTGAATCAATAAACTTAATACACCACATAAACAAAATAAAAGACAAAAACCACAAGATCATATTGATAGATGCAGAAAAAGCATTTGATAAAGTACAACACCCATTTATGATTAAAACTCACAGCAAAATGAGAACAGAGGGAGCATACCTCAACACAATGAAGGCCATATATGAGAAACCTGAAGCCAACATCATACTCAATGGGAAAAAACTGAAAGCATTCCCCCTGAGGTCAAGAACAACACAAGGTGGCCCACTCTCTCCACTCCTATTCAACATAGTCTTGGAATTTCTAGCCACAGCAATCAGAAAAGAAAGAGAAATAAAAGGCATCCAAATTGGAAAAGAGGAAGTAAAACTGTCGTTATTTGCAGATGACATGATAGTGTACACAGAAAACCTTGTAGACCCCACGAAAAAACTACTCGACCTATTAAGTGAATTTGGCAAACTAGCAGGGTACAAAGTCAATATTCAGAAATTGAAGACATTTCTGTACACCAACAATAAAATCTCACAGATAGAAACTGAAAGAAAAATCCCATTTACCATAGCAACAAGAAAAATAAAGTACATAGGGATTAATTAACCAAGGAGGTAAAAGACCTGTACTCAGAAAACTATATAACATTGAAGAAAGAAATTAAGGAAGATACAAATAAATGGAAGCATATACCATATTCATGGATGGGAAGAATCAACATCATTAAATTGTTCATACTACCCAAAGCAATTTATAGATTCAATGCAATCCTTATTAAAATACCAATGACATATTTTACAGACCTAGAACAAATACTTCAAAAATTTATATAGGAACCAAAAAAGAGCCCGAATAGCCAGAGCAATCTTGAGGAAGAACACAATAGGAGGAATCACAATATCAGACATGAAACTATACGACAAGTCCATGGTAATCAAAACAGTCTGGTACTGGCATAAGAACAGACATAGATCAATGGAACAGAATAGAGAGCCCAGAAATAAACCCAGGTCTATATGGTCAACTAATATTTGACAAAGGGGGAAGGAACATCAAATGGAGTGAAAAGAGCCTCTTCAACAAATGGTGCTGGGAGAACTGGACAGGGACATGCAAAACAATGAAACTAGATCACCAACTTACACCATACACCAGAATAAACTCAAGGTGGATCAAAGACTTAAAATGTAAGCCATGGTACCATAAAAATCCTAGAGGAAAATATAGGCAGGAAAATTTTGGATATCCCATGTAGCAATATTTTCACTGGTATCCTTAGGAGATATCCTAAGGCAAGGGAAATAAAGGAATGCATAAACAAACAGGACTACATCAAACTAAGGAGTTTCTACTCAGCAAAAGAAAACATCAGCAAGATGAAAAGGAAACCAACCATATGGGAAAATATATTTGCCAATGATACCTCAGACAAGGGATTGATTTCCAAAATATATAAAGAACTTATATAACTCAACACCAAGAAGACAGACAACCCAATTAAAAAATGGATAAAGGACCTGAACAGACACTTCTCCAAAGAGGACATACAGAGGGTCCATAGACATATGAAAGAATGCTTAACATCACTAGCCATCAGAGGGATGCAAATAAAAACCACAGTTAGATACCACTTCACACCAGTCAGAATGGCCCTTATCAACAAATCAACAAACAACATGTTATGGTGAGGATGTGGAGAAAAGGGGACCCTGGTGCACTGCTGGTGGGAATGCAGACTGGTGAAGCCATTATGGAAAACAATATGGAATTTCCTCAAAAAACTAAAAATGGAACTGCCTTTTGAACCAGCAATTCCATTGCTAGGATTATATCTGAAGAATCCTGAAACGCCAATGCCAAAGAACCTATGCACCCCTATGTTCATAGCAGCACTATTTACAGTAGCCAAGGGCTGGAAACAACCTAAGTGCCCATCTGTAGATGAGTGGATCAAAAAACTGTGGTCCATTTACACAATGGAGTACTATGTAGCAGAAAGAAAGAAGGAACTCCTACCATTTGCAATAACATGGATAGAACTAGAGAGAATTATGTTTAGCGAAATAAGCCAGGCAGCGAAAGAAAAATAACATATGCTATCAAGTATGTAAACAAAGAGTAGACTAACAGTGACGAGGGGGGAGGTAGAGAAGGGGTTAAGAAGGGGAATGGTCTAGTCAAAGAACACATATAAATGACCCATGGACATAAACAATGAGTGGTGATTGTGGGGGAAGGGGAGGACAGAGGGGGGAGCAATGGGGGAAAAGTGGGACAGTTATAATAGCAAAACAAAGAAACAAAAATTTTTACTGGGAAAATAATTGAAAGCAAAATAAATAAATAAATGAGACTGCAAACCCCCCCACCCCCCAAAGAAAATCAAAAACAAAAAATGTTACGTGTAGGACAGTGAACAAAAGAAAGTGTAAAGTATGGGAATGCAGTTTTAGTGAATATTAGGACAAAGATTTTTCTTTACACTGTATACTTTTCTCCCTATCTGATCCCTCCAGAATTTGGCATATGCTATCAGGTATGTAAAGAAGGAGTAGACTAACAGTGACAAGGGGGAAGGCGGGAGGGAGAGAAGGGGGTAAAAAGGGGAAGAGACCTTAAGGCACAATGGAAAACCTGAAGGACTTGGAAAAGACAGGTGTTTACAGGCAAAGCTGAATGGCAGGTACATGGCTCAGCTTCTGTGCCCTGAAGGGTGGACTGAAGGTCACCCTAAAAGTTCCTTATGTAAGTTCCAGCAAAGCAGACCTAAGATCATATGTGATCATTTCCTGTTCTTGTTGTGTTTATGCAAACGAACAGGATAAATTAAAACTGGACTTAATGCAGTCCCTTTAATGACATGGAGGGTAATCTTAAGAAGAAAAATTGTGATTCAAGGAAAACCACAATGCTCAGTGGTAGACTATAAAGTAGTACAGCTAATTGTCTTTAAAGTTTATTTGCATTTAAAGTTTGATTTCACTTGAAAGTTAAACTAGGTCTGTGAGATCATCAAAGATGCTTAATTTACAGGCAAGAAGAATGTCAAATGCCTTGCAACTGGATGTCTTTCCAATAAGAGAGTCTTGCAGATCTAGAGACTGGTTTGCGGGTTATGTTGTGTAAATTAACATTTGTATTCTGTTTTCATAAGGCATAAGCCTATGATCTAATTACCTAGGTGATTGTCCATATGTATAGGCCTCACTCAATACTGTCTGCATTGCTGCCTCCTGAGACTCAACAGTTTGGCTGAACTAAGTGGCTGGGTTGGTGAAGCATGGGGTGGTTTGTGGGCTTCACTTTAAAACTGGTTTCTCTTTTTTATTCTAAAGGCTTGGACAGAAAGGGCCCAGATGTCTGAGAAGAGGGATACCTAAGATATTCCCCTCAGCACAAACTAAATATAGTGGACAAAAGGGTTTTGGACAGATGTGACGTGCCTTGTACACTTTCCTCCAAAGAGCCTTTTCTTTTTCTCCTAATATGGGACATTGAAAAATTAATCCCTGCCTTTTGTCATCTAGTGGTTATGGATTGAATGATGCCTTTTAGCAAGCACTGTTGCCAAATCTGTTGCCCCCAGAATACAACAAGGATGTCAGCTTGTTGAACCGAGCATGTCATTGCCCGGGAACAGACAACTGACCTGGAGTCTGCAAGATCCTTCCCCATGTGGGAAGGCCACCCTCCCCTCTACACCCCAACTCTTATTAGGGATTTGTGGACCCAATGGAAGGTAGGACAATGACCATGTCCAGCTTGAAGCAGCTAGAGGAGCACTAGACCTTCACCCATTGTCCTTTATAAGATTATAAAGATTCTTAAGTCTGAGAGGGGGTGATTGTTATTTTCTACTGTTATAAAAAATTAATTAATTAAAAAAAAGAAGAATATAGGAGATGGTGAAGCCAAAGAACTTGTATGCACAACCCATGGACATGAACTAAGGGGTGTGGGATTTCTGGAGGAAGGCGGGTATTGGGAGGAGGGAAGCAAAGGGGGAAAAAAATTGGAACTATTGTAACAACATAATCAAGAAAATATACAAAATAAATAAATAAATAAAAACAATATTGAAATTATTCCTAATATTAAGCAAAGACTTAAAATACTCTCAATATTTGAAATTAACTGTAAAACTCACTTCTTTAATAAAAATAGTTTTCTGTATCAATTAAAAAAAAGAATAAACATGGAGATGTTAGTATAGATTCCACAGATTTTAAAATGATAAAAATGGAATGTTATAAATAATATTATGTCAATAAATTCAAGAACTTAGACAAAATTTCAAAATTCCTTGAAATGCCCAAATTACCTAAGAAAGAAAGAGATGACTTGAAATAATGGTATACCTATTCAGTGTATTGAATTGATAGTTTATAACTTTCCCATGAAGAAAACTTTAGTTCCAAACGACTTTACTGGAAAATTCGACCAAACTTTTAAGGAACAAATATATCAATTCTTTACAAACCTAGGTAATGAAATAAAGTTTCCTAGCTGTCATTACCTTGATACAAAAACGAGGCAGACATTACAAGAAAACTACAGGCCAACATATCTTATAAACAAAAACATGGCAACTTTTTGCAAACAAATGGTTCTAGGAATACATTTGAAAAAAATAAAATAAAATCTTATGACCAAGTGAGTCTTATTGCAGGAACATAAGGTTTGTATAACATTGAAACTCAATCAATGTAACTCACCATTTTGACAGACTAAAGAAAAATCACATGATTCTGCACAGATGTAGAAAGGCTTGTGATAAAATTTAATACCTATTCATGGTTAAAACAAACAAACAAAACCATTCTTAGCAAACTGGAAATGGAAGGAAATCTCAACTTCATAAGGAATATGTACAAAAATCCTAGAGCTAAGGCTGGTGAAAGATTAAACTTCTTCCCATGATTGGGAGCAAGGCAACAATGTCTGCTCTTGTCACTTCTACCCAGCATTGTACTGAGGTCCTAGGTGGTGTATTAATTCAGTAAAAAGAAATAAAAGACATACAGACTGGAAAGGATTAAGTAATACTGTCTCTATTTACAAGTGACATAATCATCTATGTAGAAAGTCCTGAGAAATGTAAAGAAATAAAAAAAGCTTTTAGACCAAATTAAAGTTTAGCAAGATCACAGGAGACATAGTTAATACAAAAAAATCTATTATAATTTTTATATGCTAGAAGTATAAATTGGAAATAGCATCAAAAAGCATAAAATACATAGTGATCAAGTAAACAAAGTATGTGTAAGACCTGTGCACTTAAATCTAAATCTTGTTGAGAGAAAATAAAGGAGACTTAAATAAATGAAGAAATATACTATACTTACAATCAGAAGACAATATTTTTAAAGATTGTTATTTATTTATTTTTAGAGAGGGGAAGGGAGGGACAAAGAAAGAGAGAGAAATATTGATTGATTGACTCTTGCATGCCCTCACTGAAAACCCAGCCTGCAACCCAGGCATGTACCCTTACTAGGAATTGAACTGATGACCTTTTGGTTCACAGACTGGTGTTCAGTCCACTGAGCCACACCAGCCAGGACCAGAATACAATATTTTAAAGGTACCATTCTCTCTAGATTAAACAACAGATTCAATATAGTTGCAATAAAGACCCAGCAGAGTCTTGGCTGGAATGTCTTAGCAGATTGAGCACTGACCTACAAACCAAAAGGTGACCAGTTTGATTCCCAGTCAGGGCATATGCCTGGGTTGCAGGTCAGGTCCCCAGATTTGGGCATGCAAGAGGCAATTGAATTGAATTGATATTACTCTCACACATTGATGTTTCTCTCCCTCTCTTTCTTCCCCCCTTCTGCTCTCTCTAAAAATCTTTAAAAATTAAAAAAAGAAAAAATCAACTGGCTTAAAAAAATACATTTGTAAAAATACAAATACATTTTTTATTGTGAAAAATATACATAACAAAATTTTCCATTTTAATAATTTTAAGTGTACAGTTCAGTAGCATTAAGTACATTCACATTGCTGTGAAACTATCACCACCATGCACTTCCAGAACTTTTTATTTTATGAAAATGAAACTTTATCCATTAAACAATAACTATCTATTCCCACTTCCCCAGCCCCAAGAAATCACCAAGTATTCTGTCTCTATAAATTTGACTGCTGTAGGTACCCCACATAAGGGTGAGCCCTTCTGTGTTTGGCTTCTTTCACTCAGCATAACGTCCTCAAAGTTCATCCATTTTGTAGCATGACAGCAGTCTTTCTTGCTTTCTTTCTCTCTCTCATAGAACTTGACAGACTGATTAAAAATTTTATACGGAAATGCCGTGGATCTAAAAGAGAACATTTTATAGAGGAAAAAATGACAAAGTTGAAAGACTTATACTATCTGATTTCAAGATTTATTATGAAGTTACACTCGCCAAGACAGAGCGGGGCTGGCATGAAGATAGACATAAGTAGAATGAAAGAACAAATCCAGAAAGATGTACACAGATATAGTATCAATTGATTTTTGATAAACTGCCAAGGTAATTTAATGAGAAAAGAATAATACTTTCAATAAAAAGGGCTGTAAAAACAGGATGTATGGAATAAAATGAATCTTAAGTTTTACCTCACACAATACACAAACATCAGACCGAACTGAAACATTACTTTAAATCTAAGAGCTAAAAAAAAAAAAAAAAAAAAAAAAAAAAAATCTAAGAGCTAACATGTAAGTTTTCTAGAAAAAAACATAGCATAAATTCTTTGAGACCTTGGGTTAGGCAAAGATTTCTTTTTCTTTTTCTTCTTCTTAAGTATACTTTACTAATTATGTTGTTACAGTAGTTCCAATTTTTTTTCCCTTTGCTTCCCTTCACCTAGTACCCCCTTCCCTTCAGCAATTTCAGCCCCCTTATTTCATGTCCATGGGTCGTGTATATCAGTTCTTTGGATTCACCCTTTCCTATATTATTCTTAACTTCCCCCTGTCTATTTTGTACCAAACAATTTATGCTTCTTAGTCCCTGCACCATTTTCCCATTTCTCCCCCTTCCCCCTCCCAGCTGATAATGCTTCAAATGATCCCCATACCTATGATTCTGTTCCTATTCTGGTTTGCTTAGTTGGATTTTGTTTTTATATTTTGGATTCAGTTGTTGGTAGTTGTGAGTTTGTTGTCATTTTAATGTTCATAGTTTTTATCTTCTTTTTCTTAAATAAGTCTCTTTAACATTTTATATAATAATGGCTTGGTGATGATGAACTCCTTTAGCTTTACTTTGTCTGAGAAGCACTTTATCTGCCTTTCCATTCTAAATGATAGCTTCTCAGGATAGAATAATCTTGGTTGTGGGTCTTTTCTTTTCATCACTTTGAATACTTTTTGCCAGTCCCTTCTTGCCTGCAGTTTCTTTTGAGAAATCAGCTGACAGTCTTATATGCACTTCTTTGTAGGCAACTCTCTGCTTTTCTCTTGCTGCTTTTAAGATTCTCTCTTTATCTTGAACCTTTGGCATTTTGATGATGATGTATCTTGGTGTGGTCCTCCTTGGGTCTAGCTTGTTTGGGACTCCCTGTGCTTCCTTGACTTATATGTCTATTTCCTTCCCCAAACTTGGGAAGTTTTTCTTCATTATTTTTTCACATAAGCTATCAATTTCTTGCTCTTCCTCTTCTTCTGGCACCCCTATGGTTCGGATGTTGACATGTTTAAAGTTGTACCAGAGGTCCCTAAGCCTCTCATTTTTTTTCAATTATTGTTTTCTCATTCTGTACTGGTTGACTGTTTATTTCTTCCTTATGTTCCAAATCATTGATTTGAACCTGTTTCCTTCCCTTCACCAATGGTTTTGTGTAGATTTTCCTTCATTTCATTTAGCATAGTCTTCACGTCTTCCCTTATGTGTTTGCCATACTTAAGCATATCTGACTAGCCTGTGAGCATTTTTATCACCAGTGTTTTGAATTCTGCATTTGTTAGGTTGGCTATCTCCTCATCACTTAGTTCTCCCACTGAAAACTTGATCAATTCCCTCTCTTTGGCCATACTTTCCTGTCTCTTTATCTTGACAGGCTCCTGTATTTGTTTGCCTCTGTGTCTTAGGTAGAGCTGTCACACCTGTTACATTGTAAGGGGTGGAGACTTAGGTGTTCATCAGTACAGCGACCCATTTCACCAGGTTGTGGCACTGCATGTGGGGGAGGGGTCCGAGAGAGAACAATGCCACTTGCTCAACACTTGTCCCTTTTCCAGGCACTTCTCCCACTTCCTATGGGACTATTGGTCTCTCTAGCTGTTGCTCTGGCCGTTGTTTCCAGAGTGGGTGGGTCTGAGGATGTTCCAGGGTCATGAGGGCCCTTTAAACAAGCAGACTCTGCTGAGAGACTGACAGTTTCTTCCTTCAACCCAACCCTCAATGGTTTGCACAGTCAAAAGCAATGAGGCTTGATTTTCCTTGGCGCTGGGACTGAGAGCTGTGCGGTCTGGTCATGAGCTGGGAATGCTCCCCATGTGTCCCTCTTGACCTTTTAAAACATGTAACTGCGCTTTCTGCCAGCTTGCTGCTGCCACTGCCACTGCTGCTGCCACCAAACCGTGTCCTTTCCGCCCTGGCTCTGCCCCTCTTACCTGTCTGGATGAGTATTTCTTCTTTATATCTTTGTTTGTTGGACCTCAATGCAGCTTGATTTTCTGGAACTTCTGGTTGTCTCTAGTTTTGAAGTAGTTGTAGTCTTTCGTAGTTGTGGAGGGTGACGCAGCGTGTCTTTCTAGGCCTCCATCTTGGCTGGAAGTCACAAAAATTTCTTAACTAGGGCCCTGACTGATGTGGCTCAGTTGGTTGGGTGTCATTCCACAAAGCAAAAGTTCACCGGTCTGATTTCTGGGTTGAAATCTACTGATGGATGTTTCTCTTCTTCTTCCTTCCTTTCCCTCTCTCTAAAAATAAATAAAATCTTAAAAGAAAACATTTCTTGAATATGACACATAAAACATAAACTGCAAAAGAATTGGATCACTAAGTTGAATTTCATTCAAATTAAAATTTTTCTTGTCAAAAAACACTGTTAAGAAAATTAAAGGGCAAGCCAGAAAGTTGGAGTGAGTATTCACAAAGCATATTACACACAAAGGACTTGTATCCTGAATATGTAAAGAATGCTTGAAACAAATACCTCCCCCAAATGGACAAAAGGTTTGGGTAGACACTTCACAAAAGAAGATATATGAGTGGTAAATTAGCACATGAAAAGATGCTCAACATCAAATTAAACCACAATGAAAGAACACCACACAACTTAAGATGGTTGAAATTAAAAGGTATAATACCAAAGTCTCATTTATTTATGACAGGGCTGTTTAATTGTATAACCATTTTAGAAAAATGTTCCCCAGTTTTCTTTTTTAAAAATATATTTTATTGATTATGTTGTTACAACAGTTCCAATTTTTTTCCCCTTTGCTCCCCTCTGCCCAGTAACCTCCTTCCCTCCAGCAATCCCAACCCCCTTAGTTCATGTCCATGGGTCGTGTATATCAGTTCTTTGGATTCACCCTTTCCTATATTATTCATAACTTCCCCCTGTCTATTTTGTACCAATCGATTATGCTTCTTAATCCCTGCACCATTTCCCCATTTCTCCCCCTTCTTCTTCCCAGCTGATAAACCCCAAATGATCCCCATACCTATGATTCTGTTCCTATTCTGGTTTGCTTAGTTAGATTTTGTTTTTGTATTTTGGATTCAGTTGTTGATAGTTGTGAGTTTGTTGTCATTTTAATGTTCATAGTTTTGATCTTCTTTTTCTTAAGTAAGTCCCTTTGACATTTCATCTAATAATGGTTTGGTGATGATGAACTTCTTTAGCTTTACCTTGTCTGGGAAGCACTTCATCTGCCCTTCCATTCCAAATGATAGCGTCGCTGGATAGAGTAATCCTGGTTGTAGGTTGCCTTTCATCACATCGAATGCTGCTTGCCATTCCCTTCCTGCCTGCAAAGTGTCCTCTGAGAAATCAGCTGATAGTCCTATAGGCACCCCCTTGTAGGCAACTCTCCGCCTCTCTCTTGCTGCCCCCAGGACTCTCTCTTTATCTTTTATCTTTGGTATCTCAATCACGATGTGTCCTGGTGTGGTCCCCGCTGGGTCCAGCTTGCACAGGACCCTCCATGCTTCCCAGACCTTTATGTCTATCTCCTTCACAAAATCTGAGAAGTTTTTCTCATTTTTTTCAATTCTTGCTTCCTCATTCTGCACTGGTTGACTGTTTTTTTCTTCTTTATGTTCCAAATCATTGATTTGAATCCCGGTTTCCTTCCTTTCACCATTGGTTTTGTGTGGATTTTCCTTTGTTTCACTTAGCATAGCCTTCACGTCTTCTCTTATGTGTCTGCCTTACTCAAGCATATCTGTCAAGCCTGTGAGCATCTTTATCACCAGTGTTTTGAATTCTGCATCTGTTAGGTTGGCTATCTCCTCCTCGCTTAGTTCTCCCACTGGAACCTTGATCCGTTCCCCCTTTTGGGCCATACTTCTCTGTCTCCTCATTCTAACAGGCTCCTGTGTTTTTTTGCCTCCACATTCCAGGTAGAGCTGTCGCTTCTGTTCCGTTGTAAGGGGCGGAGCCTTGGGGATTCATCAGTACAGGGCCACCCATTTCACCACGTGTGATGCTGTGTGTGGGGAAGGGGTCTGAGAGGGAAAAGTGCCACTTGCTCAGCACTCGCCCCTTTTCCAGGCACCTCTCCCACTTCTGCACCGGACTGGCGCCCCTCTAGCTGCTGCCCTGGCCATTGTTCCCAGAGTAGGTGGCTCTGCGAATGTTCTAAGACCGTGGGAGCCCTTTAAACAAGCAGACTCTGCTGGGATATCGGCAGTTTCTGCCTCCGCTCCAACCCCCACTGTTCTGCACAGTTAGAAGCAATGAGGCTTGACCCTCCCTAGTGCTCGGACTGTGAGCTGCAAGGTTTGTTGAGAGGCTGGGAACGCTCCCCAGGTGTCTGTCCCGACTTTTATAAACATGTGACTGCGCTTTCTGCTGGCCTGCCGCTGCCACTGCTGCTGCCGCCACTCTGCCACCACCACACTGCGTCCTCTCTGCCTCAGCTGTGCCCCTCCTACCTGTCTGGATGAGTATTTCTTCTGTATTTCTTTGTTTGCTGGACTACCATGCAGTTTGATTTTCTGGAACTTCTAGTTGTTTCTAGTTTTGAGGTAGTTGTATTCCTTCTTAGTTGTGGGGAGAGACACAGCATGTCTGTCTATGCCTCCATCTTGGCCGGAAGTCCCAGAATTTTCTTTTTTTTTAAGTTAAACATACACTTGTACAATCCAACAATTTTTCTCCTAATTACTCCTAGATTGTTCCTATATTACTAAAGATTAAAGAAAACATGTTTACACTAAGATTTGTCCACAAATATTCTGAGCAGCTTTATTCATAGTAACCGCAAACTGGAAACAACTCAAATGTTCATCAGTTGGTTAAAAGATAGACAAATAATCTATTCATGCAACAGACTACTACTCAGCCATAAAAGAAATGAGCTACTGAAGCATGCAACAATGTGGGTGAATCTCAAAAGCATGGTAAGTGAAAGAAGTCACACATAAAAGATTATATACTATATGATTACACTTATATAAAATTCTAGAAAAGGTAAAACTATAGTGATGAAAAGAAGACCAATGGTAGCTAGGGGTTGGGGGTAGGGGAAGAGGCCTGCAAAGTAGCATGAAGAAGCTTTTTGGAATGATGAAAATGTTCTGTATCATTTGGGGGGTGTTGATTACATGACTGAATACATTTATTAAAACATCAAATCATATACTTAAATTGGTGAATTTTGTTGTATGTAAATTATACCTCAGCAGTGAAAAAAAAAAGAATATGATAGCCTCTCCCCTCCAGGAGATTCCCAGTCTACCTAACAAGTCCATATAAGTTTCTGAAAAAAATGTATGGCAGTGTGTGATTAGGAACCAGGTGTGGTTCAGTGATATTCTACTGGAAAGTTGAGAGTAAGGATAAATAGAGAGACTAAATATAGAAAGTTTGGGTATTCCATATAAAGAACATTTGTGGGCATAGCCCAGAGGGTCATGGGTTTTGAGTCTATTGGAGATGAAGTCTCAAACCTAGTAGTTCTGATAATAACCCCCAAAAAGCAGAAAGAAAAGAACACTGAAGGCAGCAAAAAAGAAGGGTCAGCAGCTGAGACAGATGCTGAGTCCTGTTGAGGCAGAAGGAAAGAACAGAGTTTTCTCCCAGTAAAAAGAGAGGATTGTAGACAGCCCATGTGAAAAACAAACAGCAACAACCCTACCTCCCAAAGAGCATTTTTGTAGGTGTGGATAATTTATTTAATTTCTTTGGAGGAAAAGTTAAATTTGAAGCCCAGGAGGCAATATTATACCTTTGTGGAATAATGGTTTTTTATCAAGAAGAGATACATTTCCCATAATTTTTTGCCAAGTTGAAATGTGACTGTATACAGAAGGCAAGTTATTCTGTGAGGTTTATGAAAAAAAGAGTCTGTGCTTTTAGATAGTTCCTTTTATTGGAGGTGCTAAATATAAAAGATTATTAAGGAGGATGTTGGCAGTGAGGAGGCTGTGTGTGTGTGGGCAGGGGCTATGTGGAAACTCTCCATACCTTTGCTTAGTTTAGCTGTCAACCTAAAACTGTTCTAAAAAAATGAAGTCTATTTTAAAAAAAAAGATTATTAGTAAAAGTGGCTTTGTTCAATGGGAAGAATTAAGATTTGGGATTTTAAAAAGATTATGGGAGATGAGAGGCTTCTGGGTAATGTATAAACATGAATGGGATAACTTTCCATGCTTTTCTGTCTCCAAACTATTTTTTAAACAAAATTACCATTTAAACATCAAAATGGAGAAGCAAGTCTAAATTTCAGAGCACTGGGCCTTTTGCATTGGGAGTGATTGGTGAGCTGGACTCTCTGATGAAGGGAATGACTGCTTCCAGGGCACTCACCTGGCCACGCCCACCCTTCCCTTCCTGTAGGGACTGTGGCCCAGCTAGACTGGTGGTGGTGGTGGTAACAATACCAATAGCTACAAGTAGTAATGACTGTCACTCATTGGGCACTTGTTCTGAGTACAATGCACCTAACATGCAATATTTCACTTATTCCCACCAGACCTGTGTGGTAGGAGCTACTGTTTCATTTTACAGATGAGAAAGCAGAGTTCCAGTAATTTTCCCAGGACTGTACAGCTGCTAAGTCTCAGGAAAGGGATCTGAAACCAAAAAGGATCTGCCTATGGAACCTCTGCTCCTAACCACTGCACTTACTGCTTTCCTGTTGCAATCATCTGAAAGTCATCCCTTGCTTTGCTTCAGTCCAGAGTCAAAGTAGGTTATGATCTAAGGGGACTTGCCCAGGGAAAGGGGCTCAGGGGTCGGGAAGGACCTTGGGATGAGGTGCCCCTGTTAATGAAGGTGGGCTGGATGCAGCTGATTAGAGAAGTTCCACGCTCAAAGCCATATACCCAGATGCCTCCACCTCTTCCATATTCCTACCTTCCTCACATGGTCTTCAAGAAAATAAATGGTTTTCGTGTGTGCAGTTGATTCACACACATTTTAAAATAATATGTGTGTAAACAGGCGATTATCATACTCCACTTTTTGTACTCCTGTGTTCAAAGCCTTTCTTATTTGGAAATGAGCCCTCTCTGGGCATCATAGCTGTGAGCAGTATGGCAAATCCTGCTACACAAAGAACTGGCTTACAGTAATGACACTAGAACCCACTAGAATGTAAGCTCTGTGAGGTCAGGGATTTTGTTTTACTTGTCTATGTAAGGACAGAAACTAAAACATGTACTATGTGTTGAATAAATGTGTTTAATAATGAGGATGAGGATGATAGATAATATGTATTTAACTCATCTAATATAATACTTGAGCAAGAAGGAAAGCTTTTTTCTATCCTCTCATCACTGAGAGGGTATGAGAAAAATGAGCTCAGGGACGTTAAGTGGGTTATCTTAGCTCAAATAGCTAGTTACAAGTAGAAATAGACTGGAGATCAGCTCTCCCAATTTCTTCTCCAGGTTCTTCCTTACCGTTGCTGGTCATACAAGAATATGTTATTTATAGCCAGAGTGGGTTATGTTTTTATCACAGTGATATCTACTTTGGAGATACTAGCTTTGGGGTTCATAGGAAACCTGGCCATTTTCTGTGGTCGATTTTGACTATGGTGAACTACACAGGTGACAATGAAATTTACCACCACTGCAGAGTGACAGCTGGCCAGACTCATGTTGTTGTGAACAGAATAATGCCCTACTTCACTGATTCTAACATACATACCTTTCTTTCTTATTTTAAGATCTCTAAAATCTGAACAGATTACGATCAGTACTGGTAAGTATAGAAGTTGAGTTTTTCCAGAAGAATTTGTGCTTGCTTCTGCCACTCCCCTAGGTGTGAGTGTCTTGGCCTGTGAGGAGGAGCCCTTTGGTTGGTGTTCCAGCTCTATTTGAGCGCCTCTCTTTAGACTTCTTAGTGCTGTCTCTTTCTTAGTGCTACATTAAATAATGGACTCTTGTGATTGATGCCGCTAAGACATGATGACATCTGGTAGCTTCCCTTTATTCACGAGGAACTTTGCATACACATCTTAAGTCAGGTTGCCTGTGAACAGTCTCTGAGCTGAGATTTGATGCAGGAAGTTCATTGGGAAATGCTCTCAAGATCTGCACCTGTGGGATGGGAAAGGCAGCACAACAGACCAGAGAGAGAATTAAACTATGTACAATGCAGTCAGAACAGAGGCCTTATCTGATCCCAGAGTGGGTACAAATTCTGGCACTGAGATGATCCTTCAGAGATGTCCCCAGTTGAGGCAAGTGTGGGGCAGGCCTTTATACTCCTACATCAACCGGCCTTGAATACAAGCTTCACTCTCTACCTAATGGACTGTTACTGAATGGGCTGTAACCTTGGGGGGGCCTCCCTTTGACATAGGGCAATTTGGGGGATCATCTCAGATGGAAGCTGTCATTGCTGGGGTAAAGCACCTCCTTCCTTAAGGGGAGATCTGGGTGGCACACCACGGCAAGTGTTACTACTACCCTCTCTTCACTCTATGGGAGGTTCCATCCTTGTGAACGCTCATTATGAAGATGAACAAATTGAGGCTTGGAGAGATTGGGCAGATCATAGGAGATCTCACAACTAGTTGCAGGGATTTCAAATCCAATCCTGACACCAAGACCCAGCTCTTAATTACAGAACCTTGTTGCCAGGGCCTGGGGCATAGGTGCTGAACCCAGTAGTTATATTATGTTTTTAGGTAAGAAATAAAGTGGGCAATGTGGTGTTTCCATCTGTAATAGGCAATTTTTGTATTGGGGTGAAAAAAAAGCAGTAGCAATAGTATTTTACAAAAAAATATACTTAAGCGATAGCAAGGATTTAGACTACTGTGTTGCAGTTGGGGGTGGGGAGGACAAGGCAAACCAGCTTAGTGCTTTAAAATGTGCACAGCCTACATCTGTGTTTTATGATCCATGAACGGTTGGTAGAAAAATAGGCTTAGTCCCCATTTTATTTATTTTTGTTTTTATTTATTTATTTTTTTTATTTTTGGTTTTTCAATTACAGTTGTCCCCTTTCCCCCCAATTTCTCTCCCCCACCCAACCCACCCCCTCTCCCGCAATCATATCCCTCCCCATTGTCCATGTCCATGAGTCATTTATACGGGTTCTTAGACTAAACCCTTCCCTTACTTATCCCCCTTCTCTCCTCCCCTCCCCCCTATTGACTGCTATTCTGCTCTTTGTTCTATTTAGTTCGTTTGTTTGTGTTGCTCTTTAGTTTCCTGTATTAGGTGATATCATATGGTATTTTTCTTTCTTTGCCTGGCTTATTTCACTAAGCATAATTCTCTCTAGTTCCATCCATGTTGTTGCAAATGGCAGGAGTTCCTTCTTTCTACATATGCTACATAGTATTCCATTGTGTAAATGTACCACAGTTTTTTGATCCACTCATCTACAGATGGGCAATTAGGTTGTTTCCAGCACTTAGCTATTGTAAACAGTGCTGCAATGAACATAGGGGTGCATAAGTTCTTTTGAATTGGTGTTTCAAGATTCTTCGGGTATAATCCTAGTAGTGGAGTTGCTGGTTCAAAAGGCAGTTCCATTTTTAATCTTTTGAGGTAATTCCATACTGTTCTCCATAGTGGCTGCATCAGTCTGCATTCCCACCAACAGTGCAGTAGGGTTCCCGTTTCTCCACATCCTCGCCAGCACTTGCTGTTTGTCGATTTGTTGATGATGGCCATTCTGACTGGTGTAAAATGGTATCTCATTGTGGTTTTTATTGATGGCTAATGATGTTGAGCATTTTTTCATGTGTCTATGGATCTTCTGTATGTCCTCTTCGGAGAAGTGTTTGTTCAGGTCCTTTGCCCATTTTTTAATTGGGTTGTTTGTTTTCTTGATGTTGAGTCGTATCAGCTCTTTATATATTTTGGAAATCAGTCCCCTGTCTGTGATGTCATTGGCAAATATGTTTTCCCATATGGTTGGTTTCCTTTTCATCTTGCTGATGTTTTCTTTTGCTGAGCAGAAACTCTTTAGTTTGATGTAATCCCATTTATTTATTTTTTCCTTTATTTCTCTTGCTTTAGGAGATGTATCTGTGAAGAAATTGTTACGTGAGATATCTGATATTTTCTTGCCCATGTTTTCCTCTAGGACTTTTATGGTGTCATGGCTTACATTTAAGTCTTTGATCCACCTTCAGTTTATTCTAGTGTGTGGTATAAGTTGGTGGTCTAGTTTCATTTTTTTGCAGGTCCCTATCCAGTTCTCCCAGCACCATTTGTTGAAGAGGCTCTTCTTACTCCATTTTATGTTCCTTCCTCCTTTATCAAATATTAGATGACCATAGAGGCCTGGGTTTATTTCTGGACTCTCTATTCTGTTCCACTGATCTATATGTCTGTTCTTATGCCAGTACCAGACTGTTTTGATCACAGTGGCTTTGTAGTATTGTTTGATGTCTGGTGTTGTGATTCCTCCTGCTGTGTTCTTCTGTCTCAAGATTGCTTTTGCTATTTGGGATCTTTTTTGGTTCCATATGAATTTATGGAGTATTTGTTCTAGGTCTGTGAAATATGCCATTGGTATTTTAATAGGGTTACCCTGGCTGGTTTGGCTCAGTGGATTGAGCGTCGGCCTGCGAGCTAAGTGTCGCTGGTTCGATCTTCCAGTCAGGGCACATCAGAGAAGGAAAACTCTGATTCCAAAAAACCTCCGCTGCCTTGCGGCATACCTCTTCAGGGGAAAGGCTAAGGGAGTAAACCCCAACAGAAAATCCGGAGCCGGAGTCCCTAAGGCGGTTTGACGTTGTAGTCAACACCGGCAACTCCTGCGGCGCACCTGAAGCCAAGCTGTATTGACTCCGTCTTTCCCTTGGATCCTTCAGCTGCGAAGAGAGGGGGGGGTTGCTGCATGGGCAACAGCAGACCCTCCATATCACCCTGCCCAGGCTCTGTAGCTTCAGCTCCACTGGAGAGGACACTCCAGCGTCATCGCAAGATGTCGATTCAACACGGGAGGAGACAGATACCGTGTCACTCCCGAGTCGGACTGCACAGCCATTCTCGGCGGTGCAGATAGACTCTTAAGAAGCTACACCATCGTCTCTCGAGACGGACGGCTGCCGATGATTTTAATAGGGATTGCATTGAATCTGTAAATTGCTTTGGATAGTATGGCCATTTTGATGATGTTGATTCTTCCCATCCAAGAACATGGTATTTGCTTCCATTTATTTGTATCTTCCTTAATTTCTTTCTTCAATGTTATGTAATTTTCAGAGTACAGGTCTTTTATCTCTTTGGTTAAGTTTACTCCTAGGTAGTTTATTTTTCTTGTTGCTATAGTAAATGATATTTTCTTTTTTGTCTCTGTCTCTGTTATTTTATTGTTGGTGTACAGATATGCCTTAGGTTTCTGTATATTTATTTTGTACCCTGCGATTTTGCCAAATTCACTTATTATATCGAGTAGTCTTTTAGTGGAGTTTATAGGATTTTCTAGGTATACTATCATGTCATCTGCATATAATGAAAGTTTTACTTCCTCTTTCCCAATTTGGATGCCTTTTATTTCTTTTTCTTGTCTGATTGCTGTGGCTAGAAATTCCAACACTATGTTGAAAAGGAGTGGAGAGAGTGGACAACCTTGTCTAGTTCCTGAGTTCAGGGGGAATGCTTTCAGTTTTTGTCCATTGAGTATGATGTTGGCTTCAGGCTTCTCATATACAGCCTTAATTATGTTAAGTTATGCTCCCTCTATTCCCATTTTGCTGTGTGTTTTCATAATAAATGGGTGTTGTACTTTATCAAATGCTTTTTCTGCATCTATAGATATGAGCATGTGATTTTTGTCTTTTATTTTGTTTAGGTGATGTATTATATTTATTGATTTGTGAATATTAAACCATCCTTGCATCCCTGGAATGAAGCCCACTTGATCATGATGTATGATCTTTTTGATGTATTGCTGGATCCTGTTTGCCAATATTTTATTGAGGATTTTAGCATCTATGTTCATCAGTGATATTGGCCTGTAGTTTTCTTTCTTTGTTGTGTCTTGACCTGGTTTGGGGATTAGAATAATACCGGCTTCATAGAAAGAGTTTGGGAGTTTCCCCTCTTTTTGGATTTTTTGGAACAGTTTGAGGAGGATAGGAGTTAGTTCTTCCCTGAATGTTTTGTAGAATTCACCTGTGAAGTCATCTGGTCCAGGGCTTTTGTGTTCCGGGAGATTTTGGATTACTGTTTCAATTTCCTTCTTTGTTATTGGTCTGTTGAGACTTTCTACTTCTTCTTGATTCAGTTTTGGAAGGTTGTATGTTTCTAGAAATTTGTCCATTTCTTCTAGATTGTCAAATTTTTTGTCATACAGTTGTCTGTAGTAATTTCTAACTATCATTTGTATTTCTGAGGTATCAGTCGTGATTTCTCCTCTTTCATTTCTGATTTTGTTTATTTGAGTCTTCTCTCTTTTTTTTCTTGATCAGACTGGCTAGAGGCTTGTCGATTTTATTTTTTCGAAGAACCAGTTCCTAGTTTTGTTGATCTTTTGGATTGTTTGTTTAGTCTCTATGTCATTTAGTTCTGCTCTGATCTTGATGACTTTGTCCCTTCTTCTTGCCCTAGGCTTTGTTTGTTGTTGTTGTTCTCGTTCTTATAGCTTTATGGTTAGGTTTTTTATTTGAGATTCTTCTATCCTTTTCAGATATGCCTGTATTGCTATGAACTTCCCTCTCAGGACTGCTTTTGCTGTGTCCCACAGGTTTTGGGCTGTTGTGTGCTCATTATCATTAGTTTCTAGAAATTTCTTGATTTCTTCTTTGATGTCATTGTTAACCCATTCATTATTTAATAGCATGTTATTCAATCTCCATGATTTTGGGTGTCTTTGATTTTTTTCTGTGAGGTTGATTTCTAGTTTCAAGGCATTGTGATCTGAAAAGATGCTTGATATGATTTCAATTTTCTTGATTTTGCTGAGGCTTGTTTTGTGTCCTATCATGTGGTCTATCTTTGAAAATGTCCCATGTGCATTTGAAAAGAATGTATATTTTGCTTCTTTGGGGTGGAAAGTTCTATATATATCAGTTAGATCCATGTGGTTTAGTGTGTTGTTCAATGCCTGTATATCCTTGGTGTTTCTTTGCTTTGATGATCTGTCTGTTGTTGATAATGGAGTGTTGAAGTCCCCTACTATGAGTGTGTTGTTGTTGATATCCTTTTTGTGGTCTTCTAGTATTTGCTTTATGTATTTGGGTGCTCCTATGTTGGGTGCATATATGTTTATCAAAGTCATATCTTCTTGATGGATTGTTCCTTTAAGTATTATGAAATGTCCTTCTTTGTCTCTTTTTATTGCCCTTGCTTTGAAATCTGTTTTGTCTGATATGAGGACTGCTACCCCGGCTTTTTTTTCCGGTCTATTTGCTTGGAATATTTTTCATATCCCTTTACTTTCAGTCTGTGTAAATCTTTTGTTTTCAGGTGTGTTTCTCATAGACAGCAAATATGTGGGTCCTGTTTTCCTATCCATTCTGTTACCCTATGTCTTTTAATTGGAGCATTTAATCCATTTACATTTAAGGTTATTATTGACGTGTATTTATTCATTGCCCTTTGTACCTCTGTTCCTCTCCTCTCTTGTTCTTTTCTTCTTTTTTCTTAGAACACTCCCTTTAGCATCTCTTGCAATGCTGGTTTGGTGGAGATGTATTCTTTCAGTCTTCCTTTGTCTGAGAAACTCCTTATTTCACCTTCTATTATGAACGAGAGCCTTGCTGGGTAGAGTATTCTTGGTTGTAGGCCTTTGTTTTTCATTGCTTGAAATATTTTTGACCATTCCCTTCTGGCTTGTAATGTTTCTGTTGAGAAATCAGTTGATAGCCTTATCAGAGCTCCCTTGTATGTTATTTGCTGTTTTTCTCTTGCTGCTTTTAGGATTCTCTTTGTCTTGAAATGTTGCCATTTTAATTATGATGTGCCTTGGGGTTCCTCTTCATTGGAACTCTCTGTGCTTCCTGAACTTGTATAACTTATTCTCTCATCAGGTTCGGAAAATTTTCTGTCACTATTTCTCCTATCAGTTTTTCAATTCCATGCTCCTTTTCTTCTCCCTCTCTAATTCCTATGATCCTGATATTATTGCTTATCATGCTATCCTGTAATTCCATTATATCTTGTTCATATTTTTTCAATCTTTTTTCATTTTGCTGTATTGTCTGGGAGTTTTTCTCTACATTATCTTCTAACTCACTAATCCAATCCTCTGCTTCGTTTAGTCTGCTTTTGACTGATTCTACTGTGTTTTTCAGTTCAGAGATTGCATTCTTAAGTTCTTCCTGGTTCTTGTTAACAGTTTCTATGTCTTTTTTTATGCTGGTGTAGATCTCTGCAAGTTCCCTGTAATTTTCTTGGAGCTGCTGGTAACTTCCTTGGAGGTTGTCATAGTTGATTTTAAGGATGTCGAGTATATTGAGCTTCTTTACCACCATTGTTTTGAATTCCATGTCTGACATTTGGGCTATGTATATTTCATCTATCTTTCTGAGGATTCCTCTTTTCTCTTCATTGAGGGGTTATTTTTGCATCTTACCATGTTGGATTCTTTTTGTTTTTATTTATTTATTTATTTATTTGTTTGTTTTTTTGGGGGGGGGTGGTCTGCTTTGACTTCCCTTCTTTGTGGTGTGAGATTCTTTATCGGAGATCTGGGGGTTTCAGTGGTGCAGTCTCTTTGATATCCTGAGCCTGATGTTCTTGAGTTACCCTTTATGTCCTTTGTTTATGCTGTTTGGTTATATTTCAGATGTTCTTTGGTAGGATCTTCCTTCTGGCTAGTTGGTTGAGAGTCACTCTATCCACTTTGTCTTGAGTTATTTTGTGGATATGCTGTTAAAAACATAAACACACAGCCCAGGCAGGAGACCCACACCCTCAAAAAGTATCCCCCACTCTCTATCCCGCTATCGTCAGCCAACGAGCCCGTATTAATATAAATGTAAAGAGATTAGAGCATTTATACTATAAGAAGAATAGATAAGAGATGTTTTTGGAGAGGAAAAATATAATTTTTGATAGAGGGGGTGATAGATTAATAATAGTTGAGACTGTGCAAGCCAGTAGGTAATATTTACATTGTATGTTAATAAAAATAGAAGAAAAGGATGGAAAAATGCATAATATAGTAAGAAAGTGGGATTGTATTGTATTGGGTTTATATAGTAGTTATATTCTATTATTTAGAGTGATAGGGGGGCTAAACTAGACACACAAACAAATAAACAATGATTAAAGAGAAAGGGTGAGAAGGAGAGGTTATGGGCAACACGTTAGAGATAAAGTTTGTTGTTCTTTATGGAAGGGGAGGAAACCCCCCCAAAAAAAACCCAAGAAAAGAGAAGAAAGAAAGAAAGAAAAGAAGAAAGAAGAAAGAAGAGAGAGAAAAAATTGAAAAAAAAAACCACAACCCCCCCCAAAAAAAACCCAAGAAAAGAGAAGAAAGAAAAGAATAAAGAAGAGAAAGAATAAAGAAGAAAGAAAGAAAGAAGAAAGAGAGAAAAAAATTGAAAAAAAAAAAAGCGACGTTTTTACTCCGTTTTAGCCTTGGTGTGTTGCCTTCTTCTTCTGCGTCCACAGCTGGTCTAGTGTGGCAGGTCAGAGGTTCTTGTTTCTTGCAGCACTGGTGTGCGCCCGAGGTTGCTGCAATGGTGCGCGCCCGCGGTTGCCGGCATGGCGCACTCCCTTGCTGCCCGCTGGAGCCAGCTGAGGTGTCCTTGCGCGTGAGCCCCTGCACGGGCGTGGCGGCCCGAGAGTTTGCCCCACGGTTGGCGCCTATTGTCCCCGGGCTGAGGTGTTTTTGCGCTCGCATGCCCGTGCCCTTAGTCCTGCTGAGCCGAGCTCCGAGAGTTGGTCTCTCGCCTCTTAGGGCGGGGCCCCGGACACTTGTGCTCAGTGGAAGTGAGCGTCTGTGAGTCGCTGCCGCCTGCTGTTCCGGCGCCGCAGCCGCCCGCCTTCCCTCACCCGTCTGGGTGGGCACGAACAGAGCCTGAGCTAGTGGTCTGCTTTCCGGCCTGGGGCCGGGCCCGGCGCCCACAGCAGCTGGCTAGGGGTATCTGCGCACGGTCCTCTGCGTGTTCAGTGGGCCCTCCCTGTGCCCGTTGGGGCACTGATCTTATGTCCGTTGGGGAGTGTCCGAGGGACACCTGGACTCACGCCCCGCGCACCTGGGCCAGTGAATGAGGGCACTTCCCTATGCGTGCCCCCGGGACCCAAGGGTAGGGTTGGGGAGTGGATGAGCGCGCCTCTCCGCCTGTGCTCCTCAAGAACAGCCTACCACCCCCAAACTTTTCTTCCCTCTCCACCGTCCACTAGAGAAAAATATAAAGGAGAATTATGTTCTCACTTGCCTGGGAGCACGCTGTCTCCTGTCCTTCAGCGCCAATGCTACTTGGTCGAGTCCCGTCTCTGCCAGCGGGCAGAGATCCGCTCTTCTCCCGACTCCTCTCCGGGGTAGCCTGTGGTCGCCAAAAATCCTTTGTGTGCTTCCAGCCGCAGCTCGGGCAGCCGCCCCAGTCAGGAATCCCATTTCGTCCCCTTTTCCTCTGCTATCCTCACTAAACAGGTTGTTCCCAGATGGATTTTCTCTAATCCAGCAGTGCCAAGGCTCGACTCCTGCCAGTGTCCAGCTGCTCACTGAGATGTTCTGTCTGCAATTAGCCCAAACTGCAGATGGGTCTCGGGAGCCTGAAAACGCAGCCTCTCCTCACTCCTCCACCATCTTCCCCTCTCAGTCCCCATTTTAGAGGCCAGGAAATTGAGGCCTGAGGAGAGAATAATTGGCTCAGCATCATGCAAAGGGGTGACTTGAGGACCAGAGCACAGATGTGCCGCATCATCCCTGTGCTTCCCACACATATCCCAGATGACATGTAACAGGAGGGCGGGTGGCTGTCCACCTTGAATATGGAGGTGAGCAGGGCAGCTATTGGTTAGATGAATCATTCTCTTGAAGAAACAAATATGAGTCTTAAAATTGTTCATGAAAAGCAAGGTGTAAAACACTTCAGAAAATTCCTGAAATGTCTAGGGTTTTGTTGGCTTCATTAATCATTAAGAAGGAACTTTGTACTTTCAGGAAAAAATTAGTTTTGCAAGGAATCTGCTACAAGATCCATAAAAGGCAGCTGTCTTTGTTGAAGAGGACTTTCTTTTGCCTGCTTCATTGAGGAATTTCACTGTCTCAGCTGCTTTGCAAATCAGCTACTTCAAAAGAAATCATCTGTACTGTTGTATATGTAATGGCAGGAGATGTTCCTGTTTGGGGACAAAAGTCACCCAGGAAAAAGGAAACGGTTAGCCTTCCCCTTTTCTTTGATACTCTCCTAAGTTAAGCCGGAAAATGTGTACCATTTTTCATGTTGATCTTCCAGCTGGAACTGTATTGAGCACTTCATAGGTGACAAGCACAGGTCTAGGTTTTTATGCTTAGCTCCCTGGGCTGAGTGTGGTGGATAGGCACTCATCCTACCCTCCTGCTCATTTGCTTTTCTAGACTTAGACGTTGGAGGCCAATAGCCGCATTTCTGGGTTCCATCACAACATGGGTTTGTGGCAAGGTGGTGGGAGAGCCAGTCAGACGAACTGGTGGGCGGTCTGGGAGGCAGAAGTGAGATGGGGAACCTTGCTTCTGCCTTTGCTGCTGCTGCTGGTAAGCAGGTTGAAAGGGTTTTTCTGCAGCAGCTTGAGCAGGCACCCCAGGCAGGAAGCAGGGTATGCAGTTCGTGGGCGGGGTTCTTGGGGAGATTTTCTGGTCCTCTTTGAGCCGAGGGCATTTGTCCCTGTAGCCCCAGAGTTAGTGACTTATCATTGGATCTTTGCTAAGCCATGTGTCTCTGGGTCTTTGTCACTCAGCAGTGACTTGATTCCTCAGCTCCTGTTTAGGGCAGAGGTGGCAGTTCTCTTGGTGGGCCAGTTCTGGGGTGCTGCTCTGAGAGTTATTTTTGAAAACCCAGCTAGGGCCCACCCCTCCAGCCCTTGAAATAATTTTGTAAGTCCCTAATCCTTCAATTAACATACACTGTCTTAGCCCATTCAGGCTGCGGTAACAGAGTATCATATACTGGGTGGTTTAAACAAGAAATATTTATTTTTCATACTTCTGCATGCTGACAAGTTCAGTATCAAAGCACTAGCAGATTCATCTAGTGAGAGCCTACTTCCTGGTCCATGGACAGACAGCGGTCTTCTTGCAGTGCCCTCACATGGTGGAAAGCGTGGGGGAGCTCTCTGGGGTCTCTAAGGGCACTAATCCTATTATGAGGCTCCACTCTCATGACCTAATCACCCTCCAAAGGTCCAGTTTCTAATTCCATCACATTGGGGTTAATTTCAACATATGAATTGGGGGGGGGCAGGGAGGAGCACAAATATTCAGACTATAGCATGCATCTTATGATGATGCATCTTAGACTTGAAGCATGGTAGCTACTCTTTCTTAAGTGCTTCTTATTAATGGAGGCATTTTGTATTGGTGTCTTGAGTTAGGGAAGGTCACCAGGTTGTCCGTGGGGATGTAGGCTGTAAACCTAGGTATGTTTCCTGTGTACTCTGTCTTACTATCTGGAAAATTTGTGTGGGTTACACGGTCACCTGAATATTTGCTTATCCTGCGTGTTTCTGGTAAACGTTATTTGTCAGGGGGAATAACAATAAATTCATCGTCTCAATTAGTTCATTTTATATTTTCATTTGAAAAGTACCTTATGAACGTCATTTCTTCTTAGTTTTCTGCTATAAGCATCTGGACTCTTAACTTTTCTGCAAATACATTGTATTCATTTCTTCTTGACTTAAATTTGTCTTTCCTTTTAACTAAATCATGCTCATTCTTTAAGTGCTATTCCAAAGACTTCCCTGGTAACTCCAACTCTCACTTTTCACTGAAACCTTAAAACACCACCTCTATTATCTCATTGAACACTTAATGGGTATTTTTATGTTTTTTTCCTAGATTGTAAGCCCTTTGAGTAAACAAACCATTACATTAATAATGATAACAATAATAGTATTAGCATCATTATAAGGCACTGATTTGTACCAAGCACTCATGTGTATTATTTATATTTCTCATAACAACATTGCACAGTATTATCTCATAATTTTGTCACTTGTACTTTTTAATCTTATAGGAAGGGACTTTTTTCAGACTTAAACAGGTTTTTGTCAAACATCAACTATGTTGGATCACGCCCCCCACCTCCCCACCCTGTGGATATCCACACTCATGACTCCTGGGTTTTTCATGCCTGCCTTTCTCTATCGTTGCACCAAACATGTGCTCTCATACACATGCCTGGTCTTGTCTTTGTCCTCTGTGTTTCTTGTCACTTGCTCGTGCACTCAACAGTATGGGACGTGCTGCCTTGCCCCCGTGTCTCTGCTCCTCCTTTCACTCTGGTTCTTTGTCCCACTGTGTGCTCCTCCACACCTTCTCTGTCCTCCTATTCAGGGACGTTTGGGTGCTCCTGGTGTTTGCAGCTACAGACAACTCTCTTAGAATATTCCCCACTGTCGCCTGGAATATGTGGGAGCATTTCTCCAGAGCTGCACCTCTGGAATCACAAAGTCACAAGACAGACTTTCTGATTCCATTTGCCCTCAATCAGAGCATCCCTCTTCAATCCCTGAATGTCCAGAGAGGACAGGAATCCTGCCCTGCATAGCCCATGACCTGGACTGAGCACATTCAGGGGCCCATAGGGGGAAAGCAGGGAGATGTGAAGAAGGTGAGGTGCCATTGGGAGAACTGAGGCCAGGGTGGGACCCCACACTGGATCTCAGGTGCGGGTGGGAGGTGGGAGCACCTTTGGAGGGTGGGAATTTGTGCTATGGTGACATCACAGAATTCACTGTGAGGTCACTACTGGGCAGTGGTACATGGAATCCCACCTATAGCTTCCTGCTCTGGCTCCTGTTCAGCAGGGTCCAAGGTTACCATCTCCAGGCTGGATGTCACAGCAGCTGCAGCAGGAACCTCAGCCTCTGGCTGCCCATGCTCCCCCAAGGCCTTGGGCAAAGGGCTGCCCCTTGAGCCTGTGGTGGCTATGACTGCACTGCACTGTGCCGGGCTGTCTGTGACCGTCCTCAAGGCAGAGTGGCCTGCTGTCTGTCACTGGCAGAACCTGGATGGGTGGTGTCTGCTCTCCTGACAGGGAAGGGCCAGCCTCTTTCCAGGTATCTGTGAGGACAGGAGCCCAGCTGTCTGTCTGTCCCCTGGCTGCTCAACCGTTGTCTTTCTGTCCCCTCTGGTGGAGGCAGCTGGAAGAAGGGCCCGTGCTCTGTGGTGAGGGACTCTGTTTTCTCCCTGTTCTTCCCTTTTGAGGCCTGTGCCCCGACTTCTACCCGGTTTTCTCCTGTTGCTGACTCTCTACAAGGATGAGACAAGGCTCCTGCTTCTGGACCGTCAGCTGTTTCCACAGTAGTCTGGCTGGTGTCTCTGCCTCTGTAAGAGCCACACCCACACTGCCATCTGTGGGGGATTCTGTGTGCCCCCAGAGCCATGCTGCAGCACCTGCCTTCACCATGGTGAGACCCTGAGGACCTGTTGGCCACTCCTGGCCTGCTGTTTGCCTCTTCTTTAGCAGGGGGGGGGGGTAGGGGGATGCACTTTTGTCCTGACTGCCTTTGCCTCCTGGCCTTGCAGGCTTGGGGGAGGCTGTGCTCATAGGACCAGCTGCACAGACTGTTGCCACCGCTGCTGCTACTCATGTAGTGGACCCTTTGGCCACAACTGCAAGTTTGGTGACTGTTGGAGGAATGAACTAGGGGTGGCTTGACTGGGCATTTCATGAGTGGACTACGTGAGTGCAGGCATATGGAGTCCATTCCCCCCCCCCTATTGTCTCCCCCAGTGTAGCCAGAAGGGGTAGCCTTAGACACCTCCAGAAGCATGTGACCATTATGCCCCACCATGGAGCTGTTGGCTATTCCTCAGGGGAGGAGAAATAAATGAGGTAGAGAAGATGGAAAGTGAGGCCTGAAGCATCTCCATATTGACAACATATAAGGGAGATATTTTGAGGTTCAGTGCATTGTCCTTGAGGAGAAGCAGAGTTTGCTGCCGCCAAACATGCATTTTTGGGGTATTGATTATTTTAAGCTGGCTATTTTCAAGAAGCAAAAGACTAACAAAACAAGACAAAATGCTTTGACCTTCATCTAACTTCCTGAAAGAATTTAGATAGAGACTCTGCTCCAGGAAGGGAGTTATCATTCTAGATACCTATAGTTTAGTATGAACTAATGTGCTGGACAGGAAGGGACCTAGCAAATCCACCTCTGTGTCCCATTGTTAAAGATGGCCCAGGAAACATCTGCTTTTTCATCTCTATGTGAATTGCCTTCCTGCTCTTTGAAGTCCCAACACACTATTCTTCTCTACCTTCTCCTTAGCTCATTATGGCATGTAAGTCTTCAGTGCTCATTTTGTCCTCAGGTCTCATATTAATACGTTCATACATATTAAATTTGGTAATTTTTTCTTGTTAATCTATCTCACGTCAATTTGACTATTAGACCAGGCAGAAGAACTTAGAAGGGTAGAGGAAAACTATTTTTTCTCCCCTACAGCTGTTTAATGTAGGGATCCCTCCACAGCATCTGTTCAAGGGGCATTTAGGTCCTGCTTGAACAACAGAAAATGATTATTACAGTTCCCTATGAAAACCCTTGGCTGCTTCTATTTTACACAATCTGATGTCTTTCTTTGAGTAGATTCCTAGAAGCGAGTCAGAGTATGGCTCAAACAAAAGAAGGTCTTTCTCATGGTTAAAAATGTTCCACAACAGCTGAAACTGAGTTGGGACAGTATGTGTTCAAGAAGAGCATGGGCAACCAGGGTGTTGTGGATATAACATGGACAATGAGATTAGAACAGCTGGGAAGTTCAGATTTATGGTCCACTTGGGAGAAGACCTACAATACTCTCCAAAGGACAAAGGCAAACACAGGTGTGTACATGAATCTGTCAGTCTTCCCTGCACGGTGTTGCTGAAGGTCCCAGAGGAAGTGCTAAGCATACCTACCACACTATCACCAGGACTGCATGATGTGACAGGACCTACCCACTGCTCAGGACTATCTATTTTCAAGACAATTCTGCCCCTGGACTTGGTCTCCCTGTAGGGATAAGATACCACAACCCCAGGAGAGGGGCTGTGGGAGCTGCCCATCTCCTTCTGGGACCTTGACCCCACTACCTGGCTATGCTCATCTTCCACTGCCTGTTGTGACCTGTCCCATCATACACCCTTTGCCTCAGCCCCCAGCATTTGCCTCCACAAGAGAGTCATGATCCTTCCCTCTAAAATGCATCATCACCTGCACAGGGGTAAGCATACCTCATAGGAGATGCAAAAGTGAGGTGCACAGCAATATATTATCTCCACTTAATTGATAAGAAAATTGGGGTGTAGAACTACCGACTTTCTACTTATGTATTTTCATGTTCTAGATCTCCAGGTAGAACCAGAATTCCCTACAAGGGCCTGGAGGGGTCTGGCTGGCATAAGCATAGCTCTGATCCTATTGTAACTGCACAGAAATTTCATTTCTTTAATATGATCTTTTCTCCTTTCTTTCCTTTTGATTCAAACTGACCTACCTCATCCATCTCTATGACTCACCTGCTTCCTTCTTTCTTGTACATCCACGCCCTTAATCATTAAGCCCTCAGAGCAATGAGGCCCTGATTCACATAAAATAATCTTAGGAATAAAGCCTCAGGTCTGTTGACCACAGACAGTTTCCAACTAGAGATGGCATCTAGGTTTCAGTTGTGTTTCAGCTCCAGGTTCAGGAAAGCTTTGAAACCAGACAAAAGGATGCTACGACTGACATAAGGACCAGACGCACTAATTGCCCAGTCCCTATGGTAGTCCAGACCAATGAACAGAGACATGACCCTAACTCCCTAGCCTTTTTCCCCTATATAACTCATCCCCAGGAAGTCATCAGAAAGTCAGGTGTTTGAGTATTAGCATACCTGTCTTCCACATGGATCACTTCCCCAAAACTAATTCTTACCTTTTTTGCTGCAAGCTCCTGTTAGTATCTTATTGGGCTTTAATGAGTACAGGCAAATGGACCCTTTTAGTTCAGTAACACTATCGTGGGTTGTTAGTAAATACTTTATGAATGACCTTTGGTCATTGTGTTGTGATCTCCTGTGTTACTGCACAGGAAAGCCAGTATCATCTTTGGGTCCTGGTCCCTGAGAACTGGGCCTGTGTGATTTGGTACCACTTCCCAAACATTAGCAAAGGAACCTGTACTGGGGACTCTTGTGGGGGTTGACACTTGACCTGTGACCACGCTCATGCATGAAGGAGTGTAACACTAAAAACAATCTCCATGACAGGTCAAAAGAGAGATTGTGGAAAAAAGGAAAAATCATTTTTGCTTTCCTGCTTTTTGAACAAGGGATCTGATGTTTCCATTTTGCACAAGGTCCTCCAAATCATGTAGCCCCTCTGTCCTTATGACTCATAACCTAATAGTTTTATTCAAGAAGCTATTTGTTTACATTAGAGAATATGAACACATAAAAAGGGAGACAAATTGTCCTGTCTTTGCTCTTTTAATTCCACTTCCAATATTAGCATTGTAAAACAATCACATTTTTCATGTATTAACAATCTTAAAATTTTTTTTTGGCAATGAAACAAGCAATTCTTTCAGGAGATAAAGGCCAACATAGTCAATACTATGAATTTTCCTTTTGATGCAGAGTTTAGCAAAATTATAGATACTTAGTACATGTTTTTATTCATTGTCTTTCCATTTAAGGATGACCAAGTGTTATAAATTTGCTATATTTTTTTCTTAATCCTCATCTGAGGAAATGTGGATATGTTTCATTGATTTGCAAGAGAGAGAGAGATGTGAGAGAGAAACATTGATCTGTTACCTCCCACACATGCATGGTCTGAGGATCGAACCTACACATGTGCACTAACTGGGAATCGGAACCTGAAACCTTTTGGTGTATGAGATGACGCTCCAACCAACTTAGCCACCAGCCAGGACAAATTTACTGTTTTGTAGAAATAATGCAGAGATAAGAAAAAACAAACTTAGTTTTAATTAAATGAACTATGTATAACTTTAAGGGCATTTGTTTTTTAATGTTTTAGATATATTACAGATCAAACTGAGTGCTCCAAATAGGAACATAGCACATTTATGTAAATAAGCCCCCAGAATCTTATTGTCACAAAGTCCCAGGTGATCCTGATGAACTGGTCTAGTCCAATTTCTTCAGAATGTCTGCCCTGAGTCATTGGCTTAAAATGATCAGATTTTTACATAATTTCATCCTTCCTCAGGATTCTTAAAAAATTCTGAGTTTTGAGACAATTCTTTGACTAGGGGTTGGGGAAGATGAAGAAAGAATTTTCTGGAAAAATAATTATTTTCTTTATTCCTTAGAGAGGAAGGGTTATATACTGAGCAGAGATATTTTTTGATGAAAGACTTAGATGGTATGTTTGTGTTTTTAAAAAATGCACATTTAGATAAGTCAATTTAAAAATTATTTTAATATTAAGTTTTACTTTCATGTCTTTATTCTTTGGTCTTCCAGGAAAGAAGGCCGTAATTCATGAGAACTCGTGGTTATTCTTGATTATTAGGCAATTCAATATGTTACTAGTCAATTTAGAGTTGGTATACATTTCCTGCCTCTCCTCCCACAGCCTAGTTGACTCTCATTAACATCTCCATCACAAGCAGTGGCAAGAGATTAGAAATGAAATACAAGCACATCACTGTTGCTGTGATCCGCTCAGGGTATAATTTTGAGGTGCACTTAATGTACTCAGTGCCCTTGTTGTTACTTCTTTCTGACTTTAAAATGAAATGCAAGCCAAAACTCATAATTGGATGGCAGTCACACTCCAGTGAAAGTTTGCATGAATGTATTCCCTCTGTTGGATTTTGAAACTTTGAAATGTATCTCTTATCAAAAGCAGATTTACTTATCTTAAAGAAACTGAAAATCTAAGAATGCCAATAATGGAGAGTAATTTTTGAAGGGGAGTAATCATACCACCCTTGCTCAGGCTGGTTTAAGCCTGCTTTAGTCATTCTGCAGTATCTAGGAATGGAGGAGGGACTGCAGTTTCTTCTCTCAGTCATCAGTCTGTTTCTGTGACAGCACTAGGATGGAATTTCGGGGCTGACTTGGCCTTTGGAGCATCAGAAAGTAGAGCTCTTCTCAGAGGCAGTGGGACCTGAAGTCTGCCTTATCTGAGCGTGGAGGGTCTCCTTCCTCCACGGTTCCTGTACGCTCTAAGAGCCCACTGTGATGCCAGTCTCCTATCATCCCTGGAGCTGATCCTGGATCCTGTCCTCACCCTGTGCCTGAGGGTGGAGATTGTGACATTTTTTGATTTATAGGCCAGTTGGGGCTGGTGAACGTAGGATGGGGGGTGGCACCAGATGTGAGCAAGAGAAGCTTAGCTTTGGGTCCTGGAGGTGGGGTTGTAGAGAACTCTTAACTGGGGGAGTCAAGCCCCTCCAAAACTAAGTGTTAGCTGTATGGCATTAAGAGATACTGTCATTTACTATAAAATGTACAGGTCGAACAGCAGACTCAGGATGTTATTCTAGTTCTTTAACTAGCTGGGGCTTTGGGCAAGTACTGTAACTTCTATGAGTCTTTTTTTATATGTAAAAACTGGGAATGTCTGAGACCCTTCTCAATAATATAAATCTTGGGTGCATAATTCTATTAAGAAAATGGTCCTTATTATTATTACCGAGCAAAGTGGGGCCCACTCACGTGGCACATTGGTGTAAGACCCAACAATTAATGTTGAGAAAAATAGGTCTTTATTTACAATATTCCAGCCTTGGGGGTGCTGTGAGCACTCCTGCTCAGAGCCCTGTTCTCCCATGAGACCCAGCACTTCCTTTGCTCCCCAAAAGGCTCTAAGCCAAAACTAAGCCCAATAGTTCCCCATCCCTTATCTGTCAGCTCTCTCCTTCATGATCTGGGGTGCATTGTCCTCAGTCTCTGTATAATAGTCCAGGAAAGCATGTGCCATGTTATAGTGCATCATGGTGAAGTCTAGGAAAGGCACAAGCCCTAAAAGAGTGTCCTTCCCTCATGTCCTGAGTTCCAAGGGTCCAGATAGAGTCTGGGTCTACAAGACAGAATCCTTGCTGGCTTCAGAGTCACCTAGAACTGTCACAAACAAAACAGTGGCATGCCTGCTTTCTTACTAGCCCAGGCTGCACGGTTGAATCCTGACTACAAACTGCATAGCTGCTGCTTCTCACATGGCTGCTACAACCTGCTGATCCATCATGCTCCTTTCATCATGCTTCTTCTCATGGCAGACAGCAGGGCCCTTCTTCATCCTTTCAAATGGCATGGCCCCTTCTTCCACACCAGAGCTCAATGGCGGACCCCCTTCTTTCATTCTTTCCAACTCCATGTTCCCTTCTTTTACATCAGACTTCATGGTGGATGCCGGGGCCCTTCTTCATTCTTTCAAACATCATGGCCCCCTTCCTTATGGCTCCCCCTTATTTTAAATGCTTACCCAGAGCCCCATATCTCATTGTTATGAAAAGTATCCTTAGCTGTACCCAGCACAGCTTCCTTTCAGGAAAAGCTGGGTCTTTTACCTTGTTATTGATATGCAAAGTACCTCAAACCATACCATATCATCCACCCTTTTATTGACCTTTTACTTGGGTAGTAGTGCAGCTATTATGTTAGCTAGCAGCCTGCCATAGATATGTAAAGTACCATAAAAGCTGTATTATCTTCTTCCCTCATCCCCAAAACCATGGGTTGTGGGAACTTTGGTGGAAGGCCCCTGCCCTGTTACATTATTACTGATTAGAAATACTGTAGAATTAACAGAGCATGAAAAAAAAAAGCAGATAATGTGGTTTTATTTATGTGGTACTATACTGTACATTAGATCCCCAGAACTTGTTAGTCTTGTAACCGGAAGTTTGTACCTTTTGGCCAATATATTCCATTTCTCCCCCACCCCAGCTACTGATAACCATCATTTTATTCTCTTTTTCTTTGTGTGAAGCCGAATGATTTCTCTACTAATTGTACATTCTTTTTATATAAATATATATTTATATTATTATTACATTATAATGTTAATGAGTTATTATACATTATTATTGATACATTTATATTATAATTTGAATATACTCATATATTTAAATATATACATATATAATCATGGTATTACAATTAAAAATAATTTTTACCAGTCTATCTCAGCTGTGCTAAGAATAAGCAAGGATCTGGGTGGTTCAGAAGCAGCAGGCACGGCATGGGGAAAGCAGTGATACTTGAAGGGAAAGGTCTTCAAAGAACACCTGAAACTCACAGGAGTGGCAGTTGCTGTTACCTGGCCCAAGGTAGTCTTCTTTCAGAAATTCTGGGGTTATCAGAACAATAGGGTTCCCATGTATACGGATGAAAGCATTTGTTAAAAACAATGTGCTTAGGCTAAGTTAATTGCAATTGTTTCTTCTAATCCCTTGACATCCTGGCAGTCTGGATAGCCACAGAACACAACAGGCTTTGGGAAGCTCAGGTCACGGGGAACTTCTGGGCACCCACGGGCTGTTAGGTTACCAATGACAGTCCTTCAGTTTCTCACCTGCTGGTCCAGCATCAGATAAAATAAGGATCATTTGTTTTAAAAACTGATTTTCAATAAATCTCAATCAAGGCCTACTCTCCCACCTAGAGTGCAGTATATATTTGGCTGATAAAAGTCACCAAATCAGCCAAGAATGTTAATGGTTGGCTATTTTTGAGAATACTTAGATCAGTTTGTGGGAAGAGTCATCAATCTTTGTGTTCCGACTATTTAAGAGCAGGCAAATGACCAGCAGAGTCTGAGGAAGCTTGGCCTATCTGCCTATTGACTTCTCTTCTCCCTTATCCCAGCACTTCCCACAGTGGCAGATGAACGGTGACTCAAATGGCAGGGGAAAGGCAGCAGAGTTATACCTGGGGGGAGACAGACCTCTGAGCATTTTTTATTCGAGAAAAAAATTTTCCCATGTAAAAATGGTCTTGGAAATATATAGTAAATGCTCGGGTTTTATCCTGAAAATATTAAAAACAAAGCCACCAGAAATAAATGAGACTTCCAGTTCAGCAAAAATGATAACATTGATTTCATGTCTCAAGAAATTGAATTGTTAGGTTGTAAATCAGTGGTTTCTTTTGTGCTTCTCAAAAAAGACTGAGTGCCTTACAAGATAATTTGTATTGTATTTTATGAGCATCTACTATTTAAAAGTGTGAAAATGCAACCCATTGTTGGAACACTGCATAATCAGATGGAGCTGGTCAATTTTAATAGTTTTTGCTGTCTTGCTGTGAGAACCACCCTGAGAGTGGCTGTGTTGTGCTGGGGGCCCCTTTACGCAGGCTTGCAGGCTCGCAGGCTCTTGTGGCTGTGCTAACTCATGTGAAAGTGGAAGCCAAAAAGAGGTGACAGGCAAGAATGACATTAATCAGGCTCTGATGAAATAATTTTAAATAATACCCCACCACAGCCTGGCTCCCATGAAAGTGACCTGCAAGGCCTGTCATACCTCCCTTTAAGCACCTCTTACTTGACGTTTTCCATTGGCCTCAGAGCCATGTACACACACGCAGGGTGAATGTTTTCCATCCTCTTTGAACATCTGGGCTATCTAAGGTCATTCAGTGGTTAAGTGCCGATTGGAACTGACAATAATATGAAATTTGCTTTTTAAAACTGTTAGAAACAAGGTCATAGTGACTCCCAAACCAGTAGCAAAGTCATTGGTAACAAAAGGCAAATGTAATTGAAGGGTCTTAAGGGCAAATGTAATTAAAGGATCTCTGAGAAGGGAGTGGATAACATTAGCATATTCACAAATCACAATAGGGGCATTTAGATGAACGCGTTAGATTGTACCTCCGGAGTATCCAGTCATGGAGAAACGGGAAAGGAGGAGAGGGGAGGGGAAACTAGTTGCATTAGGGTGGGGAAGCTAAGACTATAAAACCAGGTTCCTTTGTCTACTTGGCGTGCACATTCTCCTGGCTATGAGGGTGCGCCCGGCTCTGCAGACTCGTGAATAAAGGCCTCGCTTTACTGCTCAAGTCCTGTGTCCCGGTTTTTATTGTGAGCATTTCTCACAATTTGGGGGCTCGTCCGGGATCCTCCGCCTGTATGTGGGAAGGGCTCTGAGCCAAGGTGGGGAGACGTGTCCTACCCGCTTTTGGGTGGCCCGCTTGACCCAGGGCCCACCCGCCTCAGTGTCCGGAAACGACCCGAGACTTCTTGTTGGGACAGCAGTGGATCGACGCAGGGGGAAACAAAAGCAAACACCGCGGCAACCAGGCAACCTTGTGCACGGGCCAAGGTAGGAAAATTGGACTTAAGTACTGCCTTGGTGGTTGGGCATCCTCGGGAAGCTGATTGTGCGTGTGGCTGGTACGAGTTGTGCGTGTGGCTGGTACGAGTTGTGTGTGTGGCTGGTACGAGTGTGGAGTGCCTCTCCGCTGGGTCCGCTGTCCCGTGAGGGTGACGGCCGGAGTGCACCTCCGCTGGGTCCGTTGTCCCATGAGGGAAATGGCCGGAGTGCATCTCCACTGGGTCCGTCCTCCCGTGAGGGAAACGGCCGGAATGCACCTCCGCTGTGTCCGTTCTCCTGTGAGGGAAGCGGCCGGAGATGAACGAAGCATCTCGGTCTGTGTGCAAGTAAGCGAGTGTGGAGTGCCCCTCTGCTGGGTCCGTTAGGTTGAGAACACAGCCGGATTCAGCCATGGGAATCAGCTGAGGATGGGAAATGGAAATTTTAGGCCTAGGGGTGGGGACCAAAAGTAAGGAAGAACAGACAGTGGTAAATTATTGTTGTTTCCTTTAGCCAAAGGAACCCATTTAGGGGAAATCTGTCTTCTAGCCCTGATTTGGGTCTGATGAATGTTGGGTTTGTTAAGCCCTGGTCTTATATGTGTGTTCAGCTTTTTTGGATTGTTTGTTTGTTTTTGGAGAGAGAAGAGGGGGCATCGCTGTGTGGTTGCCTCTTGCTCGTGCCCCAGTTGGGGACCTGGCGTGTGGCCTGGTCGTGTGCCCTGACTGGGAGTTGAACCGGCGACACTTGGTTCGCGGGCTGGTGCTTGGTCCACTGGGTCACAACAGCCAGGGCCAGGCATCAGCCTTTAAGGAAGAGAGGGAATATACTCTCTGCTGATCACCACCTACCAGCAGATCCGCAGGTCTCTTCCCTGTAAAAAAGAAAAAGATAAGGCCTGAGACCCTCTGTCCTGTCTCCCATTGCCTTATAGCCCTGGCCAGCCGGCAGCCAACTGGGCAGAGGCACCGTGGACGGACAGTACAGACGGAAGAGGCCAGGAACACCTAGCAGATACCCCACCAGTATCCGCCCCCATGACACCTACGGCGCTGGTGGCAACTTATCTAAATTAAGAAAGGAATTGAAACAATGTAAGCAAGACCTAAAGAACTTCCCTGTTCCCTCAGAGCAGCCGGTTTCCCCTTAGGGAGGTCTCCATGGGTCCAGGACATATTAGATATGTCAAATGCTCCTTCAACAAGCACTGAAGTTAGAAACTTCAAACGCAATATGAAGCACTTGGTAAAGGACCCCCTTGGACTGGCAGAATAATTAGATCAGTTCCCCGGACCCAGCATATACAGGTGGACAGAATTAATGTCTATACTAGACATCTTCAGTGGGGAAGAGAAGGGAGTGATCAGACGGGCTGCTATGAGGATATGGGAAAGGGAACATCCCCCCCAGTCAGGGAATTGTCCCGGCCTAACAGAAATTTCCCAGTATAGACCCTGATTGGGATAACAGGCCGGAGGCTAGGGCTCAAATGAAAGACCTTAGGAGCTTCGTCATCAGGGAAATCAAGGAGTCCGTTCCCCATGCACAGAATGTCTCCAAGGCATTCGAAATACAGCTCCATCAGATCCCTGCAGAAGCTCAGTGACAAAATGAGGAAGTATTCTGGTCTAAATCCAGAGAATGCTGTGGGACAGGGACTCTTAAAAGTCACCATTGTAACAGAAACTGGCCAAATATTTGTAAGAAATTGCAAAAAGTAAATGAATGGGCCAATTAAAGCAACTGAAAAACTCCTCAGGAAAACTCAGAAAGTGTATGTTAGAAGAGAGGAGGAGAAGCAGGAACTTCAAAAAGCTGCAGAATATCTCTGCAAATCTAGGAACTTTTAGCTGCCAGATACTGAGTTTGAGTACTGTCCTTCGCCGTGTGGAAAAGAACAAGGATTGGAAGCATGTTATGGTTAAATCTAAAGCAGTAAAGGGTATTTAGAAAGTTTGTGAATGTTGCAAAAAGTCTGTGGAAAGTCATAAAAATGTATAGAAAGGTTGTGAAAGTTTTTAAACCTGGGAAAAGGGAAACCTCAACTACTTGTGGTCTAATTGTATGGTTACTGTACCTCTGTATTGGCATTAAGCCATTGGGGACCTATGAAAGGTCATTTGGAATTCCCTGTTTGGTTTGGCATTTAGCTGTTGGAGACCTAGAATTCTCTGAGGCCTAGGAAGGGTCTGGAATTCTCTGTATTGGTACTGGCCATATAATCTGAAAGGAAAATTGAGGTTTCCCAGAGAAAATTAAAAAAACTTCACATGTAGGAAAGTGAACAAAAGAAAGTATAAGGCATGGAAATGCAATTTTAGAGAATATTAGAAGGACAAGAATTTTCCTTCACACTGTATATTTTTCTCCCTACCTGATCCCTCCAGAACTTGGCAATTTAAAGAAGTAAGTAATTACATTAGGTTTCTTTGCATAAAACTAAAAAGACAGTTGCTAATGGTGGTTATGTCAGCCGAGGCTTTGACTGGAATGTCATGCCTGAAGGAGGAATGCTTAGGCTAATGAAAGCCCATGAGGGAAAGACCTAGCACCTTGGGTGGTTGTGCGGTCCATGGCAATCTTTCTAGGGAAAAAAACGAAGATTGCTTCCCTAATAAATGGCTAGGAAGAAACTTAAGGCACAATGGAAAACCCAAAGGATTTGGGAAAGCATGGGTTTTACAGGCAAGGCCAGATGGCAGGTGTGTGGCTCAGCTTCTTGCCCAGGGGGCAGACTGAAGGTCAACCTGAAGAGTCTTTGTATAAGTTCCAGCAAAGCAGACTTAAAAAAATCTTATGTGGTCAATCACTGCTCTTGTTGTGTTTATGCAAATGAACAGGCTAAATGAAAACTGGACTTAATGCAGTCCCTTTAATGACAAGGAGGGTAATCTTAGGGAGAAAAATCATGATTTGAGGAAAATCACAATGCTCAGTGGTAGACTATAAACTAGTGCAGCTAACTGTGTCTATAAAGTTCATTTTAATTCAAAGTTTGTTTTCATTCGAAAGTTAAAACAGGTCTGTGATATCAACAATGCTTAATTTACAGGCAAGAAGAATGTCAAATGCCTTGCAACTGGATGTCTTCCCAATAAGACAGTCTTGCAAATTTAAAGACTGGTTTGTGAATTGTGTTGTGTGAATAAACATGTATGTGTTCTTTCTGTTTTCATAGGATATAAGCCTATAATCTCATTACCTGAGTGATTGTCTGTACATAGAAGCCTCACTTAAGAAGCCCATCTGCATTGCTGCCTCCTGAGACTCAACAGTTTGGCTGAACTAAGTGGTTGGGTTGGCGAAGTATGGGTTGGTCAGTGGGCTTCACTTTAAACTGGTCTCTCATTTGCTTAAAATAACTTTCACCAAGGAGCTCCTTCCCGAAACTGCCAGCCTCTCCAGTGCAACCCTCTTCTTCTGACACTGAACCAGCCACAGACCTTAAGTCAGGAACCCCATGTGGCTGCCAGAGTTTATGGCCTAAAAGCTAATGTATCTGACATAAATCCAGTAGGGTGGCTAGGTCTTCACTTAGTGACAACTACTCCTTCCCTAGAAAATCTAACTTCTTTCAGCTACACCTCAGAAAAGACTCCAGAATAATCCAGCCAAGGTAAAGTTTTTAAGGTATTAGATCTCAGACAAACCTTAGAGATAGAGACTGGGTACGGAGACGCAAATGCTTGGGTAGAATGGGTCAAGTTTGCTGTTAATTCCCTGAATAAAAACAACTGTTATGCTTGTACCACAGGGAGACCCCAGGCACAGGTCGTACCATTTCCACTAGACTGGGACTCTGACCCCTCGGGAATGGCCTGTATGCTCGCTCTCTACCAGGATGAGAATGCCTGGGGAAATGGGACTTGCAGAAGCTTGTCTCTCCTCTTCCCTCTATAAGGAGTAATGGGACTCAATCCCTCCCTTCATACTCAGTGGGGCCCATGAATTACTCTTCTTGCCTCTCTAGGTGGGAAGCGAATTCGGGTACCCCTGCAGAAGAACTCCGAACATGCACTTATACCAGAAATGCGAGCCACCTTCACAGTGGGGCTGGCGACTATATTCCCCTCCAAGTCCCCAGAGCAGATGTCTGGCGGTATTGTGGGCAAAGGAGTCTCTGGAAAATCCTACATGACAGGTGGAGTGGAACCTGTGCCCTGGTTCAATTGGCTATCCCATTTACCCTAGCATTTCCAAAACTGGTCCAGACTAGACTGCCCCTGTTAGGGAAAAGAGGTCAGTGGTGCCTGGTGGATCCTTTGATCCTCTTATCTATATTGACGCAATTGGGGTCCCCAGAGGAGTTCCAAATGAGTTTAAAGCTAGAAATCAAATAACAGCAGGGTTTGAGTCAGTGCTCTTCTGTTGATTTATTTATTAAATGCCACCAGTTGAGTGGCTTGGGAGAACAGGATGGCACTGGATATGATGCTGGCAGAAAAGGGAGGTGTATGTGTAATGCTTGGGGGGGCAGTGTTGCACCTTTATCCCTAATAATACAGTCCCTGATGAATCTATCACTAAGGCTCTGCAGGGACTAACTACCTTAGCAAATAAGCTAGCAGAAAACTCAGGTATTGACAATCCCATAACAGAATGGTTAGAAAATTGGTTTGGCAACTGGAAAGGAATAATCTCATCAGCTCTGGTATCCCTCATAGTGGTAACAGGTGTCCTCACAGCTTTAGGCTGCTGTATTCCATACATCAGAGGTTTAGTTCAAAGACTAATTGAGACTGCACTAACTAAACAGATGCAGCAACTTTTCATAATCTCCTCCTCCGAGAGACCAAAGGGAATCCTAACCATGAGGAAGAAAATCAAGAAATCCTCCTTAAATTTGGAGAAATAAATAGAATGGTTTGAGTAGTCAATTTTCCAAAAGAGACAGGGGGAAATTGTTAGAAACAAGGTCATAGCGACTCCCAAACCAGTAGCAAAGTCATTGGTAACAAAAGGCAAATGTAATTGAAGGGTCTTAAGGGCAAATGTAATTAAAGGATCTCTGAGAAGGGAGTGGATAACATTAGCATATTCACAAATCACAATAGGGGCATTTAGATGAACGCGTTAGATTGTACCTCCGGAGTATCCAGTCATGGAGAAACGGGAAAGGAGGAGAGGGGAGGGGAAACTAGTTGCATTAGGGTGGGGAAGCTAAGACTATAAAACCAGGTTCCTTTGTCTACTTGGCGCGCACATTCTCCTGGCTATGAGGGTGCGCCTGGCTCTGCAGACTCGTGAATAAAGGCCTCGCTTTACTGCTCAAGTCCTGTGTCCCGGTTTTTATTGTGAGCGTTTCTCACAAAACGGGGGGAAGAAACCTATGATTTGGAAGCAGCAAATGTAACTGAGTAGCTCTATTCTGTCAGGTGACTCTCCCTAGAAGTGAACAGTCCTGGGATCCATGTTGAAATGGAAATGGTGGCCCATACAGAGTGATTTAGGATCAAGATCAGAATTTGTGCCCCAACCCTGTTTAGGAAGAGCTTTCAATCATTTTTGCACACGAAAAACACTTTAAGAAATGTACTTTTCTTATCTCATTAGTGTTACCCAGTCTTTCATTAGATTCACAAAAACTCCCTCTCTCCCTCCCATATGCTCTTAATTAATACTCTACACTAGGAGGGAAAACTACATTATTGTGGTAACTGGCATCAGAATCCTCCTAGGAAAGGCTCAGAAGAGTTTCCTCTGAGCTCACACAGCACTTGGCTTTACTTTCAAAGTTTTTAAAAAATTGAGGTAAAATAAAACAGAATTTATTACTTTAATACAATTTTGAAAGTATACAGTTCAGTGGCATTAAGTACATTTACATTGTTGTGCAACCATAACCACCATCCATCTCCAGAACTTAAAAAAAAAAAAATTCACCTGAGGATATGTTTATTGTTTTTAGAAAGGGGTGGGGGGAGAGAGAGAAAAACATCTGCGAGAGAAAGAAATATTGACCAGTTGCCTTCGTACACAATTGAACCTGCAACCTAGGTATGTGCCCTGACCAGGAATGAAACCTACGACCTTTTGGTGTATAATATAATGCTCCAACAAACTAAGTCACTGTCCAGAGCTCCAGAACATTTTTCATCTTACAAAACTGAAACTCTGTACCTGTTAAACAATAACTTCTTATCCCTTTTTCTTCCAACCCTTGCCAACTACCATTCTAATTTCTGCCTTTATAAATTTGGCTACTCTAGGGACCTCATATAAGTAGAATCATACAGTGTTAATCATTTTGTGTCTGGCTTAACTTAATTAGCTTAATGTCCTCAAGTTCCATCCATGTTGTACCATGTGTCAGAATTTCTTCTCTGAATAATATTCCATTGTATGTATATACCACATTTTGGCTATACTTTTAAAAAATGGGGTATGATTGACCTACAATATTGTAAGGAACAAGGAAGCTGGTGACTCTCAAACCAGTAGGAAATAATTAATAGATAAGACCAATTCTGTAATTGAATCGTTCGTGAATCGGGGTTGGTCTCTGAGTCAACAGTAAAACAAAGGGAGCTAGAGACAGACCTATTACCTATTACCTCATACCTATTACCTATTATTTACCCTGGCTGGTTTGGCTCAGTGGATTGAGCGTCGGCCTGCGAGCTAAGTGTCGCTGGTTCGATCTTCCAGTCAGGGCACATCAGAGAAGGAAAACTCTGGTTCCAAAAAACCTCCGCTGCCTTGCGGCATACCTCTTCAGGGGAAAGGCTAAGGGAGTAAACCCCGACAGAAAATCCGGAGCCGGAGTCCCTAAGGCGGTTTGACGTTGTAGTCAACACTGGCAACTCCTGCGGCGCACCTGAAGCCAAGCTGTATTGACTCCGTCTTTCCCTTGGATCCTTCAGCTGCGAAGAGAGGGGGGGTCTGCTGCATGGGCAACAGCAGACCCTCCATATCACCCTGCCCAGGCTCTGTAGCTTCAGCTCCACTGGAGAGGACACTCCAGCGTCATCGCAAGATGTCGATTCAACACGGGAGGAGACAGATACCGTGTCACTCCCGAGTCGGACTGCACAACCATTCTCGGTGGTGCAGATAGACTCTTAAGAAGCTACACCATCGTCTCTTGAGGCTCTGTAGCTTCAGCTTCACTGGAGAGGACACTCCAGCGTCATCGCAAGATGTCGATTCAACACGGGAGGAGACAGATACCGTGTCACTCCCGAGTCGGACTGCACAACCATTCTCGGCGGTGCAGATAGACTCTTAAGAAGCTACACCATCGTCTCTCGAGACGGATGGCTGCCGACGATTACCTATTATTCCAAACCTATTACCTGTTACTCCTAGACAATCATGCTAGATTGTAACTCTGGAGTATTCAATTAATGAAGAAATGGGGAGGGACTACTTTGCATTAGGGATAAAACCAGTTGGCTCTTGCCTCTCCGGCATGCATACCTCTGGCTGGCTGTGCGCCCGACTCTGCAGACTCTTGAGTATACGCTTCGCTTTGCTGCTGAAGTCCTGTGTCCTAGTGTGTTATTGTGAGCATTTCTCAGAATATTAATTTCAGATATGTAACAATGAATGATTCTATATACGATATGTATATATTACAAAATGATCATCACAATAAGTCTAGTTAACATGCATCTCCACACATATTTACAATGGGTTTTTTTTGTGTGATGAGAGTTTTTATGATCTACTCTTTTAGCAACATTCAAATGTACAATATAGTGTTATTAACTATAGTCACCATGCTGTACATTATATTCCCAGGACTTATTTATTTTAAAATTGGAAGTTTGTATCTTTTCACCACTTTCATCCATTTTGTTCTACTTGCATGCCCCACCTCTGGCAACCACCAATCTTTTCTCTGGATCTATGAGTTTGGTTAAAATTTTCTTTTTAGACTTCATTTAAAAGTGAGATCATATAATATTTCATTTTTACATCTAACTTATTTCACTTAGCATAATGCCCTCAAGATTTATTCATGTTGTCACAAATGGCAGAATTTTCTTCTTTTTTATGGCTTAATATAGTATTCATTGTGTGTATGTGCGTAACAAAAAAATGAGATTATCTTCTGGATGGAGGGCCCCTTTCAGTACAGGCTTGCCCCAAGTGACTTTTTTTGTTTCCCAGGATGAAAAAAGTCCTCAAAGGGAAACATTTTGCTGATGTGGAAGAAGTGAAACAAAAAATGGCAGAAGCACTAAAAGGCATTGAAATTGATGAGTTCAAAAACTGTTTTGAGCAGTGGAAAAAATGTCTCAATAGGTGTATTGCATCAAATGGGGAGTACTTTGAAGGCGACTGAAGTTTAAACTTGTAAGAATAAATACACAATTTTTATAAATAAATTCATCCATTTATCCATTCATTTTTTAAAGTATGTTTTATTGATTATGCTATTACAGTGGTCCCAATTTTTTTCCCTTTGCCCCCATCTGCCCAGTATCCCCCTTCCCTCCAACAATCCCATCCTTTAGTTCATGTCTATGGGGAACAGATTCTTGTGGTTTGGGGAACTGTAGCCCCAGCCGTGAGCCAGTCTTCTCCCCCTCGGGAAGTCTTTAAGTCTCAACAGAACACTGTGCAGGAGACAGGACCAAAGGCCATTCAGAGGGTTTCCATGGGAATTGGATTTAAAGAGTGCTTATTATGCTTTGGAGCTTGCTCTGCTTTTCTTATCTCTTAGTTAGCTATAAACAATCTCTAGCAAGGAATATATGAAACCTGGCACCTAATGCCAGTGTGGCGTCAAGATGTTTAATAGACCCTAAGATAGACTGGTCACTGTGCTGTCTATATTGATACTTGTAATCTGTAATTGTCAACTGTAATCCAGGTGCCTAAAAGCTATTGATGATTTATGAATTTTGACCTTGTATCTCCCATGCATACCCTTCTCAATAAAAAACATAAGGAATGGAGGCCTTGCGCTTTCTCCACTAGAGGGAACAACCACCTCCTTTTCCCCCAGACAAAATACAGTGTGCTGGATAGATTTGTTCTGCCTTGGTTGTGAAACCTCTGCTAGACAGAGTAGTTTCCAACCAAGCCAGGGCCTTAGAGGCAGTTCAGCCTCACATGACCATGGGCTGTGCATATAAGCTCTTTGGCTTACCCATTTCCTTTACTATTTTTAACATCCCCTGTCTATTTTGTACCTACTAATTATGTTTCTTAATTCCTGTAACTTTTCCCCCATTCTCCCCCTCCCAACTGATAACCCTCCATATGGTCTATATATCTATGATTCTGTTCCTGTTCTAGTTGTTTGCTTGGTTTGTTTTTGGTTTTTATTTTTTTAATTTTATTTATTTGTTTTTAGAGAGAGGGAAGGGAGGGAGAAAGAGAGGAAAAGGAACATCAATGTGTGGTTGTCTTTTGCATGCCCCCAACTGGGGATCTGGCCTGTAAACCAGGCATGTGCCCTGACTGGGAATCAAACTGATGACCTTTCAGTTCGCAGGCTAGCACTCAATTCACTGAACCATACCATCTGGGACTGTTTTTGCTTTTTAGATTCAGTTGTTGATAGTTGTGAGTTTGTTGTCATTTTACTGTTTATAGTTTAGATCTTCTTCCTTGACCTTGTCTGGGAAGCACTTTATCTGCCCTTCCATTATAAAAAATAGCTTTTGCTGGATAAAGTAATCTTGGTTGTAGGTCCTTGCTTATCATCACTTTGAATACTTCTTGCCAGTCCCTTCTTGCTTGCAAAGTTTCTTTTGAGAAAGCAGCTGAATGTCTTATGGGAACTTCTTTGTAGGTAACCCTCTGCTTTTCTCTTGCTGCTTTTAAGATTCTCTCTTTATCTTTAACCTTTGGCATTTTAGTTATGATGTGTCTTGGTGTGGTCCTCTTCGGGTCCAACTAGTTTGGGACTCTGTTTCCTGGACTTGTATGTCTATTTCCTTCACCAAATCTGGGAAGTTTTCCTTCATTATTTTCTCACATAAGTTTTCAATTTCTTGCTCTTCCTCTTCTCCTTCTTGCATCCCTGTGTGTCTGATGTTGGCACTTTTGGAGATGTCCTAGAGTCGTTGTCTTCTCTCTTCATTTTTAAAAAAATTCTTGTTTCTTTATTCTGTATTGGTTAACCGTTTATTTCTTCCTTATGCTCCAATTCATTTATTTGAACCCTGGCTTCCTTCTGTTGACTGTTTGTCCTTTGTGGACTTTTTAAAAATTTCACCTAGTGTAGCCTTCATTTCTTTCCTTATACTTTTGCCATATTCAATGAGTTCTTTGAGTATCCTTATCACCAGTGTTTTGAACTCTGCATCTAGTAGGTTGGCTATATCAGTTTTGCTTGGTTCTCTTTCTGGAGTTTTGATCTGTTCTTTCATTTGGGCCATATTTCTTTGCATCCTCAATTTGGCAGTCTTCCTGTGTTTGTTTCTGTACATTAGGTAGAGCTGCTTTGACCCCCCCCCCACTACATTGTAAGGAGTGGAGCTTTAGGTATTTGTCAGTGTGGGGTGACCTGTTCCACCACTTTGTGGCACTGTATGTGGGGGAGGGACCAGAGAGGGAACAATGTCACTTGCCGAACACTTGCCTAATTTCCAGTCACTTCACCCACTTCTCGTATGTACCTGGTACCCCTCTAACTGTTGCCCTAGTGGTAGTACAGAGTGGGTGGGTTTGCCTGCATTATAGGACATGAAGATCCTCTAAACAGACTCTCTGGAGAGATGGGCAGTTTCTTCCACCACCCCAACCCCCACTGGTTTTCACAACCAGAAGCTATGAGGCTTTGTTTTCCCAGTGCTGGACCCCTAGGCTGAGTGGTCTGTCTGGGGATGGAATCATTCCACAGGTGTCCCTCCCAACTTTTATCTGCCACATGTAAATGTGGAACTTCCTGTTCTGTGTCTGCCCCTCTCCTACTGGTCTGAATGAATGTGTTTTCTTTAAATCTGTAGTTTTCTGACTTCCATTCAACTTGATTTCTGACAGTTCTGAGTGATGGTTCTTCTATATTTTAGCTGTCATTTTGATGTGGTTGTGTAAAAAGGTGAGCCATGTTTGCATACCTTGCTTACTTGACTGGAAGTTGGAATAATCCATTGGTTGAGTCTTTGTATGTGTCCTGACTGGCATGAAACCCTTGGCATCTTGGGATAATGCTCTGACCAACTGAACTACTCGGTCAGGGTGGCTTTTCCTTCTTTAAAGCCTTTTTTGGAGGTTAATTTTTACTAAACAACAAAAATATTTTTTCCCTCATTTCTCCCCTTTCTTTTGTAAACTAAATATCGGATATAGCCACTGTGGAAAACAGTTTGGCAGTGTCTTACAAAATTAAATATACAGTTACACATATTCTGTCAATCCCACTCCTTGGTATTTACCCCAAAGAAATGAAAATGCATTTCTCAAAAGCTGTACTTAAATGTTCATAGCAATTCAATTCGTTAGGCACAAACTGGAAACAATTCAAATGTCCAAGTGGTAAATGGAACCCAAAATGGCATACCCATACAGTGGACCCTACTCAGCAAATCGAGTGAGCAAATTATGGATACATGCAACCATATGGATGAAGCTCAAAAGTATAATGCTAAGTGAAAGCAGCTAAACCCAAAAGAGTACATACAATATAATCCCACCTGTATGAAATCTTCTATAAAGCAAAACCACAGTGAGGAAAAGCAGTGTGGATGCCAGGGGCCAGGGTGGGGAGGGGATTGACTCCTAAAGGGTCCAAGAAAGCTTTTTGGAACCCTGGAAATTTCTCTACCATAATTGTGATTGGTAACACAACTGTGCACATTTGTCAAAATTCATCAAATGATATACTTAAAATTGCTGAATTCTATTGTATGTAAATTGTGCCTCAAGAAAGCTGACAAAAATTATAAGAAAGGAAGGACTAAAGATGAGCGATGAATGTATTGAATAACTAGTTTCTTATTATTTGAAAGACATGTGTAAAAACTCCCCAGGGTGCTAATGCCAATTTTTCTTTAATGTTTTTGAGTTGCATGCTGCACACTTCCTCCCTCCACTTACTCCTCCCAATGCTTCAGTCACAGGAGACCCTCTACCTTCTCTAACAGCTGTTTTTTTCACTGGTGAGTAGCCAATCTCTCTTGGTTCAACACTACTAACTGGTGTCTGGCTCCAAGTACAACATAAGGCATCATTCTCCCTGCCCACATTTTCCTCTGTAGGAGACACAGCGGCACATGCAAAGCTCTCCCTTTGGCCTCTGCCTTTCACACTCATATCTTTATTGCTGACTTTGGGTGATAGCTATGACATGTACATTAGTCAGTGTTCTCCAGAGAAACAGACCAACAGAGAGATCAATCTATTTATCTATCTACCTACCTATCATCTACCTACCTGGCTAGAGAAAGAGAAGTTGATTTATTTTACATAATTGGCTCCTATAAGTGTTGGGCCAGTAAGTCTGAAATGTGAGGGGCAGGCCAGTGAGCTGGAAATTCAGTTAAGAGTTGATGCAGTCTTGAGTCTCAATGCTGGAAACTTGGACAGAATTTCTATGTTGTTGTAATCTAGAGGTAAAATTCCTTCTTTTCAGGGGGTATCCCAATCTTTTCTCTTAAGGACTTCAACTGGTTGGATGAGACCCACCCACATTATGGAGGGTTTTCTGCTTTATCCAAAGTGTACTGATTTAAATGTTAATTACCTCCAAAAATGCCTTTATTATAGCAACACCTCAACTGATGTTTGACTAAACAACTAGGTACCATAATCGAGCCAAGTTGGCACATAAAATTAACCATCACAAATGGATACACACATTCTCATTAGCTTCTCCCCTCCCATTTAAAGGCATTAAAAGTCTGGGTTTAAACTTGAGCTTTGCTGTTGGCTAGTTTTGTTACTTGGGGAAAGCTACTTGTCTCTCTGGGCCTCCATTGCCCCAATATAAACAAGGGGCAACAGCAGGATTATTGTATAAGGATTAAATGAGTTAATATAAAAGAGTTAATACATTCAAATTGCCTAGAAGAGTCGTCGTCGGCAGCCATCCGTCTTGAGAGACGATGGTGTAGCTTCTTAAGAGTCTATCTGCACCGCCGAGAATGGCTGTGCAGTCCGACTTGGGAGTGACACGGTATCTGTCTCCTCCCGTGTTGAATCGACATCTTGCGATGTTGCTGGAGTGTCCTCTCCAGTGAAGCTGAAGCTACAGAGCCTGGGCAGGGTGATATGGAGGGTCTGCTGTTGCCCATGCAGCAGACCCCCCCTCTCTTCGCAGCTGAAGGATCCAAGTGAAAGACGGAGTCAATACAGCTTGGCTTCAGGTGCGCCGCAGGAGTTGCCGGTGTTGACTACAACGTCAAACCGCCTTAGGGACTCCGGCTCCGGATTTTCTGTCGGGGTTTACTCCCTTAGCCTTTCCCCTGAAGAGGTATGCCGCAAGGCAGCGGAGGTTTTTTGGAGTCAGAGTTTTCCTTCTCTGATGTGCCCTGACTGGAAGATCGAACCAGCGACACTTAGCTCGCAGGCCGACGCTCAATCCACTGAGCCAAACCAGCCAGGGTTCTAGAAGAGTACCCAGCACATATAACCTAATATTTGCCAGGCACTATTTAAAATTTTACATATATTAACTAATTTTTGAGAAAAATTTCTATTCATCTTAAAATTACATTTATTAATAAAAAACAACCTCAATCATGGCCCATAAATAACTTGAATCAAGAAGGGGGGAGGGGAACCACATGCTTGACATTAACTGAACAGAATAAAGAAAAATTTCAAACTTAAATGTTTGAAAAAATGTCCTTAAGCCTTCCTCTACTTGCTTCTGTATCAACATTTAATCAAGTTTTAACATGTCAGATAATTTTTTAAAAGCTTCCTGCTCAATGATATTCTTGTTTTGATGATTTATTTAACCAGTGGTATGGCAAAAGCCTTAGATTTTTTTTTTTTTTGGTAGTGTATAAAAAGCCTTTCTCATACATTATACTTTAAACATGCCTTGGTGGGCTAGTGGGAACCCAAGCACCACAGATCATATTTCTATGGGAAAATGTATTCCAAGATCTAAGCAAATGACTTACAAACAAACTTTTAGTAAACAACCTATCTCTAATTTGCTGACTGTCTACTTTAAGAACAGACAATATCATTAAGTGGTTTAGAACACGGGCTGTGAGCTCTCAAATAGCTATGCGGTGACACCCAGCCAGGCTGCTGCAGCAGTGTCACCATGGGCAAGTAGTTAAATCCCCAAAGCATCAGTCCCTCAACTTGGTGATGAAGATAATGCATACTACTTCATACATTCGTTGTAAGGATTAAATAAATTTTTCTAGCATATAAGATGTGTCCAGTCAATAAAATTATTCTACTCTAGAGATCATCTCACAATATTTATAACCTTTCAATTATTGGATAATAAATATTCTTATACCTTGCTTTCCATATAAGATAAAGTGGGCATAGATATTAATAATTATTCTTCTAAACTCTCTATGTATATGCATTTATCTACATTTCTCCAAGAAGTATTTGTTTCTAATTCAAGAACTTCCTGTAACCCACAATCATCTGGCTTTAGCAAGCACCACCAAGGTTAACCATGATTTCTGCATCGCCAATTCCAAAGGACACTTGGCATCTTTAAATGGCTGGGTCTCTGTGTGATGTTTGACTCTCAAACCCACTGTGATGGGCTGAATTGTTTGCCCCCAAGTTCTTATATTGAAGAACTAACCCCTGGTGCTTTAGAATATGACTGCATTCATTTGAAGACAGGGCCTTTAAAAAGGTAGTTAAGTTAAAATGATGTAATTAAGGTCAGTCTGAATATAGTGTGACTGGTGTCTTTATGAGAAGAGAGAAAATACAGGTACACAGAGCAAAGACATAGGGAGAGAACAGACATCTGCAAGCCAAGGAGAGAGGCCTCAGGAGAAAGTAACTCTGCCAATACACTTATCTTGGACTTCTAGCTTCCGTGCTGTGAAAAATTAAATTTCTGTTGTTTAAGCCACACAGTTTGTTTTACTTGGTTATAGCAGCTATAGTAAACTAATACAGACTCTTTTTGAAACTCACCACTGTCTGGATTCCCACAGTGCCACATTCTCCTTGTTCTTCACACTTTTCCTACTGTTGTTCTTTCTGGATGGATGAGATGTCCTTTGCCCATTCTTTAATACTGGTGATTCTCATGGCTGATGTCCTTTCTCATTCCATGTGCTCTGCCCAGCAGATTATCACCCACTCTTAAGTTTGAAGTATAGCGACAGTAATCAATTCTCTTGCATTTTGACTATGTTGACAATAACCAATTCAATGACTTCAGCCTACTTTTCTCCTCCGAGCACCATATACATGTGTAAAATTGTGCATTTTCCTGAAGCTCTCCACATACTTCAGAATCCACAGTCTAAAACTGTAGTCATCACTTCCTCCCACAATGGCTCTGCTTCCTGAATTCTTGTCCTCCATGTTTGGTTCATGTCACCAGTTTCCTGTTCACCCATGCTAGGTACTAGTCAGCTAGCCTTGATACCTTTCTGCCCTTTACTGCTATGTAGTACCTCCTAAGTATGTATTAATCTCATCTTGTCCTTCCCATATTTGCTACCCCGCTCTGGTCTCTTGCTTAGATGCTGTAATCATCCCCTTGTTGCTCCTTCTGCCTTCATCCTCATTCTTAAATCAGTCCTGGTGGTAGTTTCCTAGGTAATTGCCTACAGTCCCTCCCCCATGCTCTTCTCAGGATGGCACCACACATACCAGGCGAGTCTGATCAGGTATTACCTCCTCACCTCCTTTAGAAAGCCTTGGGGACTTACTTAGAAAAGTCAGACAGGGAACCACTGACTGAGAAGATGCTATTTAAGATGAGGCCAGAAGGAGGAAGGGGTACCAGTGTGGTCCTTCAGAATACCTGTTAGGTCTTTAAAAAATTCAAAATCTACTTCAGCTTTTGTTCTTTTTTCCCTAGGTATCAAGATTGCTTGGTGTATATGAAATTGTCTACTGCCACCTTATGGCAGAACATTAAAAAGGCACCCCCACACATAAAATTCTAACTTCTAAAAGCCGGATCATCTCTCCTGTTACAGTGCGTGAATTATTCTGTGCTTGATCTAAGAATACCACCTCTTCTTATGCACTAGAAACCCAAAGATGTTGTTTGTCCTATTTCCCTCTATCTTACATCATCAACTTTGTTCTTTTTTGACATTCCCATCAGCACTCAAACCTGTTGGTAGATCATCCATTTTAAAACAAAACAAACAACAACAAGAAAACCTCAAATACTTTACTTAACTCTATACTGCTGTCTAGTTACCACCCCATTTCTCTTCTCTCTTTTACAGTAAACCTCTTCAAAAGAGTTTTCTATACTTGCTGTCCTCACTTCCTTTCTTCTTCTTTCTTTCTTAGATTGTTGCCTCTAACAGTCCACCCAAACTGCTGGATCAAGGCCAAAAAATGACTTTCACATTGCCAAATCAAATGGTCAAGTCTCAGTCTTCATTTTGACCCAACATTGGTATCATTGCTGTGTGCCTTCTTGAAAGACTTTCCTCACTGCCCGGACTCCACTATTTCCTGGTTCTCCCTTCATCTTAGGCCATTCCTTCTCAGTACGCAAGGCTGGTTCCTCATTTGATCTCTGAGCTATAGATGCTGGAATGCTCATGGCTCAATCTTTCAACCCCTTCTCTATGAACATTCATGCTCTAGTCCATCTCATCCAGTCCCTTCATGTTATTTATTTATTTATTTATTTATTATAGTTTAATGAATTTAAATAGCAAACTTACGGAAACAGCACAGAAGTCAGACAACATTAAAAACATGTACTTGCATGTAGGACAACTCAATTAGAAAAGTATAATGAATAGATGTAATTTACTGTATGATAAAAATGCTACAAACACCGTGTTTTCCTCTTTTGGCTAGCACCATAACTAGATGAATTGATGACATAGCAGAAGATATTGTGGCACAATTGTTAGAATTAATGAGTCACCATGGTATGCAATCCAGGTTGATGAGTTTACTGATGTTGACAGCAAGGCAACAATGCTTGTTTCTGGATGATATATTTTTCAGGAGGATGTGCAGGAGGATATACTATGTGCACTTTTGTTGCCAACCAACACCACAGCTGCAGAACTATTCAAGTCATTGAATGATTGCATATCAGGAAAATCGAACTGGTCATTTTGTGTCAGTATATGCATGGATGAAGTGGCTGCCATGACTGGACGGCTTTCTGGTTTCACTGCGTGGGTTCAAAGAGGTCACTTCTGAATGTGAGTCTATGCACTGTGTCATCCATAGAGAAATGCTGGCTGGCTAAAAAATGTCACCCAAACTTAACGACATCTTGCAGGATGTGATTAAAATTAGCCACATTAAAGTACATGCCCTTAACTCACATCTGTTCATGCAGCTCTGTGAGGAGATGGACACAGAGCACACATGTCTTCTCTTACACACAGAAGTGAGATGGCTTTCCAAAGGTAGATCACTGGCCAGAGTTTTTGAGTTATGAGAGCTGTTGCAGCTATTTCTTTTATTTTATTTTTTTTCAGATTTAATGTGTTTTATTGATTAAAATATTACATTTGTGCCAATTTCCCTTCCCTCTGCTCCCCTCCACCCGGTGGCCCCCCTCCCTCCAGTTGTCCCCCCCTTTTAGATTATGTCCATTAGTTGTGCATACAGTTCCTCCCAACCTCTCTCCGTCTATTCCATTCCCTCCTACCATGATCCCCAATTCCTATATCATCTCCCTCCCTCTCCCCACTCCCCCTCCCTGTTGACCTCCCCCCAATATGCTTCCCGTACCCACAGTTCCTTTTCCACTCTCGTTGCCTGTTTAGTTTGCCTTTGTTTCATCTCCCTAGCTTCTGTTTTTTAAACCAGTCCCTTTAACATCTCATATAACAGTGGTTTGGATCTAATGAACTCTTTCAGTTTTATTTTGTCCTGGAAACACTTTCTCTGTACTTCTATTCTGAATGACAATTTCGCTGGATAGAGTATTCATGGTTGTAGGTTTTGGATTTTCATTACTTTGAATATTTCTTGCCAGTCCCTTCTTGCCTGTAGGGTCTCTCTTGAGAAGTCAGCTGATAGTCTAATTGGGACCCCTTTGTACATAATTCTTTTCTTCTCTCTTGCTGCTTTTAAGATTCTCTCTTTATCTTTAATTTTTGACATTTTGATTATAATGTGTCTTGGAGTGGTTCTCCCTGGGTCCAGTCTCTTGGGAACTCTCCTTGCTTCCTGGACCTGCAAGTCTATTCCCTTCCCCAAGTCTGGGAAGTTCTCCTTTATTATATTTTCACTCAATTTTTCAAGTTCTAGTTCATCTTCCTCGCTCTCTGGCAAACCAATGATTCTTATGTTGGGCCTTTTATAGCTGTCCCAGAGGTTTCTGATCCTCTCATCGTTGCTTCCCATTTCCTCTCTCTGCATTGGTTGACTGCTTGTTCCTTCTCCATATTCCAGTTTGTTGAAATGAACTCTGGATTTTTTTTCCTCACCATCTGTCTCATATGTGGTTTTGTTCCTTTTGTTATGAATGTTTTTCGCTTCTTTCTTATCTTTTTCCTGCTCTTTTGTGAATTCTGTAAGCCACCTGATAACAATGGCCCAGAACTGAGCCTCTGACAGGTTTCTTATCTGTTCATCTGTCAGGTTCTCTATCTGTTGCCTGGTGAGTTGTGTCACCGGGATTTCTATAGTTGTCTGCCTCTTTTTGACAGATGCGTTTTGTTTTCTTGGGCCGGCTGTAGGGGGCAGTGCCTGTGTACGCGTCACAATTCAGCGACTGGCGCCTGTCTGCGACCTATTTCGCAGCCCTGTGGTGCTTTCTTTGGGGGCGGGGGTCCAAGATGGATTCACACAGTTATTCAGCTAGGAGACCGGGATCCGTCCTCCCGCCCCCCCCTGGGCCTCACTCTTCAAGGCGATGCGGCGGCCGCTCTCCCCAGCACCGGGGTCGGGCACCGCCAGGGGCTTGACCGCAGCCGGGATCTTTCGCCGCCTCGCTGCTGTCCCAGGTGCGACCGCAAACAGCACTGCCCTCTTTAACTCTTACCTGCCCAAATGGCACCGCTGGTTTATAACTTCATATGTTGGGCTTCCGTGTAGTTTTATTTTCTGGAATTTCTAGTTATCCTTTGTTTTGAAGTAGTTGTATTCCTCTCTAGTTGTAGAGGGAGACCTAGCGTGTCCGTCTAAGCCTCCATCTTGGCCGGAAGTCCCGCAGCTATTTCTTTTAGAAAAACAGTCACCACTGGCCGCACATTACCGTGACACAGAATGGGTCACAAAACTTACTTACCCGTGTGATATATTCAACCTTCTCAATGAACTCAATCTGTCACTTCAGGGGAAAGCAACAACTGTGTTCAAGTTGGCAGATAAAGTGGCTGCATCCAAAGCCAAACTGAAATTATGGGGGCAATGAGTGAACATTGGGATTTTTGACATGTTTCAAACATTAGCAGAGATTTTGAAAGTGACTGAACCAGGGCCTTCTTTCCCCCAGCTGGGGCATGATCACCTATCTCAGCTTTCAAGAGTTTTCAAATTACATACTTCCCAACCACAAAAGACCCCTGAAGGGGTCCATGATCCATTTGTGAATAAGCCAGGTGAGCCAGCTTTGCGCTAGAAAAGGATCAATTGCTTGAGATTGCAAATGACGATAGCCTTAAAAGTATGTTTGAGACAACTTCAAATTTCTATATATTCTGGATTAAAGCCAAGGCAGAATATCCTGAGATTGTCACAAAAGCACTGAAAAGCCTGCTTCCCTTTCCAACATTCTATCTTTGTGAAGCAGGGTTTTCTGCAGTGACAGCAACCAAAACAAAATTATGGGGTAGACTGGACTTAGCAACACACTTCAGGCGTCACTGTCTCCCATCACCCTCAGGTGGGACTGTCTAGCTGCAAGAAAACAAGTTTGGGGCTCTTACTGATTCTGTATGATGGTGAGTTGTAGAATTACTTCATTATGTAATACAGCATAGTAATAAGAGAAATAAAGTGGACAATAAATGTAATGTGCTTGAATTATCCTGAAACCATCCCCCCACCTCTCGGTTCATGGAAAAATTGTCTTCCACAAAACTGGTCCCTGGTGTCAAAAAGATTGGGGCTGCTGTCCTATAGGACTCTAATTGCCCGACACAGCTTATGGGAACATAAGTTTCACAAGAGCGGGAGACTTGGTCTTGCTGCCCACTCACCAGCATCCTGGTGCTTAGAGCAGTGCCTGACAGACTGTAGGCATGCAACCAATTTTTTCGGATTAATGAATGGAGACTAGTGTCCAAGGGAATCCAATTTCTAAAAAAGGAGCATATATATACTCTCTAATCCATCTACTTCTATTTGGATAAAGCAATAGCAACAGTATATATAGCCATTTATTTATTTATTTAAAATGTTTTTAAGACCTTATTTTTTAGCTCAGTTTTAGGTTCATGGCAAAATTGAGTGGAAGGTACAGAGATTTCTCATATACTCCCTGTCTCCCCACAAGTACAGCCTCTTCCATTTCAACATCCTCCACCAAAGTGGTACCCTTGTTACAATTGATGAACCTGCATTGACACTCCATAATCACCTATAAGCACATTAGGGTTCACTGTTGGTCTTGTGAATTCTATGGGTTTGGACAAATGTCTAATGACATGGATTCACCATTATAGTATCACACAGAGTATTTTTTTTGCCCTAAAAATCCTCTGTGCTCTGTTTATTAACCCCTGCTCCCTAGCTCCTGTCAACCACTGATCTTTTTACTGTTTCCATAGTTTTATCTTTTTCATAATGTCATGTAGTTAGAATTATACAGTATGTAGCCTAGTCAGATTGACTTCTTTCACTCAGTAATATGTATTTAAGTTTCCTCCATGTCTTTTCATGGTTTGAGAGCTCATTTCTTTTTAGTGCTGAATACTATTCCATTGTCTGGATGTACTAGAGTTCATGTATTCATTCACCTACTGAAGGACGTCTTGGTTGCTTCCAAGTTCTGGCAATTATAAATAAAGCTGCTATAAACATCTGTATGCAGATTTTTGTGTGAGCATGACTTTTCAACACGTTTGGGTAAAAACCAAAGAGCAGAACTGCTGGATCATGTAGTAAGGCTGTATTTAGGTTTGTGAGAAATTACCGACCTGTTTTCTAAAGTGGCTGCACCAGTCTGCATTCCCACCAGCAGTGAGTGAGGGTTCCTGTGGTTCCGCATCCTGGCCAGCATTTGGTATTGTCAGTGTTCCAGATTTTTTTCCATTCTAATAGGTGTGCAGTTGTATCTTGTTTTATTTTAATATGCACTTCCCTGATGACATACTATGTGTATCATCTTTTCATATGCTCACTTGCAATCTGGATATCTTCTTCAGTGAGAAGTCTGATAAGATCTTTGGCCTATTTTTTAATTGGGTTGCTTATTTTGTTACTGTTGAGTTTTAATCTTTAATCAATTTTTATTTTCTTTTTTAGAGAAACTGCCATTGATAGTTGTTTCTCTGTCTAGATCAGTGGTTCTCAACCTTCCTAATGCCGCGACCATTTAATACAGTTTCTCATGTTGTGGTGACCCCAACCATAACTAAAGCATAGTGATTAATCACAAAACAATATGTAATTATATATGTGTTTCCTGATGGTCTTAGGTGACCCCTGTGAAAGGGTCGTCCGACCCCCAAAGGGGTTGCGACCCACAGGTTGAGAACTGCTGGTCTAGATGAAGACAGCGAGTCAGATTTTCTCTGTTCCAGGAAGAGGCAGGTGAGCCCCCTGTTTATGTAAATGGACATGAACCCATGTTCTGTTGGGGTGGAGCAGAGCCCTTTTGGTGACTTGATTGAGGCTACTCATTTCTCCCTCTGGTCACCACAGGGTAGGAAGATGAGGAACTTTCTGTGAGGAAAGAAATGGTTCCTGCTAAGAAAGGTCAGCCGAAAGGAGGAACCTCCAAAGTCTCCCTCAGACTGCTGGCCACAAGGGAAGGGGAAGTCTGGCCTGGTGACCTGGACTCAATGGGGGGAAAAGATGTTTCTGAAGTAATGTTGGCTGGTGGCCCCTATCTGCCTGGTATGGGGTGTGTGTTTGCAGTGGGACCTTGGGACCCTGGGATCGTTTGGGTGTGGAGTTTCCTGGGTAGACATAAGCTTGGAAAATGGGATTTTTCTGCTTTGAAGGATCACTATATCTTGAAGCCCACAGCAGCACCAATGATTTCCTTCAAACAGACAAGATGAGTACTTAATTGTAGTTCTTGTGGTCCTCTCTGCCTGGCCAGCCAGCTAATTCTGGAGCAGTCATGCTCTGGGTGTGGCTGTGGTTTCCTTCAGCCCCAAGGGCATCTGTCTCAGTTTTGCTTCATGTGACTGGATGGGACTGGCTTCGGAGACACTAATAAGCATGTGGGGTTTTTGGACAATGCTAAGAGGTTGGGATTGTTGAATTTCCCACTAATCATCAGGCATGTTGCAGCCTGAGCTGTACTTGGTTTGAGAAATAAAAGTAACACTGCCTTCCTTGTGTCATAAGCTGGTGGGGTTGCTAACAAGTTATGTGACTGTCTGGTGTCCTCTAGAGAAGCAAGCAGGGTGCAACACTCCTGCCATCTGCTTCTTCTGTCTGTCACATTGCCTGCTCTCTTGCATGTCCCTGGTTCCGATGGCCTTTCATCACAGCGGAGGGAAACTCAGCCTAGACTAATTCAAGTCCTTTTCTCTGTCCCAGCCCCTGTGTCCTGCAGAACACCACAAGCCCCCAGCCTGGTGCCATCACAGGAGTAGGGGCCCTAATCACTACCCTCATCCATCTAACTTCCCTCTCTCTTCACATCTTCTTTACTTTCCTCAAAATGACAGCTTTACCACTTACTTCTCCTCTCACTCTGAAACTGAAGCCAACAGAGACTTCTTCTACCTCCCCACCCAAAGCTGTTCCCTTATTAGTGATAACAGCTGATGTGCAGGGTTGCCCTAAATGCTTCACCTGCTAACTCGTTTCATCTATGGTTTGTCCTATTTTACTTCAACAGACAACACCAAAACCAAAAACCAAGGCACAGAGAGAGTAAGTAACCTGATTGAGCTTGAACAACTAATGAGAAGCAGAACTGGGGTGTGAACTCAGTCAAAGTGACACCAGGAGGCCCACACCTGTTCCGGCTTTGTGCCTGGGACATTCAGCACGGAGGTGCTGAGTACTAATATGTGGAATGAATCAATACATGAATAAATGAATATGCAAAACAAGGAGGTCGAAGATTCGCATGCTAGTCACTTAATATCAAACACAAGGGGAAACTAACAATAATTTTGATGGGGAGGAAGTGATGAAACAGTAAATTTGTATTTAAATTTTATTTTTTTATTATGAATATAATACCTACTAATTGAATAATATATGAAAAATTCACAAAAGTATAAAACACAGAAATGGAACCCAGGAAAATTTATTCCCTTTTGAAATTCAGGTCTCTGCAAAAAAGAATACAGCAGGCTTCTGTCATTTACACCTTTTTCTGTGTAATTTCAGATCTTTTTAAAAAATTGATTATAATTAATGTTGAAGGTTAAAAATGTCAGCTGCTTGTCCCCTCCCCTCCATAACTGGAAAAAAAAAAAAAGATTCAAGGGGCCCAGATGAAAATTACAAGAATTGATTTTATTAATAGCAACAAAGTAAGTGCCCACTAACCCTCAAAGTGCCTGGCCCTGCAAAACCAGATTGGAGGATGTGCCTGGACCTCCCACATCTTCCTCCATATTGAACCTGTGTGAACTGGAGAACTAAATTACCCACTAATATATATATCTGTACCTACATATGTATATCTATATCTATATATGGAGAGAGAGAGAGAGATTTTAAGGAATTGCCTCATGTGATTATAAAGGCTGGCAAATCCAAAATCTACAGAGTGGGCTGGCAGGCTGGAGATTCGGGAAGAGCTGATGTTGCAATTCAAGTCAGAAGGCCATCTGCTGGCAGCACTCCTTCTTGCTTGTGGGAAGTCAGTCTTTTTTGTTCTTTTCAGGCCTTTGATTCACGAGATGAGGCCCACCCACATTATAGAGAATAATCTGCTTTATTCAGTCTACTAATTTAAATGTTAAGTCTCATCCAGGAACATCCATAATAGTATTTGACCATATATATGGGCACTATGGCCCAGCCAAGTTGACGCATAAAATTAACCATCACACTCACCTAGTTCAGTTGTCAACTGGGGGAATGATCCCCCTTCCCCAATAAGAAGCCTAGTTGGGAGGGAGGAGGCTACCCTATGGAGGCTGGAGGTGGAGAGTTGTGTTCATTGTCCTTGAACTCAGGAGGTCCAAAGGAGTCAAAGGCAAAAGGCTCTGCCAGACAGGGAAGGTACTACCTGCAGCATAGTAAATAGAATTGGGAGGGCAGATTCCATGTTTTTTAGTCCTTTTTAAGTAAAAATTACAAAATTAGGTACCAGGTCTTGATAGGGGCCCTGAGGCATTACCTTCATTTCCTTAGAGTAAGTCATCTGTGAGGAAGAGTTTAAGTGAAACAGAAGGAAGAAGAGGCCACTTCCCCAGAATTCCTGGAACAGGTAGCATTTGAAATGGTAGTAGGTGGCTGAAGTATTGAAACTTAAATGGTGTATGTTGGATGGTCATTGGGAAGAATTGGCCACCAAGAGCTCTAAATCTTAACTCACTACCTTTGTGGAAGCACAGCTATTTGAGCTTGTCCTTCTTCAGATTTCTTTCCTCTAAGTCAGGGGTTGGCAACATTTTTCTGGCAAAGGTTAGGGGGTATATATTTTAGGCTTTGTGGGCCATGTGGTTTCTGTCACAACTACTCAACTCAGCTCTTGGAGTACAAAGCAGTCATAGACAATAGATAAATGAATGAGCACTTGGGGTTCCATTATACTAATTTTATTTACAAAAATAGTGGATGGGCCAGATTTGGTCCCCAGGCTGTAGTTTGCTGACCTTTGTTCTAGATCACAGGGTTTTTCATTTTTAAAGACAGAATCTTTTCTTTAAGTCATACTTTCAATAACACCCAAAGCTGGTAAAAGCAGCTGCTCTAGTCAAAGTTCGGGTAGGTGAGAGGCAGCCTAGGGCCGGGTCCTTCTCATGGTGGCACCACAGACCTCCACTGAGCCTCTTGGGCCCTAAGGAAGCCAGTGCAAAATCAACTACCCACCTTAGCACCCTCATGACATATATTGCGAAGTAATTTATTGTCTCCACCACTGCATTGTAAGATCCTTGAGAACTTGACCATGGCCTTTTCACTCCTCTTACCTCTCCATAGCTCTGGTATTATCAGAGGCTCAGATACAACTGTTTGACAGTATTTTAGGGAACTTGGTCTAACATGATGCAGCCAGATGCTGAACTATCGAATGCTAGAGTTGAAAGACAATGAGGGTCCAACTTCTTCCAAGCCTGACCCTTCCTTCCAATTTGTCAGGTGAGAGAATGAGACCCATCTGTTCATTATGTAATTACTTCTGACTCTCCTCTTGCCCTGGCCAGGATTGTGCTTTCTCAGAGGTATTAAGTTTGGTGTGTCCCTGATGTTTTTAGAAATAGCCTTTCAAGTTTTTCATGGGAATTATTAGGAGAAAGCGGGCTGGAGGTGTTAGTGTGTGTGTGAGTGTGAGGGGGGATGTAGGATGGGGAGAGGGCAGAGTGTTGTTCCCTGGGTATTATCCCTTCAATAGGAAAGAAATATGTGTTCCAGATAAAAGGAATACAACCATCAAAGGTGCTGTGATGGTTAACTTTATGTGTCATTTTGACTGAGCCATGGGATGCCCAGATATCTGGTTAAACATTATTTCTGGGCATGTCTGTGAGGGTGTTTCCAGATGAGATTAGCATTTGAATCAGTGGACTTGGTAAAACAGATTTCTTTACCCAGGCTAATGTGGATGGGCCTCATTCAATCTGTGAGGGCTTGAAAGAACAAAAAGGTGGAGGAAGAGAGGATTCACTCTGTCTGACTACTTGAGTTGGGACATCAGTCTTCTTTCCTTGGACTGAAGTTTACATCACTGGCTTTCCTGGGTCTCCAGTTTGCAGAAAGCAGATCACAGAACTTAGCCTCCATCATCACATGAGTCAATTCTTCATAATAAATACCACACACACTACACACACACACACACACACACACACACACACACACAGAAAGAGAAAGGATGTATGTGTTATCCTGTTTCTCTGGAGAAACCTAATACAGTGCCTCATCTTTATTGAGTGAATTAAATGGAATGGTGGAGTCCTCATTATAGTCTTCATTATCTGAATTCCTTAAGTTATAGAGTTGCACAGAAAGCAAAAATATACACATCATGAAAATATTAAGTAATGGATTGGCCACATATAATATCTTCCTTTGCTCAAACATCTGTCCCAGATACCAAATTTCTCTGATTAGAGTCTGGTGTTACAAACACTCAATAATATCATGCCAAAACAAAGGGACTGCATAATGACAATGCAGATCTGGCAAAAGAGGTAGAATTTTTCATGAAGTTGATGAAAATGATGGTGGATCACTGCCCAGATCTTGTGCAAAGCCATCAGTTTACAAGAAAAGAAAGTTTACAAGAAAAGCAGGATAGATTCTTCCAGAGGGGGTCACTTAAACATCAAAGGATAAAGAGAAGCCCTTGGGAGAATTGATGACATCTGCAATATTTTTATAAAAATAACTGCTGTAAAAAAATGAAGGAGACTATATTACATAATCATATAATTTTATCAGAAAAATTATCCTTCTTTCTAAAAGACTGGTTTATTTCTTGTTCATTTTGCAAATTAGTTAGTGGTTGAAATTATAATAAAATGTTGTTAGATATAATATAAAAACACATTTAATGTGATTTTTCCAGATAAAATTTCAACCCAAACTTTTTCCCCATTACTTTTTTAGTACCAGTTATCCTCAGATAATGAGGACTATTATCCATAGTGTTGCAGTGGGAAAAATCATCCTAAGCAAGACACAAAATGTCAAAGGAAAAGACTGTCAGAATTGTCCATTAGAAACAATACTTCTGTATGACAGGCTAAAAATAGACAAACAACCCACTGGGTGAAAAATTGTGTAACATACATAATCACTAAATGTTCATAGCCATGACATGTAGAAAGCAAATGCAAATCAATAAGAAAAAAGTAACCCAGTGGCAAAACAGGCAAAAACCATGGTTGGTGGGTTTACAGAAGAAGAAAAAGGGGGACATGGTTGGGAAGTAGCAGACAAAATGTGAAAGGATATTCCCCCCTCCTAGCAATCAGGGATGTGCAGAATAAAACATCAAACTCCATTTCAACCCATAGATTGCCTAAGACTTGAGGTAGCATCCAGTATCGGTGCAGATACAAATACATGCACTCTCACACACATTTTCTCTCTTTTGGAGACACACTTTAGTAGGGACTAGCAAAATTAAAATGTGTGTGCTTTTTAATATAGCAATTCCACTTATAGGAATAGAAATCTATTCCATAGAAATACTCACACATGTTTACACAGAACTATCTACAAGTTATTTGCTAAAATATTATAACAGAAAAATTGGAAATACTGTTATTACTATGAATAATAACCAATACTTATATAAGGATTTCTCTGGGTCTGTACTTTTCTAAGCACTTTACACAAATGAACTCAATACTTCATGACAACCCTGTAAATGTTTTTACTATCCGCATTACATATTTAGATGAAGGACCTGAGATACAGAATGGTGAGGAAACTGTTTCTTTAAGGTCTTATGCTAGCAGGAGGCAGAATTGTGATGTGATGTGACCTCAAGCAATCTGGCATGAGTCTGTGCTCTACATCACTTGTTATACAACATACATCCAGTAAAAGATTGGTTAAATCAATCATAGAAAATTCACACAAGGCATATTGTAAAGTGAAACAAATGGATGGCAATGTAATTCCATTTATAATATACACAAACTGTGTATGCGTGCTGAATGTCTAGTGTGTGTGTGTGGTGTAGGCTTGTCAATGCATGAATGAGAGCAAGCATAAAAACACAAACTGTTATTAGTGGTTGTATCTGCTAAGGGACATGTGACTGACATCGGTAATGGGGGTGCTGGTATAGGGAGACTTTTCATTTCTACTCTAAAAAGAATTTTTGATTTTTAGGAGACTATATTTGTTAACTGCATAATTTTCAAATGTAGAAACCAAACACTGAAGGGCTGCAGGGGCTCCTGACCTTGTCTATGAATAACTTAGTTTGAGGCTCATTGATTGCTTACAAGTTACACCAGGGGAATGAAGAGCAGTACTCCGGCAGGTCGGGCAGCCTCAGTGGTTGAGGGAAGAGGCCCAGTGAGCGGGAGCTGTGGGATGGAAGCTCTCTCCCTTAAGCAGTGCTTCTTCTCTGGTCTACCTCAGCCTTGGTCATGGGGATGAGAAAGAAAATAGGAATATTTTTCACCTGTCACATACACATCCACTATTTATGAAAGACCTGTTTCTATTGTAATATTCTAACCAGCCAACTGTGCCACAGCATTTGTGCTTATGAATGAAACATTTATTTAAATAAAGATATATTTGGAAAGGAAGGAGGAAAAACATGAGTGGTGGTGTATATTAACACCAGTGTCCTGAAGATGCTTGATATATTTATGTCACTGTGGATTGGCAGACCCAGTCATTTACAGTACTCCTTTCCTTCCTTTTCAAACTATTGAGTTTGAAAGCTAAATATACTCACTTCTCCAGACTCCCTTGAAAGTAAAGCATGAGCAGGCTGGGTGACCAGTCCAAGTCCATGAGATGTTCACTGATATCACTGATTGAACTCCCAAGAAAGCTTCTTAAAGGTGCAGACTAGACTTGACTTGAATGGCTCACTAGACTTTTGCTGCCTGCCCATTCTTTCTGTGATAATGAAAATTACACACTGCATTAGTGTCCTAAGGCTGCCATAACAAATTACCACAAATTGGGTGGCTTTAAAAAAGACAGAAATTGAGACTTCCGGCCAAGATGGAGACCTAGACAGACACGCTGCATCTCCCCCCACAACTGAGAAAGAATATAACTACCTCAAAACTAGAGACAACCAGAAGTTCCAGAAAATCGAGCTGCATGGAAGTCCAACAAACAAAGATATAAAGAAGAAATACTCATCCAGACAGGTAGGAGGGGCGGAGCTGGGGCGGAAAGGACGTGGTGTGGTGACAGCAGAGGCAGCAGGCTGGTGGAAAGCACAGTTACACATTTAAAAAAGTCAGGAGGGACACCTGGCAAGTACTCCCAGCACCAGACCAGACCACACAGCTCATGGTCCCAGCACTGGGGAAAATAAAACCTCATTGCTTTTGACTGTGAAAACCAGTGGGGCTTGGGGCAGAGGCAGAAACAGCCAGTCTCTCAGCAGAGACCACTTGTTTAAAGGGCCTCCATACTCCTAGAACATCTGCAGGCCAATCCACCCTGGGAACGATGGCCAGGGCAACAGTTAGAGGAGCTCCAGTCCCATATAAAGTGGAAGAAGTGCCTGGAAAAGGGGCAAGTGCTGAGCAAGTGGCATTGTTCCCTTTCAGACCCCTCTCCCACATACAGCACCACAATGTGGTGAAACGGGTCGCTCTCTACTGGTGAATTCCTAAGACTCCGCCTGTTACAACATAACAGGAGGGACAGCTCCATACACAGGAGCCTGTCAAGAAGAGGAGACAGAGAAGTATGGCCCAAAAGGGGGAACTGATCAAGGTTCCAGTGGGAGGAATAAGCGACGAGGAGGTAGCCAACCTAACAAATGAGGAGATAGCCAACCTAACAGATGCAGAGTTCAAAACACTGGTGGTAAAGATGTGCACAGGCTTGACCGATATCCTTAAGTATGGCAAGTGCATAAGGGAAGAAGTGAAGGCTATGTTAAATGAAACAAAGGAAAAGCCACACAAAACCAGTGGTGAAGGGAAGGAAACTGGGGTTCAAATCAATTATTTGGAACATAAGAAAGAAAAAAACAGTCATCCAGTACAGAATGAGGAAACAAGAATTGAAAAAAATGAGGAGAGGCTTAGGAACCTCTGGGATAACTTTAAACATGCCAACATCCAAACCATAGGGGTGCCAGAAGGAGAAGAGGAAGAGCAAAAAATTGAAAACTTATGTGAGAAAATAATGAAGAAAAACTCTCCAAATTTGGCCAAGGAAATAGACATACAAGTCCAGGAAGCACAGAGAATCCCAAACAAGCTAGAGCCAAAAAGGACCACACCAAGACACATCATCATTAAAATGCCAAAGGTTCAAGATAAAGAGAGAATCTTAAAAGCAGAAAGAGAAAAGAAGAAAGTTTCCTACGAAGGGGTGCCTATAAGACTATCAGCTGATTTCTCAAAAGGAACTTTGCAGGCAAGAATGGACTGGCAAGAGGTATTCAAAGTGATGAAAAGCAAGGACTTACAACCAAGATTACTCTATCCAGCAAAGCTATCATTTAGAATGGAAGGGCAGAAAAAATGCTTCCCAGACAAGGTAAAGCTAAAGGAGCTCATCTTCATGAAGCTATTATTATATAAAATGTCAAAGGGACTTACTTAAGATAAAGATCAAAATTATGAACATTAAAATGATAACAAATTCACAACTATCAACAACTGAATCTAAAAAATACAAAATCCAACTAAGCAAACCAGAATAGGAGCAGAATCACAGATATGGGGATCATTTGGAGGGTTATCAGCTGGGAGGGCGGAGGGGGAGAAATGGTGAAATGGTGTAGGGATTAAGATGCATAATCAGTTGGTACAAAATGGACAGGGCAAGTTAAGAATAGAATAGGAAAGGGTGAAGCCAAAAAACGTATATGCATGACCCATGGACATGAACAAAGGGGGTTGGGATTGCTGGAGAGAAGAGGGGTACTGGGCAGAGGGGAGCAAAGGGAAGAAAAAATTGGGACTATTCTAACAACATAATCAATAAAATATACTTTAAAAAGAAAGAGAAATATATTCTCTCACAGTTCCGGAGACAAGAAGTTTAAAATCCAGGTGTCAATAGGGCCATGCTCTCTCTGCAGGCTCTAAGCGAGTACTTTTCTTTGCCTCTTTCTAGCTTCTAGGGTTGCCTATAGTCCTTGGTATGGTTTGGCTTTAGAAGCATCAGTGCAACCTCTGCCTCTATAGTTAGGATACATTGCATTGTCTCTGACTATGCCTCTTCTTGTAAGGGAACCAGTCATGTTGGATTTAGGGCCTATGACCTCATCTTAACTTCATTGCATTGCCAAAGACCTTATTTTCAAATAAGATTATAGGGGTTAGGAACTGGATATATCTTTTGTCATAAAACACTAAAAATAGATAATGTGAAGATAAAGCTCCTGATAGCCCTGTGGAACCACTACCAACCTTGGATAACTTACCTACCACTTCCTGTTGTGTGAGTCAAATACATTTTTTATCTGTTTAAGGCTCTGCTTAGGTTTTATTTTATCTGAGCCTATTTCTGACACATTACTAATTACCATACTTATTCATCCATCCATCCATTGGTCCATCCATGCAGTCAACCAGTTTTTAGAAGGTACTTCTAAAAGGGTTCATACAGAGAGTTAGGTGGTATTTTATTCTCACCAGAGCTGAGCCTAGCACAGATAAATTAATCAATATTTATTTGTTAAGTTCATGGGTAGAAGACAAATTCCTTGCTTTCATGAAACTTATAGTTTAGAGCAGTGATTTTTCAACCAATTCTCATGGTACATATAACCTAATTACTAAAATTCTGCAGCACACCAAAAAATATACTTTTTGCAGAGCTGACAGAAAAAGTAGGTATAATTTTGATTCATTCACACTGACAGCTATTATTATGTTAGCTGTTGTCATTTCTTAATTTGACAGTCTAAGGGAAAAGAGGTCAGTGCCCCTGCCTAAATAGTCAGATATTGCATGCCTTAAAAATGCTCATGGCACACCGGTTGAAAATCGCTGCTTTAGAGGATACACAAAAAGGTAGACAATTTAATTATAGCGGTGGATTGTGTGGGGCTTGTACCTAACTCTGACTTAGGGTTGAAGTGAGGTTTCCTGGGGACAAAAAAGGATGGTGGGAGAATATAGAGAAGCCAAAGAGAATGTGATGCTTTAAAGAAATTGAGAAAAATATAACTTACACAAGGAGGGTAGTAAAGGAGAGGAGGTAAAGAGAGGAAAAAGGAAAGGGAGAGATTGTGTGCGTGTGTGCGTGTGTGTGTGTGTGAATATATGAATATGTGAAAATGAAAGGCAATTTGGAGACATAAGGCTAGAGATATAAACACAAACATTTGAGATTATTCTTTAATATTTGAATCTGTGTATAACAAAATGATTAATGTGGAAGGACTACTGTGTGTCCTGTTATATTTTGGGAGAACAGGGTCAGTCAGTGAGATATCTTTTACTTTCTAAGTTATCTGGCTGATAGGACAATATGTACAATGCATGAAAGAGGAAACAGGACCTTAAGATGCAAACATCATTCCTTTGTAGTGTTAGATTCTACTCTGGTAAACTCTTAACTTTTGGGTCAATAGAGCCTGAAACTCAAGTTTTGTATTTATGTAGCATGTGTTAACACTTGAGGGATGCTTCCAGTAGGTCTTACTTTTGCACATTATCCTTATGCAGCTGTGTTTTCTGGACGAGATCTGTGGAGAGCAGATTTGTGTCAAATGCTCATTTCTGACACTCAAGAGTCTCGCCTTACATCTTGCTTGCCAAGGGAATGGGCTGAGGCAGCTTTCACTTCCATAGACATCTTTTTCTGCAGCTATGAAATTAACCTTATAAAAATTATAAACAACAAAATAAAATAAGTGATGCCTTGCACATAGTAAGTGCTAAAAAATTGATTGTGCTAAAAATATATACAAATTAAAATAATCTATGATCGCTTATCTTGGGAAATATCGATGCTATCATTTTGAGAGGTAATCAGAAGTAGGCCCCTAGTGGTGGGCTGGTTCTGGCCTTGGCCCTGGGTGAACACTCAGGCAGGATCCAGGGCTTTTCTGGTCGTCTTGACCAGTACTGATCTAGAGACCTAGCATTTGTGTGTTCTAGACTTGGCAGAACTTGTTTAAAGCTGAACATTTCTTTAAGAGTGTTCTCTTATGGGTTCTTGGGAGAGCCCTCATCAACTTGGATCTCTTATCTTTCTTGACTTAGGTGAATACATCTCTGTAATAGCTAGTCCCTTATGACCCTTCACAGACCCTGGGCACCTGGATGTACCCCTCTGGACACTTTCTATTACAGTGCCCTTGCCCTCGAGGGGGCCCTTGCCCTTTCAGGGCAGGACTTAAGAGAGCTTTCCCCAGCTTTACCTCATGGCCCATTCTCTGCTCATCACACATTCTTCATTTTGAATTCTTTAGGTTGCTCAGGCCAAACCCAGGGCAGCAGCAGCCTCTCCAAGCCTCTGCCCACCACTCAGGAACTAACTAATTCTGCCCTCTTTACACTTTTTGGGTATGAGTCAGACAGCAGTCCTCTGGGTACCACAAACAACAGGGGACACAAATTATACTTTCTAAGTGACCTCATGGAAGTCATTTTACCTAGGCTTGAGGTGAGGAAAAAATACTCCCACCCCACACATCAAGGGAGGGGAGGGCACACAGCACACTGAGCTCTCTGCTCTGCTCCCTCTTTTTCAGGTCCCTCTGCCCCTTCTCTCCATGTGCTTTAGGAACCCGATTGCTGCCTTAGTTCACTCTCTTTGGAATAGAGCATGTTTTATCTTCATGCTTTAGGCAAAACTTGCATTTTAATATCCTGTTACAATTTCTCTGAATGTTGGTCTCTCATCTGTAAAGAGGGATAGGGATAGATACGTAGATATCAGTCATATGGCTGCTGTGATGACTAAAGGAGATATAGGAATAAAGTCCTGAGTCTGGCATGGTGTAGATGCTAGCCTATGCCTTTTCCCTTGCATTTGACCCCATGCTCTTGAAGATGTTCATCGAGGCTGGTGGTTCTAACTTGCCTGGTAAAGTTATTTCTTATGTCAACTTTCAGAGGAGCAATAGGGTCTCCTGATTACAAATCCTTGACAGTTCCTGGGCTTGATTTCTCTACTGGCACGTAGACCAACCCATAGCTCTGTCCATGTTAGGAGGTGAGGGGGTGATACCTCTAATTTATGGGCCTCCCAATATGTCACCCAGAGGAACTAGCACAGATGAGGGCAGACTCTAGGGGATCCCAGAGCTCCTAGGACCATGGAGTTTGCCTGAAGGGTGAATGAGAGTCATTGTTTAACAAATCTCTTCCTTTTGGGGCTCCTTTGCATCTCTATGCTGTATCTCCTGGTGTGGAGGAAAAAGGGGAGAGGAGGCATTGTTTCCAGAAACTGAGGGAAGGTGATGCTCAGATTCACCCTTTAAAAAAAAAAAGTATATCTTATTGATTATGTTGTTATAGTAGTTCCAATGTTTTCCCCCTTTGCTTCCCTCTGCCCGGTACCCCCCCTTCCCTCCAGCAATCCACCCTCCTTTGTTCATGTCCATGGGTCATGCATATAAATTCTTTGGCTTCACCCTTTCCTATATTATTCATGACTTCCCCCTGTCTATTTTGTACCAATCGATTATGCTTCTTAATCCCTGCAACATATCCCCATTTCTTCCCCTCCCCCCGTCCCAGCTGATGACCCTCCAAATGATCCCCTTACCTATGATTCTGTTCCTATTCTGGTTTGCTTAGTTGGATTCTGTTTTTATTTTTTAGATTCAGTTGTTGATAGTTGTGAGTTTGTTGTCATTTTAATGTTCATAGTTTTGATCTTCTTTTTCTTAAGTAAGTCCCTTTCACATTTCATATAATAATATCTTGGTGATGATGAACTCCTTTAGCTTTACCTTGTCTGGGAAGTGCTTCATCTGTTCTTCCATTCCAAATGATAGCCTTGCTGGATAGAGTACTCCTGGTTGCAAGTTGCCTTTCATCACATCGAATGCTGCTTGCCAGTCCCTTCCTGCCTGCAAAGTGTCCTCTGAGAAATCAGCTGATAGTTCAATAGGCGTCCCACTGTAGGCAACTCTCCACTTCTCTCATGCTTCCCCCAGGACTCTCTCTTGATCTTTCACCTTTGGCATCTCAATCATGATGCGTCCTGGTGTGATCACCTCTGGGTCCAGCTCGCCCAGGACCCTCCATGCTTCCCAGACCTGTATGTCCATGTCCTTCACAAAATTTTGGGAGTTTTCCTCATTTTTTTCAATTCTTGCTTCCTCATTCTGCACTGGTTGACTGTTTTTTTCTTCTTTATGTTCCAAATCATTGATTTGAACCCCAGTTTTCTTCCCTTCACCATTGGTTTTGTGTGGATTTTCCTTTGTTTCACTTAGCATAGCCTTCACTTCTCTTATGCGTTTGCCATACTCAAGCATATCTGTCAAGCCTGTGAGCATCTTTATCACCAGTGTTTTGAATTCTGCATCTGTTAGGTTGGCTATCTCCTCATCACTTTGTTCTCCCACTGGAACCTTGATCCGTTCCCCCTTTTGGGCCATACTTCTCTGTCTCCTCATTCTGACAGGCTCCTGTGTTTGTTTGCCTCCGCATCCCAGGTAGGGCTTTCGCTCCTGTTACGTTGTAAGGGGCGGATCATTAGGGATTCATCAGTACGGGGCGACCTGTTTACTAGGGTCTCTTGACTGGGCCTGAGTGGTGGTTTAGGCAACACTGCCCCCTGAAGGTCCTCTGGTGCTGCTGATCCTATTCCCCTAACCACAGAATTTTGGGGTGTCATCTTAGGTGTCACAATATATTCCGTTATACTTACAACAGATGCTCCATCCCTTGATGTGTGGTGATTTAGGAATTCAAAGAAATAAATTGAGCCTTATCCACAGATAAACTTCAAGCATATACTGACCTATCCAAGGGACATGGGCCAGAACCATGGCAAGAGAGTAAATAAAGACCTGCCACCATATGTCCACATGTTTTTAAGTTATAAATCAATCTAATAAATTATCAGAACTATAATATGTTCAAATACAGTACATCTTTCAACTTTGATAAATGTACTTTCATAATGACCTGGAAGGCCAAGTTCAAATTTAGACTTCTTGGACTTCCACTTCTGAACATCACAGTGTGGGAGGGCCAGTCCCTGGCCTGTGTTCTGCCCTTCTTCTGTTTGCATACACAGCTTCATCTGTCATTACAAGAGATTCAAATGCATACATGTGGACACCCTAGACCCCACTTCCAAGATCTGTTCACAGCACTTCCCACAACAGTTACTCCTTGTCTACCTCCAGGTCTAGGCTGTATGTATTGGAAGTGTGGCCTGGCCCTGAGATGACAGACCCCAGGCAGGAGGGTGTGAAGACTCTAGATGTAATCTTAGGGGCATTTGGATAGGGATTCCAGGATCCTGGGTATCTAGAGCATTGAAGACCGGGTCTGAGTAACCATGTTCTCCTGGTCCTGTGTACTTCTCTCCCTATGAGGTGGAGCATGTCTAGAAAGTTGAAACAAAGTCCTCTAAAACATGGGGCTCAGGGCAAGGATCCTCTTGCCTGAGTCTAATGTCCCCAGTGGCCCTTATCCCAATACTGGGAACAAGGAGGCTTTCATATGAAGAAAACAACCATATCCAATTTAGGAGCTCAATAACCCTTGTGTGTGAGGTCCTATGAAAGAGTTGGTCGTGAGAATCAGGAAACATTTCCCATAGGTCCAAGGAGGAGATCCTCAGAGATTGGAGATGTGGATAACTTTTTGGCAGTAGGAGGTGAGAGGTAGCTTGGGTGGGGGAGGCAACATGAGAAAGGCAGAAAAATAACAGTCAGTGGGAGGATGAAGAAGGCAATAGATCCAGGAACACAGGATCTACAGAGCTGCAGGTAGCAGCCCTGACTATAAACTCCCTTGGGACCACTAGAGAGAGAGAGAGAGAGAGAGAGAGAGAGAGAGAGAGAGAGAGAGAGAGAGAGAGAGAGAGAGAGAGAGAGAGAGAGAGAGAGAGAGAGAGAGACTACTGAATAACTGGTTACATGTATAATTACCATGGAGATTTTGGAAACTATTCAAGAAGGGAATGCTGGGAAAAGACAGGCCTTCCTGTGGTTCAAGGCAATGAGAATCAAGCAAGTGAGGAATTAGAACACCTAGATATGGCATCTGGTTCCAGATCCTCTTTGGAAAAACAAACAAAAAAGGCAATCTAAAGAATTAACTCGTTTGATAAAGAGGAGCCTGTGCATTATCTCCTTGTAGAATGTTCTTAATTATAGTTTATAAAATAATGGGGTGCACAAAAGAAAAGTCTTCCTACATCCTTGAGGTATGCCCATCTTTAGCATAAAGCAACTGAAATGGACTGTGCCATCTCATCCTCAGCTGAAATCTTTTTCCAGTTAATTCTCAAGAAGACAGATGTTTCCAATTTAGCCTTGAAAAGTACACAGTAATAAAATAATCTTCAAATTAGTATGTTGGTAGAGCCTAGTGTTTACAATCCATTTTGAAAAGAAGGCTCTGCCTTTGCCTGTTTGCATTTCCATCAAGAATACAGGATTGCCAAGCAAGCATTATCTTGTTATCTTTTGAACTTTTATGTTCAGATTCTGATTTAGACATAACATTCTTCCTTTCAAGCACTCTGCAGAAGCTAACCAAGTATTTATATTTTTCTCAAACATAAAGTTCCCTTTTCTTTTCTTTTTTTCCCTGGTGGTCAGAAAAGTGTGCCTTTCTGATGAGACCTCATTATATCTTATTTTAATATTTATGGAGCTTTTTCCAAGATACCAGAGACCTGTTCAACTGGTTAAGCCTATAAAGGAGTGAGAGATTCCCGGAGAGACCCACGATCTGTTTCACTTGGAGAAAATTCATATGAGCAATGAAGAATGGTGGAAGCAAACATAAGGGTAAGAGCCTAGTTGATCATTTAAAGTGACCCTCTGAGGGTCACAGAAAGAGAATGTGACTTCTAAAACCTGGGATCTGGTCAAGGTCAGCCACCTCAGCTTCTCAGGAGGATCTCAGTTCAATTTAATTCCATTAATGGTGAACTTGAGCTAGGATTCACAGGTCCCAGGTCTTTGCTTGTTCAGCAGAGGAAGGATGCTGTAATGGCTGCCATTTCTTGGGAACTTCTATTAAGAGATAGAGCCTACATCCTGTCTCCTTGAATCTGGGCTGGCCTATGACTGTTCCAGCAACTGTATGATAGAATAACTACTATGGCAACTCTAGACCTAAGCTTTGAGAGGATTGCAGCTTCCACTCTGGTCTCTTAGGGGGTTGAGCTACCAGGTAGGAAGGCCAAATACTCTGATGGAGAGAGCATGTGGAAAGGCCCTGGGACTCTGGGGTTGGGGGGTGGGCAGGTCAAAATGAGCCCAGTCTTCCCAACATTTCTATCAAGACATCAGACATCTGAGTAAAGCTTTCTTACACCATCCAGACCCAGACCAGCCACCAGGTGAACATCCGGTGACCTCAGCTAACAGTATGAGGAGCAGAGGAATCACCCAACTGAATCCTACTCAAATTCCTCACCCACAAAATTGTAATTTTAAGTTGTTAGAGTTTGCATAGTTAACTTATGCAGCAACAAATGACTGCCACCCAGGAAATAAGCTGATAATTCATGGTGCACCTTGATGGAGTCTATTTATAAGGAATGCAGTGTAAAAAATTAACCCACAAAAGAAAGTTCCCTCTAAACATTTGCCCCTCTCTAGATGAGAGTCTCAGCACCCCTTGAACATATTCTTTCAATGGGTGGGCTCTCCAAGTCCATTAAACTGTGCAGGTCTCAATCTCCTGGTCATGTTGCTTGAGCTCAAGCCAGAACCTGCTGTCAAAGCAGTTATCTCACTTGTACCCCAGGGCAGCATCTCTGATTTGTCAAATGCTTGTGGATCGATGACTCCTTTCCCATTACTATGTTAACAAAAAAGGGATGGATGAAATTGGTCTCCCACAAAATATAAAGTTATGTATATCATAATTGTCTTTAACTGCAAATTTTCACTATGAGAATTCTCATCACAAGTACAGTTATAGTTTTGGGAAAGAAAAGAACACAGTGGGATGCAGCTTTGATAATAAAAATAAAAAAAATCCTCAGTTACAAAATTTACCAGCTTCTCAAGCCTCAGAATATATCACACAGACAATGAAATAAACAAAATCCATTAATTCAGTCAGTGTGAATAACTTCTGGCCCTGGAACCATGATGTGTAATTGAGATTAAGCTGCTTTTAGCTATATTATGTTTGTCGGGTGGTCCTCTGAGAGTAATGGCTTATTATGAAACTGTATAAAAAAACTGAAGGACTGCCATCATTTCTCAGGATCTATCTCTTACTATGAAAAATGGTGTTAAAGTAATATAATGAACTCTAAGGATTTTAACAACTCTTTTTCCATTCTTAGGAAATGTAGTGTGAAACTGAATTTTCTCACAATCATTTTTTAAAGTTCATTTTTTGAGACTTTTTCTGTACTACATGGTGACATTTTGATTTGAAGGATTTCTGGATAGAGAGCAAAGAAGCCAGCTGGTTTACTTTACCTAGAAAAGGCTTCAAATCATATTTGTTATGCTCTTTTATTCAATAGGAATGTTCTTGATGTGTATTGAATTGACATTTTGGTTTCTGGTAGGGTAGCATATATATTCTAGAAGATTCATGAGTTCTCTATGAGGATTTTATATGTTCCATTTTATTTTTGTGACATTATAAGAAAATTAATATTAGCATATTCTGAATCGTCTGAATGACTGTATTATAACCAAGTATTGCCACATACTTTCAGTACATCTGCTTACTTGAGCTTAATTTATGAATTTATTTTAAATTTATAGTTGCATAGAAACTATACCTATCACTTTAGTCCAGCTTTATGTTTGCATATGTATTACTTTATTATGCTTGTTTCTTTGTGTCAGCACCAGTCTAAAAACTTTACATGTATTATTGCCTTTGGTCCCCTCAACATCTCAGTGGAGAAGATACTGTACTGTATTATGTACAGAGACATTAATCTTAAATAACTAAATACCTTAAATGATCATAGAGATTCATCAATTCACATAATTGAAAAGTTCAGAGGTAGGGTGAGCTTCAGGTATGGTTTGGCTGGGGCTTTGGCTTGATTTCTCTGTCATTATTTTGGCTCAACCCCCACTACATGTCAACTTCATCCTCCATTTGGCTTCTGTCAGGGTCACAAGATGGCTGGTTTCATCTGCCAAGACCACACATGTCCTCATTTACATTTAGGGATAAAGAGTCACTTCCACAACAGCTATTGGTTTTGCTGTGACTGGGTTGCTTTAAACCAACTTCAGTAACCAAGAAAACATTTCACATCAATTGGGTTAGGCTTAAGGTAATCACTGTGTCAATGGGATGGGATTTTCATGATTGGCTCCAGAGACCCACCAAAATCTACCCGTGGAGTTGAAGGACAGTTGTCCCAAACAAATGACATGGGTGCTACTTAGTGGAGGTCTGCTGAAATGGGGCTGAGAGTAGAAGTAACTACAGTTTTCACCCCATTTAGTAAGTTGCCCAACGTCATGTGGTTAACAAGTGGTAGCTAAGATTCTGATCGAGCAGAATGACTCCAACATCATTCTTTTCATCTCTATAATACATACCTAAAATCTTAAGAATAAAAATTATTTGAGTGAACATTAAGTTCATTCAATACTCAATTTTAAGAAAGAATATGTGAGAGAATATTTTAAAAGGATAAAGAAAAAAGTAGTTCTGTATCAGTTATCTATTGCTGTGTAAGAAATCATCCCCAAACTTTGTGACTTATATTTTGTGGTTTGTATGGATCAGAAATTCAGGAAGCGCTTGGCTGGGTGGTTCTGGCTCCAGCCTTTCACGTGGTTTTGGTCAGACATTGGCTGGAGCGGAACAGTTTGGGCTCGCCAGACATTTCTCCCTTCATTTAGTCTCAGAGACTCCTCATGTGGTCTCTATGCACAGGTTAGTTAGGGCTTCCTCTTAGGATTATGGCCTCCAAGTAGATAGATGGTTGACATGGTAACTCAGACCTCCAGAAGCCTGTGTCCCAAGAGAAACAGGGGAAAGTTTTGTCACCTTTTACCATTACTCTCCAAAGTCACACAACATCCCTTTTCCTGGTTATGAGCCTATCCAAATTTAAGGGTTGGAAACATAAACTCCACATCTCTGTGGGAAGGATGTCAAAGTCAGTTGCAAGGAAATAGTTGCGATGTGAGATATTGTTGTGACCACCGTGGAAAATACAATCTGTCACAATTTCTATACTTCTGTTTTTGATGGATTCTCAAGATCTTTAAAAGAGAATTAACACCCAATCAGCAGCCTAGAGAACTGCTCAGAGACACCCATATCTATTGCTTGCTTTCAAATTTCAACCTGCTTCTTTATCACATGGTGTCAGGGCAAAGTAGTAATCCTTTCCCCATCACAGTTGTGTTACACAGGAGTTTACTTCTGCATACCATTTTCTCAACTGTGAGAACTTTGTTTCTCATATTTGTGAGTCAGAAAAGGATAAAATTGGGAGGATGGAAATAGAAAAAAAAGATAAAGTGAATGACAGATCAGGAACAGAGTTTTTTCCACTAAAATTTGGAAGAATGGAAAGAAGACAGAGAAAAGCTAATCTAGGACTTGGAATGTATTCTCCTGTCTGTGGTAGGGAGGGAGCTGAGACATTAATCAGAGTTGCTGACAGTGCCTGATTTGCCTTGAAGTGATCAGGACAAGTTGCTGTGTAACCCCAGGCAGTGAGAAAGGGGTGAAAGAACTACCTACTCACCCAGGCTGCAGAAGAATAGAGACACACACAGCTTCTCAAATATCCAAGTTGCTCTGTGTCTCTTCAGTAACATCAAGTCCAAAAACTCCATGTAATAACATTAGTTACAAAAAATGAAAAAAATTTACATGCTAATTATCTGTTATAAAGAAAAGCAAGCATTTTTTTTAAATTTTTTTATTTTGGTTTTTCAGTTACAGTTGTCCCCTTTTCCCCTAATTTCTCTCCCCCACCCATCCCACCCCCTCTCCTGCAATCATATCCCTCCCCGTTGTCCATGTCCATGAGTCGAAAAGCAAGCATTTTACTAAAATCAGAAGGGAGACTGTGAAAGGTGTCCACCTATTACAACATGATAAACAGAACCTAATAATAGAAAACCATTACTGTAGATTTAATATGTATAAAATATTATTGGTAAATTAAAAAATAGAATGACCATACAATCCTGATGATCCAGCAATCCCATTTCTCAGTTTTTACCAAAAAGAATTGAAATCAGGATCTGGAAAAGATATTTGCACTCCCCTGTTCAAAGCAGAATTATTCACAACAGTAAGGTTGTAGATAACCTAAATGTCCATCAATGAATAAATGCATAACCAAAATGTGATATATACATAAATGGAATATTATTCATCCTTAAAAAGGAGGAAAATTCTGCCCTGACTAGTGTGGCTCAGTTGGTTGGCCTTTGTCCACAGGGTAAAATGTTACTGGTTCAATTCCCAGTCAGGGCGCATGTCTGGGTTGTGGGTTCTGTCCTTGGTCAGGCACATAAGAGAGGCAACCTATTGGTGTTCCTCTCTCACATTGATATTTCTCTTTCTCTTTCTCCCTCCCTACCCTTCTTGCTGAAAATTAATTTAAAAAATCTTTTTTTAAAAAAGGAAGGAAATTCTGACATACTTGTATGCTACAATGTGGATGAACCTTAAGTTAAATAAGCCAATCACGAAAGGACAAACACTGTATGATTCCACTTAAATGAGGAACTTAGAGTAGTTGAATTTATAAAGACAGAAAATAGAATAGTGGTTTCCAGGGGCTTGAGGCAAAGATGATGAAAGTTGCTGTTCAATGTGTACAGAGTTTCAGATTTGTAAGATGAAAAAGTCTGGAGATCTGCTGTATCCATTATGCCTATAATTAACAATACTGTACTGTAAACTTGAAAATTTATTAAAAGGGTAAATCTTATGTTATGTGCTTTTTGCCACAATACAAAATATTGGTAATTTATTTATTCTAAATGTTGTCTTTTCTTTTTTAAAGATTTTATTAATTTATTTTTAGAGAGATGGAAAGGGAGGAAGAAAGAGGGAGAGAAACATCAATGTGTGGTTGCTTCTCACATGCCTCCAACTGGCGACCTAGCCTGCAACCCAGGCATGTGTCCTGACTGGAACTTGAACCAGTGACCCTTTGATTCACAGGCCAGCACTCAGTCCACGGAGTCATGCCAGCCATAACTTTTAAACACACACTTTATGCTTAAATTTTATGAAGATGTTATAAAAGAGATATGACATTTTTACATTTACTTGAAACTTTTCCCCTCCCATCTTATCTTTACTTTAGTGTTTCTGCAAATTAAACTCTAACCTGGGGCTCTTTGAAAACTAGTTCTGATGACTCAGGGCCGGGCATGCACTGATGCCAGCTTCCTAGGGAAATTGTGTGTGGCTGTAATTTTAAAAAATTAAGCTTTCATAAATAGTGCATCTGAGTTTATAATGTGTTATTTTCTAAAAGTATTTTACTATAGAAAACATGCAACAAAGTTGGAGCTTTGTAAGTTAATTGCTTTTATGGTTGCTTATCCCTTTATTGCTTGTATTTACAACCAATTTTCAGAAATAATTTTTGCACTTCAAAATGAGTACACAAGGTCAGAAGAGTGACTCAAAATATATAAGCTTAAAAGAACAGTTTATCCATACCATTTAAATTATTCCTGGTCTTAAGAATATCGTCGTCGTCGTCGTCGGCAGCCGTCCGTCTCGAGAGACGATGGCGTAGCTTCCTGAGAGTCTATCTGCACCGCCGAGAATGGCTGTGCAGTCCGATTCGGGAGTGACAATCCCTGCCGCACTTGGTACAGGTGAAGGCAGATGGCTGTTGTTGCTGCTGCTGACGCTGCTTCCGCCTCGATCTTTTCTGGACCGCCTCCTCGTTGCGCGCAGCCTCCGCGCGTGACGTACCTTGCCTGACCGCGAGCCTCCAGGCTAGGCGGTCGTCTGCTTGAACTTCCCATGTGTTGAGATTGATGGAGCATTGTGTCATGTCCTTTTTGCAGATGTCTTTGAACCGCAGTTTTGGGCGCCCTGTCATCCTCTTGCCTTCTGCTAGCTCGCCGTAGAGGAGGTCTTTGGGGATACGGCCTGCATCCATTCTTTTGACATGGCCGAGCCACCTGAGGCGTCTCTCGCTAAGAACTGCATGCAAACTGCTCATATTGGCTCGCTTCAGCACCTTGGTGTTGGGGACCTTATCCTGCCAGGCGACATGCAGGACGCGTCGCAGGCACCTCATGTGGAAGCTGTTGAGTTTCCTTTCGTGCCTTGCGTAGGTGGTCCACGTCTCGCTGCCATAGAGGAGAGTGCTGAGTACGCAGGCTTGGTAGATGCGCAGTCTGGTTTTCTCAGTGAGGCTGGAATTGTTCCACGCTCGCCGGTTCAGTCTGGCCATAACTGTGGCTGCCCTGGCGATTCTCCGGTTGACCTCCAAGTTGACTGACAGAGAGCTCGAGATGGTGGACCCGAGGTAAGTGAAGTCGTTGACAACCTCCAGGGTGTATCCGTCGATGGTGATGCATGGGGGAGTCCCCGTGCCTTGAGCCATAACATTCGTCTTCGTCAGGCTGATGGCTAGTCCGAACTCCTTGCATGCGTGGGAAAGGCAAGTGACTAGCTGCTGGAGTCCCTCTTCGGAGTGTGATGTCAAAGCTGCGTCGTCGGCGAAGAGCATCTCACGGATGAGCACCTCTTTAACTTTGGTCTTGACTCGTAGACGGGCCAGGTTGTAGAGCTTGCCATCGGATCTGGTGTGAATGAAGACACCCTCGCTGCAGTCCTTAAAGGCGTATTGGAGGAGCATGGAGAAGAAGATTCCGAATAGCGTAGGCGCGAGGACGCAGCCCTGCTTTACTCCGCTGCTGACTGGGAAGGCCTCAGAGGTTGCGCCGTTGTAGGACACCGTGCTGTGCATGTTGTTGTGAAAGGACATGACCACAGCAAGCAGATGTGGTGGACAGCCAATCTTCCGTAGCAAGCTGAAGAGTCCGCTTCGACTGACCAGATCAAACGCCTTCGTGAGGTCGATAAAGGCGAGGTAGAGTGGTTTATGCTGCTCGTGACACTTCTCCTGCAGCTGGCGTAGGGAGAAGATCATGTCCACTGTTGATCGGCCAGCTCTGAAGCCACACTGGGACTCTGGGTAGACGCGGGAAGCAAGGGTCTGCAGGCGGGCAAGAGCGACCCGGGCGAATACTTTGCCGACAACGCTGAGGAGAGAGATGCCCCGGTAGTTGTTGCAGTCGCTGCGGTCTCCTTTGTTCTTGTACATGGTGATAATGTTGGCGTCTCTCATATCCTGGGGGATGTAACCCTCCTTCCAGCAGCGACAGAGTAGATGGTGGAGCGGCTGTAGCAGGACTGGTTTCCCGCTCTTTAGGATTTCTGGAGGGATTCCGTCGCTTCCTGGTGCTTTCCCGCAAGCAAGGCGGTCGATGGCTTTGCCGAGCTCTGCCGCAGTAGGTGGGGTGTCTAGCTCCTCCATGACTGGTAGGTCTGGGATGGCTTTAAGAGCAGTGTCTGTTACGGTGTTCTTCGTTGCGTACAGCTCGAGGTAGTGCTCGGTCCACCGCCGCATTTGCTGTTCCTGGTCAGTGATGACCTCACCTGTCTTGGACTTAAGGGGGGCGATCTTGGAGGGGATTGGGCCTGTTGCCTTCTTGATACCCTCGTACATTCCTTGTGCATTGCCTATATCGGCGGCTTCCTGAATGCTTCTGCACAGGTTTAGCCAATAGGTGTTGGCACAGTGGCGGGCGGTCTTCTGGACTTTGTTCCTGGCAGCCCGTAGAGCTTGAAGTGTACTGGGAGTGGGCGTGACCTTGTAAGCCAGTAGGGCCTTCCTCTTAGCCTCGATCACGGGTTCCATTTCTTCCCAGTGAGCCTCGTACCAGTCAGCGTTCTTCCGCTCTTTCTTCCCGTAAGCAATAATGGCGGAGTTGTATATGGCGTCGCGGAGACGTGGCCAATTGGATTCGATAATGTCATCTGCCGCCACTCCCTCGCCGAGTGCATCTTCCATCTTGTTGATGAATTGCTGGGTCTTAACTGGGTTGCTGGCACAACTGGTGTTGATGCGTGGGCGACCCTTCATCTTGGAGTGGTGCAACCTCTTCGGCATTATGCGCACCTTGCTTACCACGAGGGCATGGTCCGTGTCGCAGTCTGCACTGTGGTAGCTGCGGGTGAGGAGGGTGCTGCCAATATCCGTTCTTCTGGTGATGACGAGGTCAAGCTGGTGCCAATGACGGGAGCGGGGGTGCCTCCATGACACCTGGTGGATCTCTTTGCACTTGAAGAATGTGTTTGTCACGCACAGGCCGTGGTGACACAAAAGCTCAAGCAGTCGCTGACCATTCTCATTGATCTTTCCTCTCCCAAAGTTTCCAAGGCAGGTGGGCCAGGCCATGTGGTCGGCTCCTACTCTTGCGTTGAAGTCTCCAAGGAGATAGAGAGCGTTACTTCTGGGAATCTTGGATAACGCTTCGTCCAGTGCATGGTAGAACTGTTCTTTCTCTTCGGTGGTGGCGCAGAGGGTTGGGGCATACGCGCTAAGAATGCTGACTGGGCCGAAAGTTGTTGACAATCGGAGGGTAAGTAATCTCTCTGTGCCTCCTGTGGGTGGCTCTATGGAGTTAACAAGCGTGTTCTTCACAGCGAACCCAACACCGTGCTGTCTTGGTTGGTCTGGAGACTTCCCTTGCCAGTAGAAGGTGTAGTTGGTTTCTCTGATAGTTCCGTTGTCGGCCAACCAGGTCTCCTGTAGAGCCGCAATGTCGATGTTTAGTCGTGCCAGTTCCCTATCGATGACAGCGGTTTTCCTGGCACCCTTGATCCACGGAAGGTCTGCAGTAAGTCCGGGGCACATGGTCCTGATGTTCCAGCTAGCGAGGCGAAGAGCCGGAGGCTTCTTTCTTGTTGTTTGCTTGGAATTAACTGGTGCGGGTGTTTTGTGGCCCACTTTTCGAGAGGCGCCTCTCTGATCCCCACGCACCCAGTGGGGCAGGCGAGCCATGGCGAGACGGTAGCTGTCCAGTGAGGTGTGATGACCTCTCCCACCGTCAGAGGAGACCCCTGGCGCTCGTTTTCAGGGGTCTCTTAAGAATATGATTTTCAATTATTCACAAATTTTTAAAATTTGTTGATTGATTTTAGAGAAGAAGGGAGAGAGAGATGAGACAGAGAGAGAGAGAGAGGGAGAGAAACATCAATTTGTTCTTCCACTTATTTATGCATTCACTCATTGATTCATGTATGTGCTCTGACCTGGGATCGAACCTGCAACCTTGGTGTATCTGGATGATGCTCTAACCAACTGAGTTACCTATCCAGGTGATTTATTCATTTTTTAGTACTTAATGCTTTAAAAAATCAACCTTTCACTTCTCCACAATAGAATAGAAACATACTTTTGGAATATAAGGTAGTATTTTGACAGTTTATGAATAAGCCATTGAAAAGAAACTTTCTGAATTAGGAAGTTATAGCTTCAATTTTAAAGATTTTTTTCTTCTTTGAAAATGAATCTTATTTATAGTGATATTTTATATTAAACTATATATATTTATAATTGATCAAACTGTTGTCTAGGTTAAGGATCACTAAAAAGAAGCCACTGAGAATGAGTCTCAGGGTTCTATAAAGATCTCCAAGTTTACTTCATCTAGAACTTCAAGGACAGTCCATTCCTATCTTGTTCCTTTTTCAAAGTAGAAGGGAGTGGTCTGTAGTCTAGTGTCTTACACATGACAATGAGATAGAATACTGGAAACCCAGCCTGGAAACTAGAAAACCTGGGACACAAGTTTGCAGTAGCTATGACCTTGGTCTCTGTATTACTCTGCTCAACTGCCATAACAAAGTACTGTAGACTGGGTGGCTTAATCAACAAAAACTTATTTTTCATAGTTCTGGAGGCTATAAGTCCAGGTGTCAGCTGATTTGGTTCCTGGTGAGAACTCACTTCCTGATTTGCAGAAGGCTGCCTTCTTGATATGTCCTCACAGGGTACAATGAGATCAAGAGAGAGTGAGATCTTCATCATGAGGGTCCCACTCTCGTGACCTCATTGAACTCTAGTTATCTCCCAAAGGTCTCGTTTTAAAATGCCATCTCCTTAACATTGGGGGTTAGGGTTTCAGCATACAAATTTGAGGGGGACACAATTCATTCCATATCAACCTTCTTCAGTTACCTTTCTTCTGGAATAGATTCTGAACCCTGATTTTCTGGGATACATTCAGGAAGTAATTCTCTTGGTTTCAGTATCTGAAAAGTGATTGTTTCCAGAAACTGTTCAGAAATGTCAAAAGTTTTTTAGATAATAATTGCATGTTATAAAACACCAAATCTATTCTGGTGCCTTAGATGTAAAAGTTAATCCAAGGTATATTTTAATGATTATTACTCAATTTTTGAGAAATTATTACTATAAACACACATTTTTATAAGAATTCAAAATTCTTTTTAACTTTTGGGGTCCATTTGGTGTAGTAGAGTGAGTTCTAGCCTGTATGTCTCAAAGCTCAGGTTCTAGCTCTGGCTCTGAAATGTGCAAATCTAAACTGTCAATTTTTCCACCTTTAAAACATCCCCTCCCTCCAAAATATTTGGAAAAGAGGGATGGATCTTTCCTATATGCTCCCAAGGTGTTCATGTGACTTCTTGGAGCTATGTTCCTACCTTTTTGACTTTAGGCTCCATTTACTTCAACATTGGTCTCAGTCTGGAATCCCCAGGCTCCAGTGTGCACAGGAATGTGACTGTGGTGTAAAGGACATTGATTGAACAGGATCTTGGTTTCCAAGTGACCATTATCCAACACCAACCAGCTTAGGAAAAGAGAAATACATTGACTACTATTTAAAAAAATGGTAGGAAGAACAGGAATGGCCAGACTAGAGCTCTGTCTTATACCTCTTTTCTTTTTCTTTCTTTCTTTCTTTTTTTTTTTTTAACATGCCATCATTTTCTGAACCCTTTTCTCCATAGGGCTAGAATTATTGCTGCTGGTAGCACTAGGCCTACAACTTCCTGACATTTCCCTCTGAGAAGACAGGGCTTCTTCCAGCTTCAGATGACCAAAATTGGGTAAGGTTCTATTTGGCCTGGCATGCATCTTGAGCCAACTGGAAGGGTCTAGAAGGGACCAAGAACTTCCCTTGGACTCATGTGGCATGAAGGTGGCACCATGCAGCTCACCTGTGGCCCACATGTTAGGGTAAAGCAATTTCCTGAAGAAGAAAGGACGACAAAGTCACGGTCACTACAGGAACTGTGAGCTGGGCAGCCAGCTCATGTCTCAGTCTGTTTCTACTATAGTGAAACAGGCCTTACACCCTTCTCTGTAGCTCTGTGGAGCTTCACTTCACAGCTTTCTACACATAGCTGTATAGGCAGATCAGATTTTATTGCAGAACTAGGAAAAACTAAAGAGAATGATAACATATAGTGGAAACAATAGCAGACCTTACGCTGACATTGCCTGTGGTCTAAGAATCAGCATGCAAGGTAGCTAACCTCCCACAGGGATCTTGTTCTGATAAACTGAGTTTCTACCCTCAGGCCCCAGCCTTCTGTGCTGTGTGCATACTTCCTCGAAGCTCCACCTTGACTCTCCACCTGCCTTTTGGGAGTGTTATGCCCCAGGAGACACCTTTCTCATCCCAGCAGTGCTTCCTCAAAGTCTTAGCAAGTCAGTCTAGAAGTAGCATCTCAAGGGCTTTGGGAAGACAGGCTGTGGTGGCTTTTGCCACTCCAAGCTCCCCAGAATTGTGCAGGCAATAGTACCACTGCATCAAAATATCCTAGGTCAGACACTTCCATGAGACTGTCCAGACAGATTTTCCAATGTTGTTTTTTATTCCCTGCCCACCAATGTGAGTGGCTGAAATGCATATTTATTTTCCTGATTGTCCAGCAGAAAGGAAGAGATTAATACTTTCCCCACAATTCCATAACTGCAAGGCCTACTTACTCACAGTGGAGTTTTATTCACCTTGAACTTCACATTGTTTCCTTTGAGGTCTGTGGGGATAATAAACAGGCCCATTACTCAGCCATACTCAATGGTTGCTCCCTTGGCTACTAAAAAGACCTTGTTAATACACTGAATTTTCTGCTTAGAGGAACTGGATTAACTTTCTTGATAAGGATCATGTGTCTCAAGTTTCTATAAGGAAACTTTTCTCTCTTTATTATACAAGTTATTTTACTTTGGATAGCCATAGCAAACATGAAAATTTCTTCAAAGTTTATGGTTTATCTGAAAATTAACATAAGTTTTACACTCTGCTCCTATATACAAATATATAGTACATAAACAACATTTTAAATTACTTTCTAATGAGCAAAATATATTTTCTGAAAAGATGTGTCATGTTAATTCTGTTACCACGTTATTTTCTAGCTTTGAGTAATTCTTGGCAATGACTTTGAGAAGCCCAGTTATATGGTATTATAGTATAATCTTACTATTCAATATTCTGGAGCAAATTTGAGGAGCCCAAACTTTTGCAAAATTAAAAATTTAGGACGAATAGCCTCATTCAGATCTTAAAGGGTGATCAGTGGGAAAGAACTTTCCAGACAAGGTCAGGACAGTTAGAATGACCTTTGGCATATGCAACACTCATACCTTCTTTCAATGACTTCCTGACTTGGGACTTCTACTTCATGCACTCACTAGCCTCTTATGAATCATTGATTCAGATATTTCTCAGCTGAATGTAGCACCACCAACTCTTGGTCAGCTCTGAAAGCCAGGGTGTGGAGATCCCGGGTTGGGTGTGTATGTGAGTCAGGACATCCACACTCCTCTGGATCCGGTGGATGTGTTTTGCTGCCCAGTATCCATTCACTCTTCTCTGATAACCACACCCCAATACTCCTCTGGGAAACCACCCCAATTCGCTTTCATTCCATCTATTTCCAATGGTTTTGGCTACTTCAAGATGCAGAACATATGACTCAGATCGGACCAATCAGGGTGTCTCAGTGCCCTGGCCAAAGACCCAGTATGACTCATTCAAAGAGAATAAAATGAAATCTTATTCGGCTTAAAGCCTGGAAGTTATACAATCTAGATGCTTTGTAGACATCTTGTGATCAGGAAGGGAGAGAATGTCTGAAAACAAGGCCAAACAAAGACTACGCCATGGCCAGCAGACCATGTGATGAAGAGAAATTTGATCCTAGCAGCATTGTTTGGCATTTATAGAAAGCTATGCTTGAAGCCAGTACTACCCCTGAACTTTTCAGTTATCTTAGCTAACAAATTACCTTTTTTTCTGGCTTAAATCTATTTGGGTTGGATTTTTGGCTTTTTGGTGCTGAATGAATTTTAACTATACGCTCCATATGAGCAAGGACCTTGTCTGCCTAATTCGCTACTGTATCCATAGACCTATAAGAACTACAGTTGATGCAAAATAGATATTTAAGAAATATTTGTTCAATAAATGAGTGAGAGATAAATTAGCACCAGGAGTAAAAAATAGCAAGTAACATATTCTAGAATAGGAAATTGGCTAAGTCAATGTTGATTTAAGTCACAAGAAATTCTTTATTCTAGGTTGAAATGTTGGCAATGCTTATTAAGTGGTAGTAAAAATGTTGGTCCCACTTTTACCTGCTGTGTGTTGACACTCACACAGTGGACTACAAAAGTACCAGATGACTTGGTAGGAAGGACTCTGGCATTGAAGTATGGTGGCCTTCATTGAAGGCTTATAAGAAAAATTCAAGCTTAGGCCAAGTACAATTTGCCGTTGCCTAATTCATATCACTAAGAAATGAGCTGATAGAGTGTAGCCTCTAAGTAAGGCATTATCCTTATGACCATCTTAGATGTGACTATGGAGGATAATGGACAAGAAGATCCTCCAAGAGGGTGACACCATGAGCCATGGAAGAAAATGAATAAGGCAGAGCTGCCTATGGCCATCCAGATTGGTTAACCAAGGATCAAAGCCCAATGCCAGGAAGTGAGCCTTGTTATTTCTGTGCACAGGACATTTTATGTGTTGGGATTGGTGAACACTGTGTTATTTCCAGTTCTTGCCATTCCCAAAGGATGGTTTTATGGCACTTCTCTTCTCTCCCCACCATTGTATATTGAGTGTGTCAGGGGTTATTAAAATGATCATTTAGTTATATACTATAATATTATGAGGCATGACATATTTTTCCTTGACTGACAAGATTGCATATCATCCAGAGATCTTAGGGTTGGTGCTGCATTAGATTTAGATTATCTTCTTTTGGAAAAGGGTTAAATACCTTTGGAGAAGATATTTTAAGTAGGTGAAGAATTTTGAAAGGTGTGGGAGGAAGTGTGTGTATGTGTGTGTGTGTGTGTGCATACACACAGCCTAAAGGGGTAGATTGTAATTTACCAGTGGGATATGAGACATTTCTAAAAATCAAAAATCTTTAAGCAATGATGACCCAAAGTAGAATGCATCCAGAAGTCAATGAACATGGGATCTGAATACCTCTTCTGAAGAAGCTGAGACAAGCCAGAGCAGCTAAAGCTCACAGTTGATGAGGTGAGTCCAATCCTTGGCATATTTGAGTTCCAAACCAAAATTGTGCTAATATAGGCTGGAAACCAGGTCAGGAAGTTTCACATCAGAATGTGGGGAAATAACCTAGGGGTTCCATCCTTATAGTTATTGGGACAACCAAAACTCAAAAACCTCAACTAGTTGAAGAGCACTAAAGGAATAAAGACTTCCTTTCAGGAGAGCGTCTGGGGGTTACATGGCAAACCTATACTTACCTTCATAAAGAATCCCGAAGGATAGACAACAGGTATATAATGCCCCATTCTCCACTAGAATGAGCTCATTCCACATAATTTAATTCGGAATTTAGATTGTTTACACTCTTGATCCAGGCCTAGAAGTGACAACAGGTGCCTAAATATCATTTCTAGGTTTGACTTTGGCTCTAGAGTTTACCCTAAGGTACTCTTAGTGGGTGAAAAGATACATGGGTTGAAAATGGGTCTTTTCCCAGGACTAGATGGATGAAGCTTGTGCCAGAGTCTCTGGAGCCCCTTGGCCTGGGCCACTTTCAGGGGCTCGAGCTCTATTACACATAATTTATTCTTTGTCCCTCTGTGGGCACCCAAATATGGGGCTGATGTTGACCAGATGGGTTGTATTATATGGAGAAAAAAAGATCCTGGCTTTGTTAAGGTGAAAGAAATATCCAAATTAATGAAAACGTAAGGAACCAAATGCTTATTCTATGTAATTATCAAAGTGAAGCATTGTTTTAGAAGGTTGTTGATACAGGTCTTGGGACTGTAAGTTCATAAATATAGTGCTCTCATGGGTGGAAGAAAATTTCAATTGAGATTATTTTTAGAGAAAATTGTAGGTTTTTTTTTTCCCCTAAAATAGAAAGGATCATATTTTCAATGCTTTTGTGGGTATAATATGTTAATGAGGATAGTTAAAATATGTGGCCCTAACTGTGGTTAGATACAGTACTCACACAAGAGGGAAGGTGGTAAGCACATGCCTAGTTCCTTCCTAAACAATTTAACCTTTATTTAGTATACCTATCACACAATATTTTGTAGAAGGTATAGTAATATGGCTTGGAAATAAAGCTACTGTCATATGGCCAATCTCCAACAGAAGGTGTTCTGAACAAGCCACAGTGCTGAAGGTATACAAAGGTATGTCAAATAAGATTCATTTCATTCTTTCTCACAAGAGTGCCCATCATGATGATGGGCAGTTAGGAAGCAATGGAAGACAGTTTAGGACTGTGGCTTGTTCAGAACACCTTCTGTTGGAGATTGGCCATATGACAGTAGCTTTATTTCCAAGCCATATTACCATACCTCCCACAAAATATTGTCTACATGTGGCTTTCAGCTCTGCATCAGTCAGTGTCATTCCAGCCTATGCTTCTAATTAGAGATTTAATATTTCAGGAAAAAAGCTTCTGCACTATAGTAATATTTTCCCCCAAATAAATGAAAAACTCAGATACCTGAATACCTTTGGAAATACATTGTTTTGAATAGTCAAGTTTTCCAGATAATTCTGGTCTAGTCAGTGCTTTGAGGGAATGGGGTGGACCACTTTCCCTAAGGGTTATCCTGAAAATGATTAACAATTTTTGATTAAGGGTTCCTAGTAACTTCAATCCCATTTCCAATTGGCAAGCATTCATTGAATGGCAGGCAGTTCTGAGTATTGCAGCTATGGGAGATGCAAGGATTACTTAATGAGTCTTCATGCTTACAGTGTGACAGGCTAGACCGGAGATCCTTGATGCTGGCAATCTATCAGAATCAGATGCAAAATTAAAAAAAAAAAAAAAAAAAAAAGAAAAGATGCCTAGGCCCCATACAGACTAGCTGAATGTGAATCTCTGAGACTAGGAGACAGACATCATTCTACTTTGTTTTGTTTTTAATAAACAGTTCTTTAGAGGATTCTACGAGGCATCTAGGGTACTGATTTAGACAAACAGACCAAAACAACTTGATAAATATAATAGAAGCAAAAGTAAAATGTAAAGAAAGGCCAAAAAATTTAAATATAAAATGGGAACAATTGAAGAGCTCTTCTTGGAGAATGCAAGTTTGAAGGTGGACCAGAATGCTAAAATTTTTGAGTTCTTATCTCTGCCTTTCATAATTTCACCCCTCTCCCCCCCAGTTTTCTCTGTTATCAATAGGCACTTAGCTGTCCCTCTCACAGCCATGGGTGTATGTCTATAGCAACCCACTTTTTTTTTTCTATTTTCTCTTTATACCTTTCTTTCTTAAAAAAAATTTATTTATTTATTTTTTATATTACAGTTATCCCACTTTTCCCCCCATTGCTCCCCCACCCTACCCACTCCTTCTCCCACAGTCCATCCTCATCCCGTTACCCCATTGTTCATGTCCATGGGTCATTTATACTAGTTCCTTGACTAAACCCTTCCCCTTTTCTTCCCCCTTCTCACCTCCCCCCTACCCCCTGGTCACTTTCAATCTGCTCCTTGTTTACTTGCCTCTGGTTCTATTTTGCTCATTTGTTTGTGTTGTTCATTAGTGTCCTGTGTTAGGTGATATCATATGGCATTTGTCTTTCATTGCCTGGCTTGTTTCACTAAGCATAATACTCTCCAGTTCCATCCATGTTGTCGCAAATGGTAGGAGTTCCTTCTTTCTTTCTGCTGCATAGTATTCCCTTGTGTAAATGTATCACAGTTTTTTGATCCATTCATGTACAGATGAACACTTAGGCTGTTTTCCAGCACGTAGCTATTGTGAATAATGCTGCTATGAACATAGGCATGCATAGGTTCTTTTTTTTTTTTATTTGTCTTTCTTTCTTTTTTTATTTTTTTAATGTTTTTTATTGATTATAATGCTACATTTGTCCCAATTTCCCTTCCCTCTTCTCCCCTCCACCCGGTGGCCCCCCTCCCTCCAGTTGTCCCCCCCTTTTGGACCGTGTCCATTAGTTGTGCATATAGTTCTTCTCAACCTCTCTCTGTCTATTCCATTCCCTCCTACCATGATCCTTAATTCCTATATCATCTCCCTCCCTCTCCCCCTTCCCCCTCCCCGCTGATCTCCCCCCAATATGATCCCCATACCTATAGTTCTTTTTCCACTCCCGTTGCCTGTTTAGTTTGCCTTTGTTTCAATTCCCTAGCTTCTGTTGTTGTTTCTTGTGATGCATTTTTCATTTTAGATTTCATAGTTTTGATCCTCCTTTTTCTAAACCAGTCCCTTTAACATCTCATATAACAGTGGTTTGGATCTAATGAACTCTTTCAGTTTTGTTTTGTCCTGGAAACACTTTTTCTGCCCTTCTATTCTGAATGACAATTTCGCTGGATAGAGTATTCGTGGTTGTAGGTTTTTGCTTTTCATTACTTTGAATATTTCTTGCCAGTCCCTTCTTGCCTGCAGGGTCTCCCTTGAGAAGTCAGCTGATAGTCTAATTGGGACCCCTTTGTATATGATTCTTTTCTTCTCTCTTGCTGCTTTTAAGATTCTCTCTTTATCTTTAACTTTTGACATTTTGATTATAATGTGTCTTGGAGTGGTTCTCCCTGGGTCCAGTTTTTTTTTGAACTCTCTGTGCTTCCTGGACCTGTAAATCTATTTCCTTCCCCAAGTTTGGGAAGTTCTGCTTTATTATATTTTCACTTAGTTTTTCAATTTCTAGTTCATCTTCTTCGCCCTCTGGCAAACCAATGATTCTTATGTTGGGCCTTTTATAGCTGTCCCAGAGGTTTCTGATCCTCTCATCCTTGCTTCCTGTTTCCTCTCTCCACACTGGTTGACTGTTTGTTCCTTCTCTATGTTCTGGTTTGTTGATTTGAACTCTGGATTTTATTTCCTCACCGTCTGTCTCATATGTGGTTTTGTTCCTTTCATTATGAGTGTTTTTCAATTCTTTCTCATCTTTTTCCAGATCTTTTGTTAATTCTGTAAGCCACCTGATAACAATGGCCCTGAACTGAGCCTCTGACAGGTTTCTTATTTGTTCATCTGTCAGATTTTTCATCTGTTGCCTGGTGAGCTGCGCCACCGAGATTTCTATGGTTGTCTGTCTCATTTTGACAAATGCGTTTTGTTTTCTTGGGCCGGCTGTCCGGGGCAGTGCCTGTGTACGCGTCACGACCCAGCAACCGGCGGCAATCCGCAACCTTTTTTGCCATGCTGTGACCCTTTGTCGTCACAACCCAGCGACCGACGCCATTCTGCAAACTTTCTTGCTGCGCTGTGGTGCTTTGTCGTCACAATCCAGTGACCAGCGCCGTTCTGCAACCTATTTCGCAGCGCTGTGGCGCTTTGTGTGGGGGCGGGGGTCCAAGACGGATTCACACAGTTATTCCGCTAGGAGACCGGGATCTGTCCTCCCGCCCTCTGGGCCTCACTGTTCGAGGCGAGGTGGTGGCTGCTTTCCCCAGCGTTGGGGTTGCAAGCTGCCGGGGTTCGACTGCAGCCGGGATTGTTCTCCCTGCCGCTGGGATTGTTCTCCCTGCCGCTGGGATTGTTCTCCCTGCCGCTGTCCCTGGTGCGACCGCAAACAGCTCCGCCCCCTTTCGCTCTTCCTACCTGCCCAAAGGGCGCCGCTGGCTTATAACTTCATACGTTGGGCTTCCGGTAGTTTTATTTTCTGGAATTTCTAGTTATCTTTTGTTTTGAAGTAGTTGTATTCCTCTCTAGTTGTAGAGGGAGACCGAGCATGTCTGTGTAAGCCTCCATCTTGGCCGGAACCCTTCGCATAGGTTCTTTAGAATTGGTTCTTTAGGATTCTTAGGGTATAATCCTAACAATGGAATTGCTGGATCAAAATGCAGCTTCATTTTTAGTTTTTTGAGGAAATTCTTTACTGTTTTCCATAGTGGCTTCACCAGTCTGCATTCCCACCAACAGTACACTAGGGTCCCCTTTTCTGCACATTCTTGCCAGCACTTGTTTGTTGATTTGTTGATAATGGCCATTCTGACCAGTGTGAAATTGTATCTCATTGTGGCCTTAATTTGCATCTTTCTGATGGCTAGTGATGTTGAGCATTCTTTCACATGTCTTTGGACCCTCTGTATGTCCTCTTTGGAGAGGTGTTTGTTCAGATGCTTTGCCCATTTTTCAATTGCACCGTCTGTCTTCTTGGTGTTGAGTCGTATTAGTTCTTTATATATTTTAGAGAATAATCCCTTGTCTGAGGTATCATTGGCAAGTATGTTTTCCCATATGGTTGGTTCCCTTTTCATCTTGCCAATGTTTTCTTTTGCTGAGCAGGAACCCTTTAGATTGATGTAATCCCATTTGTTTATTCTTTCCTTTATTTCCTTTGCTCTAAGAGATATATCAGTAAAAATATTGCTAAATGGGATAGCTGAGATTTTCTTGCCTATGTTTTAGGGAAACTCCTTATTTCACCTTCCATTGTCAATGAGAGTCTTGCTGGGTAGAGTATTCTTGGTTGTAGGCCTTTGTTTTTCATTGCTTGAAATATTTTTGACCATTCCCTTCTGGCGTGTAGTGTTTCTGCTGAGAAATCTGATGATAGCCTTATTGGAGCTCCTTTGTGTGTTATTAGCTGTTTCTCTCTTGCTGCTTTTATGATTCTCTCTTTGTCTTTGAGTTTTGCCATTTTAATTATGATGTGTCTTGGAGTGGGCCTGTTTGGGTTCATCTTCATTGGGACCCTCTGTGCTTCCTAGATTCATGTAACTTTTTCTCTCATCAAGTTAGGGAAGTTTTCTGTCATTCCTTTTTCAAACAGATTTCTAGCCCTTACTCCTCTTCTTCTCCTTCTGGTATTCCTACGATATGGATATTATTATGTTTCATGTTGTCCTTCAGCTCTCTTAAAACATCTTCCTTCCTCTTTAGTCTCTTTTCATTTTGTTCCACTGTCTGGGAATTTTCTTCTACATAGTCCTCCAGCTCACTGATCTGTCCTCTGCTTCCTTTAGCCTGCTTTTGATTTCTGCTACTCTGTTCTTTAGTTCAGAAATTGTATTCTTCATTGCCTTCTGGCTCTTATTGATAGCTTCTATGTCCTTTTTAATGCGGGTGTAGTTCTCAGTAAGTTCCTTGTATTTACTTGGAGTTCTTTGTAGTTTTCTTTGAGCTTGCTGAGCTCATTAAGCTTCCCTATAATCCATATTTTGAATTCTGTGTCTGATAATTTGTTTTCCTCTATTTCATTTAGCCCTTTTTCTGGGGATTCCTTCTTTCCTTTTGATGGGAAGTTGTTTCTCTGTTTCCCCATTTTTGTGACATGTCTTGATTGTTTCTGCTTTTTAGATTGATCTGCAATTCCTGGATCTGTCCCTGGTGACATCAGATTGTGTACCAGTCTGGGCCTAGGCAGCCTGTTAGAGACTACTCATTTCTGCTTCTTCTTGATCCAGTTTTGGAAGATTATATGTTTCCAGAAATTTGTTTGTTTCATCCACATTGTTAAATATCTTGTCATATAGTTGTTCATAGTAATTTCTTACAATCCTTTGTATTTCTGTGATTTCTCCTCTTTCATTTCTGGTTTTATTTGGATTCTCTCTCTTCTTTTCTTGATGAGCCTGGTTAAAGGCTTGCCAATTTTGTTTATGTTTTCAAAGAACCAGCTCCTGGTTTTATCGATCTTTTGAATTGTTTGTTTAGTCTCTATGTCATTTAATTCTGCTTTGCTCTTGATGATTTTCTTCCTTCTACTTGCTCTGGGCTTTGTTTGGTATTGTTCCTCTAGTTATTGTAGCTGTTGGGTTAGATTTTTTATTTGAGATTCTTCTGTCCTTTTTAGGTAGGCTAGTATTGTTATGAAATTCCCTCTCAGGTCTGCCTTTGCTGTGTCCCATAGGTTTTGGGCTGTTCTGTGTTCATTATCATTTGTTTCCAGAAGCTTTTTGATTATTTCTTGATGTCATTGTTAACCCATTCATTATTTGATAGCATGTTATTCATTCTCTATGAATTTGAATATTTTTGAGTTTTTTCCTTGAGCTTAATTTCCAGTTTCAGGCCATTGAGATCTGAGACGATGCTTGATGTAATTTCAGTTTTCTTGAATTTGTTGAGACTTGTTTTGTGCTTTACCACGTGGCCTATCTTTTGAGAATATTCCATGTGCATTTAAAAAGAATGTCTATTTTGCTTCTCTGGAGTGAAAGGTTCTATATATATCAATTAAGTACATTTGATCTAGAGTGTTATTTAATGCCTTAACATCCTTGGTGTTTCTTTGCCTCAAAGATCTGTCCATTGTTGATAATTGACTGTTATAATCCCCTACTATGAGTGTGCTGCTGTTAATTTCTTTCTTGTAGTCTTCTAAGATTTTCCTTATGTATTTGGGTGCACCTATGTGGGTGCATATATGTTTACCAGGATTATATCATTTTGATGGATTGTTCCCTTAAGTATTATGAAATGTCCTTTTTTGTCTCTTTTTATGGCCTTTGTTGTAAAATCCATTTTGTCAGATATAAGTATTGCTACCCCCACTTTTTTTTTCGTGTTCATTGGCTAGGAATAATTTTTTCCATCCCTTCACTGTCGGTCTATGTAGTTATTTTGTTCTGAGGTGGGTCCCTTGTAGACAGCATATATGTGGGTCATGTTTTTTATCCATTCATGTATCCTATGCCTTTTTATTGAAGAATTTAATCCATTTACATTTAAGGTTATTATTGATTGGTACTTATTTATTGTGATTTTCCCCCTTTGTACCTGTGTTCTTCTCTCTATATATCTTTTTCTTCATTTTCTTAAAGCAGTCCCTTTAGCATCTCTTGAAATGCTGGTTTGGTGGAAATGTTTTCTTTTGTCTGGGAAACTCCTTATTTCACCTTCCATTTTGAATGAGAGTCTTGCTGGGTAGAGTATTCTTGGTTGTAGGCCTTTGTTTTCCATTGCTTGGAATATTTTTTGCCCTTCCCTTCTGGCTTGTAGTGTTTCTGTTAAGAAATCTGCTCCCTTGTATGTTATTTGCTGTTTCTCTCTTGCTGTCTTTAGGATTTTCTCTTTGTCTTGAATGTTGCCATTTTAATTATGATGTGTCTTGAAGTGGGCCTCTTTGGATTTGTCTTCATTGGGACTCTCAGTGCTTCTTGGACTTGTTTGACTTTTTCTCTCCTCAAATTAGGGAAGTTTTCTGTCATTGCCTTTTCAAACAGGTTTTTTAGCCCTTGCTCCCCTTCTTCTCCCTCTGGTATCCCTATGATATGAATATTATTATGTTTCATGTTATCCTGCATTTCTCTTAAACCCTCTTCATTCTTTTTCAGTCTTTTTTCATTTTGTTGCACTGTCTGGGAATTTTTTCTACATTGTCCTCCAGCTCGCTGATCTGATCTTCTGCTTCCTCTAGCCTGCTTTTTATTTTTCTACTGTGTTCTTCAGTTCAGAAATTGTATTCTTCATTTCCTCCTGGCTCTCAGAGATAGTTTCTATGTTCTTTTTTAAGCTGTTGTAGTTCTCAGTAAGTTCCTATAGCTTCCCTGGAGTTCCTTGTAGTTTCTCCGGAGTTCTCTGTAATTTCCCTGGCATTTGTTGTAGTTTTCTCTGAATTTGTCAAGTTCATTGAACTTCCTTATAACCATTCTTTTGAATTGCATGTCTGATAGTTTGCTTGCCTTTGTTTCATCTAGCACTCTTTCTGAGGATCCCTCTTTTCCCTTTGTTGGGGGATTGTTTCTTCTTCTCCCCATTTTAGGTGACTGTTCTTGTTTGTTTTTGTTCCTTAGACTTGTCTGCTTTGATTCCCTGCCTTTGTGGTGTGCTCTTATGTAACAGGATACCTGGGTGATTCAGCAGTGCAGTTTCTTTGGTCTTCTGAGCTTGATGCTCTTGGGATGCCCTTCAGCCATTTGTTTAGGCTGTCTGGTTGTATTTCAGTTTTGGTTGTTTTTGCATTGCTCTTTGGTAGAACCTTCCCTCTGAGCAGTTGGTTGTTAGTCACTCTGCCCACCATATCTTGGATTCTTTTGTGGAGATGTTGTTAAAACTCAATCTAGTAATACAGTTCTCCATAAAGGAGTTGTCTGCCTTCCACCTGGGGTAGACTAATCCAGCATCTTGAATTCCTGGAAACTCTCCAAGGCACTGTAGTTACTGACCCTGCAACCCACTTCTAATGTAATATTTCTAAGTATCTGGGTCTAGAAAATTTAATTTCTAAGTTTATAAGTTGAGTGAAAATTAAGAATAAGTAGTTTACAGTTCCCACTAAAGGAACTAGGATGCCTTGGAGAAATGTATGACTCCAGGTCTGGGGCAGTAAATGTATATAGTGAACATAAGCCATCTTGTTATGCCAGAAAGCAAGGAATATATCAAAGACTAATGATGATTATGTCACAAGAACACAAGTCCAACTTGAGGAGGCTCCCACAGGCCAAAGAAGAAAAAAATTTGCGTACCAGGAACAATAATAGCTGCAATGGACTGAAATACATTAAATATATAAATATCCATAGGTTCCTAAAGATACTAAAAGCAGGAAAACCTCTAACTTTAATGATGAATTGAAATTACTAGATTATTATGGAAATTCAAAATTAAAGGGAAGCATCAAGTATTTGCCCTCCTTTTCTTGCATTTAGGGTAAACAAATGGTTTTGGGGAGGAATTTCTTCTCTTTTTCAAACTCTAATGAGTCCAGGCAACAGTCATCAAGATACCTATCTATCTATCTATCTATCTATCACCTACCTTTGTCTGTCTCAGCTACCCATTGATGCATGACAAATCACTATTATGTGGGTCAGCTGGGGTCACTCATAAAATGTGTGCCACATTTTATGAGAGCTTGGCCAGAACCAGAATTGTAGTGTTCGTAGTGTTGGATGTGATCAAGGACGCTTGAGATAATTCCAGCAGACAGAATTATTGGACAAACGGGGGGCTGCTGCATGCTCAGGCAAGTCAGCACTGAGCAGAGCAAGCACCATCCTTTTATTGAAATCTGAGGGTGGCAATTACAGGATACACACCATATTGCTTAAGGAGAAAACAGGATGCCAGGATTCAAACATTAACTAGTTTGGAGACAACAACAAAACCATAAGTCCTTAAGGTTAAGCTTCAAACAAGATGATAGGACAAGGGAGTAATGGAGTACTCAGCAAAATCTCTTCATTCTCAGGATACCATAGTTCAGTGGCCTAAAACAGCTTACAGTTGCCAGTGTCAGCAAGTCCAGCTTGCTTATCTGAGTCACAGGACCCCTGGACAGAGGGGCATGAAGAAATGCCCCTACCCAGAGACTTGATTTCCACCAACACAGAATGTCCAAGATGGCCCAGAGTACATCTGGTGCCTTGGTGCTGGCTGTCACCAAGGAGCCTTGGTTCTCCAGGTGGCACCTCATCAATCATAATCTGTCTTGAGCTTCTTTACATAGTAGTTGGCTTCAATAAAAGTGGAGGCAGAACCTTTCAAAGTTGGCAGGTCTTTTAAAGACTAAGATGGCAAAATAGAGCATTACCTATCGATTGACACAAATCACAAAGTCAGCCCAGATTCAGAGGGAGAAGAAATAGATGTCAGCTCTGGTGGAGGCATGGCCATTCTTGGGAAAAGATCTATCACTGTGTGTTCCCTGGCCACAACAGTTCATATCCCTTCCACATGCAAAATACACTTAATTCTCCCCTAAATCTTTCTATTTCCAAATCTTTCCATCAGCTCAAAGTATGGATCTTGTTAGCTAAATCAGGTCCTCAGGAGTGGCTTCTATTAATCTGAGACCTGTGAACTAAGAAGACAAGTTATCTCCCCTCCACACACCCAACATACAATGGAGAGGCTGCAGTAGGCACTCCTGGTCAAAAGAGGGAAGAATGGGTAACACATAGCAGTCACTCTTCCTTAGCAATTCTGATTGAAGGCACTAAATACGAGTTACCATACTTCTGAGGCCAGAGGTGAATGGAATTACTGGTGGTGATATCTGGCAACCATATATCATGGATATTAAAGTTTTAGGTGAGAAGTTTGTGGAGAATTTCACACTAGAGAGATTGGGTGGACACTGTGAATCTAATGACCAGTCTTGGCAGTAATAGAAGTGGGATAACCAGAATTATGAGCCTTATGATGCAGTAGAATAGGAAGAAAATAGCATCATTTAGCAAATACTCTTGTCCAAAAACAGATTCATCTACACCTGACAACTAATTTACAAGAAACAAGAGAAATAGAAGAAGTTAAATGATACAAAGAAGCGATGAGTCAGATCCAGAATGTATGACATTTTGTAAGATAAATGACTACATTTTCTCGACAAATCAATGGCATGAAAAATAAACAGAGAGGGGCTATTAGAAAATAAAACAGAATTAAAAGCCATTAAAATCACATGCAACATGTGGATCTTCTTTGCATCCTGTTTCAAAAAAAAAAAAAAACCTGCAAAATCACATCTTTCAGACAATCAGCAAAATTTTATTGTGGTTGGGGTATTAGACAATATTAATGAATTATTGTTAATTTTTTAGGTGTGATAGTGGCATGGTGATTATGTAAAATAAATAACTAATAAAGGGTCCCATCAGTTGGAGATTCATACTAAATTATTTATGGGGAAAATACCATAATGTCTGGGATTTGCTTTAAAATATTCCAGACGAAATAAATGGGACAGGATGAGGGTAGACTGGGGGAGCAAATAAAAGAAATTGGTAAATGTTGGTAATTGTTAAAGGTGGGAAATGTGTAAAAGGATGTTCTTCCCACTTCTGTGCATATTTGAACAATTTGCATAATAAAAGTTAAAAAAATATTGTCTTAATGAAGGGACTGGATTAGAGATTTTCTTAAACAAATAAATGAAGTGCCAGCACTTGTGTGTAGGTCTTTGGTAGTCCCAGCAGTGACTCAGTGCTCTGACTGGTGGTTTGCTTCCTAATTCTCAGCTGGGTGAGGGTAGGAGGGGACTGTGGTTAAAGTAAATGGACAAGCTGCGAGTTTTTTATTGGAGACCTATGATCCACTACTTACTCCTGGCACTTTTTTCCCTGTAAATTTATTTGTTTTTATCATATTTTTTCCATTACTATTTATCCCCTTTATACTCTCTTCTACCTTCAACCATGTCACTCCACACCCTCAGCCCCATAATCATCATACTATTATCATGTCCATGAGTCCTTTTCTTTTGGGGTTGATTCTTCCACCCCCTAATGCCTGCCCCCCCAACCCCATCAATGAGTCTATTTCGCTTGTTAGTTCAATTAGTTCATTAGGTTCCACATATGAGTGAAATCATATGGTATTTGATTTTTCCGACTGGCTTATTTCACTTATATACTGTTCTCCAGGTCCATCCATGCTGTCACAAAGGGTAAAATTTTCTTCTTATTTACAATGGAGTAGTATTCCATAGTGTAAATGTACCAGAGTTGTTTTATCCACTCATTTACTGATGGACACTTGGGCTGTTTACAAATCTTGGCTATTGTGAACAATGCTACAATGAACATAAGAGTGCTTATATTCTTTCAAATTTGTGTTTCAGGTTTCTTTGGCTATATTCCTAGAAGTGGGATTGCTGGATCATAAGGCAGTTCCATTTTTAATTTTTTGAGGTATCTCCATACTGCTTTCCACAGTGGCTGTACCAGTCTGCATTTCCACCAACAGTGCAAAAGGGTCCCCTTTCTCTACATTCTCCCCAACATTTGTTTGTTGTTTCATTGGTGATAGCCATTCTGACAGTTGTGAGGTGATATCTCACTGTGGTTTTAATTTGCATTTCTCTGATGACTAGTAATATTGAGCATCTTTTCATATGTCTGTGGGTCATCTGTATGTCCTCTTTGGAGAAGTATCTATTCATGTCCTTTGCCCCATTAATTAGATTGTTTGGATTTTTGGTGTTGAGTTTTATAAGTTCTTTATAAATTTTGGATATTAACCCCTTATCAGATGTATCGGCACTTACGTTCTCCCATTTAGTGGGTTTTCTTTTTATTTTGTTGATGGCTTCCTTTGCTGTGCAAAAACTTTTTAGTTTGATGTAGTCCCATTTATTTTTTCTTTTGTTTCCCTTGTTTGAGGAGATATATCAGAAAAAATATTGCTATGAGCAAAGTCCGAGATTTTACGTCCTTGTTTTCTTCCATAATTTTTATGGTTTCAAGTCTAACATTTAAGTTTTTTAATTCATTTTCAATTTATTCTTGTGTGTGTTATCAGAAGGTAATCTAGTTCACTTTTTCTACACGTATTTGTCCAATTTGCCCAGCCCATTTATTGAATAAACTGTCTTTAGCCCATTGTATGTCCTTTCTTCCTCTGCAAAATATTGATTGACTATAAAAGTGTGGGTTTATTTCTGGGCTCTCTATTCTGTTCCACTGATCTATGTGTTTGGTTTTATGGCAGTACCATACTGTTTTGATTCCTATGGCCTTATAATATAGTTTCATATTATGCAACTGTTCTGGATATTAATTTTATGTCCTGCTACTTTACTGAATATATTTATCAGTTCTAGTAGTTTCTTGGTGGAATCTTTGGGGTTCTCTATGTACAGTACCATGACATCTGCAAAAATGAGTTTTACTTCTCCCTTTTTAATTTAGATGCCTTTTATTTCTTCTTGTCTGATTGCTATGGCTAGGACTTCCAGTACTATATTGAATAAGAGAGGTGAAAGTGGATATCCCTGTTTTGTTCATAATCTTAAGAGGAATGTCTGTAGTTTTTGCCCATTGAGTATGTAGCTGGCAGTGGGTTTCTCATATATGGCCTTTATTATGTTTAGGTGTGTTTTTGCTATTCCCACTTTACTGAGAGTTTTTTGTTTTTGTTTTTTAATCATAAGTGGGTGTTGGATTTTATCAAATGCTTTTTCTGCATCCATTAATATGATGACGTGGTTTATATCCTTCATTTTGTTTATATTGTGCATCACATTTATTGATTTGTGAATGCTGTACCAACTTTGAGTCCCCTGGATAAAGCCCACTTGATCATGGTGTATGATCTTTTTAACATATTGCTAAATCCGGTTTGTTAATATTTTGTTAAGGATTTTAGAATCTATGTTCATCAGATATATTGGCTTATAATTTTCTTTTTTTAATAATGTCCTTATCTGGTTTTGGAATTAGGAAAATACTGGCCTCATAAAATGAGCTTGTGAGTCTTCCCTCCTCTTGAATTTTTGGGAATAGTTTGAGAAGGAGAGGTGTTAGTTCTTCTTGGAATGTTTGGTAAAATTCACCTGTGAAGCCAACCCATCTAGGGCTTTTGTCTGCCAGGAGTTATTTAGCCTCCATGTCTTTGTGTATTTTTCAGTTTTCTCTCTTCTGCTTGCTTTCTAGTTTCATAGCATTATGGTTAGAGAAGATGCCTGACATTATTTCAGTCTTCTTAAATTTATTGAGACTTGTTTTGTGTTCTAGCATGTGGTCTATCCTAGAAAACATTCCATGTACACTTGAAAAGAATGAATATTCTGCTGCTTTGTGATGAAATGCTCTGAGGATATCAATTAAATCTATTTGATCTGATGTGTCGACAAATCCACCATCATCTTTTGATTTTCTGACTGGAATGTCTATCCATTGAAGTCAATGGGGTGTTAAAATCCCTACTATCATTATATTTCTGTCAATGTCTTTCTTTATATCCATCAGGATTTTCTTTACATATTTAAGTGCTCTTATGCTGGGTGCATAAATGTTTATTAGGGTTATATCTTCTTGTAGGATTGTTCCTTTATCATTGTGTAGTGCCCTTCTGTGTCTCTTATTATAGCCTTGGTTTTAAAGTCCATTTTTCAGATATAGGTACTCCTACCCCAACATTTTTTCCCTTTCCATTTGCATAAAATATCTTTTCTCATCCCTTTACTTTAGTGTGTGTGTATCTTTAGTTCTGAGGTAGGTTACTTAGAGACAAAATACATATGGGTCTTGTTTTCTTATCTCTAATCTTTTAATTGTGGCATTTCAGTCATTTACATTTAAAGTGATTATTGATAGCTATGTATTTATTGTCATTTTATTTATTTACTTAATTTATTTATTTTTAATATGATTTATTGATTATGCTGTTACAGTTGTCCGTATTTCTTTTCCCTTTGCTCCCCTCCACCCAGTGAGCCCCCTCCCTCAAGTTGTGCCCCCCTTAGTCCATGTCCTTTGGTTGTGCATATAGTTCTTCTCAACATCTTTCTGTCTACTCCACTTCCTCCTACTATGCTTCTTAATTCCTGTACCATCTCCCTCCCTTTACCCACTTCCCCCTCCCAGATGACCTTCCCCTAATATGTTCCCCATACCTATAATTCTTTTCCCACTCTCATTGCCTTAGTTTGCCTTTGTTTTGATTCCCTAGCTTCTGTTGTTGGTTATTGTGATACAATTTTCATTTTAATGTTTATAGTTTTGATTCTCTTTCTCCTAAACAAGCCCTTTTAATATTCCATATAACAGTGGTTTGGATCTGATGAACTCCTTCAGTTTTACTTTGTCCTGGAAGCACTTTCTCTGCCCTTCTATTCTGAATGACAGCTTCACTGGATAAATTAATCATGTTTGTAGGCTCTTGCTTTTCATTACCTTGAATATTTCTTGCCAGTTCCTTCTTGCCTGCAGAGTTTCTTTTGAGAAATCAGCTGGTAGTCTTATTGGGACCCCTTTGTACGTAATTCTCTTCTTCTCTCTTACTGCTTTTAAGATTCTCTCTTTATCCTTAATTTTTAACATTTTGATTTTAATGTGTCTTGGTGTGGTTCTCTCTGGGTCCAGTTCTTTTGGAACTCTCTGTGCTTCCTGGACCTGTAAGTCTATTTCCTTCCCCAAGTTAGGAAAGTTCTGCTTCATTATTTTTTCACATAATTTTTTTTCCTTTTATTTTTTGGTTTTTCAATTACAGTTGTCCCATTTTTCCCCCATTGCTCCACCCCACCCAACCCACCCCTTCTCCCGCAATCATATCCTTCCCCGTTGTCCATGTCCATGAGTCATTTATACTAGTTCCTTGACTAGACCCTTCCCTTACTTATCCCCCTTCTCTCCCTCCCCCCTCCCCCCTATTGACTACTATTCTACTCTTTGTCCTATTTAGTTCGTTTGTTTGTGTTGTTCTTTAGTTTCCTGTATTAGGTGATATCATATGGTATCTTGCTTTCTTTGCCTGGCTTATTTCACTAAGCATAATTCTCTCTAGTTCCATCCATATTGTCGCAAATGGTAGGAGTTTCTTCTTTCTTTCTGCTACATAGTATTCCATTGTATAAATGAACAACAGTTTTTTGATCCACTCATCTACAGATGGGCACTTAGGCTGTTTCCAGTACTTAGCTATTGTAAACAGGGCTGCTATCACATAATTTTTTAAATTCTAGTTCTTCTTCTTCACCTTCTGGCAGCTCTATGAATCAGATGTTGTCCCGCTTATAGCTGTCCCATAGGTTTCCGAACCTCTCCTCATTTTCCCTACTTTTCGTTTCCTCTTTCTGCATTGGTTGACTTTTTGTTTCTTCTATACGTTTCAATTTGTTGATTTGATCCCTGTTTTTTTTTTCCCCTCACCACTTGTTTCATGTGTGTTTTTGTTCATTTCAGCAGGACTAGCCTTCATTCCTTCCCCGTCTTGTTTAAGATCTGCTGTCAGGTCTGTAAGCATTCTTATAACCAAAACTCTGAACTGTGCCTCAGAAAGATTTCCTATCTGCTGAGCCATTAGATCAGATATTTGCTGGCTGGTCAGCTGTGTCACTGAGATTTCTATCATGATCTCTGCCATCCTGAGAGTTTTGTGTTTATCTTTGCTTCCTGGGCTGTGCTGCCACACCTGCCACCTTATAGGGGGCAGAGCCCCATGCACTTGTCACTACTGGGTGACCCTTCTCACCACGCTGTGGCGTTTTGTGTGGGGGCAGAGGTCCAAGATGGATTCTTGCCATTTACTTTCTGCTGAGAGACCAGAAGCTTCTTCCTCCATCCCCACCTCCTCTGGCCTTCATAGTCCAAGGCAATGAGGGTCTCTCTTTGCTGGCATTGGAATTGTGAGCTGACGGGTCTATTCTGCAGCCCAGGGTGTTTCCCAGGTATTTCTCACCTCTTTTGAAATATGGGTGTCTGTGCTTACTGCCATCCTGCCACCATGACTGCAGCTGCCACCACCAGCACAGCTTGACTTTTCTGCCCTGGCTTTCCCCCTCCTACCCATCCAAACACTACTTTTTTATAACTTCATACGTTGGACGTCCATGTAGCTTTATTTTCTGGAACTTCTGGTTATTTATGGTTTTGTGGTAGATGTATCCCTTCTTAGTTTTGGTGGGAGATGGAGCGTGTCAGTCTAGGCCTCTATCTTGGCCGGAAGTCAGTGTCATTTTATTTTTATCTATTTTTTTTCCTCCTCCTTGTCCTTCACCTCCTCCTTCTTCTTTTTCTTCTCTTCCTCATCTCCTCCTCCTTTTTTCTTCTCCTCCCCCTTCTTTCTTCACCTTCTTCTCCTCCTCCTCCTCTGCCCCCTCCTCCTCCTCTGCCCCCTCCTCCTCCTCTGCCCCCTCCTCTGCCCCCTCCTCTGCCTGCTCCTCCTCTTCCTCCTCCTCCTCCTCCTCCTCTTCCTCCTCCTCCTCCTCTCCCTCCTCCTCCTCCTCCTCCTCCTCCTCCATCTTCTTCTTCTTCTTCTTCTTCTTCTTCTTCTTCTTCTTCTTCTTCTTCTTCTTGTTCTTCTTCTTCTTCTTCTCCCTTTAAACAAGTTTCTTTAGCTTTTTCTTGTCTGGGAACCTCTTTATTTCTCCTTCAATTTTAAGTGATAACCTTACTAATTAAAGTAGTCTTGGTTGTAAGTCCTTGCTTTCACCACCTTCAATATTTCATGCCAGTCCCCTCTGGCCTGAAATATTTTTGTTGAGAAATCAAATGGCAGTGTAATGAGAGCTCCCTTGTAGGTAAATAACTGCTTTTCTATTGGAGCTTTTAAGGTTTTCCTCTTGCCATTTTAATAATGGTGTGACTTGGTGTGGGCCTTTTGGGGCCCATCTTGTTTGGGACTCTGCACTTCCTGGATTTGTGTGTCTATTTCCTTCACCATGTTACGAAGGTTTTTGTTCATTATTTCCCTTGCTCACCCTCTTCTCCTTCTGGTATCCCCATGATGTGTATGTTGTTATGCTTCATGTTGTCCCAAAGATCCCTTAAAGTCCTCTCATTTTTCAGAATACTTATGTTTTTGCTACTCTACTTGGGTGTTTTCTTCTACCTTGTCTTCCAAATCATTGATTCAATCATCCGCTTCATCTAACCTATTGTTTATTCCTTCCAGTGTGTTATTTATTTCAGATATTGCATTCTCTATTTCTGACTGGTCCTTTTTTATGGGTTCTTTGTGTGTGTGTGTTTATTTTTTCCATGCTGTTGAGGATCCTTTTAACCATTAATCTAAACTCGATATCTGATAGATTGCTTTCATCCATTTTATTTAGCTCTTCTTCTGTAGAATTCTCTTGTTCTTCATTTGGGGCCTGTTTCTTTGTCTTTCCATTTTGGCTGCCTCTTTGTGTTTGTTTTATGTATTACATAGATCTGCAAGAATTCTGGAGCAGCCCTATGTCAGATGCTGCCTGTGTCTGGCTCTGGGAAACCTGTTTGGAGCTATCGGCTATCGATTGCTTGTGGCTCCCTTTGCTGGGCAGAAAGAACCAAGCGGGGTTGGTTTACCAGCACTGGGCCTGAGGCAGGGCTAGCTAAAGTCTCTAATCACACAGAGATCTTCCACAGACTGCAGGATTTCTGTTAGGCTTAATCACTGAAAGTGCCTCCAGTTGTACTCCTCAGTATTTGGGTAAGCTACACAGGGTGGGGTGAAAGAGATTTCTCCAGGTGGGTTTATTGTTTTCCCTCAGGCTAATGCCACTTGGAGGGGAGTGTATTGCTTGAGAAAGCTGGCTCTTGTAGTATGAGGAATGATTCAGTACAGGGATCTTGGTGGCTGACCCTTCAGCTTTCTCCCCAGAGCCATCAACCCCAGACTCTCCTCACCTGGCTATAGTCTGCTCTGCCCTCCCAGTGTCAGGGCCCAAGGTAACTGTCTGTAAACAAACTTTTTGTGTGTAGGCTCTTTGAGAGGCTCTCTGTGTTTCTAGCTGTCTGTCTTTGATGGACAGAAATCCTGCCACTTTTCACAGCAGGATGTTATTTGGTTTCCTTTCCTGGTTCCGGTGCTGTAGACTGGGGAGCCCAGCTTAGGGTATAGAGCCCATACTTCTCAGGTGGAGCCCTCTCCAGACACTGAAATATTCCTCCAGAACTCCAGCTGCTGTCGTTGGGAGCCCAGCCAGATCTCTCATGCTGCCTCACTTGCTACCAGTCTCATTGTGGTGATGTGCTTTTGTAACAGAGTGGGGACCCTCCCCAATGTTCCCACAGCTCATGGTTTTGAGGATGGAGAAAGGAGATAATACAGCTTTTAAGGTACTTTTCATATCTATGGCAAGTTGGTAACTAGATAATAGCATTGCTGCCCCCAGGTAAAAGGGCAGATGATAGGGTTAAGATACTTTTCATAACAATGATGTATGGTGCTCTGGGTCAGCATTTAAAATAAGGGCAAGCAACCATAAAAGGAGAGAAGCCACACAGTCTGAAAGTGTGTAGACATGAGTTGGCTAGGAGGTTAGGTGTGTGGGATTAGAGCCATGATGTAGCAGTTAGGCAGCTTTGTAGGAGAGCTGGTCTGCCATGTGAGAGGGCCATGCAGGCATGGTGAGTGTAGAAGAGAAGAGGAGTAGTCATGAGGAATGAGCCATGAGCCAGAAGTGAGCATGCTGCCTGCAGTGAAGTAGAAGCTATGCAGTTTGTAGTGAAGCTGGTCCATGGTGAGAAGGAAGAAACAGGTATGCAGTTTGTAATTAGGATTTGGCCATGCGGCCTGGGTTAGTAGGAAGGCAGACATGCTGCTGCTTTGATCATGCCTGCTCCAGCTGACTCCAAAGTGACCAAGGACTCTGCCTTGCAGTCTCAGACTCTTTCTGGACTCTTGGAACTTGGGACATAAGGAGAGGACACTCTATTAGGACTTGTGCCTTTCCTGGACTTCACCATGATGCAGTGTAACATGGCACATACTTTCCTGGACTATTATACGGAGGCTGATGACAACGTACCCAATATTCTGAAGGAGAGAGATGACAGATAAGGGATGGGGAACTATTGAGCTTGGTTTTGGCTTATAGCCTTTTGGGGAGCAAGGGAAGTACTGGGTCTCATGGGAGAACAAGGCTCTGAGCTGAAGTGCTCCCAGCCACCTTAAGGTTGGAATATGTAAAGAAAGACCTGTTTTTCTGAACTCTAATTGTTGGATCACCAAGGCACCACATAACTGAGTCCTGCTTTGCTCAGTAACAGTTTCTTCCATAAGTCCTTGGTTATAAGACTTCTCTCTAGCTAGTGTTCATTTGGTTATTCAGGATGATTTTTCTGTAATTTAGGTGTAATTCCAGCTGGGTCCTGGGAGGAGGTTAGTGTAGCTTCCACCTACTCTGCCAACATCTGGGATCTCCCCTGGCACTTTTTATTGAAAATCAAAAACTCCTTTGGCATAAATTAGACAAATTAGTCCATCCATTAATCAAGTATTTAGGGGGCCCTTTTGCTCTTTCAAAAAGACTTTATTTATTTTTAGAGAGAGGGGAAGGGAGGGAGAATGAGAGGCAGAGAAACATTGATGTGAGAAAGAAACATCAATCAGTGGCCTCTTGTATGCATACCGACTGGGACTGAACCCACAACCCAGCCATGTGCCCTGACCAGGAGTTGAACCAGCAGTCTTTTGCTTTGCAGAACAAAGCCCGACCAATTGAGCCACACTGTTTAGGGCACCCTCTTATTATTATTTTTAATTAATATTTATTATTTTAAAGTAACACATGTAAATAGTTTTAATAAGTCAAATATTTCTACACAATTTATGACAAAAAGTGTTAGTAGTTCTTTGCTCTACTCTTCCCTACTTGAATTTTTACTTCTCAGAATTGCAACTTCCAACACTTTTAGTTCTTTAAGTTATTTATTTCCATGTCCCAGAATAATCTGTTTATTTCATTTGTCTCTTTTATTTTCCAAATTTAGATCTAACCCTCTGACCTCCTACCGAAGAAAGTGAGGATTTAGCTCTTACATCATCTTCCCCACAAACAAACCTGCCTCTCTTTTTATTTTCCCAATAGCTCCATTTTATTTTTGTTAAGTCAATATTCAGTGTTTGAGCTATGAGAAACAGATAAATATTGTTCAAGCCCAGCCAAGTAGTGAACTCAGATTCTATTTTCTTTCTTGTGAAACGTTTTGGTTTCTCAGATGTTAATAATTGCCTTATCTGGTCATCTATTCATTTGCTTAGTTTCCTGGGTACTTATGGCTCCAACCTCTACTGGAGCTGTGAAAAGTCCAGGATCTTCTAAATATACTCACATACATTAGGGGTTTGATTCCACTTCTTTCTTTCTTTCCTAGAGACATCCCTCCTGGATATTTCTCTCCTCTGGCTTCAGGATAAACTGGTCACTTTGCAGGTCCACTTCACAGATGTCATCTGGAGCTTCCTTCTTTGCTGAATCCTTGCTTCCGGGGTCCCAGATCTCTTTCCTGTTTTGCTCCCATGTTTTGGTGGAGCACACCTTTCTGTAATTTCTTGATGGAGGGTGTGTAGGGGGAATAATAAAAACTACATTAGTGTTACATATAAGAGAAAATAAAAAGCCAGTTCTATCTTATCACAGGTTGGGTTTCCTTTAAAGCAGATTCTGAGAAGGAGGTTAGTATGCAGGAGGCCTGTTAGGAATACTGTTGGGATCGGTACTCCAGAAGGGAAGGAATCAGGATTCAGCGGAGGGAGAAGCTGATCTGTGATGCAGTGTCGAGGAGGCCTCAGATGGCCCTGCGAGTTGTTCTGGCCTGGGATGAGCCTTCAGAGTTATCCCAAGTTGGAGTGACGATGCCAGGGCTTTATACACCCACAATCAGGCATTGGGTTTTGGCTACTCTAGGAAGTGGGTGTGGACATGAGGAAGGCACCACTCTTCTGCCAAGATAAACCCTGTAGGGGCTCAGGAGGGACCTGGGCAGCACATCACAGCATCCATCACAGTCCACCCTGTGCTGCTTAAATCTATTTCTTGGTATAAGGTTGTAGATCCAGGGGGTTCCTTACAACCAATATTCTCCACCTCTAATGCAAAAGCAGTCAAGGTGACCATTGCTGACCAGTGACCACTGCTGACCAGTGCCCTTAACACTCTCCCCCCTCCTTAGTCCTGTACGTCATCCCCATACTGACACACACATTATGCTCCTGGATCCAAAATGTGAATTGACTGCTCCTCATTTATCCTGGCTGTACCCAACATATCTGAATCATAAGGGCCACTCCTATTTATGTTCTTGCTCATCAGTCACTTGAACTTAGAAGGGTAAGTAAACGAAGAGTTCAAAGCCACACTGTATATAATGTTTGGGCTTTGGGGCAGGGACAGGGGACCTCCATAAGGTATCACAATCTTCATGGTCCTTGGGATGAACTAGGGCATGCACAGGGACAGAAAATGCAGTCCAGAGGAAGCAGTCCCTTGGGAGAACTGTGCTCCTAGATAGACATCCTGTTTACTCTGAGTCATTTATGAGAGAGTCAGCTCATTTTTTTCTGGCAATTTGCTAATGACATGGTATCTCTATTAAATATGTATATAGAGAGGTAAAAATAGGTTGAACATTTTCTAAATAACTTTGGCTCAAAGCAAAGTGGTAAAAGATTTGTTGGTCCTCTTTAATGCAAAATAAAGATGGTCTTCATAATTTCCAACCACCCTCATAACCCTTATACTTCACCCCAGGACAAACAATAAATCCTCTAACTGAAGAAAATAAAAACGCTGTTCTTGCTTCAGAAATATGCTTGAATATGAGAGTTACAGCTTTTCCAGGACTCATTCTTACAGAGTCTAACGCTTGTGGTTTTTTGGTAGGAGGTAATTTCTGTGCTGGTTATGATTTGAAGGAGCTGGCCCACAGCTCAACCTTGCTTAAATTGGAACAAGATGTCACCAGTGGTCTTATTCTCATAGTAGGCACTTGAAAATAGATTCTTGTCAGACAGAGGGGTTCAGACCATTCTGTGGGGCTCTTGTTAGTTTCCATGACTAGAAATGACAACACCACTCTTTCACTGCATTTCAAGTGCCTTGTACCATGTAGGAAGTGTGAGTTGTTATGAGTGGATTTTTTTTTTTCAAGCAATGAAGGCAATGGCAAAGAAGTTTTCATAAAAACAAGTGACAAATTTCACTCAAGTTACTGACACATAAAAGGAAAAAATTAGTTTGTGCTTTGAAGCTAACCAGAAACAAATGGGACTGGTTCTCCAAAGGAAAAGTTGGAGTTTAGTTATGATACATCCCCTCCCAGACATCTAGGAAATTATACATACTGTACCCTCTGTTTATAAGAATATGAATAACATGATTGTGTGCACAGGGTCAATTGCAGTTCAGATGAGAATTTACTGCTGTTAAGTAGCAATTGCATAAAGGCAGAAAGAGCTGCTGTTAACCCCTTATTCACATGACCCAAATGCCTTCCTTTTTAGAAACACTTAGATTGAAAGCTCCTTGAGGCCAAGAACTGTATCTTTGGTATCTTTAGATGTCTCCCCACACCCATTGTAGCACATGGTGGTTGGCACACAGTATGTATTCAAGGGAATGAATGAATACCATTTAATGAAGGAGAGAAGCAGTGTCTGTATCTTACAGTGAGAAGTGGTAGTGTTTTTATTTTAGCTGCCTTGTTCTAAGTCCCCTGTGTGCTGAGCATCTGAGTGCTACAAGAACCATGAAGTTGCTCTAAGTTCAGCCACTTCCTTCACCTCTCTCGGTTGGATGGTGACATTTGCAGCCACCACAGTATCTCCACAGCAGTGACTGCTGTAGCCAGGCCCGAGGCCTCCATTTCATTCACCTTCCCAGCCACCCAGGAGTGGGCACTGTCTTCAGTTTGGAGATGAGGAAAGTGCGGCCTGGGGAGGCTGAGCAGCTTGCCTGAGATCACATAGTTAAGTGCCATGACAAGGATTCACACTCAGGCTGGTCCGGGTCCAAAGGCCACCTCACCATGCCGCCCTCCATGAGCTTCCCAAAGAAATCATGCTTTGTTTCTAAAGCTGAGCCATTTGAAATACCATATAGTCACAGTCCAAGAGCTTGGGAGTAGAACCAGGCCAGCCTGGGTGAGGAGGTGTTTTTTGGGTAAATCAGAGCCCTTCCCTGGAGCAGCTGTCAGCAGTGGAACCACCAAGAGAGCCAGCCTTAGGAAAAGACGTAGGAGGAAGAAAGACACTAAAGGGGAGGAAAGGATGCCTGACAGGGCCAGAGCAGCTCGGGGTGTGGAGGACAGGGACCAGGAGGGAGGGAGGTTGTCTTTTGTACCCCGCCCTTGCTGCCTGCCCTCCGTGGGAGGCAGGTGGGGTCCATTAAGGGAGGATTGTTTATAAGCAACTGAGGCCTTTTACAGCACCAGCTGACAGCGCCACTTCCTTTTTTTTTTTTTTTTTTTTGAGGCCCAAGTCACTATGCCTTTCCAGCCCCTGCAGTTCCCAAACTGGGGCTGGGAAGAAACGGTAGTGCAGAGGAATAACCATGCATTTTGGAGTCAGACGAATTCAGCTGTGATTTTGACTAGCTATGGGCAGATTACCTAAAAGCTATGTATCTTTCTTGGGAGTAATAATACCCACATTACACAACTCTTGTGAGGATCAAAATGAGTCCAAGCACGTGAGGTATTTAGAAGAATGACTGTCACCAAAGAACTGTTCCATGACTGTTAGTTCCTGTTCTAAGCTCATACATCCTTAGTCCCCTAGTTAAAGGACTGTTCTGCATGGTGAACCTCTTGAGTCAGTTCGAGGTGTTTTCAGACTTGAGCATTAGAGAGAAGAAGGGGAACTTTTCCTGTCCTTCCTCTCCTGTCTTTCTAAGTGTGATCCTAGTTTGAGAAATGGCAGTAATAAACTAATGAAGGCATGGATGCCAGCAGTTCTGTTCCACATTTACTGAAGACCTGCTATTTGCCAGACACTGTACTTGGGGTAGAAAAGTGAACAGCACATGGCCCCTGCCCTCAGGGACCTGACATTCCACCTGAAGAGATAGACACATTAAATGAGTTAAATATTATGTGTTAAGCACAATGACAATGGTAGGCATAAAATGCTAAGAAAGGATAGAAAAGGAACAATGAGCATAATCTGACAGCTGAAGATAACCCACTGAGGGAGGAGTCGCCTTTGTTGAATTGAAAAAATGTGTAGAAATTAGCTAGTGTGGTGACCTAGTATTTGCCAACTTGACTAAGTTGGAACTCCCTTTCCTATATGGTTCTTGCCAAGACTGACCACAAGAGCAAAGTGTCTGAGGCCTGGAAGGTGGCAGAGAAACAGCAGCCATGTTTATGCCCAGAACATCGATGTAGGGCCAGCTGTAGCTTGCACTGTGGCTGCAGAGATGTTGATTTGCCTTGTTGAAATGGAACAACAACTGGGTCTGCAGTGACTTCCATTCCCACTGGATTCCTTCTTCACCTTCACTCTGACTCTTGGGCCAGGTGTGTGTTTAGCTCTGTGATGAATGAAGCCAGGTTCCCCTTCAGCATCACTGATGTCAGACACCAAGCTGGGTTCCTTGACCCTCTAGGCTCCCAGCTTACCCTGTGAGTTCAGGTTTGCCCACTTCATGCCCATCTTTCCTTCCTAACTGCCTGTCCTGCTGACCTCAGGCTCAGCACCAGGTGCAGAAACAACAGTCATGCATTACTTGGTTAACTAGCTCTGTGGTTCTATTTCTCTGGCTGGAACTCGACAGGTAGGCTCAGAAAAAAGATGGTCCAGACAGGAAAATAAATGAGCAGCATCATGAAATGGTGGATTATATACAGAGAACCACAGGCAGCTTGTTATTTCTAGAAATAAAATGAGATACAGGGAGAGAAAGATGAAACTAGAGAGGGAAGAAATGGCTAGGCCTTGCGAATGTCATACTAAAGGTTTGGCCAGTATAAGAAACGGCTGAAGGAAGGAAGGAAGGAAGTTTCTAAATGTGTAGTAAAGCTACTGTGAGCAATTAACTTATTCCATTATGCTATTTGTTCTCTGAAAATAGTTCCACATGACTAATCTTCTTTAGATATAATACTTGCTTTACAAAACGTTGTCTCACATTGTCAGATAACAAGAATTAGGTAACGCATTCTACTGGGATGGAAGAGGTTATGGTGGCTAATGAATAAACTGCAGCTTTTAGTAGCTTAACACCACAAAGGATTTTGCTTGCTCATGTCATGCTGGTTAGGTTTTCCTTGGTGGCTCTTTATCAGGCAGTATCTCAGGGTTCCAGGGTCCTTTTATCTTGTGAACACCCTCACTCCTCACCCCCCACTGCAATCTTAAGAGTGTGGTCTATGAGCTTCCCAGGAGAGGGGAAGAGGCTGGGGACAGTCCTGCTGGTGGGGGCAGGGTGGGTCTTGGGCTGGACCTGGAAGTGGCTGCTCTAACTTCTCACGGCTCTCTTTGCTAGGTACCTGGTCACTGCTCAGAGGTGGGAACTGTGGGCTGGGAGGAGGGACAGAAGATGGGAGCAGGTAAATGCATAACTTGTGTCTGCTGCCCTTATCAGCTTGGGAGCTTTAGTTTATGGCTTCATCCCAGTAAGACAGGAACTCTGTTAGCACATAGTTGGGACTTGCATGCCTCCACAGACATAATGTTACCAATGCTGATTAGATATATATCTGAAAGAAAACCACCAAACCTACACACTCTATAGGCATATGATGGATTAAGTAGGTGAAATTGAACAATTTATTACATTAGTTGTTGCAATGCTGTATTACAAATTCCAGGCAAAGGCCTAAACTTTTGGACAAAGGCCTATTGTTTTCAATTTTCTCAGGATCTCAGTTGTAAAATTTTCATGTCAATGTTTTAAAGGTCAAAATGATAAAGTGCGTTGGAAACTCTTCAGTACTGAACAAAAGATAGTAATGTTTTTGTTCTTTTTTAATATGCTTTATTGTCTATGCTATTACAGTTGTCCCAATTTTTTTCCCTTTGTTCCCCTCCACCCAGTAATCCCCCCTTCCTCAAGTTGTCCCCCCCCTTAGTTCATGTCCATTGGTTGTGCATATAGTTTTTCTCAACATCTTCCTGTCTACTCCACTCCCTCCTACTATGCTTCTTAATTCCTGCATCATCTCCTTCCTCTTCCCCCGTCCCCTTCGCCACTGATCTCCCCCCAAAATGTTTGCCATACCTATAGTTCTTTTCCCTCTTTCGTTGCCTACTTAGTCTGCCTTTGTTTCAATTCCCTAGCTTCTGTTGTTGGCTGTTGTGATACAGTTTTCATTTTAATGTTCATAGTTTTGATCCTCTTTCTCCTAAACAAGTCCGTTTAACATTTCATGTAACAGTGGTTTGGATCTGATGAACTCCTTCAGTTTTACTTTGTCCTGGAAGCACTTTCTCTACCCTTTTATTCTGAATGATAGCTTTGCTGGATAGAGTAATTGTGGTTGAAGGTTTTTGCTTTTCATTCTTTTGAATATTTCTTACCAGTCCCTTCTTGCCTGAAGAGTTTCTTTTGAGAAATCAGCTGGTAGTCTTATAGGCACCCCTTTGTAAGTAATTCTCTTCTTCTCTCTTGTTGCTTTTAAGATTCTCTCTTTATCCTTAATTTTTGGCATTTTGATTTTAATGTGTCTTGGTGTGGTTCTCCCTGGGTCCAGTTCTTTTGGAACTCTCTGTGCTTCCTGGACCTGTAAGTCTATTTCCTTCCCCAAGTTAGGGAAGTCCTGCTTCATTATTTTTTCACATAATTTTTCAATTTCTGGTTCTTCTTCTTCACCTTCTGGTAGCCCTATGATTCAGATGTTGGCCCGCTTATAGCTGTCCGATAAGTTTCTGAGCCTCTCCTCATTTTCCTCACTTCTTGTTTCTTCTTTCTGCCCTGGTTGACTCTTTGTTCCTTCCCTGTGTTCCAATTTGTTGATTTGATCCCTGGCTTTCTTGCCCTCACCAATAATTTTGTATGTGTTTTTGTTCATTTCAGCAGGACTAGCCTTCATTCCTTCACCGTCTTGTTTAAGATCTGCTGTTCGGTCTACAAGCATTTTTATAAGCAAAGCTCTAAACTGAGCCTCAGAAAGATTTCTTATCTGCTGCTTCGTTAAATTAGATATTTGCTGTCTCATCAGCTGCGTCACCAGGATCTCCATCATGATCTGTGCTATCCTGACAGTTTTGTGTTTACCTTTGCTTCCTGGGCAGGGCTGTCACACCTCCTATGCTACAGGGGGCAGAGCCCTGTGCACTCATCACAGCTGGGCGACCCATCTCACCATGCTGTGACATTTTCTGTGGGGGTGGGGGTCCAAGATGGTTTTCTGCTGTTCACTCTCCACTGAGAGACCAGGAGCCTCCTCCTCTGTCCCCACCCCCTTTGGGCCTCACAATCTAAGGCAATGGGGGTCTGCCTTCCCCAGCTTTGGAATCGCAAGCTGATGGGTCTGGTCTGCAGCAAGGGGTGCTCCCCAGGCACTTCTCGCCTCCCCCTAAATACGGGTGTCTGTGCTTGCTGCTGTCCTGCCACCCGTCGCTGCTGCTGCTACCGCCAGCGCTGCTTGAACTCTTCTCCCTAGCTTCACCCCTCCTACCTGTCTGGATGAGCTCCACTTCTTTATAACTTCATATGTTGTACTTCCATTTATTTTCTGGAACTTCTGGTTATTTCTGGTTTTGCAGTAGTTGTATTCCTTCTTAGTTGTGGAGGGAAATGGAGCGTGTCAGTCTAGGCCTCCATCTTGGCTGGAAGTCTCCTGTGTTTGTTTACTTGTATGTGGGGGAGGGGTCTGAGAGGGAACAATGCCACTTGTCCAGCACTCTCTCCTTTTCCAGGCACTTCTTCCACTTCCGCACCTGACTGGTGCCCCTGTAGCTGCTGCCCTGGCCATCATTCACAGAGTGGGTGGGTCTGCGGATGTTCTAGGTCCGTGGAGGCCCTTTAAACAAGTGGACTCTGCTGAGAGACAGGCAGTTTCTGCCTCTGTCCCTACCCCCACTGGTTTGCACAGTCAAAAGCAATGAAGCTTGATTTTCTCTGGTGCTGGGACAGTGAGCTGCATGGTCTGGTGAGGGGCTGAGAATGTTCCCCAGGTGTCCCTCCTGACTTTTTAAAATGTGTAACTGCGCTTTCCGCCGGCTTGCTCCTGTTGCCGCTGCTGCCACCACCACACCGAGTCCTCTCTGCCCTGGCTCTGCCCCTCCTACCTGTCTGGATGAGTATTTCTTCTTTATATTTGTTTGCTGGGCTTCCATGTAGTTTGATTTTCTGGAGCTTCTGGCTGTTTCTAGTTTTGAGGTAGTTGTATGCCTTCTTAGTTGTGGAGGGAGACGCAGCATGTCTGTCTATGCCTCCATCTTGGCTGGAAGTTTCAAAGATAGTAATGTTTTAATTTCCTTGAGGAGAATGTCAGATTAAGCATATGACAGGACAGTGGTTAATTTGTGTCACCTTGAGTAGGACATCGTACCCAGCTATTTGGTCAAACATCAGTCTAGATGTTGTTGTGAATGTATTTTCTGAGGTGAGATTAACATTTAAATCAGTAGATTTTGAATAAAATAAATTATTCTCCTGATGTGAATGGGCCTCATTCAATTGGTTGAAGGCCTTAAGAGAAGAGGACTCAGGTCCCCTGAGAAGGAAGGAATTCTGCTTGCATATTCCAGCTGCAACATCAACTCTTCCCTGGCTCTCAAGCCTGATGACCTGCCCCACAAATGTCAGAATTGCATAAACCAATTTCTTAAAATATCTCTGTGTGTGTGTGTGTGTGTGTGTGTGTACGTGTACACGTATCCTGTTGGCTCCTTCTCTGGAGATCCCTAACTAACAGACATATTTTTTTTTACAAAGGCAAACTTTGCTAATTTGCTTCTAAAATATTTGCACTTACACATCTACAAAATGTTCTTTGAGACTCACCAACCCAATTGATTAAGGAATCTGATGCTTCTTATTGATTTAACTTTGGCTGTCTTTATGTTTCTCCTACTTGGTACAAATCCTTTATGATGTGTTCCACTTCTTCATTCTCAGCTTGAGGTCAGAGCAGCCAAAACACTCTTAAGTAGAAGAACCCATAATCCAGCAATAAATCCAGGACTGTTTAATCTCTGCAAAGGATTGTTCGTATTTTCTGCAAACTCTTATTTTGACTCTAATGAGAAATTAAATTTGTGTTAGGTACACTTGAGATATATTCCCAGAAACAAAGGAAATTGGCACTAACTACTATTAAATAGCATTTAGGACACATGCCAATGGAAGAAATGAGAATTTAAAATATGACTGAAACTGTCTCTGTCCTGCCCCTCTCCACCCAGACTTGGCTGGAGTTCTGACACTCTCTGAGATGTTCCATGCTTGGAAAATGGTTGGATATTTGAACAAGAAGGGTCACTCAAAGAATAAAATGTCAGCTTTATGAAGGTGATTTTTATTGCCAAAGGTCTTACCTCCTAAATATTGCACATCGAAGGACCCCAGTCTTGTAAAGAAATAATAATTCCACTTATGTAGTAGTCCTTAGGGCATGTCAGAAAGCTTTGATGTCTGTTGAAAGAATTAAAATGAAACAAAAGTGAGAAACCATGAAGAACTACACATAACAGAGGTTACCGTAAAGATAAAAAGTCCAATTTGGGATACGGTTTAGGAAGCATTTTATGTGTCCCTTATTATGTCAGAAAACAGTGAGTTTGAAGAGGTTAAAAAGGAAGGAGGGAAAAAGGAAAGCCAATTAGGAGTTAAAATCATTCACATCATTTTTATGTACTCTCTTCTTTTTTTAGGAAGCTGGGTAGGCAATATGCATCTCCTAGATTAAAATGACCAATCATAAACCTTATAATGTCAGAAATTTGAATCCTACTTATCACCCACATAAAGACAAAAGCTATAGTGTTTGCAGCTGTAGCTAGCTAGGTCTTATATTAGAGAAGTTAAAAGTGAAAGCAGACAGCAATATAGGCATGGATTTAAAACTAAGACTTTTATCACAGAAAGCAAAAATGAGAACAAACGGGGGAACAGAAATGAAATTATACACACAGAGGAAATATAGTTAGTTAGAGACCCAGCAGGTGCCCCATGTATGGTTGAGAAATCAGACAATTTCCTCAAGAGATGCTCTAAAATTAACATATCGGTATTGTGCCTTAATATTTTATTGGATGATAAGAATTAAGTCCTGGGAAACTTGTTCTCAGTTTTGGGATTTTGTTTCTGATTGTGTATCCTTGGGTAAGTCAATAATCTCCCCAGGCCTCAGTTTCCTCAACTCTAGGGTCAACTAGATGATCTTTAAATTCTCTCTGGCATTAAAATTCTGTTTTTATGAAAATAGCTTCACATAGACATCATTTCACAATTCAATCCAGTTCAATCATAAATATTCAAATATTTATTAAATACAGAAGATTTGTTCCAGGATGCCTTGTGGATACCAAATCCATACATGCTCAAGTTCCTTAACATGGTGTATTTACATATAACCTACACAATCTGTCTGTATACATTAAATTATTTTTAGATTACTTATAATACCTAAAACAGTGTAGTGCTATGCCGATAGTTGTATACCGAATAGGAAATAATGACAAGAAAAAAGAGTCTGTACATGTTCAGTACAAATGAAACCATCCTTGGCTTACACAGTATACAAAAAAGTACTACATAGTAAGTACTTACTACATGTTAGCAACAGCATAACTTAAAAAAAAAAACCTTCAATCCATGGTTGATTGAGTCCATGGATGTAGATATGGAGGGCTGAGTGTACTAGTGAGAAAAACACTACATTAGCTACTTGAGGTAGATGAGTATAAAGGCCTACCTTTTAAAATATATATACTTTATTGATTATGCTATTACAGTTTTCCCAATTTTTTCCTCTTTCCCTCCCTCCACCTGGTACTCCCCTTCCCTCCAGCAATCCCCCCACCTTAGTTCACGTCCATGGATCATGCATATAAGTCCTTTGGCTACTCCATTTCCTATATTGTTTTTAACATCTCCCTGCCTATTCTGTACCTACCAAATTGCACTTCTTAATTCCTGCCTCTTTTTCCCCATTCTCACCTTTATCCCTTCCAAATGATAACCCTCCAAATGATCTCCATATATATGATTCTGTTTCTGTTTTGCTTGTTTGTTTAGTTTGTTTTTTTTTTAGATTCAGTTATTGATAGTTGTGTATTTATTGCCATTTTAATGTTCATAGTTTTGATCTTCTTTTTCTTAAATAAATCACTTTAACATTTCATATAATAAGGGCTTGGTGATGATGAACTCCTTTAGCTTTACCTTGTCTGGGAAGCTCTATATCTGCCTTTCCAATCTAAATAATAGCTTTGCTAGAAAGAGTAACCTTGGTTGTATGTCCTTGTTTTTCATCACTTTGATTATTTCTTGCCAGTTTCATCTTGCCTGCAAAGTTTCTTTTGAGAAATCAGTTTACAGTCTTAAGGGAACTCCTTTGTAGGTAACTATCTGATTTTCTCTTGCTGAATTTAAGATTCTCTCTTTATCTTTCACATTTGGCATTTTAATTATGATATGTCTTGGTGTGGTCCTCTTTGAGTCTAGCTTGTTTGAGACTCTCTGTGTTTCCTGGACTTGTATGTCTATTTCCTTCACCAAATTTGGGAAGTTTTCTCTCATTTTTTTTTTCACATAAGTTTTCTTTTTTTTTTTTTTTAAGTATATTTTATTGATTATATTGTTACAATAGTTCCAATTTTTTTCCCCTTTGCTCCCCTCCGCCCAGCACCCCCCTTCCCCAACAATCCCCTCTCCAAGTCCATGCCCATGGGTCGTACATACAAGCTCTCCCGCCTCACCCTTTCATATATTCTTCTTCTTCTTTTTTAAAATTAATTAATTAATTAGTTAAATATTTTAACAATAAAAAATAACAATTCCTCCCTCTCAGACTTAAGACCCTTTACAATCTTATAAAGGACAATGGATGAAGGTCTCGAGCTCCTCTAGCTGCTTCAAGCTGGACATGGTCGTCGTCCTACCTACCCTTGGGTCAAGAAATCCCTAATAAGAGTGGGGATGTGGAGGGGAGGGTGGCCTTCCCACAAGGGGAAGGATCGTGCAGACTCCAGGTTGGTTGGCTGTCTCTGGACAACGGCATGCTTGGTTTGACAAGCTGGCATCCTTGTTGTATTCTGGGGGCAACAGGGTTAAAGGACATCATTTAATCCGTAACCACTAGATGACAAAAGACAGGTATTAATTTTTCAATGTCCCACATTAGGGAAAAGAAGGGCTTCTTTGGAGGAAGGTGTGTCAGGTACATCTCACCTGTCCAAAACCCTTTTGCCCATTATACTTATTTTGGACTGAGGGAAATATTTTAGGTTTCCTCCATCTCAGGCCTCTGGGCTTTTTCTGTCCAAGCCATTAGGATAGAAAAGAGAAACCAGTTTTAAAGTGAAGCCCACAGACCACCCCGTTCTTCACCAACCCAGCCACTTAGTTCAGCCAAACCATTGAGTCTCAGGAGGCAGCAATGCAGACAGGATTAAGTGAGGCCTATGCATACAGATAATCACTCAGGTAATGAGATTGTAGGCTTATGCCCTTTGAAAACAGAAAACACATGTTAATTTATGTAACATAACCCACATACAAGTCTCTAAATCTGTAGGACTGTCTTATCGGAAGGAAAATCCTTGTCCTTCTAATATTCACTGAGCTTGCATTTCTATTCTTTATATTTTTATTCCCCCCCCACTAAAAAATTTTCTGTTTGTTTGTTTTTCCACTACAGTTGTCTCACTTTTTTTCCCCCTCTTGCTTCCCTGCACCCTGCCCCCCCCCACAGTCAGTCCCCACCCAGTTGTCCATGTCCATGGGTCATTCATACATGTTCTTTGACTAGACCCTTCCCCTTCTTACCCCTTCTCTCCCTCCCATCTCCCCCTTTGTTACTGTTAGTTTATTCCTTGTTTACATACCTCTGGTTCAATTTTGCTCATTTGTTTGTGTTGTTCATTAGTTTCCTGTAACAGGTGACAGCATAAGGTAATTTTCTTTTGTTGCCTGGCTTATTTCGCTAAGCATAATTCTCTCTAGTTCCAATCATGTTGTTGCAAATGGTAGAAGTTCCTTCTTTCTTTCAGTACTTATTCATTGTCATTTTCCCCCTTTGTACTCGTGTTCCTCTCTGTCTCTCTGTTTCTTCATCTTCTTAAAGCAGACCCTTTAGCATCTCTTGCAATGCTGGTTTGGTGGAGATGTATTCTTTTAGCCTTCTTTTGTCTTGGAAACTCCTTATTTCACCTTCCATTTTGAATGAAAGCCTTGCTGGGTAGAGTATTCTTGGTTGTAGGCCTTTGTTTTTCATTGCTTGGAATATTTTTTGCCATTCCCTTCTGGCTTGTAGTGTTTCTGCTGAGAAATCTGATGATAGCCTTATTGGAGCTCCCTTGTATGTTATTAGTTGTTTCTCTCTTGCTGCTTTTAGGATTCTCTCTTTGTCTTTGAATGTTGGCATTTTAATTATGATGTGTCTTGAAGTGGGCCTGTTTGGGTTCATCTTCATTGGGACCCTCTGTGCTTCCTGGACTTGCGTGACTCTTTCTCTCGTCATGTTAGGAAAGTTTTCTGTCATTAGTTTTTCAAAGAGGTTTTCTATCCCTTGCTCTTCTTCTTCTCCTTCTGGAATTCCTATGATACGGATATTATTACGTTTCATGTTGTCCTGCAGCTGTCTTAGAACCTCTTCAGTCTTGTTCAGTCTTTTTTCATTTTGTTGCATTGTCTGGGAGTTTTTGTGTAGGTTGTCCTCCAGCTCGCTGATCCGATCTTCTGCTTCCTCTAGCCTGCTTTTAATTCCTTCTACTGTGTTCTTCAATTCAGAGATCGTATTTTTCATTTCCTCCTGGCTCTTATTGATAGCTTTTATGTCCTTTTTCATGCTCACGTAATTTTCTGTGAGTTCCTTGTAGTTTTTCTGGAGTTCTTTGAAGTTTCCGCTGAGCTCATTCAGCTTCTCCATAATCCATGTTTTGAGTTCCATATCTGATAGTTCGCTCCCCTCTATTTCATTTAGCACTCTTTCTGGGGATTCTACCTTTCCTTTTGATGGGAGGTTGTTTCTCTGTCTCCCCATTTTTTTGACTCCTATTGTTTGTTGGTGCTTCTTGGAATGATCTGCACTTCCTGGATCTGCCTCTGGTGGCGTCAGATCATGTACCAGTCTGGCCCTAGGCAGCCTGTTGGAGACTTCCAGGGATCTACTGCTGTTGTCTGTCTTCTTTGATTGTTAATCTATTCAATCTGTGATTAGCTGTCAGGCTTAAGAACTGTGGGTGTGGCAGCTTAATTCCTGTAGGCAGGGCTTTTGCTTCCCCTCAGGCTGACGCCACTTGGAGGGGAATGGTCTACCCGCAGTACTGGGGATGAGTCAGCACTGGGACCCAGTCAGCTGCTCCTCCAGTTCTCCCCTCAAAGCCACCGTGCCAAATTCTCCCCAAGTGTCTCCAGTCCTCTCTGCCTTCCCTCTGCTTGAGCCCAGGGTAAGTGGTGGCCAAAATATTTTCGTATGTGATCCACTTAAGAGCTCTTTTTCTCCTGCTGTTTCTCTCCGGCTAGCAAGAAAGCCTGTGGCTTTTCGCTTTTCACAGCTGATACTATTTTACTTTCCACTCTGTCGCTGTAGGCTGGGAAGCCCAGCTGGGGGTTTAGACCCTGCCCTTCTCAGGGGGAATCCCCGGCTGCTGAGCTGTTTCTCAGTCCCTTCAGCAGCCACCCGTGTGAGCCCAGCCAGCCCTTCCGCGTCTCTGCACTCCCTACCGGTCACGTTGTGATGTAGAGGCCTTTTCTGTCTCTCCGTGGTTATAAGACTTCTCTCCAGCTGGTGTTCGGTTCGTTATTCCAGATGATTTCTCCAAAATTACATTGTAAATCCAGACTAGTTCTAGGAGGAAGTTAGTGTAGCTTCCACTTACTCCTCCGCCATCTTGTTTCTCTCACACGTAAGTTTTCAATTTCTTGCTCTTTCTCATTTCTTTCTGGTACCCCTATGATTCAAATATTGGTAGGTTCGAAATTGTCCCAGAGGTTCCTGTGCCTATTCTCATTTTGTGTGGGTGTGTGTGTTTAATTTTTTTTATTCCTTTTTCTTCTTGCTGTTCTGATTGAATATTTTTTCTTCTTTATGTTCCAAATCATTGATTTGATTCTCAGCCTCACCACTCCACTGTTGGTTCCCTGTAAATTTTTCTTTATTTCACTTAGTGTAACCTTCATTTGTGTCTGGGTCTTTTTTATGTTGTTGAAGTACCTAATGAGTTCCTTGAGCATCATAATAACCAGTGTTTTCAGCTCTGCATCTGATAGACTTCTTATCTCCAGTTTGCTTAGTTCTTTTTCTGGAGTTTTGTTATGTTCTCTTATTTGGGCCATATTTTTTTGTCTCCTCATTTTGGCAGCCTCCCTGTGTTTGTTTCTATGTGTTAGGTAGAGCTGTTTTGATTCCATTTCTTAGTAGCATGGTCTATTGTAGAAAAGCACACCTGTAAGTTGGATGGGACAGAGCCTTGGGTAATTGCCAGGGCAGGGTAACCTATGTAAACCAGGTTGATGGGGTCTCAGGTATGCTGTCGCTGCTCTCTGGCTCTGTATGAGGGAGGGCTCCAAACGGGAATAATGTCACTTCCTGGCCTCTGGAGTTTTGTCTGGGAGCAAGCTGTTGCCTGGTACTTACCCTGATGCCAGACACTTCAATTTCTCCCTGTATGCTGCTGGGTCCCTTCCAGCTGCTACCCCAGTGCTGGAGCCCAGAAGGAGTGAGGCCGTGTAAGTCCTAAGACAGTTGTCGGCCCTTTAAGAGAAGACACCTGAGAATCTCACAGTTTCTTCTGGTACCCCAAACCCCACTGGTTTTTACAGCCAAAGTTATGGGGACTTACCTTCCTGGCACTGAAATCCCAGGTTGGGTGGTCTTGTGTAGGGCTGGGACCCCTCACTCCCGAGGTATCCCTCCTGATTTTTATCCACCAAGTGTAGGTGTGGTACTGCCTGTTCTTTGTCTCTGCATCTACACATCTCCATCTCTCCTACACATCTGGATGAATGTAATTTCTTTAATTCGTTGGTTGTCAGAATTCTATACAGCTCGATTTTCTGACGATCCTGGGTGATAGTTGTTTTGTAGTTAGTTGTAATTTTTGCTGCGGTTGTGCCAGAAGGCGAGTCGTGTTTACCTATGCCTCCATCATATAGGCCACATGCAGCATAGCAACAATTGGGAAGGAACTCACAACTCACAGCTTCTCCCTTGAAAGCCTGCCTTTGATGTCAAGGAGAAAACCCTTAGAAAAGGTGGAAGTTGTGACATGAAGTAATTACCAGAAAATTCCAGAAACACTTTGTGGAAGCCTTGTATCCTTCATATTGGGATGATGGTATTCTTAGAACTGGGGGAGGACTGTGTGCTGAAATAGAAAAGTAGAACGGAGCTCAAAGGCAAGTGACTTCACATATTGCCAGAGATGGAGGAGAGCTTTGCGGAGGAGGAAAACTCAGCAGGTGGTTAGGAAAAAATGACTATTCCTCTTGAACAGGGTTAAAAGGTGTGTGCAGAGGAACAGGGAAGGTAGACAATTTATAGAGGAACTTGAATGCAGAACACACAGATTGACTTGAAGCATTTCTGAGGAAGGGCACCAGAGGATGTCATGTGACAGATAAATCAGAAAACAGAGAGGAGAGGTGGAAGGACATATCTATTCAGTAAGACCTTCCGCATAGCTAGTGATAGGCTGTCTTCTTTACTCTTTCTTGCCCTGGTTCAGCCTCTAGAGCTTGCTGTAAAATGGCATAGGGTAAATAAATGTGGTTGTGGAAGGTGTTTGGTACTAAGATTTACTGCTTCTGAAGGTGCTTGCTAATTTTTGGGGGTCTCTCCCCTTGAAGTAACTTTCCAAGCCTGCTATTGACACAGCCCATGGTGGGGTACTTGGTTTTCCTCCTGGCTGATCTCCGTTGCTGGATTTCTTTTTTTCCTGGTGGCTTCGTATGTGTCTGGATGAAATGGCTCTGAAGGGAGCAGCTGTACATGACTCCTTTTATCTCTATGAGGCTCTACCTCGTCATAACGTGATATTGCCAATGGGAGGACCAGGAGTCCCTCTGGCTTTAATTGTTGAGCTAATTGCTTTTTAATTTTTTTGGCTAGTCTAGATGGCACAACAAATGAGGTTGAAATATATATTCTTAGCTATTTATATAATCATAATAATTAAATGATAATTGCTATTATGCTAGGAAGAGCCTGTTAACAAGACATTCCATCTTTTGTTTTCTTTACTTCTTTTTAACCTGCCTGCTCATTTAGTTTGTTTAAGCAACTCCCAGTATTTTGTATGCCTTCTTGAAGGGCAGCCCCAGAAATTTCACACAACAGGGCGTAGGGGACCAAACCTGAAAAAAGCGCTGGAGGATTTGGATTGTGTCTCACTGGATATTTATTTGGGAGTGGCTCTATTAGGAAACAGCAGATATGAAAATCTGCAGTCTTCCTGATCATTCCTGTGTTCACCCTTCCCTCCTTCTCAAGTTCATCTACTAACTGACTTCTCCTTTTTCCTATTTTTGTTTTGGGTTATTGAGTCACCAAATGGCCTTTTCTCATTTTGCTGCTTTCTTCCTCAGGACTTTTGTTCTCTTGTCTATCTTTGGCAAAATTGCTGTGTATTTGTTTGAGTTTTTACTAGAAAGTTTCTGTTTGAATTTTTTGTACCTTTTTTTTCTATTGTATTATAATTTACATAATCTTGTCCTTATGCAGATTAAGCAAGGGATCATGCATAGTTAAGTTATAGATGATTGGATATTGATACACATGTAGGAACAGATGTTTTCATGCAATTATGACTGTCAAATTTAATTCAACTTAGTTTGCAACCATTGTTTTAGTAAAATTTGAATTTTTCATCTCTCACTCTTTCCTGCTTGTGGCATTTTGCTTATTTGGAAATATAATATTCAATACAGAGCAGAATTATATGTTATCCCCTTCTGATTGACATTTTTCCCTCTAAAGCTGACTTTCTAAGTTTTCAGTATGTTAGAATGTGATGTTTCTAGAGTGGGCAGGAAAGCTCAGTTTATGGTAGTCATAGTTTTCTAAACAGTTGTCCTAGAAATGACATATCCAAAGTTTTTAGTAAGGTTATTATATTGTTTTATCTGGTGGACCACTAAAATACACACATATACACACTCACACCACAATGCAAACCTTATGCTCAGCAAAGAAAAATTACAGTGCCCAAAGGGAAAAGAACACAAAAAGTAAAGAAAAAAGGCAGAGTAAAACCTTCTCAAAGTAGTATATTTGTTTAAAATTTCTCAATTATGCATTCTGGACCATAAAAATGTTTGTGAAAAGTGCTCTGAAATTATTAGACTACAATGATACTTTGAACCAAAGAAAACATTTTGAGATTCTGTGACATGGAGCCTGAGTGTGGGCTGGTGGAAGGAAGAAGTAGCTGGGAGTACTGATGACAGGCTGGAAGGCAAAAGTGTGACAAAGAACTGAAGGACTACCTCTTAACATTTAAAGACTGGGTGTGATGGAAGCAAGGAGTGACAGAGCTAACAAGATGGGAGCTTTGGTCAGAGAGAGAAGATGCTAGTATTTAATGCTTCAAAGAAACTCCAGGGTTCTGCATGTAACCATGGGTAGTGAAGGTTGCTGGAGCTGAGGCTGGCAGGAACCAATGATGTGGCAGGTTCCCAGGTGTTCTTCATGGATGTTAATGTCACTCAGCAAGTTGGCAACTCAGGATAGAGAGCAGAACCATAAGCCAGAGAAAGATTGCCTCTTTTCACTGCCCTCCATACCATATGTCAATCCATCATCCATTCAACACTAATGAAAAAATTAATGTGTTTTAAGTATTAACCATATGCTAGACATTGTTACTAGAGTTACAAAAATACATCAGACATGACTCTGGAGCATGGGGAGCTTATCGCCTGGAGGTTGAGCACATACCAAGTGTCTCAAACAAAGCTTGCAAAGCTCCAGGGCTTTGGGGATGAGCTGGCCATGTAAATGATGAAGTCAGTAGGTGGAATAAGTAGGAACTGACTGGCAACTGTGGCGAACTGTAGGGTTCATAGCTCACCTAATGGAGGCAGCTATTATTTTCTGTTAACAAATCTTATTTTTTTAAGACAAAAAGTTAGACTTACAGGGGTGACATTTCCCAACTCTGAAATTTTAGCAAGCAATTAAAAAATTAAAAAGTATAGTGTGGGGCCAATGATTTATGGCTCTGATTTAAATAATTGGAGCTGTAGGCAACCTTGGGTTCCTGTTCATTTTGCTCCTAACTTGCTGGTGATTTTAGACAAACTGAGGTAGGGTAGTAAGAAACTAGGAAAATTCCTTGGCAACTGGAATGGGAAAACTGACACTAATAGTTGATTCAAACTGGCCTCCTCCCAGCAACCTGACTCACCTGCCTCCTTCTCCCATACATGGCCACTCTCTTAATCATTAAGCCCTCAGGACAATGAGGTTCTGATCAGCATCAGATGATTTTAGGAACAAAGACTTGGGTCTGTTCACCACAGAGGCAGAGTTTCAGTCAAACTAGAGATAACATCTAGACCTCAGTTGCATTTCACTTCTAGGCCCAGAAAAGCAGCAAAACCAGATGAAGCAATGTTAGGACTGGCATCAGGACCAGGTGCAATGACCAATGCCCCATACCCTAGCACTGACCAATCAGTAGAGACCCTGACCCTATATGCTTATTTTGGTGAATCAGTATATTAAAGAACACACCTGGAAAGCTGATGAATATTCTATTCAGATCCTCCACTGAGACCTCCCCTAAAATTCTTGCCTTTAGAAAATAGATAAAAACCATTAAGACAAAGGGCCTAGCACATCCTCTTTCTCTGAGCATGCCCATGCCTTCTTTCTTCAGATGTGTATCTTTGCTTTTTTTCTCGTAAGCTCTAAGAGTTCCTATGAGACTTGCAACCAGAGAGGCAATGGGCAGGGGCAGCTTGTCCTGGGCTAACTCCCTGAACCTGTCTCCCAGGGCCCTTCTTTTGCCTCTGTAACTTGTTTCCTGAGTCCATGAAGCCCAGTTGGCTCACTTCTTCTGCCTCTGTGACTTTCTAAAAGGCTGAGACAGCTCTCTGAGGAGCTTGCTTGAATCTTCTTTTCAAATGTACTTCCGCTTTGCATACTAAATAAACTTCCTCTCACCTTAGAATTCTTGGTTCTGAATTCTTTGTTTGCTGACCTCAAGAACTGAGAGTGAACAATGCCAGTAACAAAATCACCTAAATTCTCTGAAACCCAGTGAACTCATCTATAAAACAGAGCAGTAAGCTGTAGAGGATGAGCTCTGGAGTCTTTCCCTGTTCTATGATTCTATGATTTCGTGGCTAAGTAGACTTCTAATGAATTGCCTTCTGCAAAGAAGGGTGGGAAGCATGGGAACCAATTTTTTTATGCTCCTTTCTCTGAAATGTGTAGTGTCAACTGAGGGTTACCACTCTGGAGGAATTCATTATGGTGAGTAATAATATAGGCTAACTGGCCTCATAGAAGGAGCCAGATTTGGGAGCTACCATGGTGAACTTTAGTTTCTCTTACTCTCTCCCAAGCTTCTAGTCAACAAGGGAGGCAGGATAGTGTAATGAAATTGTTTAGACTGACATATGCTGAAATCACAAGTCTGTTATTTATCTCTGTGATTGGGAGTCATTTTCCCCAAGTTTCAGGTGTTACTGGCTATAAGGTAGGAAAGAGAATGTCCTTTCTCATAAAAATTTGTATGCTTTGTCCTGGTTGGTGTGGTTCAGTGGTTGAATGCCAGCCTGCAGACTGAAGGGTTGCCAGTTCAATTCCCAGGCAGAGCACATACCTGTGTTGTGGGCTAGGTGCCTGGGGGCATGCAAGAGGAAACTGATGGATGTTTCTCTTGCATATTGATGTTTCTCTCCCTCTCTCCATCCTTTCCCCTCTCTAAAATAATAAATAAATAATCTTAAAGAAAAGAATTTTTATGCTTCCCTGTGCCAGAGGAGAAACATATCATCTCTTGTATGTATGTCTATTTATTTAACTGTTTTTCCTTGAGTGTTAGAAAGTTTACCAGAAAGCAAAATACCTGAACCAAATTAGTATAATTCTTCAAAGAATTGCTTAGATTAATTATAATTCAGTGTTCATAACCTCAGTTAAAAAAATATATATATTTGTCTTCAGCATTGCAGTTAAAGGCATTTTTCAAAATGGTTGCTCAGTGTTTTTTATATGGCAGATAAACAAACATCCCTGTGAATAGGCTGGAGGGTTTGGCTCCTTATTAAACTTTTGCTTTGCTGAATGAGGTATATATAAAAGGCATGGGCTGAATTGCTTGGATTAATAAAGAAGATTTTTAGAGCCTATGGGTGAGGGGTGGGGAATGGGAAGAGGGGAAGAAAATCTACCTGAAGGGGAGCTGGAGAACAGGCCATTGGTCATGTAAGGACAGAAATAGCTAACACAAAGTTAGGTGAGGTTTTACCATGGGCCATGTGATATGATCTTTTTCTCTGTCTCCTCACAACACATTCAGGAATATCAACATCTCTTGTCAATTCTTTGTGCTATTTTTTTTATTTGATGAAATGATGAGACAACTTCAAGGTGTGCAGGATGAGCACAGGCCACCTAAATGGTCCAGCAACTCATGGTTTACACTAATATAAGTTTCCACATAATATTTTCTTGCCAAATGTTGTTGTCAGGATACAGCATGTCTTGTCAAATAAAAGTGCATTTCTTCCTGCCTAATTAGAACTATGTGGTTCATTAAATGTTTTATTTATTTGTTTAGCTTTGGCTAAACAAGGTTAGAACAAGATTTAGTGCTTAATTATATATTATCAACAGTTCCTAACACATTTCTTTTTTCTCTCCCTGTAATTTCTGATATTTCTTTCTTATGTTTATTTTAGCAGTATATCTTATGTGCTTTAAAGATACTTCCAATTTGTTTTTTAAGATGCTTTAAATCATTTGTGGAAGCTGGGATAGGGGGGGTGAGGGTGCTAAGCTAGCATGTTCAATAGAACCTTCTGCAGTGATGCAAATGTTCTGTGTCTGTGCTGCACACTAGTGGTAACCACAAACCACACGTGGCTCTTTTTTTTCTTTAAGTGTATTTTATTGATTATATTGTTACAATAGTTCCAATTTTTTCCCCTTTGCTCCCCTCCACCCAGCACCCCCCATTCCCCAGTAATCCCCCCTCCAAGTCCATGCCCATGAGTCATACATGCAAGCTCTCCTGCTTCACCCTTTCATATATTCTTCTTCTCTTTTTAAAAAATAATTAATTAATTATTTTACCAATAAAAAATAACAATCCCTCACTCTCAGACTTAAGACTGTTTATAATCTTATAAAGGACAATGGGCGAAGGTCTTGAGCTCCTCTAGCTGCTTCAAGGTGGACATGGTTGTCGTCCTACCTACCCTTGGGTCCAGAAATCCCTAAGAAGAGTGGGGTGGTGGCCTTCCCACATGGGGAAGGATCGTGCAGACACCAAGTCAGTTGGCTGTCCCCAGACAACAGCGTGCTTGGTTTAACAGGCTGGTATCCTTGTATTCTGGGAGGCAACAGGTTTGGCAACAGGGTTAAAAGGCATCATTCAATCTATAACCACTAGATGAGAAAAGGCAGGGATTAATTTTTCAATATCCCACATTAGGGGAAAAGAAGGGCTTCTTTGGAGGAAGGTGTGCCAGGTACATCTCACCTGTCCAAAACCCTTTTGCCCATTATACTTAGTTTGGGCTGAGGGGAATATTTTAGGTTTCCCCCCTCTCAGACCTCTGGGCCCTTTCGGTCCAAGCCATTAGGATAGAAAAGAGAAACCAGTTTTAAAGTGAAGCCCACAGACCACCCCGTTCTTCACCAACCCAGCCACTTGGTACAGCCAAACCATTGAGTCTCAGGAGGCAGCGCTGCAGACAGGATTAAGTGAGGCCTATATGTACAGACAGTCACTCAGGTAATGAGATCATAGGCTTATGCCCTTTGAAAACAGAAAACACATGTTAAATTATGTAACATAACCCACATACAAGTCTCTAAATCTGTAGGACTGTCTTATTGGAAAGACATCCAGTTGCAAGGCATTTGACATTCTTCTTGCCTGTAAATTAAGTATCTTTGATGAATACCACAGACATAGTTTAACTTTCAAATGAAAACAGATTTTAAATGAAAAGAAACTTTAAAGATGGTTAGCTGCACTACTTTATAGTCTACCACTGAGCATTGTGATTTTCCTTGAATCACAATTTTTCTCCCTAAGATTACCCTCCTTGTCATTAAATGGACTGCATTAAGTTCATTTTTAATTTATCCTGCTCATTTGAATAAACACAACAAGAGCAGCAAATGATCACTTATGATCTTTAGTTCTGCTTTGCTGGAACTTATGCAATAAACATTTAGGGTGACCTTTAGTCTGCTCTTCACGACACAGAAGCTAAGCCACATACGTGGCATTCAGCCTTGTCCTTCTGGTTTTTTATTGTGCCTTAAGGTCCCATCTAGCCATCTTTCAGGAAAACAACCTTCATTCATTCCCTGGAAAGATTGCTGTGGACTGCACAACCAACCACGGTACCAGGCCTTTTATCTCAAGGGCTTTTATTACCTTTGAAAGTCATTCTCAGTTCATCAGGGCATTTTGGTAACAACCAGAGCCAAAGCATGTCTGCTTTAGACATGACATTTCAGTCAAAGTCCTGATCAAAAAAACCTCTATTAACAACTGGTATTATTAGTTTTATGCAAAGAAACTTATGTCATTACTTACTTCTTTAGAATGCTAAACTCTGGAGGGATCATATATAGAGAAAAATATACAGTGTGAAGGAAAATCCTTGTCCTTCTAATATTCACTGAATTGGCATTTCCATTCTTCATATTCTCATTTTTCCCCCACTAAAAACTTTTTTTGTTTGTTTTTCCATTACAGTTGTCCCACTTTATTTCCCCTCTTGCTTCCCTGCACCCTGTCCCCTCCTTCTCCAACATTTAGTCCCCACTCAGTTGTCCATGTCCGTGGGTCATTTATACATGTTCTTTGACTAGACCCTTCCCCTTCTTACCCCCTTCTCTCCCTTCTGCCTCCCCCCTTGGTGCTGTTAGTCTACTCCTTGTTTACATACCTCTGGTTCAATTTTGCTCATTTGTTTGTGTTGTTCATTAGTTTCCTGTAATAGGTGACAGCATAAGGTATTTTTCTTTCCTTGCCTGGCTTATTTCGCTAAGCATAATTGTCCGTAGTTCCATCCATGTTGCTGCAAATGGTAGAAGTTCCTTCTTTCTTCCTGCTACATAGTACTCCATTGTGTAAATGTACCACAGTTTTTTGATCCACTCATCTACAAATGGCACTTAGGTTTTTTCTAGCACTTTGCCATTGTAAATAGTGTTTCTATGAACATAGGGATGCATAGGTTCTTTTGAATTGGTGTTTCAGGGTTCTTTGGGTATAATCCTAGCAATGGAATTGCTGGTTCAAAAGGCAGTTACATTTTCAGTTTTTTGAGGAAATTCCAAACTGTTTTCCATAGTGGCTGCACCAGTCTTTGTTCCCACCAGCAATGCACCAGGGGTCCCATTTCTCCACATCCTCGCCAGCACAAGTTGTTTGTTGATTCGTTGATGATGGCCATTCTGACTGGTGTGAGGTGGTATCTCATTGTGGTTTTTATTTGCATCTCTCTGATGGCTAGTGATGTTGAGCATTCTTTCATATGTCTATGGACCCTCCGTATGTCCTCTTTGGAGAAGTGTTTATTCAGATCCTTTGCCCATTTTTAAATTGGGTTGTCTGTCTTCTTGGTATTGAGTCGTATAAGTTCTTTAAATATTTTGGAGATCAATCCCTTGTCTGAGATATCATGGAAAATATATTTTCCTATATGGTTGGTTCCCTTTTCATCTTGCTGATGTTTTCTTTTGCTGAGCAGAAACTTTCTAGTTTGATGTAGTCCCATTTGTTTATTCTTTCCTTTATTTCCCTTGCCTTAGGAGAGATATCAATGAAAATGTTGTTACATGGGATATCTGAAATTGTCCTGTCTATTTTTTCCTCTAGGACTTTTATGGTGCCATGGCTTACATTTAAGTCTTTGATCCATCTTGAGTTTATTCTCATGTGTGGTGTAAGTTGGTGGTCTAATTTCATTGTTTTGCATGTCGCTGTCCAGTTCTCTCAACACCATCTGTTGAAGAGGCTCTTTTCACTCCATTTGATGTTCCTTCCCCCTTTGTCAAATATTAGATGACCATATAGACCTGGGTTTATTTCTGGGCTCTCTATTCTCTTCCATTGATTTATATGTCTGTTCTTATGCCAGTACCAGACTGTTTTGATTACCGTGGCCTTGTAGTATAGTTTGATATCAGGTATTGTGATTCCTCCTACTGTGTCCTTCTTCCTCAAAATTGCTGTGGCTATTTGGTCTCTTTTTTGGTTCCATATGAACTTTTGGAGTATTTGTTCTAGGTCTGTGAAATATGTCATTGGTATTTTAATAGGGATTGCATTGAATTATAACTTCCTTTGGGTAGTATGGACATTTTAATGATGTTGATTCTTCCCAAGCATGAGCATGGTATATGCTTCCATTTATTTGTATCTTCTTTAATTTCTTTCTTCGGTGTTATGTAGTTTTCTGAGTACAGGTTTTTATTTTTACCTCCTTGGTTAAGTTTATTCTTAGGTACTTTATTTTTCTTGTTGCTATGGTAAATGGGATTTTTCTTTCAGTTTCTATCTGTTAGATTTTATTGTTGGTGTACAGAAATGCCTTCAATTTCTGAATATTGACTTTGTACCCTGTTATTTTGCCGAATTCACTTATTAGGTTGAATAGTTTCTTTGTGGAGTCGATAGGGTTTTATATATACACTATCATGTCATGTGTAAATAATGACAGTTTTACTTCCTCTTTTTCAATTTGGATGCTTTTTATTTCTCTTTCTTGTCTGATTGCTGTGGTTAGAAATTCCAAGACTGTGTTGAATAGGAGTGGAAAGAGTGGACATCTTTGTCCTGTTCCTGACCTCAAAGGGAATGCTTTCAGTTTTTGCACATTGAGTATGATGTTGGCTACAGGTTTCTCATATATGGTCTTTATTATGTTGAGGTATGCTCCCTTTATTCCCATTTTGCTGAGAGTTTTCATCATAAATGAGTGTTGTACTTTATCAAATGCTTTCTCTGCATCTATTGATATGATCATGTAGTTTTTGTCTTTCATTTTGTTTATGTGGTGTATTACATTTATTGATTCAGAAATATTAAACCATCCTTGCATCCCTGGGATGAATCCCAGTTGATCGTGGTGTATGACCTTTCTAATGTGTTGCTGGATCCGGTTTGTTAATATCCTGTTGAGGATTTTAGCATCAATGTTCATCAGCGATATTGGCCTGTAGTTTTCTTTCTTTGTTGTGCCTCGACCTAGTTTTGAAATTTGGGTAATACTGGCTTCATAGAACGAGTTTGGGAGTCTTCCCTCTTCTTGGATCTTTTGGAATAGTCTGCAGAGGATAGGAGTTTAGTTCTTTCCTAAATGTTTTGTAGAATTCACCGGTGAAGCCATCCAGTCCAGGGTTTTTGTGTGCCGGGAATTTTTTGATTACTGCTTCAATTTCACTAGTTGTTATTGGTCTATTCAGGCATTCTTCTCTTCTTAATTCAGTTTTGGAAGGTTATATGCTTCCAGGAATTTGTCCATGTCCTCTGGGTTGTCAAATTTTTTGCCATACAGTTGTTCGCAATAATTTCTTCTAATTCTTTGTATTTCTGTGGTATCGGTTGTGATTTCTCCTCTTTCGTTTCTTATTTTATATATTTGGGTCCTCTCTCTTTTTTTCTTGATGAGCCTGGTTAAAGGCTTGTCTATTCTCTTTATCTTTTCAAAGAACAAGCTCCTACTTTTGTTGATCTTTTGAATTGTTAGTTTAGTCTCTATGTCGTTTAATTCTGCTCTGATCTTGATGATTTCCTTCCTTATACTCGCTCTGGGTTTTGCTTGTTGTTCTTCCTCTTGATCTTGTAGCTGTAGGGTTAAATTTTTTATTAGAGGTTCTTCTGGCTTTTTTGGGTAGGCCTGTATTGCCATGAACTTTCCTCTTAGGACTGCTTTTGCTGTATCCCATATGTTTTGGGTTGTTGTGTGTTATTATCATTCGTTTCCAGAAACTTTTTGATTTCTTCCTTGATATTATTGTTAACCCATTCATTATTCAATAGCATGTTATTCATTCTCCATGAGTTTGAATGTTTTTGAGTTTTTTCCTTGAGGTTGATTTCCAATTTTAAGCCATTGTGATCTGAGAAGATGCTTGATATAATTTCAATTTTCTTGAAATTGTTGAGGCTTGTTTTGTGTCCTACCATGTGGTCTATCTTTGAAAATGTTCCATGTGCACTTGAGAAGAATGTATATTTTACCTCTTCGGGGTGAAAAGTTCTATATATATCGACTAAGTCCATTTGATCTAGAGTGTTGTTAAATGCCTCAATATCTTTGGTGTTTCTTTGCCTCAAAGATCTGTCCATTGTTGACAATGGGGTGTTAAAGTCCCGCACTATGAGTGTGTTGCTGTCTATATCTTTCCTGGAATCTTTAAAAATTTTTCTTACTTATTTGGGTGCTCCTAAGTTGGGTGCATATATGTTTATAAGGGTTATATCTTCTTGATGGATTTTTCCCTTAAGTATTATGAAATGCCCTTCTTTGTCTCTTTTTATGGCCTTTGCTCTGAAATCTGTTTTGTCTGATATGAGTATTGCTACCCCAGCTTTTTTTTTAAATGTCCATTCGCTTGAAATACTTTTTTCATCCCTTCACATTCAGTCTGTATATATCTTTTGTTCTAAGGCGGGTCTCTTGTAGACAGCATATATGTGGGTAATGCTTTCTAATCCATTCAGCTACCCTATGTCTTTTGATTGGAGCATTTAATCCACTTACATTTAAGGTTATTACCGATAGGTACTTATTCATTGTCATTTTCCCCCTTTGTACTTGTGTTCCTCTCTGTCTCTCTCTGTTTCTTCATCTTATTAAAGCAGACACTTTAGCATCTCTTGCAATGCTGGTTTGGTGGAGATGAATTCTTTCAGCCTTCTTTTGTCTGGGAAACTTTTTATTTCACCTTCCATTTTGAATGAGAGTCTTGCTGGGTAGAGTATTTTTTGCTGTAGGCCTTTGTTTTTCATTGCTTGGAATATTTTTTTGCCATTCCCTTCTGGCTTGTAGTGTCTCTGCTGAGAAATCTGATGATAACCTTATTGAAGCTCCCTTGTATGTTATTAATTGTTTTTCTCTTGTTGCTTTTAGGATTCTCTCCTTGTCTTTCAATGTTGCCATTTTAATTATGATGTGTCTTGAAGTAGGCCTGTTGGGGTTCATCTTCATTGGGACTCTCTGTGCTTTCTGGACTTGCGTGACTCTTTCTCCCCTCATGTTAGGGAAGTTTTCTGTCATTAGTTTCTCAAAGAGGTTTTCTATTTCTTGCTCTTCTTCGTCCCCTTCTGGAATTCCTATGATATGGATATTATTATGTTTCATGTTGTCCTGCAGCTGTCTTAGAACTTCTTCATTCTTGTTCAGTCTTTTTTCATTATGTTGCACTGTCTGGGAGTTTTTGTGTACGTTGTCCTCCAGCTCGCTGATCCAATCTTCTGCTTCCTCTAGCCTGCTTTTAATTCATTCTACTGTGTTCTTCAATTCAGTGATTGTATTCTTCATTTCCTCCTGGCTCTTATTGATAGCTTCTATGTCTTTTTTCATACTGGTGTAATTCGCAGTAAGTTTCTTGTAGTTCTTCCTGAGTTCCTTGTAGTTTCCCTGGAGTTCCTTGTAGTTTCTTCTGAGCTCATTGAGCTTCTCCATAATCCATGTTTTGAATTCCATATCTGATAGTTTGCTCCCCTCTATTTCATTTAGCACTCTTTCTGGGGATTCTACCTTTCCTTTCGATGGGGGATTGTTTCTCTGTCTCCCCATTTTTGTGACTTATTGTTTGTTGTTACTTCTTAGAATGATCTGCACTTCCTGGATCTGCCCCTGGTGGCATCAGATCGTATACCAGTCTGCTCCTAGGCAGCCTGTTGGAGACTTCCAGGTATCTACTGCCTTTGTCTGTCTCCTTTAGTTGTTAATCTATTCAACCTGTGATTAGCCATCAGGCTTAAGGACTGAGGGTATGACAGCTTAATTCCTGCAGGCAAGACTTTTGCTTTCCCTCAGGTTGACGCCACTCAGAGGGAAATGGTTTGCCTGCCGTACTGGAGATAAGTCACCACTGGGACCCGGTGGACTGTTCACCTAGTTCACCCCTTAAAGCCACCGCACCAGACTCTCCTCAAGCGTCTCCAGTCCTCTCTGCCTTCCCTCTGCTTGAGCCCAGGGTAAGAGGGGGCCAAAGTATTTTCATATGTGATCCGCTTAAGAGCGCTTTTTCTCTAGCTGTTTCTCTCCAGCTAGCAATAAACCCTGTGGCTTTTCACTTTCCCCAGCTGGATACTATTTTACTTTCCACTCTGTTGCTGTAGGCTCTGAAGCCCAGCTGGGGGTCTAGACCCCACCCTTCTCAAAGGGAACCTCTGGCTGCTGAGCTGTTTCTGAGTTCCTTCAGCTGCCACCTGTGGGAGCCCAGCCAGCCCTTCCACGTCTCCGCAGTCCCTACCGGTCACATTGTAATGTAACGGCCTTTTCTGTCTCTCCATAGTTATAAGACTTCTCTCCAGCTAGTGTTGGCTTGGTTATTCCAGATGATTTCTCCAAAATTAAGTTGTAAATCCAGACTGGTTCTGGGAGGAGGTTAGTGTAGCTTCCACTTACTCCTCTGCCATCTTGGATCTCTCCCCACATGTGGCCTTTGAAGATTGAAATGTGGCTAGCGCAGCTGAGAAAATAAATTTTAAATTTTATTTAATGTTAATTAACTTAAATTTAAGTTTAAGTGTCACCTATAGCTGATAGCAGCTATATTGAACAACGCAGGCCTAACCATTTATAAATAAACAAATGCTTCTGAATATCTGAAAAGAGTTCCTTCTAAAGTTTAACTATATATTTTAAACTAATAAATATTAATTTACTTAGAAATTTTTGTACAATAAAGAATAATTATTGCATTGCATTTGTATAGTATGAAATTATATGGAAGTTGGAACCCTCTTTATTCATAATATTAAAAAGAAATTAACCAAGTACTTTGTATTTACTGGAGCTTTGGAAGTTCCACTATCAATTTGTATCTAAATTTTTACTAAATGACTGAAAATGTGATTGCCTAACCATCAGAACTATCTGATAACTATTATTTTAAATAGGAAGCTCATGGAAGACAACTTAAAAAGTAAATTTTAATTATACTTTTACCCAGGTTTTCCATTTATAGTTATTTTTAAAATGTTTTTTACATATACCTATGTTAATTTTCATAAGAAAATACAAAAAATGATGTTTAGTCTCTTTCATGTTTAAAAGCTTAATGTAATGAAACTCTAAAAGTGTCCTTTTCACAAACTGATGAAAGAAAAATCATGGATAACTTAGGAGTAAACCCAATAACAAGTGGGAATTTACTATATAATAAATGTGGCATTTTAAGTCTGTGGAGGGGAAACATGAATTGCTTCACACATGATGATGGGAATATTTTTACCTATTTAGGACAACACTATGCATTTGAACTTACCTATACTGATATCAAACTATTGCCATTTAAATTTACATTTTTCCCAATGGAGTGTTTTAAATAAATGGTGTTGGGTATACTGTTTAGCTATTCATGATCAAATTATGTCATTTAAATTTACATTTATAGTCCTGCCTGGTGTGGCTCAGTGGGTTGAACATCATTTGAAAATGCAAAAGTTGCCAGTTCAATTCCCAGTCAGGGCACATGCCTGGCTTATGGGCCAGGCCCCTCACTGGGGGTGTGTGAGAGGCAACTGATTGATGTTTCTCTCACACATCAGTGTTTCTCTCCTTCTCTTTCTCTCTCCCTTTTCCTCTCTGTAAAAATGCATAACTAAAATCTTAAAAAAATAAATTTACATTTACATTCTAAATATTTAAGTCATTAGCAGAACTTGATACCACATTTCCTCAAGAAGTCTCTATTATGTTCAGTTTTAATTAAAGCTGAAAAAAGTAAAAACATCAAAAGGTTATGAAACTGGAGTGTGACATAAAATGAAAGTGACTAAAGAAACATAATTTAAAAAAATCACTTGAGAAAGAAGTTTATGAATCTTTAGAAGAAAGTATTTCCCACCTTTACTGCAGATTTCAATTTCTCTTACTTAATTTTAATCTCAGTAAGTTGAGATCCTTTACTTAATTGTCATCCCTAAATTAATTCTAAATAGGTTAGTCTTTACACAGAAAAAAATAAAGTAAAAAAATAATAGAAGACATTAGTGAATTTTTTTAAATAATATTTTGAGGGAAAAAGAGTTTTCTAGTTATAATATTAAACTCAGGAACTATAAAGTAACAAATTTTATTATAAACTTATGAAAATCTCTTCATAACAGCAAAATTTATAAAGTAAAACACACACTTATTTACAACATAATGACAACTGACAGGCTGATTTACATAAAATAGAAAGAGCTCTTTCCAATTTGTTTATAAAATACTAATAGAAAAACAGGCAGTGTCTAAATAGGCAACTCACATAGAAAGAAATACAAATGACCAATGAATATAAGATACTCAATATCAATTATTAGAGCTTCAGCTTAAAAAGGAAGTTTGTTATTTTTAATGAAGTAGAATACTTTCATTGGTCTGTAGAATTATATCAATGTATATTATCTCTTCCCCAATTTAAAACTGACTGGATTGTTTAGTTGGATTTTGTTTTCATTTTTTTAGATTTGGTTGTTGATAGTTGTTGTAGTACTTTGTGGTTGAGGGCACGCAAGTAATTCCAGCAGACAGAATGTGGGATGGATGGAGCGCTGCCGCACGCTCAGGCAGGTCAGCACTGAACAGTGCAAGCACCTTCATTTTATTGGATTTTGCAGGTATGCTAATCAACAGGGAGGGTCCAGGAATGAGCTCACAGGCACATTCCATGATTACAATATACTTGAAACATACAACAGATGAAGCTTAAAGGATTAACTGAAGAGAACGCTTCCTGATAAGTCTATATATCATCTATAGATTCAAAAACAGAAAAACAGAAATCCAATCACTTATTCTTTTAAGACTATGGAACGATGTACTGTTCCTTAAACACTAACAGAAAGCAATCAAGGTTAAACACCATTTGTGCTTAGTTTTGTTTGATTTCCTTATCAACATCAGGGAAGATGGAGTACTCAGCAAGATTCTTTTTAAGTGACAGGATGTCTTTAAGATCCTGAGGCCTGAGCAGTCAGAGACTGTTAGCACGAGCGAATCCAGCTCACTGCTCGGATCATTAAACACCTGGACCGTGAGGCATGTAAGCATACCTCAAATCAGAAGTCTTGATTTCCAGCATCAGATAGTTGTGAGTTTGTTGTCATTTTACTGTTCATAGTTTTGATCTTTTTCTTAAATAAGTCTCTTTAACATTTCATATAATAATGTCTTGATGATGATGAACTCTTTCAGCGTTACCTTGTCTGGAAAGCACTTCATCTGCCCTTCCATTCTAAATGATAGCTTTGCTGGATAGAGCAATCTTGATTGTAGGTCCTTGCTTTTCATCACATTGAATACTGCTTGCCAGTCCCTTCTTGCCTGAAAAATTTCTTTTGAGAAATCAGCTGATAGTCTTCTAGGCAGCCCTTTGTAGGTAACTCTCTGCTTTTCTCTTGCTGCTTTTAAAATTCTGTCTTTATCTTTCACTTTTGGCATTTTAATTATGATGTGTCTTGGTGTGGTCCTCTTTGGGTCTAGTTTGTTTGGGACTCTCCATGCTTCCTGGACTTGTATGTGTATTTTCTTCACCAAATTAGGGAAGTTTTTCTTCATTACTTTTTCATATAAGCTTTTGATTTCTTTCTCTTTCTCTTTTCCTTCTGGCACCCCTATCGTTTGGATGTTGGCATGTTCAAAGTTGTCCCAGAGGTTTCTAAGCTTCTCCTCATTGTTTTCAATTCTTTTTTCCTCATTTTTTACTGGTTGACTACTTTTTTCCCCCTTATGTTCCAAATCATTGATTTGAACCCTGGTTTCCTTCTCTTCATCATTGGTTTTGTGTGGATTTTCCTTTGTTTCACTTAGCATAGCCTTCATTTGTTCCCTTATGCATCTGCCATACTTAAGCATATCTGTCAAGCCTGTGAACATCTTTATCACCAGTGTTTTGAAGTCTGCATCTGTTAGGTTGGCTATCCCCTCGTTGCTTAGTTCTCCCACTGCGACCTTGATCCGTTCCCTCTTTTGGGCCATACTTTTATGTCTCCTCATCTTGACAGGCTCCTATGTTTGTTTGCCTCTGTGCCTTAGGTAGAGCTGTCGCACCTGTTATGTTGTAAGGGGCGGGGCATTAGGGATTCGTCAGCACAGGGAGATGTGTTTCACCACGTTGTGGTGCTGTTTGTGGAGGAGGGGTCTGAGAGGGAACAATTCATCCTGCCCAGCACTTGCCCCTTTTCCAGGCACTTCTCCACTTCCACACTGGATTGGTGCCACTCTAGCTGTTGCCCTGGCTGTCGTTCACAGAGTGGGTGGGTTTGTGGATGTTCTAGGGCTGTTGGGGTGCTTTAAACAAGAGGACTCTGCTGAGAGTTTCTGTCCCTGCCCAAACTCCCACTGCTTTGCAGTCAGAGCAATGAGGCTTGATTTTCCCCAGTTTTGGGACCCTGAGCTGCTCGGTCTGGTGAGGAGCTGGGAACGCTCCTCAGGTGTCCCTTCTGACTTTTTAAAACATGTAAATGTGCTTTCTGCTGGCCTGCCTCTGCCGCCACTGCTGCCACCACCACACTGCATCCTCTCTGCCCCAGCTCTGCCCCTCCTACCTGTCTGGGTGAGTATTTCTTCTTTATATCGTTGTGTGTTGGACTTTCATGCAGCTTGATTTTCTGGAACTTCTTGTTATCTGTAGTTTTGAGGTAGTTGTATTCCTTCTTAGTTGCGGAGGAAGATGCAGCATGTCTGTCTAGGCCTCCATCTTGGCCAGAAGACCAGAGTGGCTTGTTCTTTGGCAAATGTTTTGCATGGAAATGATCTCTTCACCAATTAGAATGACTTTTTAAAAAAGACTATATTAAATGCTGATAAGGATGCAAAGCAACTGGAATTCTCAATTCTTGTGGTAGAAATGAATGTAAATGGTACAATCACTTTAAAAAATTGGCAGTTTCTTTTAAAATTAAACGTATACTTACCATATAATTTAGCAATCCCAATCCTAGGTACTAAGCCAAGAGAACTATAAACTTTCCTTCACATAAAAACTTGTACAGAGATGCCAAAAAATAGAAACAACCCAAATGTCCTTCAACTGATGAATGGATAAACAAACTGACATCCAAATAGAGAAATACTATTCAGAATAGAATAAAACGGAACAAATTATTGGTTCATATAAGAACATGGATGAATATCAAATGCTTTGTGCTAAATAAAAGAACCCAGACTCAAAAGACTATATATGATTTCATTTAAATGACATTCTAGAAAAATGCAAAAAGAAAAAAAAGATTACGGGAACAAATCAGTGCTTTCCAGGGGTTGAATGTGAAGAGAGGAGTTGACTACAAAGAAGCAGCTTGAGAGAATCTTTGGGGTGAGGAAAGTATTTCATATCTTCATAATGGTGCTCTAACTGAATGCATTTGTCTGACTCTTAAAAGTGTACATCAAAAACAATGAATTAGACTGTATGTCTATTAAAATGATGAATAAAAAGCTAATGTGTTTCTAAATTAAAAACTGATGTATAACATATAAAAGTGCAGAGTATGTACAGAGTGGGGCAAAAGTAGGTTTACAGTTGTGAGTAGGTGAAACAGTTTATTCTTGTATTATTATTTAATTATTGTATCATTTTTTTATATGAAAACTGTAAACCTACTTTTGTCCCACCCTGTACATGTGTAGCTTGATTACACATGTTGCAGCTAACCTTTGCTGAACTAACTATCACCTGGACCAAGAGACAGAATGTCACCAGAGTTCTCTTTCCTCCCAGAAGGAATCAATATTTTGACTTCTAACACCATAGATAAATTTTGACTGTTTTTGAGCTTCATGTAAATACAAGTCATATGATATTGAGTATTGCACTCCTCTTAATAGGCTTAGTTATATTTTGAACTAGTTTTTTATATAACTAAGTATAGATAAGCCAACTAACAATGAGGAGATCGGAATGGGTAATTACTAAGATTTACTCTAGGACTCAAATTTGGAGTCTGTGAGTCAACAAAATTGTAAAATATTTTTTGTTTAAAATATTTAATCCATTTTTGGCCAACCAAATTAACCATCTTAAAAAATAATCTAATCTAAAGGCATTTGGGAAATCCACACCATACTATTTCTTTATGACCTCCAGAATTGTATTTTCCTCCCAAGTATTATTTTCCCTGGTATGGGCAGACATTAGTCTTAAAATTGGCATGATTGACTGATCCTGTCATATGATACATCCCTGGTACTTCACCAAATGATGGTCTATGAACTTTTCCCTCTCTTTTCTTTTGAGATCATGCTTGATTTTTGCTCAGATTTATTTAAAGCTGTGGGGAGAAGTGACTTCTTGAAAAATATGGCATTGAAGTCTGCTCTAAACTTAAATATTTGGAAACCTTCAGTAAAAGTAAATCCATATGGCAGGTCTGGTCCCATCTTGATTCCTGCACGATTGGGTCCAAGATCCTGTAGGAATTTGTGTGAGTGTGTGTGTGTGTGTCTGTGTGCACACAATCTTGTATGCATCCTTTGTGGTCAAAGTCAATTATGCTGGTTTTTGTTTTTGTTATTCTTTCCAGTGAGAGAACCTGGAGGATCAGTTCTGAGTTTCTGGGATGGGACAGGTTTTATTTTCTTAGCAGTAACCAAGTCACAAAAGTGAAAACAAAATAACCTCTAACAATTTAAAAATGTCTTGAAAAATAATATCAATAACAAATATTAACTTTTAAGAGTTCAGTGCATTCTCTAATTCAAAGCCCATATTAAATATTACACCCTTAGATCCTTTTTACAAAACTGGATGGACCAGCTGTTCTTCCCATTGTTGGAGTCAACAACAATCACACAGCTCAAGTGAAGGATGTTCCCTGGCTGGGTGTGACCAGCAGGGCCACCAAACCACAGATAGCTTGGTTATTATAACTCAGAAATTCTTCAAGAACTGGCCTTTGTGGTGTGGGGGAGGAACAAACTTTCCTCCATCCTCAAGCTTCTTCTTGCTGGTCTAATAATCAAATAGACATGAGACAGATTAGCAAGAGAAAATAGCCCCACATGCACAAGAGGTTCAGAGATAGAGAACATGGGTATAAAATATCTTAGCTAGAGATGAGGTGAGGCACTTTGGGGGCTTCAGAACTTCATTGCAGGATGATAAGAAGAAGAGAAGTTTGGTAAGGAGAAGTTTGGCCTGCTCTGTAGATATATCAAAAGAAGTTATCTCTGATAATCTATTATGAGCAAGGCTCCGAATTCAATTTTTCTAGGTAGACAAAGAGAGGGACAGAAATTTCTCTTGTGCCTGAAACTAAATTACCATTAGCTCAAAGTAGTCTGCATACCACGTGTTGCGGTGACTTGTTCTCAACCCCCAATGTGAATAGGACTCTGCCAGAAAACTCTTAAATTGTACTCCCTCCTTTCCTATCTCTACTTCTCTTTTTCACAATTCCAACCCTGGGTTTCTTGTCTCATGGTAAGAATTTTAATGCAAATAAAATGTTTTGTTGTTTGTTTCTGAGTTTGAGAACATGCGACAATTCACATGTGTAATTATAAACTACCTCCACAGGACTCAATAAAAGTTGGAGCTAAGGGTCTATACTTAAAATCATAGAATGTTAGAAGTCTAACTTTTTTGTCATTCTGCAAGTGAGTTACTGAACTCAAAGAAGGTACATGATTTTCCTAAGCTTCCATTGGTAATTAGTGGCAGAGAAAGGCTAGTATCTTGGAAACCTCCAATTTTCCAGTTAAGCATTATTTTTCTGTTTTTCTTTTTTCTCCTAGAATATACTAATGTAGGTTGGGATTATTTAACAGTGGGGGCATGTATGATAGATTAGAATAGGGTCTCAGGAATTTTAATTAAGATGTTTAATTAAAGGGATTTATTGGACCATGCAAATAAATAGTCTGAGAAAGGGTGGACTTTAGGAATGGTTTGATTTGGCAGCTCAACAATGTCTTCTAAGGCAAAGTTTCTTTTCCATTTTTCCATTTAGGCTTCCATGGTGTCATCTCTTTGTGGTTATAACAAGGCTGTCAGCAACTGCCTGTTCTGCATGCTTTCTCATCAGGATCCAAGAAGTGAGCGAGGGGGTCATTCTGGAAGCTCCCAGAAGACTTTGTCAAACATTTCCTCTCTCACATGTAATTGGCCTCAGTGGCTGATGGTGCCTTTCCTGAACCTGCATCTGTGGTCAGGGGATCAGGTTATGTCAATTAACTTAAGCCTGAGTCATATATATTTTTCTGGAATCACGTTCCCTTAACGCATGTATGTGACACCGAGGAAATGTGGGTAATAGAATGAAAATCAAGAAATTGCCAAGAAAGGAAAAATGCATGTAAAGAGGTAACTCCAGTGTCTCCTATAGTTGCAAATACCAGCAATCAACCTGAGCTAGTTTAAATCAAAGGGTAGAACTAATTGCATGGATACAGGTCTGTCTCATGGAACCTGAGGATGAGAAGCAGCAGAATGGGAGTCAAGAACCAGAGAGCCATCAGACACTAATATTGTCACTTCCTTTCCTTTTCTCTCCTCTCCTTTCTTCCATCCACAGCCCCTTATCTCATCCCAGGGCTTTATTGTTTATCTACATACCATTAGGTTTTTTGCCTCAGAACTAATGGCAGAAGATGGCTATCTTTCCGTTCTTGAATATTCATATTCATCCACCTTCAGGCACATAACCTGAGACTGACTAGTTGTTTCTGGTTTCCAGGTCCTCGTTCCTAGGAGAATTTGCTTGGGTAAGTTCAGCTCCCCTCTGACATAGGCAGAGGACACTAGTCCTGATAAGGCTCCTGGAACCCAGCTGTGTGGTATGGGAAGAGATGGGGTACCAGGTAGAGCTGGTGGTTCTTAGAGAAGCTAAGTGAAGGGGACACCCTGGAAAACCCCACCAGAAGAAAGCTAATGTTTGTCCTCCAAAGTGCTCCTGATACTGGAGTAGGGTTGATGGGGAAATGCCTGTGTGAGGTGTTGTTACAGAACCCCTGGGCTGCTCCAGTTGAAAACAAACCCACGGGCTCTTTAGTTAGGGGCCCGATTGCCCGCCGCCAAAATTATAACTCTCAATACCAGAGTTTGGTGAAAAGAAAACGAATTGTTTATTTAACAGTTATATAGATTTAGTTACTTGCGGATTTCTGTTGTTAAGTCTTATGCTCTTTAAAATACCCACAAACACATATCCTTGCCCCCCCCCCCCCCTTCCAAACCAGGCTAGTTTTAGGGAAGTCAGAGAAACCGTTTCCCTACTTTCCCAACACAGTTCAGCTTTACCAGCAGCTGCCAATCATTCAATCTGATTGGGGAGGTCCTTTCTGTGCTGTGGTGCCCTCCAGCTCTCAATGCAGGACCGCCTGGATTCTCAGCCTCCTTGCAAACTGCCTTCTTCTTGCAAACCGTGTGGATCTTCTCTCCTTCTCAAAACTGCATGGCGAGAGCCTCTTAAAGCAGCCTGGAGACCCCTTCTCCAAGCCACATGGAGAAGGCCCCTTCACCAAGCCACGTGGAGGGAGCACACGAGAGTGAGAGAGCGAGAGAGCCCGAGAGCTAGAGTGAGAGCCCGAGTCAGAGCGCCAGAGCGAGAGCCACAGCGCCAGTGAGATCCAGAGCCCGAACGAGAGCTTGAGAGAGTCTCCGAGAGCGAGCTTCTGAGAGAGAGTCTCAGAGCAAGAGTCAGAGAGAGTCTGAGAGAGTCTCAGCTAAAATGTCTGCAGCTGCTTATATATCCCTGACTGCGTCATCTGACGCAGTGGGCGTTGCAAACAGTTCTGACCATTCACAGACCCTTACGTAGGCTCTGTGTGCTTTCCATACTGTCCCCTGGTTCAAGACTCCTCCCATCTGCCTGAGGCTTTGGATGCATTAAAGCCATTTTGCATAAGAAAGACAGTAGCCACCAGCCTCAGGCATGTGGAAGCATTTGAAAAGCTGCTTACTTCTCCCCATCCCCCAGCTGCAAGCTCTGGGGATTTTTGGACTCCCCTGTTTCTGTAACAGTTTCCCCCCTTTCAGACTAAGACCCTTTATAATCTTATAAAGGACAATGGGCGAAGGTCTCATGCTCCTCTAACTGCTTCCTGCTGAACGTGGTCGTCGTCCTACCTACCCTTGGGTCTAGAAATCCCTAATAAGAGTGGGGATGTAGGGGAGGGTGCCCTTCCCACATGGGGAAGAATCTTGCAGAGTCCAGGTCAGTTGGCTATTCCTGGGTAGCAGCATGCTTGGTTTCCAAGGGCTGGTACTGCTGGACAAGCTGGCATTCTTGTCGTATTCTGAGGGCAACAGACTTGGCAACAAGGTTAAAAAAACACAATTCAACCTACAACCACTATATACAAAAGGCAGGAGTTAATTTTTCAATGTCCCACGTTAGGAAAAGAAATGGCTTCTTTGGAGGAAGGTGTGCAGGGCATGTCACACCTGTCCAAAGCCCTTTTGCCCACCATACTTAGTTTGGGCTGAGGGGTATAAATTTTGGATTTCCCCCCTCTCAGACCTCTGGGCCCTTTCTGTCCAAGCCATTAGGACAGAAAAGAAACCAGTTTTAAAGTGAAGCCTGCAGACCACCCCATACTTCACCAACTCAGCCACTTAGTTCAGCCAAACCATTGAGTCTCAGGAGGTGGCAATGCAGATGGGCTTCTTAAGTGAGGCCTATATGTACAGATAATCACTCAGGTAGAGATCATAGGCTTATGCCCTATGAAAACAGAAAGAACATGCATGTTAAATCACACAACACGATTCACAAACCAGTCTCTTAATCTGAGAGACTGTCTTATTGGGAAGACCTCCAGTTGCAAGGCATTTGACATTCTTCTTGCCCGTAAATAAAGCATCCTTTATAATGTCACAGACCTGGTTTAACTTTTAAGTGAAAACAAACTTTATAGACAGCTGCACTGAGCATTGCGATTTTCCTTGAGTCACGATTTTTCTCCTTAAGATTACCCTCCTTGCCAGTAAAGGGACTGCATTAAGTCCAGTTTTAATTTAGCCTGTTCATTTGCATAAACACAACAAGAGCAGTGGTTGATCATATATGATCTTTAAGTCTACTATGCTGGAACTTACACAAGGAACCTTCATGTTGACTTTTAGTTTGCCCATTAGGGCACAGAAGCTGAGCCACATACCTGCCATTCAGCCTTGCCTGCAAACACCTGCTTTCCCAAAACCTTTGGGTTTTCCATTGTGCCTTGAGGTTCCTTTTAGCCATCCTTCAGGAAAGCAACCTTCGTTCCTTCCCTGGAAAGACTGCCATGAACTGCACAACCAACCAAGGTGTCAGGCCTTTTTCCTTCTGGGCTTTCCTTAGCTTCAAAAGTCAAGTCCAGTTCCTCAGGGCTTTCTGGTAACAACCAGAGCCTAAGCATGCCTCCTTCAGGCATGTCACTCCAGTCAAAAGTCTTGGTTAACAATACCTTTATTAACAACTGGTCTTCTTAGTTTTATGCAAAGAAACCTAATGTAATTACTTACTCCTTTAAATTGCCAAATTCTGGAGGGATCAGGTAAGGAGAACAATACACAGTGTGAAGGAAAATCCTTGTCCTTCTAATATTCCCAAAATTGCATTTCCATGCCTTATACTTTCTTTTGTTCACTTTCCTACATGTGAAGTTTTCTTAACTTTCTCTGGGAAACCTCAATTTTCCTTTCAGATTATATGGCCAGTACCAATACAGAGAATTCCAGACCCTTCCTAGGCCTCAGGGAATTCTAGACCTTACATAGGTCTCTAATGGCTAATGCCAAACCAATACAGGGAATTCCAAATGACCTTTCATAGGTCCCAAGGCTAATGCCAATCCAGGGAATTCCAGATGACCTTTCCTAGGTCACCAATGGCTAATGCCAATCCCAACACAGGGAATTCCAAATGACCTTTCATAGGTCCCCAATGGCTAAATGCCTATACAGAGGTACAGTAACCATATAATTAGACCACAAGTAGTTGAGGTTTCCTTTTTCCAAGGTTTAAAAACTTCCACAACCTTTCTATATATTTACCCATTCAGATTTAACCATAACCCATTTCCAATTCTTTTCCACACTGCAAAGGACTCTACCCAAACTCAGTATTTGGCAGCTAAAATTCCCTAGATTTGCAAGCACATGCCTAAAGCAAAAGAAACACTTTTAATCTGTGTTTCAGTTCACTGTCCTTTTTTTCGAAAGAGTAATTTCAAATCTTCTTCCGGAGTGCAGGTCCAACTTTCCCTTTCGGTGTCAGTCACAGCAGCAGGGTCTGTGTCCTCCTCAGGCGGTGCTCGTTTTACCCGTGTGTGGTGTATCCAGGGCTTGATTCCTACCAGCTTCAGCGAAGAATGTGTTGTTAGCAAAACATCATAGGGACCAGTCCATTGTTCAGCCAGCTGCTGTTTAGGACCTTGCGTCTTCCAGGTCTTCAGTAAGACTCTGTCCCCAGGTCCGAATGGGTGCAAGGGTTTTCATTTCTACTTCCCTTCTTACGATTTGGACACTCATTTTTCCAATGGCCCTTCTTTCTGCAATAGGCACACTGGTCCTTGCCCAATGGCTCTTTCCTCCTCTCTTTAGCGTCCTGTTTCTTCCTTTGGCCTCTCCAGCCTGTTTTAAAGAACATCAGGTCCTGTCTTCTCTTTTCTACTCCCCTTGCATGGTAAACTTTAAATGCGATGTCCACTAACTGAGAGGGGCTCATTCCTAATACCCCATCTATACGCTGGAGTTTCCGTCTAATATCTGGGGCACTCTGCCCAATAAATGTCATGTTCACCATTCTTAAGTTCTCTTGTGCCTGTGGATCAACATCAGTGTACTTTCTATAGGCTTGATAGATCCTCTCTAAGAACTCAGAAGGATCCTCATCTGGTTTTTGCTGAATAGTCTGTACCATATTCAGGCTTTTTGGCTTGGGTACCCCTTTTCTAAGTCCTTCCAATATACACTTCCTGTAGTGTTTCAAAGGAACTAGGCCTCCACCATTTGGGTCCCAGTTAGGCTCTGTCCAAGGAATTGCCACAGTTGGGTCGGGGGTCCCATGGGGATCCTCTCCATGGAGACGCTGAGCCTCTTCATTAGCCTTACTTGTAACCAGTCGCCTCTCATCCCCAGTTAGCAGAATATTTAGGAGAGCCTGTACATCTGCCCAGTTCGGGTTATGAGTGGCAAAAATGGAGGCAACAAGCTCTGCCATTTTCTGAGGATCTTCCCTATATGAGGGGTTAGAATTCTTCCAATTTAGCAAATCTGAAGTGGAAAACGGAGTATGGGCCCAATAGTAGCCAGAGGGCTGGCCTTGCTGATTTATTCCACCTATTGGGTACTGCCGTAGAGGGAATTGGCTTGCTCCGAATTGGGAGGCCCCCTGACTATACTGAGTTCCTTGGCGGGTTCTGGCGGGGGAGACCCACTCCTCCTCCTGTAAGGGTGGAGTCATTGACTTTGCAGTCATTTCAGAGGCTGGCTCCAAAAAGGGTGGTGCGAGAGAAGTCCCTTGAGTTTGCAAAAGGGCGGGCATCACGGAAGCCACTTCCATCTCTGGAGGTGGTATGGTGGAAGCAGCCTCCACCTGCAGAGGGCGCTGTGCTGTCGCCACTGGCGCTGCAGGAGCTTCGGCCACCTGCAGAGGGCGCTGCGTCACAGGAACCGCCACCTCGGAAGCCTGGGCCTCCTGCAGAGGAGGTGGAGCCACTGCTGCGGAAGCTATGGCCTCCTGAACCGCCCCCACCTGTGCCTGGCTTGGTGCCAAATTAGGGCCTTTGTCCCCCGGATTTAGAGAATTAAAGAGGGCTACTTCCTCATTCTCCCTTTCTTCCGGCATTTGACTCTCAGAAAAAGGATTTGAGACCTCTTTTTTCCTCTGCACCATTATTTGGGCCTCCATTTCTGCTAAGGTCTTATTATGCAACTCTGCAAATGCATTTAGATAATAAACATCTTCCCAATTTCCTGATTGCAGACAGTACCCCTTTAATTGATTAATCACATGGTAATTCAGAGAACCATTCACAGGCCACCTTTTCTTACCACCCAGAACATACTCAGGCCAAACAGTATTACAATAATAAATTAATATTTTCTAAGTCATAGGATAACGACAGTACATATCCCAATTTTCCAAAATTCTCTCCAGTGGGCTGCCATCAGGGACTTGCCCAGAACTGCTTTTATTAACCCAGACATACATGCTAATGGCTATAACCAAAAAAATCCCAAGGACCAGAAAACATATATACCACTCCGGCATCCATAATTCTTTTACGTCCAGGAATTCTCCTAATCGGACAAACAAATCTAGTATCCACGATGCCATTATTTTAGAAATACACAGAAATAAGTTTTAGCAAACAATCTTACTTCTCTAATCCCTTTTCAGTTCTATTTTCTTTTCACCACACAGGCGTACTTAGGCGGTCGGCGCCCTCAGAAGGTGTCTCCCAAGGGGGTCGACCTGCCACGGGCAATTATTAACGTCCCACCTGGGTCGCCAAATTGTTACAGAACCCCTGGGCTGCTCCAGTTGAAAACAAACCCACGGGCTCTTTAGTTAGGGGCCCGATTGCCCGCCGCCAAAATTATAACTCTCAATACCAGAGTTTGGTGAAAAGAAAACGAATTGTTTATTTAACAGTTATATAGATTTAGTTACTTGCGGATTTCTGTTGTTAAGTCTTATGCTCTTTAAAATACCCACAAACACATATCCTTGCCCCCCCCCCCTTCCAAACCAGGCTAGTTTTAGGGAAGTCAGAGAAACCGTTTCCCTACTTTCCCAACACAGTTCAGCTTTACCAGCAGCTGCCAATCATTCAATCTGATTGGGGAGGTCCTTTCTGTGCTGTGGTGCCCTCCAGCTCTCAATGCAGGACCGCCTGGATTCTCAGCCTCCTTGCAAACTGCCTTCTTCTTGCAAACCGTGTGGATCTTCTCTCCTTCTCAAAACTGCATGGCGAGAGCCTCTTAAAGCAGCCTGGAGACCCCTTCTCCAAGCCACATGGAGAAGGCCCCTTCACCAAGCCACGTGGAGGGAGCACACGAGAGTGAGAGAGCGAGAGAGCCCGAGAGCTAGAGTGAGAGCCCGAGTCAGAGCGCCAGAGCGAGAGCCACAGCGCCAGTGAGATCCAGAGCCCGAACGAGAGCTTGAGAGAGTCTCCGAGAGCGAGCTTCTGAGAGAGAGTCTCAGAGCAAGAGTCAGAGAGAGTCTGAGAGAGTCTCAGCTAAAATGTCTGCAGCTGCTTATATATCCCTGACTGCGTCATCTGACGCAGTGGGCGTTGCAAACAGTTCTGACCATTCACAGACCCTTACGTAGGCTCTGTGTGCTTTCCATACTGTCCCCTGGTTCAAGACTCCTCCCATCTGCCTGAGGCTTTGGATGCATTAAAGCCATTTTGCATAAGAAAGACAGTAGCCACCAGCCTCAGGCATGTGGAAGCATTTGAAAAGCTGCTTACTTCTCCCCATCCCCCAGCTGCAAGCTCTGGGGATTTTTGGACTCCCCTGTTTCTGTAACAGTGTGAGAAACGCTCACAATAAAAACTGGGACACAGGACTTGAGCAGTAAAACGAGGCCTTTATTCACGAGTCTGCAGAGCCGGGCGCACCCTCATAGCCAGGAGAATGTGCGCGCCAAATAGACAAAGGAACCTGGTTTTATAGTCTTAGCTTCCCCACCCTAAAATTGCCATTCTAAGGTGAGAGCGATTAGCTTCCCCGCCCTAACGCAACTAGTTTCCCCTCCCCTCTCCTTCTTCCCCGTTTCTCCATGACCGGATACTCAGGAGGTACAATCTAACGCGTTCATCTAAATGCCCCTATTGTGATTTGTGAATATGCTAATACTGTCCACTCCCTTCCCAGAGATCCTTTAATTACATTTGCCCTTAAGACCCTTTAATTACATTTGCCCTTTGTTACCAATGACTTTGCTACTGGTTTGGGAGTCACTATGACCTTGTTTCTAACAGAGGGAAACATCTTTTTCCAATTAATCCACTTCGATGTCTCCAGAATTCTCAGGCCTGGGGGTGGGGTGTAGTGGTGGAGGAAGAGAAATTGGGAGGAAAAGAAGCAGGTATCATGGGTTAGAAAGGAGAATTCGTGCTTCTAAATAATTTCAAGAATTTGAGAAAATTCTACTTCGTAACCTAGAAACCAAAAGGAGATATTATTAAACCACAGGCAAACTTTTTTAGTGTTTGAAGCTAAAAATTGGCAATGTCAATAAGACCTGGTCCTTAATGGGCTCTTTCAAGCCTGAATCTCCATACTAATGATACCTACTGGAACTGGGTCCTGATAGAGTACCTTCCAGAAGGTTTTCAGACTAGGTATCCTGCTCTCTTTTTACTTTCAGCAGCTCCACCCTTTCCTCTGGGAGGGCAAGTCACCATATCGCCAGCTGGGATGGCAATGTCTGAGGTGTGAGAGCAAAGTCAGATATGACTCTTTTGGGGGATTAAAACTGTCAGTTGCAGTGAAGTGTTGTTTGACCTTACCTTTGAGGATAAAGCTATGAGAGAGCTTTTGTCTATTCTGCTGTTTTACAACTTCCTCCTAAACCTAGAACAATAGCCTTATAAATGGGCAGGAAATCGGTGTGTATCTATTGAAGGAAAAGGGAAGTAAATATAGTGGTTGCCTCATTTAATACAGACTCTGGCTTGTTCAGTTTGAGAAGTGAGAAATATCAAAAGGGTTTAACCCCAATTTATTTCAAACTTCCACAGAAATGAGAGCAATTGTTTTGAGGGACCTCAGGCCAGCAATGAGTATATAGGAGAAGGAGCTCAGGTTAGCTGAAGTTTAAGAGGGTAAGAACATGAGTAAATTCTAAGGTAGCTCTCATTAAGGAAGCAATGCTAAAATCAAAAGGAATCTGACAACAGAGGAGGGAAAAGATGTGAAAACAGAAAGAGGGCGAGACCTGTGACTGCCACTGTTAAACCTAAAATGAATTTAATTGGTTTGAAGACTTGTTACTGATAACAAGATCTGAGCCATAATTTTTTTTATAGCACCTTGAATTTCAAAAAGCTCCTTTTTCATGTTCATGATGTTATTTTATCCCCAAAGCCACATTCTGAGATAGGCATTATGCCCATTTTGTGAATGAATAATATGAGGCTCAGTAAGGTAAGTACTTTGCTGCTTATTTCCTACCTAGTAAGTTTTGGAGCTAGGATACAGATCCAGATTTTTGAATGCATTATGCTGTCTTCTTACTGTCTTACAACATCACAGTCAAGAATGCACTTCAGCCTTTATTATTCCACTTGATTTTCACAATGACCCCATAAAAGATCTTTTCTTTTCCATTATTTAGATGAAGAGATTTGAGCTAAATAACAGTAATATTTAACATGTACTGGCTCCTTGTATGGGTCAGGCTCTGCATGAAGTTCCCTACACTATTATCTCCTTAGATTCTTCCCAGAGTTCCAGGCCCCTCCATTTTAAAGTGGAGAAACAGAGGTGTGAAGAGGCTGGACATGTGCCCACAGGTATCAAGTGCTGCCACCTGAGCTCCTGCACAGGTGATCAAACTCCGGGGCCTGCATTCTTCTGCCATGGCATCCATTGCTGGGCCTCTAATCCAGGCTGACCAGTCTTCCTGCCACAGCAAGTTAGCTCTGTTTATCTTCTCAGCCAAGCCCTAACTCCAGTTCATTAACTTTACTCATATAACAAACATGCTAGTATTTACTAGGCACTTTGCTAAATGATAAGGAAGAAAACTTGCACAAACTATGTTTCTGCACTCAGGGAGCGTGTGGACTAATTCTCACCATGGGAAGTGCTGTGTCAGGAACGTGCACCTGGGACCACCTGTACACTGGGCACAAGAAGCATCAATGTGTTTCTATGAAGCAGTTGTTATATCAGAGCCTGCCTTGCCAATGGGCACAAAGGGCTCAGTGCTGAGGGCACAAAATACTTGCAGGGTTCCATGAAAAATGTTTTAATTTCTTATAAAGTCAGAAGAAGGAAATGAACTTCTAGGTCTAAGAATTTGTCTTAATATATAATATTAATATATTTATCTTTATACCAATGCAGTATGTATGATATGTGTGTGTATATAATTATATATATTCGGCAGCCGTCCGTCTCGAGAGACGATGGTGTAGCTTCTTAAGAGTCTATCTGCACCGCCGAGAATGGCTGTGCAGTCCGACTCGGGAGTGACACGGTATCTGTCTCCTCCCATGTTGAATCGACATCTTGCGATGACGCTGGAGTGTCCTCTCCAGTGAAGCTGAAGCTACAGAGCCTGGGCAGGGTGATATGGAGGGTCTGCTGTTGCCCATGCAGCAGACTCCCCCTCTCTTCGCAGCTGAAGGGTCCAAGGGAAAGACGGAGTCAATACAGCTTGGCTTCAGGTGCGCCGCAGGAGTTGCCGGTGTTGACTACAACGTCAAACCGCCTTAGGGACTCCGGCTCCGGATTTTCTGTTGGGGTTTACTCCCTTAGCCTTTCCCCTGAAGAGGTATGCCGCAAGGCAGCGGAGGTTTTTTGGAGCCAGAGTTTTCCTTCTCTGATGTGCCCTGACTGGAAGATCGAACCAGCGACACTTAGCTCGCAGGCTGACGCTCAATCCACTGAGCCAAACCAGCCAGGGTGAACATACAGTATACAGATGAACATATAATATACAGATGATATACATATTATGTAATTGTACACCTGAACCCTATATAATTTTATTAACCAATGTCACCACAGTAATTCAATTTTAAAAGTTCGAAAAAAGAGGGTGTTGCATCTAGCTGGTTCTCAGTAGATATCTATACTTTCCTTGTGTCTACCCCACCACCCTTTGTCTCACAGTCTTCACAAGGAAGACTGTGAATTATATATATAATTATATAATATATTATACATACAAAATGAAGGAAGGGATCAGGAAGACTAAATTCCTAGGGCCCACAAAAGTCATAATTTGCCTGGGTCTACAACCTGGCTCCACTATGTGCTATGTGACATGTGACATGTGCTTTTCCTTTCTTTCTTTTTTTAATGTGTTTTATTGATTATAATGTTACATTTGTCCCAATTTCCCTTCACTCTTCTCCCCTCCACCCGGTGGCCCCCCTCCCTCCAGTTGTCCCCCCCTTTTAGACCATGTCCATTAGTTGTGCATATAGTTCTTCTCAACCTCTCTCTGTCTATTCCATTCCCTCCTACCATGATCCTTAATTCCTATATCATCTCCCTCCCTCTCCCCCTTCCCCCTCCCTGCTGATCTCCCCCCAATATGCTCCCCATGCCTATAGTTCTTTTTCCACTCCCGTTGCCTGTTTAGTTTGCCTTTGTTTCAATTCCCTAGCTTCTGTTGTAGTTTCTTGTGATGCAGTTTTCATTTTAGATTTCATAGTTTTGATCCTCCTTTTTCTAAACCAGTCCCTTTAACATGTCATATAACAGTGGTTTGGATCTAATGAACTCTTTCAGTTTTATTTTGTCCTGGAAACACTTTCTCTGCCCTTCTATTCTGAATGACAATTTCGCTGGATAGAGTTATCGTGGTTGTAGGTTTTTGCTTTTCATTACTTTGAATATTTCTTGCCAGTCCCTTCTTGCCTGCAGGGTCTCCCTTGAGAAGTCAGCTGATAGTCTAATTGGGACCCCTTTGTACATGATTCTTTTCTTCTCTCTTGCTGCTTTTAAGATTCTCTCTTTATCTTTAACTTTTGACATTTTGATTATAATGTGTCTTGGAGTGGTTCTCCCTGGGTCCAGTTGTTTTGGAACTCTCTGTGCTTCCTGGACCTGTAAGTCTATTTCCTTCCCCAAGTTTGGGAAGTTCTGCTTTATTATATTTTCACTTAATTTTTCAATTTCTAGTTCATCTTCTTTGCCTTCTGGCAAACCAGTGATTCTTATGTTGGGCCTTTTATAGCTGTCCCAGAGGTTTCTGATCCTCTCATCATTTTCCTTGCTTCCCATTTTTTCTCTCTGCACTGGTTGACTGTTTGTTCCTTCTCTGTGTTCTGGTTTGTTGATTTGAACTCTGGATTTTATTTCCTCACCATCTGTCTCGTATGTGGTTTTGTTCCTTTCATTATGAGTGTTTTTTGATTCTTTCTCATCTTTTTCCAGATCTTTTGTTAATTCTGTAAGCCACCTGATAACAATGGCCCTGAACTGAGCCTCTGACAGGTTTCTTATTTGTTCATCTGTCAGATTCTTCATCTGTTGCCTGGTGAGCTGCGCCACTGGGATTTCTATAGTTGTCTGCCTCATTTTGACAGATGCGTTTTGTTTTCTTGGGTCGGCTATAGGGGGCAGTGCCTGTGTACTCGTCACGACCCAGCAACTGGCGGCAATCCGCAACCTTTTTTGCCATGCTGTGGCCCTTTGTCATCACAACCCAGCGACCGGCGGTGGTCCAGCAACCTATTTCGCAGCGCTGTGGCGCTTTGTGTGGGGGCGGGGGTCCAAGATGGATTCACACAGTTATTCTGCTAGGCGACTGGGATCCGTCCTCCCTTCCTCTGGGCCTCACTGTTCTAGGCGAGGTGGTGGCTGCTTTCCCCAGCATTGGGGTCGCGAGCTGCCGGGGTTGGACTGCAGCCGCGATTGTCCTCCCTGCCTCTGGGATTGCTCTCCCTGCCGCTGTCCCTGGTGCGACCGCAAACAGCTCCGCCCCCTTTCGCTCTTCCTACCTGCCCAAAGGGCACCGCTGGTTTATAACTTCATACGTTGGGCTTCCATGTAGTTTTATTTTCTGGAATTTCTAGTTATCTTTTGTTTTGAAGTAGTTGTATTCCTCTGTAGTTGTAGAAGGAGACCAAGCGTGTCCGTCTAAGCCTCCATCTTGGCCGGAAGTCTGACATGTGCTTTTTCAATTCAACATTCAGGTCAGGTCAGAGCGTTCAATTTAGTTATCTGTTGAGGGCCTGCTCAGTTTCATGTGTTTACATCATTGTCATAGCTGCATTGGGCTATTCTGCAGGGATTGACTGGTATATAATAATGTCTGTGCATTATTATTCTATCTTCATTCTTGAAACTATGATTTAAAACCTTAGAAAAACACTCTTCCACTTGTAAGAACTTTGCTCATGGTTCTTGCTCTTGATGACAGGGGTCTTGTGGCTATGATCCTGAGTAGGCCTTAGCTAGCCAGCAGTAGGTGAGGAAGAGAAAGGAAAGAGCAGGAAGCAGACTTCCAAGCTGTGGACCTACCTGTATAGTGGGGCCTGCAATGGGTGATTGTGGAGGTTACCATGGAAGTCCACTTGGGAAGGTGGAGCTTAGAGGTGTACTACAGCAGAACCGCACTGCAGCTTGAGAAACACTGAGGCTCTTTTGCACAAAGGAAACCCAAACACAAAAAGCTTTCTGGAAGGATAGCTCCAGCTAATGCTCTAGCATCTTGATAAGCAGTCACAGGGCTCTTGGAATGTGCCCCGTGCCTACAGGTGTTTCATTTGAAGAAGCCCAAGGACTGAGGCTACTTAAGGCCACTGGGCCTGTCTTGCCAGAGCACCTCCCCCGTGTTTTGGAAATAGGTGAGTTGGAACTGGCCAAAACTGACATGACTAATGGCAAAGGTTACTGGGGTTTGGGTCAACTTTCTATGACCATGAAGAGAAGAATCATTGTCTGTCCTTGCTGGGAAAGTAACATGTGCCAAGTTTATTCTCAGTATGTGTTGTGGGGATATTCCTAGCAATAATTAATAACTAAGGCAATAATTCATTTTTAGGTTTCCAGAAGTTTTGTTTTGTTTTTACTCAACCATTAGCTTGTGAAAAATATAAAACCGAAATTTATGAAGTCACCCACTACTTACTACTATACCTATTAATGGCTTCCTGCTGTTCTTAAGAGAAAGACTAACATGTTTATTAGTGACAATTAGTTACTGCATGATCTCAGTTCTACCTAGCTCACCATCCTCATCCCCTGACCTCTACTCCTTCTGGGGCTTTGCTTTCCATCAGGCTACTCAGACCTTCTTCTAGTTCTTCAGATGCACCACATGCTGTCCTGTGCTGGGTCTTTGCAGCAGGAAATAGCAGCCCTGTACCTGGATTGCTCTTTGCTCGCTCTTCACTCCCAGGGAACTCTGTCTCACTCTTTTTACCTCTGCCCAACTATTGCCTACTTAGACATGCCTGTCTTCCCCTCCTTGATTAGATTTAGCTTTCTTGATATTGTCTGTCAGATTCGATGTTCTTATCACAATTGTTTTGCCAAACTTATTTTGTGATTCTTTAATTCATGTCAGTCTTTCCTACTAGATTCCCTGTCATAAGAGCTGATGCTGCTCCTTATTGTATCTTGATGCCAGAGTGTAGTAGATATTTAATAAGTATGTTTTGAATAAATGACAAAAATGAATAAAAGGAAGATCAGGGAAAAACAAACTATTGTTGAGAGAGAGTATAAAACAAAACAAAACATAAATTAAATATACAAGTCATTTTTTTAAAGAAAAATTGTTTTTTTTTTAGAATCCCATAACTAAGCCTCACATACAAAATGATAGATGACTATTATGTATTTTTTCCTTCTCTGTATTTTTTTGTAATGGAAGCAAATGGAACTTTCCAAATATCACTGTATGATTGGAAAAAGTGAAGCAGTCTGTAGTGCCATTTTGAGGGGATGGGAGGAGAGAAGGGGAAAAGATTCTGAAAAGGGTTTATGTTTTCTAATCAAAGTCAGATGTAGAACTGACTTTTTGTTGCTTAAGTAATGTGCTTCATTTTCTCCATTAGTGGTCTTGTCCAGCATAGGATGTTCAGAGGAAGCCTCTTGAAGATAAGTATGTCCTTTTAATTCTGAATATTTTATACCTTAGCAGTTTGCTCACTCTAGCGTTTAGCATAGCAGAAACAACACTTTGGGCAGACCTAAGACAACTTTGAATATGGACCTGCTTGAGAAAGATTTCCCTTACAAGCTAAATGTTACATTTCCACTCAACAGAAAGGTACTGCTGTGTGGCCATAAAAAGCTGGCCCAAACCCTGTAACCTTTTGCAGCTAGCCATGTTATTTTTGGTTCATGCCAACATGGATCACAGCTGTGACTCAACAGAGCCACTGAAGCAAGAATTCAAAGAGTTTAAAGAACAGCAAACTCAGAAATGACTTCTTTTTTCTTATGGTGTCATTATGCAACATTTCTTGTAGTTTACCTTTTCAAATTTACCAACTTCATACAGATGAGCTCAGTTGTTATTTGGCAAATGAACTCCTGAGTTGCGTCAGCACACTTCCCCAAATTCCACTGCAGGCTAAGGGTGATGGAGCTTTCCTTTCTGGGCTGTTTGTTTTACGTAAGTAGTGACTTACTTTTTAGAGGTAAAAAAACCTGTGTTGGTATATTTCTCCTTCAAATAAACCAAAAATAGGATTAGGATTTGACTTAAACATTTGTAATTCTCCATTTGAAGATGACAGAAAGCCAATATCAACTGGTTCTGTTTTTGTTTTTTCCTTTTTATTCAATCTATATGAATTAAATTAAGCCATGAACTTAAACGTAACCAACTAGAAAATAGGCATGGACTTCAGTAGACAATATACTAGTATATTTATCAACATTCTTTAAACTTTGGGTTTCATTGTATTAGTTATTACTTAAACTTGAAGAACATTCCAGTTCTTCCCTGTGAAGGTGCATAGGAAATCAAGACACAGAAGAAGGGATAAAACTTGTCCCTTATCTACTAAGTACTGTTTTTTCAGCTTTGTGGTTCAACTTAAGAATTCTAAGGACTAAAGTGTTAAGGTGTTATTTTGTTGTTATCTGCTGGAATCGATCATTAATCATATGTTTTATATAACCAAGGAAAAGGCAACACATCCAACTGATTTTCTATTTGGGAAGATATATCCAGCTTTTTTGATGTATAGTTGGGCTTATTGCTTAGACTTGACACTTAGAAAATGCTGTTCATAACAAATGCTTCCACTGAGACGAGACTCATTTGGGTACTTAAATATAAGTTTAAAATGTGAAAATACAATTTTAGAGCTTTCCTTCCAACAGCAAGGATGTTATTCTAAAAGAAATGATTTACATGATACCCTCTGGATATGGTAGAGAGCCACTTCTATATGCCAAGTGTATAAGCCCCTGAGGTGCTGCCTTCAAACATTTTCTGTACAGGGAAAACAGGAGATACTCTCCTGAGGGAGTGCCTCATCATGAATGATCAGGTCAGGGTTCAGTACATGGTAGGTGCTACTCCTCTCTAATTTAAAATGATGGAGCGCGTGGGCTGTTTCTCTTGATTTGAACAAGTTCTTACATATACTTGAAAATTGAAATGATTTAGAAAATAGTTCTTATTTTTAAGAGATTCATAGACTTTTTGAACTAGGAGATTAGCAGAGATTAATAGAATTTTTGAACTATGAGAGACTGCAGAAATCATGTAGGTTTACCTTTCTATTTATAGATGCAGAAAAGTGGCACAGAGAGGTCAAGTTTCTAAAGTTACATAGATAATATATGGCCAAATTGCAATTTGCAGCCAGGTGCAGTGTGTACTTGAACCACACCACCTACTTTAGAAAACAAATTTGTCCAGAGAACTGACTGCTCCGAAGAATTTGGATTCATAAATTTCAGAACAAATTATTTAGATCACAAATGTCGTGAGAGAAAACTCTGAGAATATTTTATAAATGGAAGTTGTGACTTTTTAGAGAAAAATAAAGTGTTTCCTGTATCTTTATATATATAATGATTATTAGATTATTTTTTAAGTTGTTGAAATTCAGTTTGGCAAAGCAATTAACTTTGAAAGATGAGTTAGTAAACTAAGGTTTTATTTATTGGCTTTCTAGAAACAAATGAATACTGAAATGTTATCTATGGAAATGAAGATTTGTTTGCTACTGGCATATATTAAAAGCTCAACAAATTTTTGTTGAATGATTGAATAAGAATTGCAGTGCTATGGAAGTTAGTGTTTGACTATAGCTACATTAGTAAAAGGTATAAAATACATTTTAAAAGCCACAAACAAATCATAATACTGCATTATTTCATTTATATGAAGTCAAAAATAGATAAAACTACTTAGACTCTTAGAAGTCAAGACTGTGGTTATCCTTGGGACAGGTAGTCACTGGAAGGGGGTCTGAAGGACTGGTCTTGTTGTTTCTTGATCTGGGCACTGGTTATATACATGAGCTCAGTTTGTAAAAACTTATCAAATTGTGCATTACAACATATGCACTTTTATGAATGTATATCACACTTTAATAAAAACTTAAAAATAGATGTATAGCCTTTCATCTTATGAACAGAATAGGCAAATAAATGCTAAGTGCTCGGAAGAAATCTCCATCACATGAGTTAAAAAAAAGCAAAACAAAACAGAAGATGGGGTGAGGATTTTACTTTCCATAATGTAAAATTTGCAACTCTTGCACTGTCACAGAATAAATAGAACCTTGACTTTGGTTTCAAAATTTATGCAACTGCCTCCATAGACATTTGACAGTTTTATCACGTATTTGGCAGTTAGAAAGCATGTTTTAGACATCAGGATGCTACATGCAGATGTTGGTAGGCTTACATATCCATGGTCTTGTAAAACTGAAAAAAATTAGCAAAAAAGAAAATATATCCATTATTCTGGCCTATTAAGTTACTTTGCCAGCTTTATGAAAGCACTTTTAGCATAGCTGACTAAATATATAGCATTAAAAAATAGTCTTTCTTGCTTAATTTACAGGCAAGAAGAATGTCAAATGCCTTGCAACTGGATGTCTTCCCAATAAGACAGTCTTACAGATTTAGAGGCTTGTTTGTGGGTTATGCTGCATAAATTAACATGTGTTTTCTGTTTTCAAAGGGCATAAGCCTATGATCTCATTACCTGAGTGATTGTATGTATAGGCCTCACTTAATCCTGTCTGCATTGCCGCCTTCTGAGACTCAACAGTTTGGCTGAACTAAGTGGCTGCGTTGGTGAAGAATGGGGTGGTCTGTGGGCTTCACTTTAAAACTGGTTTCTCTTTTCTATCGTAAGGGCTTGGACCGAAAGAGCCCAGAGGTCTGAGAGGGGGGAAACCTAAAATATTCCCCTCAGCCTAAACTAGGTATAGTGGGCAAAAGGGTTTTGGACAGGTGTGACATGCCTTGCACACCTTCCTCCAAAGAAGCCCCTTTTTTCCCTAATGTGGGACAATGAAAAATTAATACCTGCCTTTTGTCATCTAGTAGTTATGGATTGAATGATGCCTTTTAACCCTGTTGCCAAATCTGTTGCCCCCAGAACATAACAAGGATGCCAACCTGTTAAACCAAGCACAGCATTGTCTGGGAACAGCCAACTGACCTGGAGTCTGCAAGATCCTTCCCCATGTGGGAAGGCCACCCTCCCCTCCACACCCCCACTCCAACTAGGGATTTCTGGACACAAGGGTAGGTAGGATGATGGCCACATCCAGCTTGAAGCAGCTAGAGAACAAGACCTTTGACCATTGTCCTTTATAAAATTATAAAGAGTTTTAGGTCTGAGGGGGGGGGAATAGTTATTTCTTATTGTTATAAAAATTAATTAATTAAAATATTTTTAATTTTTAATTTTTATTACATTTTATAGATTATATTGTCATAATAGTTCCATTTTTTCCCCCTTTGCTCCCCCTCCCCCAGCAATTCCTCCCTTCCCCAGTCCATGTCCATGGTTCCTGCATGCAGTCTCTCCAGTTTCTCCCTTTCCTATGTTACCATTATTTTAGGATTACCTCATTAATTGATTTTTTAATAACAATAAAAAAAGTAATATTCCCCCTGCCTCAGACTTTAGACCCTTTGTAATCTTATAGAGGACAGTGGGCGACAGTCTCCTGCTCTTCTGGCTGATTCAAGCTGGGCGTGGTTGTCATCCTACCTATCCTTGGGTCCAGAAATCTCTAAGAAGAGTGGGGATGTGGAGGGGAGGGTGGCCTTCCCACATGGGGAAGGACCGTGCAGACTCCAGGTCAGTTGGCTGTCCCCGGACAACGGCGTGCTTGGTTTAACTGGCTGGCATCCTTGTTGTGTTCTGGGGGCAACAGATTTGGCAAAAGGGTTAAAAGACATCATTCAGTCCATAACCACTAGATGACAAAAGGCAGGTATTAATTTTTCAATGTCCCCAATTAGGGAAAAAAAGAGGGGCTTCTTTGGAGGAAGGTGAGCCAGGCACATCATATCTGTCCAGAACCCTTTTGTCCACTATATTTAGCTTGGGCTGAGGGAAATATTTTAGGTTTTCCCCCTGTTAGACCTCTGAGTCTTTTCTGTCCAAGCCATTGGAATAGAAAAGAGAAACCTGTTTTAAGGTGAAGCTCACAGACCATCCCATTCTTCACCAACCCAGCCACTTGGTACAGCCAAACCATTTAGTGTCAGGAGGCAGTGATGCAGACAGGATTAAGTGAGCCTATATGTACAGACAGTCACTCAGGTAGTGAGATCCTAGGCTTATACCCTTTGAAAACAGAAAACACATGTTAATTTATGTAGTATAACCCACAAACCATTCTCTAGTTCTGTAAGCCTGTCTTAATGGGAAGACATCCAGTTGCAAGGCGTTTGACATTCTTCTTGCCTGTAAATTAAGCATCTTTGATGATGTCACGGATCTAGTTTAATTTACAAATGCAAGATAACTTTAAATGAAGAGACTTTAACAACAGTTAGCTGCATTACTTTATAGTCTACCAGTGGGCATTGTGATTTTCCTTGGGCCACAATTTTTCTCCCTAAGCTTACCCCGCCTGTCATAGAAGGGACTGTATTAGGCCCATTTTTAATTAATTCTGTTCCTTTGCATGAACTCAACAAAAGCAGCAAATGATGACTTCTGATCTTTAAGTCTGCTTTGCTGGAACTTACACATGGAACATTTAGTCTGCCCTTCAGGGCGCCGAAGTTGAGCCACATACCTGCCATTCAGCCTTGTCTGTAGACACTGTCTTTTCCAAGTCCTTCAGCTTTTCCGTTGTGTTTTAAGGTCCATTTTAGCCATCTTTCAGGAAAGCAACCTTCATTCCTTCCCTGGAAAGATTGCCATGGACCGCACATCCAACCTAGGTACCAGGCCTTTTTCCTCATGGGCTTTTATTACCTTCTAAGATCACCCTTGGTTCCTTAGGGCTTTTAATAGCAACCAGAGCCCAAGCATGTCTTTTTTAGGCATGACATTCCAGTCAACGTCTTGGTCGACAAGACATCTACTAACAACTGGTCTTATATTTTCATGCAAAGAACCTTATGTCATTACTTACTTCTTCAGGGTGCCAATTTCTGGAAGGATCAGGTAGGGAGAAAAATATACAGCATGAAGGAAATTCTTTGTCCTTCTAATATTCACTGAAATTGCGTTTCTATTTTTTATTTTTTCTTTCTTTTTTTTTTCCTCTCTTTTCCCCACTAGAGAGGGAAGGAGAAAAAAATAAAAAAATCGTTTGTTTGTTCATCTATTACATTTGTCCCACATTTTTATTTTCCTATTGCTTCCCCGCTCCCTGCCCACCCTTTCTCCCACAGTCAGTCCCTACCCAGTTGTCCATGTCCATGGGTCATATATACATGTTCTTTGACTAGATCCTTCCCCTTCTTTTCCCCATTCTCTCCCGCCCCTCTTCCCCCTTGTCATTGTTAGTCTACACCTTGTTCATATACCTGTGTTTCAATTTTGCTTATTTGTTTGTGTTGTTCATTAGTGTCCTGTAATAGATGATAGCATGAGGTATTTTTCTTTCATTGCCTGGCTTATTTCACTAAGCATAATTCTCTCCAGTTCCATCCATGTTGTTACAAATGGGAGGAGTTCCTTCTTTCTTTCTGCTACGTAGTACTCCATTGTGTAAATGTACCACAGTTTTTTGATCCACTCATCTACAGACAGGCACTTAGGTTGTTTCCAGCACATAGCTATTGTAAACAGTGCTGCTGTGAACATAGGAGTGCATAAGTTTTTTCGAATTAGGGTTTTAAGATTTTTCAGGTATAATCCTACCAGTGCAGTTCCATTTTTAGTTTTTTGTGGTAATTCCATACTGTTTTCCACAGTGGCTGCACCAGTCTGCATTCCCATCAACAGTGCAGTAGGGTTCCCATTTCTTCACAGCCTCGCTAGTACTTCTTTGTTGATTTGTTGATGATGGCCATTCTGACTGGTGTAAAGTGGTATGTCATTGTGGATTTTATTTGCATCTCTCTGATGGCTAGTGATGATGAGCACTTTTTCATGTGTCTATGGACCTTCTGTATGTTCTCTTTGGAGAAGTGTTTGTTCAGTTTCTTTGCCCATTTTTAAATTGGGTTGTCTGTTTTCTTTTCTTTTTTTTAAAGTATATTTTATTGATTATATTGTTACAATAGTTCCAATTTTTTCCCCTTTACTCCCCTCCACCCAGCACCTCCCCTCCCCCAGCAATCACCCCCCTAGTCCATGCCCATGGTTCGTACATACAAGCTCTCCCGCTTCACCCTTTTATATATTCTTCTTTTTTTAAAATAAATAAATGATTAATTATTTTAACAATAAAAAATAACAATCCTTTCCTCTCAGATAGTAAGACCCATTATAATCTTATAAAGGACAATGGGTGAAGGTCTCAGGCTCCTCTAGCTGCTTCAAGCTGGACATGGTCATCGTCCTACCTACCCTTGGGTCCAGAAATCCCTAATAAGAGTGGGGTGTGGAGGGGAGGGTGGCCTTCCCACACGGGAAAGGATCGTGCAGACTCCAGGTCAGTTGGCTGTCGCCGGACAACGGCGTGCTTGGTTTAACAAGATGGCATCCTTGTTGTATTCTCGGGGCAACAGATTTGGCGAAAAGGGTTAAAAGACATCATTCAATCCATAACCACTAGATGACAAAAGGCAGGGATTAATTTTTCAATGTTCCACATTAGGGGGAAAAAAAGGGCTTCTTTGGAGGAAGGCGTGCCAGGCACATCTCACCTGTCCAAAACCCTTTTGCCCATTATACTTAGTTTGGGCTGAGGGGAATATTTTAGGTTTCCCCCCTCTCAGACCTCTGGGCCCTTTCAGTCCAAGCCATTAGGATAGAAAAGACAAACCAGTTTTAAAGTGAAGCCCACAGACCACCCCATTCTTCACCAATTCAGCCACTTAGTTCAGCCAAACCATTGAGTCTCAGGAGACAGCGCTGCAGACAGGATTAAGTGAGGCCTATACGTACAGACAACCACTCAGGTAATGAGATCATAGGCTTATGCCCTTTGAAAACAGAAAACACATGTTAATTTATGTAACATAACCCACAAACAAGTCTCTAAATCTGTAAGACTGTCTTATTGGAAAGACATCCAGTTGCAAGGCATTTGACATTCTTCTTGCCTGTAAATTAAATATCTTTGATGATACCACAGACATAGTTTAACTTTCAAATGAAAACATATTTTAAATGAAAAGAAACCTTAAAGATGGTTAGCTGCACTACTTTATAGTCTACCACTGAGCATTGTGATTTTCCTTGAATAATGATTTTTCTCCCTAAGATTACCCTCCTTGTCATTAAAGGGACTGCATTAAGTTCATTTTAAATTTATTCTTTTCATTTGCATAAACACAACAAGAGCAGCAAATGATCACTTATGATCTTTAGTTTTGCTTTGCTGGAACTTACGCAATGAACATTTAGGGTGACCTTCAGTCTGCCGTTCAAGGCACAGAAGCTGAGCCACATACTGGCATTCAGCCTTGTCTGTACACACCTGTCTTTTCCAAGTCCTTATGGTTTTCCATTGTGCCTTAAAGTCCCTTCTAGTCATCTTTCAGGAAAACAATCTTCATTCATTCCCTGGAAAGATTGCTGTGGACTGCACAACCAACCACGGTACCAGGCCTTTTATCTCATGGGCTTTTATTACCTTTGAAAGTCATTCCCAGTTCCTCAGGGCTTTTTGCTAACAACCAGAGCCCAAGCATGTCTCCTTTAGGCATGACATTCCAGTCAACATCTTGGTAAAAAAAAAAAAAAAAAAACAAACCTCTATTAACAACTGGCCTTATTAGTTTTATGCAAAGAAACTTATGTCATTACTTCTTTAGAATGTCCAACTCTGGAGGGATCATATATAGAGAAAAATATACAGTGTGAAGGAAAATCCTTGTCCTTCTAATATTCACTGAACTGGCATTTCCATTCTTCATATTCTCATTTTTCCCCCACTAAAAAATTTTTTTGTTTGTTTTTCCATTATAGTTGTTCCACTTTTTTTCCCCTCTTGCTTCCCTGCACCCTGTCCCCTCCTTCTCCAACATTTAGTCCCCACTCAGTTGTCCATGTCCGTGGGTCATTTATACATGTTCTTTGACTAGACCCTTCCCCTTCTTACCCCCTTCTCTCCCTCCTGCTTCCCCCCTTGGTGCTGTTAGTCTACTCCTTGTTTACATACCTCTGGTTCAATTTTGCTCATTTGTTTGTGTTGTTCATTAGTTTCCTGTAATAGGTGATAGCATAAGATATTTTTCTTTTGTTGCCTGGCTTATTTCGCTAAGCATATTTCTCTCTAATTCCATCCATGTTGCTGCAAATGATAGAAGTTCCTTCTTTATTTCTGCTACATAGTATTCCATTGTGTAAACGTACCACAGTTTTTTGATCCACTCATCTACAGATGGGCACTTAGGCTGTTTCCAGCACTTAGCTATTGTAAATAGTGCTGCTATGAACATAGGGGTGCATAGGTTCTTTTGAATTGATGTTTCCGGGTTCTTTGGGTATAATCCTAGCAATGGAATTGCTGGTTTAAAAGACAGTTTTATTTTTAGTTTTTTGAGGAAATTCCAAACTGTTTTCCATAGTGGCTGCACCAGTCTTTGTTCCCACCAGCAATTCACCAGGGCTCCCGTTTCTCCACATCCTCGCCAGCACAAGTTGTTTGTTGATTTGTTGATGATGGCCATTCTGACTGGTGTGAGGTGGTATCTCATTGTGGTTTTTATTTGCATCTCTCTGATGGCTAGTGATGTTGAGCATTCTTTCATATGTTTATGGACCCTCCGTATGTCCTCTTTGGAGAAGAGTTTATTCAGATCCTTTGCCCATTTTTAAATTGGGTTGTCTGTCTTCTTGGTATTGAATCGTATAAGTTCTTTAAATATTTTGGAGATCAATCCCTTGTCTGAGATATCATGGCAAATATATTTTCCTATATGGTTGGTTCCCTTTTCATCTTGCTGATGTTTTCTTTTGCTGAGCAGAAACTCTTTAGTTTGATGTAGTCCCATTTGTTTATTCTTTCCTTTATTTCCCTTGCTTTAGGAGAGATATCAGTGAAAATGTTGCTACATGGGATATCTGAAATTGTCCTGTCTATTTTTTCCTCTAGGACTTTTATGGTGCCATGGCTTACATTTAAGTCTTTGATCCATCTTGAGTTTATTCTGGTGTATGGTGTAAGTTGGTGGTCTAGTTTCATTGTTTTGCATGTCGCTGTCCAGTTCTCTCAACACCATCTGTTGAAGAGGCTCTTTTCACTCCATTTGATGTTCCTTCCCCCTTTGTCAAATATTAGATGACCATATAGACCTGGGTTTATTTCTGGGCTCTCTATTCTGTTCCATTGATTTATATGTCTGTTCTTATGCAAGTGCCAGACGGTTTTGATTACCGTGGCCTTGTAGTATAGTTTGATATCAGGTATTGTGATTCCTCCTACTGTGTCCTTCTTCCTCAAAATTGCTGTGGCTATTTGGTCTCTTTTTTGGTTCCATATGAACTTTTGGAGTATTTGTTCTAGGTCTGTGAAATATGTCATTGGTATTTTAATAGGGATTGGATTGAATTATAACTTGCTTTTGGTAGTATGGACATTTTAATGATATTGATTCTTCCCAAGCATGAGCATGGTATATGCTTACATTTATTTGTATCTTCTTTAATTTCTTTCTTTGATGTTATGTAGTTTTCTGAGTACAGGTTTTTTTTTTTTTTACCTCCTTGGTTAAGTTTATTCCTAGGTACTTTATTTTTCTTGTTGTTATGGAAAATGGGATTTTTCTTTCAATTGCTATCTTTGAGATTTTATTGTTGGTGTACAGAAATGCCTTCGATTTCTGAATATTGACTTCGTACACTGCTATTTTGCCGAATTCACTTATTAGGTTGAGTAGTTTTTTTTTTGTGTGGAGTCTATAGGGTTTTCTATGTACACTATCATGTCATCTGCAAATAATGACAGTTTTATTTCCTCCTTTTCAATTTGGATGCCTTTTATTTCTCTTTCTTGTCTGATTGCTGTGGCTAGAACTTCCAAGACTATGTTGAAAAGGAGTGGAGAGAGTGGACAGGGTTGTCTGTTTTCTTGATGTTGAGTTGTATAAGCTCTTTATATATTTTGGAGATCAGTCCCCTGTCTGAGATATTATTGGCAAATATGTTTTCCCATATGGTTGGTTTCCTTTACATCTTACTGATGTTTTCTTTTGCTGAGCAGAAACTGTTTAATTTGATGTAGTCCCAATTGTTTATTTTTTCCTTTATTTCTCTTACCTTAGGAAATGTATCCATGAAAATATCGTTATGTGGGATATCTGAAATTTTCCTGCCTATGTTTTTCTCTAGGACTTTTATGGTGTCACAGCTAACATTTAAGTCTTTGATCCATCTTGAGTTTATTCTCGTGTGTGGTGTAAGTTGGTGGTCTAGGTTCATTATTTGCACGTTCCTGTGCAGTTCTCCCAGCACCATTTGTTAAAGAGGCTCTTCTCACTCCATTTTATGTTCCTTCCTCCTTTATCAAGTATTAGTTGACCGTAGATTCCTGGATTTATTTCTGGGCTCTCTATTCTGTTCCACTGATCTATATGTCTGTTCTTATGCCAGTACCAGACTGTTTTGATCACTGTGACTTTGTAGTATTGTTTGATGTCTGGTATTGTGATTCCTCCTGCTGTGTTCTTCTGTCTCAAGATTGCTTTTGCTATTCGCGGTCTTTTTTGGTTCCATATGAATTTTTGGAGTATTTGTTCTAAGTCTGTGAGATATGTCATTGGTACTTTAATAGGGATTGCATTGAATCTGTAAATTGCTTTGGGTAGTATGGCCATTTTGATGATGTTGATTCTTCCCATCCAAGAACATGGTATTTGCTTCCATTTATTTGTATTTTTCTTAATTTCTTTCTTTGATGTTACATAATTTTCAGAGTACATGTCTTTTATCTCTTTGGTTAAGTTTATTTCAAGGACTTTATTTTTCTTTTTGCTATAGTAAATGGTATTTTCTTTTTTGTCTCTGTCTCTGGTATTTTATTGTTGGTGTACAGAAATGCCTTAGATTTCTGTATATTTATTTTGTAGTCTACTATTTTGCCAAATTCACTTATTATATCGAGTAGTCTTTTAGTGGAGTTTATAGGGGTTTCTAGGTATACTATCATGTCATCTGCATATAATGATAGTTTTATTTCTTCTTTCCCAATTTGGATGCCTTTTATTTCGTTTTCTTGTCTGATTGCTGTGGCCAGGACTTCCAACACTATGTTGAATAGGCATGGAGAGAATGGGCAGCCTTGTCTTGTTCCTGATTTCAGGGGGAATGCTTTCAGTTTTTGTCCATTGAGTATGATGTCGGCTTCAGGTTTCTCATATATAGCCTTAAGTGTGTTAAGGTATGCTCCCTCTATTTCCATTTTGCTGAGTGTTTTCATCATAAGTGGGTGTTGTACTTTATCAAATGCTTTTTCTGCATCTATTGATATGATCATGTAATTTTTGTGTTTCATTTTGTTTAGATGATGTATTGTATTTATTGACTTGCATATATTAAACCATCCTTTCATCCCTGGAATGAATCCCACTTGATCATGGTGTATGATCTTTTTGATGTATTGCTGGATCCTGTTTGTCAATATTTTGTCAAGGATTTTAGCATCTGTGTTCATCAGTGATATTGGCATGTAGTTTTCTTTCTTTGTTGTGTCTTGACCTGGTTTTGGAATTAGGGTAATACTGGCTTCATAGAAAGAGTTTGGGATTTTTTCCTCTTCTTGGATTTTTTGGAATAGTTTGAGGATGGTAGGAGTTAGTTCTTCCCTAAATGTTTTGTAAAATTCACCTGTGAAGCCATCCGGTCCAGGGCTTTTGTGTGCCGGGAGACTTTTGATTACTGGTTCAATTTCCTTCTTTGTTATTGGCCTGTTGAGACTTTCTTCTTTGTCTTGATTCAGTTTTGGAAGGTTATATGTGTCTAGAAATTTGTCCATTTCTTCTAGGTTGTCATATTTCTTGCCATAGAGTTGTTTGTAGTAATTTCTTACAATCATTTGTATTTCTATGGTATCAGTCATGATTTCTACTCTTTTGTTTCTGATTTTGTTTATTTGAGTCTTCTCTCTTTTTTTCTTGATGAGCCTGGCTAAAGGCTTGTTGATTTTGTTTAATTTTTCAAAGAACCAGCTCCTAGTTTTGTTGATTTTTTGAATTGTTTGTTTGGTCTCTATGTCATTTTTAAAGAGTAATATAGGAAAGGGCGAAGCCAAAGAACTTGTGTGCATGACCCATGGGTATGGGCTGCGGATGGTTGAATTGCTGGGAGAGGGGTGGGGTGCTGGGAAGAAGGGAGCAAAGGGGAAAAATTGGAACTATTGTAACAATATATTCAATAAAATATACTTAAAATAATCTTTCTAAATCAGCAAATTAGTTTTGAAAAGTCACATCTAAATAAATACTCTTTTTAGAATGAATATGTTAGATATATTAATGTGTATAAAATGTAATTTTAAAAGAAACAGCTGAAGGTTTTTGAAGTTGATATGAGAATAGAAATCACAGTTGACTTCCATGTGCCCCCCTCTTTAGTTGAAGCAAGAATATCCTGAGAGGCATTTAAGGGAAAATAAGCAGGGGCCATGGGTAAAAGGATAAGGATGACTTCTTCACATGAAAATGTCTTGGGGTTGTTACTGACTGAACTTTCTAAGGTGAAAGGCTTGTTAATCCCTGCCAACAGGGTGAGTAAGGAATATCGCTTAATATGGTTCGGATGAAGAAGATGGATCTTTCTGGGCTTCACTGCAGTTCTCTTTGGTTTTTAGGGGACATGGGCAGGACCTCAGTGGCTTGTATGGCTCAATATAAAGGAGCACAGAAATTATATGAGAGGTAGAAACGAAGGCTCTCTAGGAGTTATCTGGGCCAGCAAGGCAATGCCCACCTTGGGGAGATGATTGCGAGCATGAACTACCATTGGAGCCAAAGACACACACGGCACCCCTTTCTGAAGGGATTCTCAGTGGTGGAGAAGGCAGGGGTGCATCTGAACACCAATCCCCAAACCACATCTTGGGTATATATTGTAAAAGCCACTATATCAGGTAGGGCACCTGCATCAGAATAACCAGAGTGGATCAAAGATGCTCCCATCATGACCTCCAGTAGAACATCAGTTGCTTAGAATAACCTCTGCTTTTTTGTTTCTCAGTCCTCATCTCCAGAAGAGGCAGGCCTAGGAGAAAGGGGGGAAAAGAGGTGTTTCAGAACTGAACTACAACCTTCTATCCAATTCAAGGTGCTGACATAGAAGGGTGATGGGGAGAAAAGTAGCTTTAAGTTGTATTCTCTCTCTCTCTCTCTCTCTCTCTCTCTCTCTCTCTCTCTCTCTCTCTCTCTCTCTCTCTCTCTCTCTCTCTCTCTCTCTCTCTCTCTCTCCCCCTCCCCACTACACAGTTTTAGTAGCCAGGAAAATACATTTAAAAATAAAGACAGTATTTTCGGTGCTTGAGTGTTTCCACAGGTCAGCCTATCTCTGGCTTTCTTAAATACCGAACACATTTAAATTATGAAATTGGCACAACAGTAGTAGGGGCACATGAGATAGTTTGTGAACTTAAACCCATGTAGTGAAATATTATCTTATCGATGAATTAACTCCTCCAAGAAACCACTCCAAATGTATTCCTATCCATTTAAACATTATTAAATGTTTAAAGAGATATTAAAAGAACAAAATAGCAAAAAAGTTGAAATTAAAAAAAAATACCTAATATAAGTCAATGATTATCAAATCAAGATGTACATCAAGGCAATAATAAATTAAGAAATGTTCATTTCCATCAATAAGCAGATTGAAGGCATGTATTCATGGATGAAGCAATCACACCCAACAATTTCCAGCATTTTCTGCTTGGACACACCATTTTTTAAAAGGCAGGTTATCAAGAATGAAGAAATACACAACTTTATAATGCAGTTAAACAGTTTTCTCATAGTTAGACTTTAACTAATTTCTAAAGGAAATAAAGATAGCATATGCTTATTTTGTTTCAGCAGAATTCAGAAGAATATGCTAAGGAGCTATAGTATTCTGTGGGTTACTCTTTGTGAAATGTTATTATAAGGTTATTCAAGCTGTGGAACAAACAAAAGGGTAGGGGTGCTGCTTCAAAATCTGAGACATTTTAGTAAAGATGTTGGAGTGTTAAACTGCATGGACTTTTAAACTGCAAGTGAGTGACAGGTTACAAAATCTTCCTCAGCTGTGTTAAAGAATGGAAAATGGGGACTTGACGGAGCACAATAGAATGCATTAGATTAGAAAATAAAATATTTTACATTTTGACCCCACTGAAGTGAGATTTTTTAATAAACTGGTCATTTAATATTATCAATCCTAACCACAGTTCTTTAAGTTAACTTTATTTCTTACTGTTCAGATTTCTGTCTCTTGCTTTCTTCTCTGTATTAGTTTTCTATTGCTGTGTAACAAGTCACCCCAAAATTTAGCAGCTTAAAAAACAAACCTTTATTACCTCACAGTTTCTATGGGTTAGGAATTTGGGTGCAGCTTACCTTTGAATCTCAGACTCAAGGTCTCTCATAAGCTTGTTCCACTGTCAGCTGGAGCTGTAGTTTTATCTGCAGGCTCAGATAAATACTCCTTTTACACTCCCTCATCTGGTTGTGGACAGGACTCAGATCCTCCTGGGCTTTGGGACAGATGCCTCCCTCTATTCCTTGGCAGGTAGACTTTCTCATGAGGCAGGTCACAGCACAGCTGCTCTGGTTTTCTTTATGATGAGTGAGTGAGAGAAAGAGAGTGTCCAACATTTTTGTTATAATCCAATCTCAGAAGTGATATCTCATCACTTCTATCATTTTCTCTGCCCACATTCAAGGGAAGGAGATTAGAAAAGTTCATGAGTAGTAGGAGGTAAGGATCATGTATGGCCATCTTAGTGGCTTCCTACTAAATTATCTCTCTCTACCCCAATCTTTATCTCTATATTCTGCCCTTTATAACTCTCATTTCCATCTGATGACCTAGCCTCCTATCTTTTAAGAAAATAGATGATAAATTTTTTTCTATCTTCTTGCAACTAAGTCTCACACCTTCTTCATCTGGAGCCATTTTCTCTTTCTTTCCTCTTATTATCACTGAAGAATTGCCCATCTTCCTGCCCTCGCTTTTCACAAATTAAAATGTCTTTAGATTTCTTGTCCTCCTCAAGTTATGATCTCATTACTCTGTTCTTTACAAAATATTTTTTAAACTTGTTTTTATTTTATTTTACTTTTTTAAAGACTTTATTTATTTTTAGAGAAAGGGGAGGGCAGGGAGAAAGAGAAGGAGAGAAACACCAATGTGTGGTTGCCTCTTTTGCGCCCCCAATGAGGGATCTGGCCTGCAACCCAGGCATGTTCCCTAATTGGGAATTGTTTCACAGGCCAGCACTCAATCTATTGAGCCATGCCAGCCAGGGCAACAAGTTTTTTAAATAGCTTCTCCACACCTCAATACCCATTCATTAATTGGCCCTAGTGAATTATAATTCTGTCTCTTCGCTGAAATTGTTTTTGTCAAAGTCACTGATGAATTTCATGTTGCCACATCCAGGGAGCACTTTTCTGTCCTTGACTACATTCAGCACAGTTGACCATTTCCGCCTTCTTTCTTGATTTCCATGATACCACACTTTTATAGTGATGTATATTTTCCAATCAGTCTGTCATAATTTTTCAGTCTCTTTTGTTGACTTCTCTTCTATCCACATTCTAAATGTTGGTGATTCCTAGAGCTTAGTTCTGTGTCTTCCTTCCCTCTTTCTTTCCAAAAGTGACCTCATCCATTCCTGGTGTTTTAAATACCACTTATATGTAGATGAACCTGAAATTAATTTATTCAGTCAATGCCTCTGAATAGTTTCTCTGAATGCTTATGGTAACTAACTCCACTTGGAAATCTCAAAGGGACACTAAACTTAATAAAACTTCTGTTTTCTTTTTCTTTTTCAATAGATTTTATTGATTATGCAATTACAGTTGTCCCAATTTTCCTCCTTTGCCCTCCTCCAACAGATACCCCAAATCCCTCCAGCAATCTCCACCCCGTTATTTTATATCCATGAGTCATGCATATGAGTTCTTTGGCTACTCCACTTCCTATACTGTTCTCAACATTCTCCTATTTTATACCTACCAATCTGTATCTCTTAATCCCCTGCCTCTTTTCCCCTGTTCTCTCCCTTCCCCCTCCCAACTCATAACCTTCCAAATGATCTCCATATTTATGATTCTGTTTTTGTTCTATTTTGCCTAGTTCGTTTTTCAGATTTAATTGTTGATAGTTGTGAATTTATTGTCATTTTAATGTTCATAGTTTTTACTTTTTTTTTTCTTAAATAAGTCCCTTTAACATTTCATATAAGGGCTTGGTGAACTCCTTTAGCTTTACCTTGTATGGGAAAAACTTTATCTGCCCTTCCCATTCTAAATGATAGCTTTGCTGGATAGAGTAATCTAGGTTGTAGGTCTTTGCTTTTCATCACTTTGAATAATTCTTGTCAGTCCCTTCTAGCCTGCAAAGTTTCTTTTGAGAAATCAACTGACAGTCTTATGGGAACTCCTTTGTAGGTAACTATCTGCTTTTCTCTTGCTGCTTTTAAGATTCCCTCTTTATTTTAACCTTTGGCATTTTAATTATGACGTGTCTTGGTGTGGTCCTCTTTGCATCCATCTTGTTTGGGACTCTCTGTTCTCCCTGGACTTGTATGTCTATTTCCTTCACCAAATTGGGGAAGTTTTCTTTCATTATCTTTTTACATAAGTTTTCAATTTCTTTCTCTTTCTCTTTCTCTTCTCCTTTTGGCACCCCTATAGTTTGAATATTAATATGTTGGAGGTTGTTTCAGAGGCTTCTTAGCCTATCCTCATTTTTTTTTCCTGTTTGGATTCTTTTTTTCTTCTTGCTGTTCTGATTAAATGTTTTTTTCTTCTTCTTTATGTTCCAAATTATTGATTTGATTCTTGGCCTCCTCCAGTCCACTGTTGATTCCCAGCAAACTTATCTTTATTTCATTTAATGTAACCTTCATTTCTCTCTGGGTCTTTTTTATCCTGTTGAAGCACCCAATGAGTTCCTTGAGCATCCTAATAACCAGTCTTTTGAACTGTGTATCTCATAGACTGGTTATCTCCATTTTGTTCAGTTCTTTTTCTGGATTTTTGTTTTCTTCTTTCCTTTGGGCCATGTTTCTTGGTCTCCTCATTTTGGCAGCCTCCCTGTGTTTGTTTCTATATATTAGGTAGAGATGCTTTGACTCTCTGTCTTAGTAGTGTGGCCTATTGTAGAAAAGTGCACCCATATGTTGGATGGGATGGAGCCTTAAGTAACTGCCAGGGTGGGGCAACCCATGTGAACCAGGTTGATGGAGTCTCAGATATGGTGTTTCTTCTCTGTGGCTCTGTGTGGTGGAAGGCTCAGAAAAGGGACAATGACTGTTGCCTGGCCTCAGGAGTTTTGTGTGGGAGAAAGCTGTCCTCCAGCACTCCTCCTGATGCCAGACACTTCAGTTTTTTCTTGCATGCCACTTGTGTCCTTCTAGCTGCTGCCCCAGTACTGGAACCCAGAGGGCTGCGTAAATCTTCCTGAGACCATTGCAGACCCCTTAAGAGGAGATGCATGAGAATCCCACAGTTTCTTTCACCACCAAGCCCCACTTATTTTTGCAGCCAGACGTTATGTGGACTTATCTTCCTGGCACTGGAACCCTGGGCTGGGTGGTCTGGTGTGGGGCTGGGATCCCTCACTCCTGAGGTACCCCTCCCAATTTTTATCTACCACATGTGGGTGTGGGACCACCCATTCTGCATCTTCACACCACCTACCCATCTAGATAAATGTGACTTATTTAATTTCTTTGTTGTCAGACTTCCATACAGCTCGATTTTCTGATTATTCTAAGTGATAGTTGTCTTGTAATTTAGTTGTAACTTTTGCTGTGGTTGTGCAAGGAGGCGAGCAGTGTTTACCTATCCTTCCATCTTGACTGGAAGTAGAGCTTCTGTTTTCTAACTCCCCTCTCCCTAACTTACTCCTCTCCAGAACTCCCTACTTTAATAAATGGTGCCACCATCCACTTTGTTTGCCCAAGTATAAATCCTTGATTCCTCCTCTTCCTTAATATCCCACTTTAATCTATCATCAAGTCTCATAATTTTCCTACCTCCAAATATATGTCCAATCAATCCAGTTCTTCCCTACTGTCTTCACCCTAATCTAAGCTACCATCTTCTGTTTCCTGGCTTACTACAATGACCTCCTACCGGCCTTTTTGCTCTTATCCTTGGCAAAGCAGCCAACTAACTAGTTTAAAATACTTTATCAGATTGTGTTTCTTTTGGTTAAAACCCTTTGGTGCTATCCCTTTATCCTGGGAAATATGTAAATTTCTCAGGATCCTGTACGATATGTCTCTTGCTTATCTTTCCAACCTCAGCTCATCATTTTCCCACATACTTAGTATGGGTCAGCTGCATTGGGTTTCATTTTTTCTTAAGCACAGCAAGTTCTTTATTTCGAGGCCTTTGGGCATGCTGTTCCTTCAGCCTAAAATGCTTTTTCTCACTTATTCCCCATGGTCAGCTCATGTATTTATTAAACTAGTAATTATAGTTTTATTCATTTATCTATTGCCTACATCATTAGACTATATAACCCCATAAGGACAAAGCCCCTGTCTGCTTTGTTCACCCTTTTACACCCAACACCAAATACTTTGTAAATACTTAGTAAATATTTAAGCAAATGAATAATCTCACAGTCATGCTCCAAATCTCAAATCAAAAATTGTCTCCTTGGACTTCTGGCCAAGATGGAGGCATAGACAGACATGCTGCGTCTCCCTTCACAACTAAGAAGGAATACAACTACCTCAAAACTAGAAACAACCAGAAGTTCCAGAAAAATCAAATTGCATGGAAGTCCAGCAAACAAAGATATAAAGAAGAAATACTCATCCAGACAGGTAGGAGGGATGGAGCCAGGGCAGAGAGGATGCTGTGTGGTGGTGGCAGCAGCAGGCTGGCAGAAAGCACAGTCACATATTTTAAAGTCAGGAGGGACCTCATTGGACCCAGCAGCTCATGGTCCCAGCACTGGGGAAAATCAAGCCTCTTTGCTTCTGACTGTGCAGACCAGTGGGGGTTGGGGTGGAGGCAAGAACTGCCAGTCTCTCAGCAGAGTCTGCTTGTTTAAAGGGCCCCCACAGTCCTTGAACATCCACAGACCCACCCACTCTGGGAACAACAGCCTGGACAGCAGCTAGATGGGCACCAGTCCGGTGCAGAAGTAGGAGAGGTGCCTGGAAAAGGGGCGAGTGCTGGGCAGTTGGCATTGTGCCCTCTCGGACCCCTCCCCCACATACAGTGCCACAATGTGGTGAAACAGGTCACCCTGTACTGAAGAATCCCTAAGGCTCTGCCCCTTACAGCATAACAGGAGCAATATCTCTACCTGGGACACGGAGGCAAACAAACACAGGAGTCTGTCAGAATGAGGAGACAGAGAAGTATGGCCCAAAAGAGGGAACAGATCAAGGTTTCAGTGGGAAAACTAAGCAACAAGGAGGTAGCCAACCTAACAGATGAGAAGATAGACAACCTAACAGATGCAGAATTCAAAACACTGGTGTTAAAGGTGCTTATAGGCTTGACAGATATGCTTGAGTACAGCAAATGCATAAGAGAACAAGTGAAGGTGAAGGAAATGAAGGAAAATCCACACAAAACCAATGGTGAAGGGAAGGAAACCAGGTTCAAAACGAGGAAAACTTCCCAAATTTTGTGAAGGAGATGAACATACAGGTCTGGGAAGCATAGAGGGTCCCAAGCGAGCTGGACCCAAAGGGGACCACACCAGGATGCATCATGATTGAGATGCCAAAGGTGAAAGATAAAGAGAGAGTCCTGGGGGAAGCAAGAGAGAGGCAGAGAGTTGCCTACAGGGGGGTGCTTATAGGACTATCAGCTGATTTCTCAGAGGACACTTTGCAGGCAGGAAGGGACTGGCAAGCAGTATTCAATGTGATGAAAGGCAACCTGAAATCAGGACTCTCATTTGGAATGAAAGGGCAGATGAAGTGCTTCCCAGACAAGGTAAAGCTAAAGGAGTTCATCATCACCAAGCCATTATTATATGAAATGTGAAAGGGACTTACTTAAGAAAAAGAAGATCAAAACTAGGAACACTAAAATGGCAACAAACTCACAACTATCAACAACTGAATCTAAAAAATAAAAACAAAATCCAACTAAGCAAACCAGAATAGGAACAGAATCATAGGTATAGGGATCATTTGGAGGGTTATCAGCTGGGAGTGGGGAGGGGGAGAAATGGGGATATGGTGTAGCAATTAAGAAGCGTATTCGATTGGTACAAAATAAACAAGGGGATGTTAAGAATAATATAGGAAAGGGTGAAGCCAAAGAACTTATATGCACAACCCATGGACATGAACTAAAGGGGATGGGATTGCTGGAGGGAAGGGGTGTACTGAGTAGAGGGGAGCAAAGGGGAAAAATTCAAACTACTGTAACAACATAATCAATAAAATATACTAAAAAAATATATTTTCTTAACCACTTTCCCAGCCCACAGAGCTTTACCAGATTCCTTCAGGCTGACCCACGAATACCCTTTCCTAAATATTACTTACCAGTTTTATATACCTTCTGTGTAGCACTTGCCATGATGTGTTGAAAGTTCTTTGCACGTCCATCTCCATAATAGACAACAGGCTTCTTGATAGCTGGAACCTCTTCTTTTCATTGCTAAAACCCAGGGCCCTCTTTACAGTGCCAAATGATGTGCTGAGGGTCCTTTTGAATGTTCAGCAGTCTACTCTGGATCATGGGTGAGAAGCTCTTTTTCCAGGCTCAGCAATAAAACCCAGGCTCCTGACTGCTTTGTCAGCTGCCCCTCTTGAACCTGCACTGTTGTCAAATCGGAGCTTCTCTGGGTAGTGCACATCTGAGGCCATGAGATTTTGCTCAGTGAAACATACTTAGAGTAGGAAAGGAAAGAACTAACAGTCTTTTTAAAAAATCTGCTTTATTGAAGTATAATTGATATACAAAGAGCTGCACATATTTAATTACACACTTTAATGAATTGGACATATGCATTCACCCATGGAATTATCAGCACAATCAAGGTAATAGATATATTCATCACCTCCAAAAGAGTCCTTATGTTCCCTCCCCCTTTTTTGTTAAAATACTTAACATGAGCTCTACCATCTTAACACATATTTAAGTGCATGACATAGTATTGTTGATGATAGGCACTATGCTGTACAGCAGATCTCTGGAACATATTCATCTTGCATAACTAGAACACAGCAATCTTGAAAAGAATGATTCTTGAGTTCCTCTGCTAAAAAGTAAGAGAAGCTGACATAGAGCAAAGGTAACTATGGTAAATTGCTTAACATGAAACACACACTTTTCTAAGCTTGAAACATCATTTTATTAATTTAATACAAGTAACATTTTTGTTTCCCTTTGGCTCACTTCTGATGACAGAGGCAGACTCCTTTCTTCCCTTAGCAAAATGTATGGTTGACAGGAGCCCCATCCTGCCAATGTCATCTGGAAGAGCTTTCTTTTACTTATTCTGGGGAGCCTGAATTTGAAACAGGTGTATGTATATATTTGAAGGAACCTGTTGCAGATGCCAGGAGATTCAGTTTGGGGGAAGAACGTGAAGGAAAATTATGAGAACAAGTGTCCTATTCACATGCTAGGAAAATAAATGTTTTACTAATCCTTAAATAACATTTCACTCTGAGGTGTATTGGCAAATTTTAGTTTTAGTTTTCTTTCTTTATAAAAGTCTCATTTTTAGGAATGTGATTTATATACAGTAGTTGAGGTGACTGCTAAAATTAGCTTCTGTTATCCAATGCTAATGTGTGTATAGGAAGAGAATAATATAGTTTTAAAGCCCTGACATTTTGGTTATATTTAGTGAATAATTTAATATTTATTATCATTGGCTATAATTTAGTTTAACTATTACAAATACACATGATTTTTTATGCTTTGGAGTCTCCTCATGGTAGAGAAAGTATGTGATCAGGAAGGTGTTCTCTATGTTCCCTTTCCCCACCCAGCACCTTAGCCAGTAAAATTCCATCATTAAGCAAATGTTTATTTAGCACCTTACTATGTGCCAGGCACTGGGCTATGTGCTGGGGTACAATAGGGCTTACAGTCTAGATTTTTGACTGGGTGAAGTGAGGTATAGTAGATTCTCACATGCACAAATCAGACTGGTTATCTGGAGAGTGACTTAAAAGTTAGCTGTTAGTTGCCTATTCTTCCTACCACCCCAGTTCATTTGTTCATAGAGTAAATTCAGTAACTTCAGTATGAAATTTGGGAAAATAATGCCATATAAAAGCCCAGCTAGCAGTTTCTACTTATTTCTGAAATATACCATATGAATCTTGTTGGAGTAGATTTGCTTTTTTCAAGTAAAAGGAAAGATCAGCATGTATGCATCAACAGAGAGAAGGTGACCACACTTGCTATGCAGTCATTAGAGAAAGCCGTCCTGGAACTAACATTTTATGGTGGATAATAAACAAGTGGGTGTTTAAAAGTTGGCTCCAAGAAAGTCTCCTCATCCATGAAGGCCTCTCCTGACACACCAGGAGGCCTATTGGCCTGGACTGGGGAAGACCCTTCTGTCTCTTCAGATAGTACCAGCAGGGATGATGAGAACCCCAACAACACCACAAAACCACACAAACCAAAATAATACCACAGAGGCTCTGAAAATGAAGTTGCAGTTGAAACCATGACCCACAAAAGTAGTCCAGGACCTGCATGCTAAACCTAAGCAAAATAACTGCCTGATAACATAAAAGACTTAAATGAGACCCAGAGACTCTTAACATAATAGACATAATATCTAGGATATAATAAAGAAGAAAAAAAATTCCCTGTCATACCAAAAACCAAGGAAATTTCAACTTGAATGAGAAGAGTCAACCAACAGAGACCCAATAGTGAGGTCAATCAGATATTGAATTTTTCACATATTATCTAAATCATCAAGGATTTAAAAACAGCTGTCATAAAAACTTTTCAAGAGTCAATTATAAATTCTCTGGAAACAAATGAAAGAGTAGAAAATCCCAGCAGAGAAATGGAAGTTATTAAAAAGAAGAATTAAATGGAAATTTTAGAATAGAATTTTATTTAGAATAGATTTTTATTTAGAAATAAGAATCCTCTGGATGGGCTCCAGTAGAGTGGAGGTGACAAAGAAGGACAGACTCAGTGAACTTCAGGACACCTCAGTCGAATCCACCCCATCTGAAGAACAGAGAGAAAATAGACTAAAAAAAGTGAACAGAACCATTAGCTGTTATGAATATAATTTGAATAAAGATATCACTTTATCTTTGGCAGAGGAGACAGCCAAGCTTTAATTATTACATTCTAAGATGAACGTTATAGGAATATTAAAAAAATAAACCTTTTATTTTAGCATATTTAAAATTTATAGAAAAGTTGCAAAGATGGTACAGAAAGTTCCTGTATATCCCAACCTCAATGCCTCCAATTATTAAGTACATTTGTCACAACTAATGAACCAATACTGATGCATTATTATTAACTAAGTATACTTTATTCAGGTTCCATTAGCTTTCCTCTTTGTCTTTTTCCTCGTGCTCCAATATTCCATCCAGGAGACCACATTTATAAGAATCTTTTTAAAATTAATTTAATTCTTAATGGTCAAACTTCCTATTTTGGGAGAGATTTTACTTTCAGAGATGAAGCCGTTACATTATTACACAGGAAATCTTTGTGCAAGGCTATGAGGTGACTTGTCTTGACGCTGTTCTTGGGTAGCAAGTACAGTATTTCCTCACTTATCGTGGGTATTACATTCTAGATGCCCCCCCCCCATGATAGGTGAAAATCCGTGAAGTAGGAACCTTACATTTATTTTAGTGTTTATATATATATTTAAGGCTTTATAAACCCTCCCCACACATTTATAAACCATTCCCAGTCCCTTATTAACCTTTTCCACACTTTTATAAACACTACTTATGTTTTTTTAAAATATTTATTTATTTTTAGAGAGAGGGGAAAGGAGAAAGAGAGGGAGAGAAACATCACTTGCGCGCCCAACTGGGGACCTGACGTGCAACCTAGTCATGTGCCCTGACTGGGAATTGAACCAGCGACACCTGACTCACAGGCCGATGCTCAATCCACCGAGCCACAGCAGCCAGGGCCTGCTACTTATGTTTTTAAACATATTCTACACTCTTAAACCTACATAACTTTAACAACATACATATATAGTACCGCAAAATCCCGCAATATAGTGAAAAATCCGTGATAAGTAATTAAATACAATATTTTTAAAAATCCCGCAATACAGTGAGGCCGCAATAAGTGAACCATGATACAGAGAGGGACTACTGTACTTTGCTGACTTTGAGTGGCTTCTGTAGTATGGTGCTGGTGGAGGTTTGAGGTTGACTAAAACACCTCAGGCTACTCCTTGACAATCACTAGAACATGAACACTGTTTTCCTCAGTCACATCAAATTCACACTCCTATCCCAGCCTGTGCAATGGGGAGAACCATGCTTTGATGACCCTATATTACGGACAAGTTGTTGGCATGTCTTGTGCAATTAGTGCATTCTCTTGGCATTGGGGTCTGACTTCAAAATATCCAAAACCCAACCACTTTTCTCTCTCCACTGCTCCCATCTGAGGTCCCCTATTAGCCCTCATCATCTCTGACCAAACATTAACAACAGTTTCTTAGCTTGTCCCCTTGATTCTTCCCTGGCAATATAGCCTGTTTTCAATGCAGTGGCCTGAGAGATGCTGTTAACATTTAAGTCAGCTTATAGCACAGTGCTCAAAACCATCCAATGATCTGCTTATCTCCTGCTTTTTGTTGTTGTCGGTGGTAGTCATTTACTTAATTATTTTTTAATCAAATTCTTTACTGCATCACAACATACATGAGTAAAGTGTACAAATCATATGTGTATCACTCAATGAATTAATAAAATTGACCACTTCTGTTAACCACTACTGGCCAGATAATAAAATAGACCAACTGTTAGGAAACCTCCCTTGGTTTTATTCAATCCTGACTTCTACTTCATTCATCTACAAAGGTAACCACTAACCTGGCTTCTAGATTAGTCTGGTTTTGAATTTTATACAAATAGAGTTTTTTTGGTGTCTGGCATTTTTTCTACTACATTATGTTTGTGAGTTTTATCCATATTGTTGTGCCATTTTATGCTTTTAAAAGCTGATATCTTTACAAGAACACCCTATGTCACTTTGGCCCCCAATTTCCACCCTCTTTGGCCTTCTGATATAATTTCCTGTTATTAGTCCCTCTCATTTCCTCTGCTGTAGTCTCACTGGCCTCCTTGACCTTCTTCCTGCCTCAGAGCCTTTGCACTGTTTCTATGGTTTCGGAAAGCTCTTTCCCAGAGAGCCTCATGGCTGCTTCTCGTTAATCTGCCAGGTCTGCACACAAGCGCTGTCTCCCTGTGAAGTCTTTCCTGACCGTCCCCTTCCTTGTCTGATTCCCCACAGCAGTTATCACCGCACTGTAGATGTACTAGTTTCCTGTTGTTGCAAAACAAAGTACCACACATGTAGTGCCTCAAACAGCACAAACTTAGTATCTCCCAGTTCTGTGGATTGGAAGTCTGGCAGGCTTGGCTGCTTTCTCTGCTTTGGGTAGCCCCAGCCTGAAATCAAGTTGTCAGCTGCCCAGGGAGTCTCTTATTCAGTTTGTGAGTGAGAATCCGCTTCCAGATTCATTCAGTTATTGACCATTCAGAATTAAGACTGAGGTCACTGGTTTCTTTCTGGCTGTCTGCTGAGGTTTGCTCTTAGCTTCTAGAAAGCACCTGTGTTCCTTGGCTGGTGGCCCCTTCACCTTAAAAGCCAGCAAAGGCAGGTGTTTCCCACAGGCCACCACATCTCATCTGCCTTCCTCTTCTGCTTTTAAGGACCCTTGTGATTACACTGGGCCCACTTAGATAATCTAGGATAATCTTCCTATTTTAAGGCCAACTGTTTAGCAAACTTAGTTCCAACTGCAAAATCCCTTTTGCTATGTAATCTAATATATTCAGCATGAGGGACAATATTCTGTCTATCACGATATATTTTGTCAGTTATTTTGTTTATTGTCAACATCCTCTTTTTAGAATCTATGAGGGCAGGGATCTCTGACTCTTTGGTATCCCAAAACCTGGCACATAGTAGGCGTTCAAATATTTGTTGAATAAATTAATGCATACTGGATAATTAGTAGCAACATCTGCCTTCCCTTCTATAAACATCTCAGACTTCCTCTTTAAAAGATGGCCTCCGACCTTCATTTTAACTCTGAGTTTATCCAGTCAGTATGGTTTCTCCTGCCTCCCCACCCCCACTGCTGCTCACAGCTCTGGGGATTGGCAACATGGTAGGGTCATATTTTCATGGAGCCTCCTAGTTGACACACAAGAGACACATCCAGGACACGGGGTACACAGGGGCCAAAGAATGGAGTGATGGTCAGAGGCATGCATAGGCTATGAAGCTTCAGGCACTACCCAGTGTTGCTATGACTTACTGGAATAAGACTCTTCAGGGATGGTAGAGCTAGTCATGGAAACATGTTAAGCATTATTTTGCCCAGTAAAAAAAAAACTTTATGACAGTCTGCACATGTCAATTATCCAATGAAAATTTAAATTAACCACCTGGATGTTTTTAAAGACACCATTTTAATAGTATGCAGACAGCCTAAATCCTAGGATGATAAAGATTTGAGCCTGTGTGAAAAGTCTGAAGCATCCACAAGTAACAGAATTGCTATTTGGGTTATAGTGTGGAAAAAAATCTCTGGAAACAGGTTTATGTATTAGTTTTTCACTTTGCCACCAGATGTCCTTCATGAGTAGGAAAATATGATGGCTCGAATGATATTTTGAAGTGTGAATACCCAGCATTTTTGAATAGTTGACAGTGAAAGGAAAGTGTGAGCGAATGTAAATGTAACCACAGGCTTTTGGATGAGACACATATTTTGAAGGCTGCCTTACAGGTGTAGCTTTCAGAAGCAATATTTATTTAACTCCCCAATTTTCATTTCTCATACTCTACAAACATTTGCTTAACATACTCCCTTTTTACTTGACTCCAAATTGGTATTTTAAAAATTTGAGCAAATTATTGTATTTCAAAATTAATAATAAATATTCAACTCCTTACATTAATATTAAGATAAAAATGTAATCATTTTAAGTGGTGTTTTCCCCAAGGATTCAAGGTGACCAGACCTCAGGCTTTTTGACACAAGAGCAGCATAGCTATAATACTTATATGTTAAATTAATTCTAAAAGTAGCTACTTACATCTTCAGGAAAGTCAGCTGAAAGGTGCCAAGCTTTGTTTTGGTATAGAATCAAAGACTACAATTAAAGTTTATTGCTAATAATATAATCAAAGGAAAGTATAGAATATGTACTTAACATATCAAATTAAGAAACAGCATCTTTAAAAAATGTATTTGGTCCCATGTGTTATAAATGTACTGTATAATAGAAACGGTCATAATATAAAAAGGAACAAGGATAACTGCTGCTTTAAAGAATTTGTTGTGTGAATTATCCTGTGCACCAATGATCACTTGGGTATAGGATTCTCACCTCAGCCCCAGTATCACCAAAGGCACGGGATGAACCTGTGCTTTATGGTGAGGGTTCTTCACTCCTTCATTAAGGGGACAGTAGTGAGACAGGCAGCCTATTTCCAGAAAACTGACAGCCATCTGCGTGAAATGTCAGCCAAGCAACCAGATGTTTGATATGGATTGGCTCCCACATCCGGCTTCTTGACCGAATTCCTTCTCTTTCCACCCAGATGTTTTCCTGACACAGAGAACTTAATGAAGCTCATCCAGAGCAGAGGAAGGGGCAGCAATATTTTGGTGTCCTGCAGGGGGCGAAGTTACCTCTGATTTTTCTCTAGTCGGTTCACACATTCCAGCAGTCTCCAAAGCCAGACCGGTTCCTCTCCCTTCACTCCACCTGTCCTGAATCACATCTGTTCTTTGTCCAGCTCCCTGTCCTGACACGTCATGGGAATGTGAGGATGTGTGATGGGATGCGTCACAGAAACAGGTAGTGCGTGAAGTGGTGGTTAGGGGTTCCTTACCCACCTGCAGTTCCAATTGGCTTGGAAAAGCAGTGTCCCCAAATTTTGAGGTTATTAAAATTTTAGATCCACATCTCTATCTACTTTGTTCATAATGAAACCAAGGGCGTTTCTGAGTGTTTTCCAACAATCATGAGCACATGGTTGGAGTGGTGCGGACATGAGAAGAACATAACCTCTTCTGAGGCCCTCAGCTGAACATCACTGTCTTGGTTTTCATAACTCACTTCACATGTTTTCCTTTCTGGCCCTTCACAGAATTGTGTGCTCTTCTGTTCATCATCAGTGTCCCCCTTTTCTAGAACTATACAAAAACTGAGAGACCATCTTGGTGGGGATGGGGAGTCTATGGCAGACCTGAACCAGGATTACTGCTCAGATGTTTTTAATTGGTAATAAGTTGCTAAGTGCCATTTTAGACCCCTGTCATACAGTCTCATCTACCTCTTACCAAGTACCTGAGAAAATGTGAAGATTCTGTGTGTGTGTGTCCATTAGGTCATATATACATTTACAAAAGGTGCATACAGATGGATCACAGTCTGTTCTGTGTTTTAAGTAGCATAGTCCTACTAGATGCACTTGTCTATCCTCAGGGTTTTTACATTTTCTTTCTAGTGCTTTCCCCATTGCCCTTATAGGCTGGAACCACTTTTACTTTGCTTGTGTATCACTAGAAGTCTTGAAAAGAAGATGTGACTAAATTTCAGAAAAGAGAATCTTAGCAGGAAGCCAACATACACTTATTGAGATTTCAGATCTTCTGATCAGAAATCTTGGCTGCTGTAATTTTATGCACTATAATAATTTTATACTCATAACAAGTCCCATATAGAGAAATATGTGATGTAGCTCTTGAATTCTAAGGGTCCTGGCATCCCAAACCAAAGAGTGATGTATTCTCTTTTCAGATGAAAAGAATCCCTACAGGTGGTTAAAGACTGGCCTCCAATGTTGCTGAAATTGTCTTGCTTGAGCTCTATGGCTATGGGATATCTGTAGAATTAAAGAGTGTCCTAAATGACCACTGTGTCTGGGCCAAGACAAAAGAAGAAAGGGCAATCCTATGGATGATGGGATGTTGGGAGGTAAAGACCTTTACCCACGCAAAACAGATTATTTGGAATAAGATAAAAATGCTAATAAGTTTTGGATCAGCAGATATCCCATGATCTCATCAAGTCCATGAATCCCATATTCTGGTTCTCAAATTCCTTGGACTATTGAACTAAGGCTGCCAGATTTTTGTTTTCTAGTCCACGCACTTTTTACCAGGTAAAAGATCCTAATGGTTTAAGTGAGTTCACCCAGGATCCACAGATTACTGAACTTTCTTGGATAGTATAAGGCAAATAAATGTACATCCTGAAAGGCAGATGGTGTTGTTGTTTGGTAGAGGAGGCAGTGGGTTTGATTGAGAAGTGTGACTGTCATGAAAGTGAAATATGTTTTTTGCAAACTTGATCTTGTCTAATGCTCATAGCAATCTCAGTTTCAGGGCCTTGTCTACCATCCTGAATGGGAACATGCCAAGTTCTTACCCTTACTGGAATTAACTTTACCACCTTGCCTCAAGTTTTATTTATCTTGCACATTGATCCTGCATCTATTGTGTTCTAATACATTAAAATGCAAAGTTAACAGACAAACTGGAAAAGCATTGAAACATTTTCAAGAAGGTAGGGGGTGGCTTTTTAAAATTATATATATGATTGCACCCTCTTTCTTTTGGGCGCTAGCTTAAGAAGCCACGCCAAAGACCAAATGAAGAGATAAGTCAAAATACTTGGCCCATGCCACAACCTTCCGGACACTGGGTCTGGCTTACAGTTGGCCCTCTCTGAGGCCAATTTGTGAGCAACTTCTGAGAGGGTGTGTCCCTAGTTGCAGCAGCTGCTTTTGAAAGCCACGTGTCCGCTAAATGCCTATATTACATCAATAAGACTAAGAAAGGAATGGGAAAATACCACTCTTTGGTCTTCCTCAATCCAGGCAGCATTGATTTAACAGCTGATTTTGCTTTTATTTAGTTAAAGCATCAATTTGTGTGATCGTAAAAGAGAAAGGTTCACTTTGAGGTGCTCATCAGGTCATTTTTACTGCGATGACTTTTTTGCCTTTGCTACCTCGTGGCTCTTTGGGTGCCTCCAAAAATTTTGTGTGCACTTGAAACTTACGCACCGCCCAAGCTACGCCTCCCGGGAGAGGGAGGGTGAAAGAAGGGGCGGGCCTGTTTAAATACGGGAGACACGGGCCTCTCCATTGGTTGCCCGCCTGTCCTTTACTGGGGAGGGCGGGGAGTCCCGTGGGTCGGAGTGTGGTACCTGAGCGAGAAGCGCACCCGAAAGCCCACGTTGGCTTCTTTGGGGAACACTGCACCAAGAGGCGGGAGACTGCGAATTCCGGCTCCGGCGCCCACGCCACGGCCACTGCTCCGCACACCAGCCCCCTGCACTCTCATCCTTTCTGTGAGCAGGGTTTGCAGGCAGTGAGGAGAGCAGTGGACAGAAAAGAAGATCCTTGCCGCCTCCGCTTGGGGAGTAGAGCAGCTCGCGGAGACTTTGAGGGAGAGCGACAGTGCCGGAGGGCAGAGGGGCGAAGAGTTTGTGAGCGAGAAGCGAGTTAAACCTCAGGCAGAAGATTGGCATCTCCGGACTCCTTGTCGCCACAGCCTGGGCCCTACGGTGGGGTAAACTTCACAGCGGCTGTGTGAGCCAAATAAAGGCGTGCGTGGGGATGCTGCCTGGCATGACCCGCAGCTGGTGAGCGGTCCCGCTCTCCCCGGCTTCGAGTCCCACTCAGAGGCCCAGGAGGGCGCGGGTTAGCGCACCTGCGCAGGCGGCGAGGCCGAGCGCGACCGTACGGTGACCTGCCCAGGGACTAAGGGGCCAGCTACAGCGCAGCCGGACTGGGACGCACCTGGCCTGGACCTTGCACTTCTAGAGAGCTGAGCGGGAGTGTGGTTAGCCCCGTGATCTCCCTCTTCGCTCCCCCAACTCCCGCATCCTGGGCAACTGGGGGCGCCCCAGTGGACCATGAGAGATAACGACTGAGGGCCAGGAAGGGGAAGCGAGCCCGCCGAGAGGTGGCGGGGGCTGTTCACGCCAAGGGCCACAGCGGCAGCGCTCCGGCCTCGCTCCGCGGCTCCACGCCTCGCGGGGTCCACTGGGCCAGCCCGGCCCGGCGGGGATGTCTGGGCTGGGGCGGAGGGCGCAGTGGCTGTGCTGGTGGTGGTGGGCGCTGCTGTGCAGTTGCTGCGGGCCCCCGCCGCTGCGGCTGCCCCTGCCCGCCGCTGCTGCGGCTGCCAGCCGTGTGGCGCTGCTGGCGGATGGTGGGAGCCCGGGCCACGCGGAGCAGCCGCCGCTGCCGTCCTATTCATCGGGCTTCCTCTACCGCCGGCTCAAGACGCACGAGAAGCGGGAGATGCAGAAGGAGATCCTCTCAGTGCTGGGGCTCCCTCACCGACCCCGGCCCTTGCACGGCCTCCAGCAGCCTCAGCCTCCAGCGCTCCCGCAGCAGCAGCTTCACGGGGAGCCCCCTCCCGGACGGCTAAAGTCCGCGCCGCTCTTCATGCTGGATCTGTACAACGCCCTGTCCAAGGACGATGACGAGGGCTGGCTGCTGGACGAGGAGAGGCGGCAGCTTGGGCTCCGGAGAGGGGCCGGCACATCCCAGACCCGGCAGCCGCCCCTTGGAGCAGCAGCGCGCCCCCACAGCCGCAAAAGCCTCCTGGCCCCGGGACCGGGCAGCAGTGGAACGTCCCAGCTGACCAGCGCACAGGACAGCGCCTTCCTCAACGATGCGGACATGGTCATGAGCTTTGTGAACCTTGGTAAGGATCTGGGGCGGTGTACGATGATAAAAATCCCTCCTTTCCAGTGTCCTGGGCCTGGGGCTGTGCAGGGTGAGAGGGTAGAAGAGCCCTTGACGCTTGAGCCCCAGCTGGCCAGGCAGGGACGAGGAGAGGTGGGCCGCGATCCCGCCACCTGCGCTGCTGCGGGTGGCACGAACAGCCCCCAGAGCCAGGGGCCCGGCTGCGCTCTCCAGCCACAGGAGGCGGTGCGCTGGCCGCGGTGCGGGCGCCGAGCAGGTGCGTCTTTGCGAGAGCTCGGATCACCTTCAGCGATTTGCCCAAGAGTGCCCGGTTTGGGTCAAGGTAACTAGACTATGGCAGAAAGTTTGACCCAAGTGTAGCCAGCTGGGAAGGAGAGGGCTCTTCAGCACACTTTCCCATCCTGTTTCCTTTTGCACCCTTAACGCTCTGAGTGCCAGTTTTCCCACCCGGACTTTTAGGAAGTATCACAGCAGCTGAGAACTTTGGAAACTTGATGTGATTGTGTTAAGTGGCATCCACGACAGTGGGGGAGGCGGGTTGCAGAGGAAGGTTCCTGAAAGGACCGCAGAAGGCGTGTCAGTCCCTGCCCAGAGGGGCTGGCGCTGGTTAGGGGCTGGATCCCGAGCTCAGCTCTTGGATAACCAATCCAGTAACCTTTCTCACAAGCCTTTGGCCAATGCACCCAAAGGCTGGACTTCTGATCAACGCTGCCTAAACTTTACGGGCAGAGAAACGGTGTGGGTTAGGGGCCGGGGTTGGGCGCTGAGCTGGTCTGAACCGGTTGCCAGGCAACAGAATGGCAATTCAAGGGCGGCTAAATCGGGCTCTGCCACAAATGTTCAGTGGCAAACCCTAACGAAGTTGTAGAGCCTACTCCCCACTCCCAAGTTCTCTTATCTGTAAATGAGAAAGGGGCAAGAAAGGCTTCCCCGCACCCCTACCCCAGTCAATGCCTGGGATTTGTGCACCTCTTCGTTCCTACGCTGGCTCAGCTTAGTGTACACAAAGCGATGGTGGGGCGCGTTCTCTGCGGGGAGAAATCGGGGTGCAGTAGCCACGCCCGGAGTGGGGTGCAGCGGCACTGTAAGGTGCGTCTTCGCGGGCTTCCTTCCCCGTGAAACTCGTGGCTCTGCCCAGGCCCCAGAGTGGGTTAGCAGACACTTGCCAAAGTAGCACGCACGTTGCCAAGGCACGCCAAAGACCTCCGTCCGTCATTTAAGGACATTATTTACTTGAATGACTACCATGTAAAATATTCTGGTGAGTTCTTTACAAGTACGTCTATATGATGGTTCTTAACTCTGAAGAATTTGGGGGGAAGAAAGGAGGAGTGGGGGCGAAGGAGGGGGGATGTGGAACAGGACTCTCGGCATCCAAGTGGTGCAGAAATCCTCCTGGGAAATGCATGAAACAGAATCTCACAGGCTCAAGGCCTGCCAATCCTGCTACTTGCAGTGCCAGGGGTTTTGATTGGACAAGAATTTTCACAATTTATTGGAACCGAATCCAAGGTTGTGCTACTTTCAGGAAGCATTCTAAGGAAATTTTCCTGCCAGTCAATAAAATTTGGGGACAGGCTACAGAGGACAAGCGCTGTTCCTTATTCTAACATCTCTGATTTTTCTTAGTAAATTCTACCTCTTGCCTGCTCCCTCACCGGCCTTCTCCCCCAAATTTTCCTAACTGCCTTGGAGAAATGTTTTATTGCCTCTTGGGGGTAGTTCCAACGTGAACAAAGTGGAAGCAGAGAATCATGTTGTAGTCTCTCATAAAACAGTTCCTGGGCTTGGACCATGATTGTCAACCTTGGTTGCCCATTAGCATACCTGAGGATACTTAACAGAACTAAGGAATGCTGAGGCTTCTCCCTAGAGTAATTAAGTCAGAGTCTTTGAGGGTGGTGTCTCTCTTTCTCTCCCTCCCTTTCTCCCCCCACCCTCTGGCTCTCTCTCCCCCTCCCTCTCCCTTTGTCTCTCTCTCTCTGTGCCCTAGGCTTTTCTAATGTGCTACCATGATCAACAAGCACTGGCATAGGAGAATCCGATGTCTGAAGGAAATCAATAAATCATCCCAATAAGTGATTAAGAGCAGTGCTTCCTTCTGTTAACAGCTCCCAAATGTTGCTACACATTAGAATTAGCTGGGGACTTTTAAAAAGAAATCCAGATGCCCAGGTGGTAACCATGTAAATTAAATCTGAATGTGTGTGGTGGAACCCAGGTTTCAGTATTTTTAAAGATCCCCAGGTGATCCCAGTGTTTGGGAACCACTGCCTTAGATGGTATTTGAAATTGTGAGAGTTGGCCTGAGGCAAGTTTGTAAAGTACCTTGACATTTAACGACCTCCAAATTCTCCTTTGCTTTTCTAACCCTTCCTGGTCTACAGGTACACGTTGCTTCTGAGTCACACTGCTTGAAGTTGGTTGCCAACTAATCCTGCTAAAGTGATGGTTTAACATAGTATCTGCCTAGAGATACTTCCATTTTTCATAAAGGATTGTTAAAGATCAAAAAAGTGCCACTGAAAAATAAAAATTCCAAGAGATTTCAACAATACTAGTGTTAATTTCAATCCCTCCCTTCCTCCCAGGCTGATACAGAACTGAAATTTGTGAGTAGGGAACTCTGCCCCAAGCCCCTTATATCAAGCCACTGGGCTTTCTGACAACAGGTTACAAGTACTAATCTGTAGGTGCAGACCTGGATTCCACCTGGGTATGTAGAGGAGAAAACCTTTTCCAGATAAGTGGAATTCAAGTCATAAAGCCATATACCTGCCAGTCAAGCAATTCTATTTAATCTTAATCCACTTACCAGTAGAAAAAGGGGATTATAATGAGAGGCTAAAATGGTTCTGAGCAGAAGGACAGTTCATTTGAAGAAAGTAATTAATTGCTTAGCAATGTGGATTCTTTAAGTAAGGATGTTGGAAGCATTCCACAGATTTCCTAATCTGTGTCAATGGCATGTTAGGTGCTGCACTGCATGACTGTTTTATTAAAGAATTTACAGAAAGATCCATGTTACAGTTTTGTGTTTTAAAGTACTTTTATATCCACTGAGTTAGATAAATTATAAACTGGAAGTATAAGGGAAAGTGTTACATAGTTGTAAACATCAATTTTCCTTGAGGTTGAGGAATAATTTACTCATGAAATACATTTTAAAACCCTGATCCTTGTCAGCTAGAGTGGCTCTCAGGAAGTATGAATCAACAGGATTAATTTCTCTTGCATATCCCAAGTGCTAGTCACTGTTGTTTATGCTAACTGTTCTAAACTTCCTCCAGGTGAATAGGCTGGAGGTGTGTAACCTCCAAAGTGCTAACTGGTTGGTGTGCAGAGTGCCTGGGAAGCTGGTGTACTCATGAACCTGCATTCAATCAGGGCCACAGATGCCATTTTCTGCTTGTTTTCTAATGCTAAAAATGTCTTGGCAGCCTAATAAACAAGCCTGCCAATTTGGTGACCTTGGAGAAATATCCCAAAATATCCTTCAGGTCTTTGCTTAAAGTTCACCTTCTGAGAAAAGTTTACTCTACTCCACAGAAATCAGTGCTGCCCCCCTCCTTACCACCACAGCACCCTGTTTATTTCCTTGGTTGCACTTATCACAAGGAGTATATATATATCTTTTTAAATTTGCTTACTCATTTATTTTTCACCCCTCTAGGTTATTAGCCTCAGATGGCAGCCAGACTTATCTACTATTGCAACCTAAGTTCCCAACATAATGCTGAGCACATAAGAAGTGCTTAATAGAAATTGAGTTAATGAAAATCTCTCATTCAAAATTTATATTTCACTAATCTGGCAATCATTTAGAAATGGTATACCTGTAAGTAAATAAGTGAGGACATTTAGGTTATTGAGGTTTCAACATATTTGATGTGTATCATAAGGCTTAATTAATAACTTCTTTTGTATTAGTTACCCATATGTATAGTAATTTGTAATATGCATTACATTTGAGACCAGTGTAAAGGTTTCTTTAAATATCTGCATTTCAGACTTCATTTATTTATTTTGAATTAATAAAATGTTGATCTCCAGATGCTAGGATAAAATGAAATAAAAAACTCAAATTATGCTCAGAAAAGGGAATCAGTATGTATTAGGACAAGTAATAAGAAACTTGTACTAAAAATACTGGCAATCTTCTGACAAAATTACTCTTGGGGAACATAAATTAGAAGAAAAACGGAAATACTCCTTACCTGTATGTGTAACCTGATACACTACACTGTCTTTTTCTCATAAACATAGGATCAGTGGTACCATTTTTCATTTAAGCTGCCTGTACTTATGAAGGAAGATTTTCGTTAGCAGCAAATGAATCCATGCCTGCAAGCTACTCACAACAAAAATAGTTTGGAGAGTATAGTTCAAAGAAGTAGTAGATTCTCTCCTAAAGAGATTTAAAATAGTAAATGTGAAATTCAGTGGTATTTGAACAAAAAAGTTGTACAAAGTGTTCTTAAACTCTGATCAAAGGGCAAGCAGATATCATTGTTTAGACCTCAGATGGTGTTTCCTTTGGTTGTCCTTCTAAGAATGGGTATAAATCCTTTTTAAATATGCTGAATCATGCTCAGTTCCTCTTCTTAAGAGCTTACGTCTGATTTGCATGGACAAAAGGATTCTCAGTGGTATAACAAAGTAAGTGAAAAACAACCCCTAAGGGTCAGCATGTATAATTATGTTTCATCCCTGTGTATTCAGGGTTTAGCTCTTTAAATGCTGGGTTTCAAATTAATATTTTACTTGAATATGGTGGGGGGGGCAGGGGCGGGGGCAGAAGCGGGTTGGTGGATGAATATTGGATATCAAAGGTATAGAGCAGACTCTTAAAGATAGCAACTCTGTCATCTTTGCCTCATTTCGTCTGTTTAAAAGTGGAGTTAGAAAAGGAAAATGAAGAGGGTAAAATTTCTTGGATAATCAACTAGCTTTCTGTAACTTTTCCCTATGTCAACCATCCACTCTGTCTCCCATCCTGTATTTAAAAATGAATTAGTCCATGTAATGCTTAATTTTTCTTTCACTTAAAGCCATTACAGTTTTCTGTTAGTTTTTCTATTTTGAGTCTTGTTCTGTCCCCCTCTCCCTCCCCCCTCTGCCCGAGTTTAGTCACAGCACCTTTGGTGCTTCCATCAGTGGAAGGAGAGTAGACAATATTTTACTCAGATAACTATGTTCCTGATTAGAAGCTTCCATAAGTATCTGAGTAACAGAAGTAGAAATCAATACAGAAAGTCTCTTAAGACAGGAACAGTTTGCAGAGTCCCCATGTATGTAAAAAGCTATTACACATTAACCTTTCTGTCCCATCCTCCCTGAGGCCACTGCTTAACCCAGCCACCAGCTAGGTCCACCCAGGGGCTGGTAGGGGGGAGAGCTGCAGTTGTCTCTTCTTTTGTGTTCTGCATGAAGAGCTAGTGCATTTTGTTGTCCTGTCTCTGTTTTCATCATGACAGTGAAGCTGTTTTTATTCAAACATGTTTTACCTCTCAGAATCTCCTCACCTTCTCATCAGAACTCTGGCTCCCATCTCTTTCCCAATGCTTGCCCTCTGGAAACTAGTGAGCCAGAAAACGGCTCCAGTCTCACCTGGAATACATGGAACTGGTGACACTTGTATCATGGAGCAGGAAAACCATTCCTGTTTTAGTAAAAATTAGAGTTATCAAAGAACCAGGGCTATTAACCTCTAAAGTTTTTGAGAATGCCAGAAATTCTCAGACCCTCAGAGTTATACCTGTTACTCTACCACAAGCATTAGAAATGAATGACATTGTAGTTCACTGAAGTTGACTGGATTTTATTTTTGTTTGATCAGTAGTGTTTCGAAAATATTGTTCTCTACATTTTTCTCCTCAACTGTAAACACATAGTATTTCAGGACCCTTATGGATCAAGTTAGACTCTGGAGCTGGCTGCGGTCACAGCTACTTTCCATAACATTGTTTTTCTGGGAAACATGCCCAGCAACAGACTACCTATTTTTATGGTGGGCTTTCTCTATCATTGATAGGAAGTTTGAAATTATTGGTAAATTTGCATTATTCATACATCATAGAATTTAGAGCTTTAAATGTTCTTGCATATCATAAAATCTCTTATGTTTGCAGTTAAATGTCTAGTATTTATTCAGGATTACTTTCACTTCACTGCTGCTATATCCGAAGGCCAAGGGACAATCAGCAGAGCCACAAAGAGATCCTAATGCATCAGGGGAGTAAGTAGGGCCATGGGGTTGTTGGTCAGGCATGAGTGGATAGTTGAGAAGAAATTACAAAAGCACGTAAGAGCACAGCCTTGGGCAATAGCTGGGAATGACCAAATCTGGAGTTCTGTGAGTTTTCTATCAGTGGATAGCATTCTCTTCTAGAACTCTGCATTTAGGAAAGAAAAAGCTATGCATATCTATAAATATCTCCTTGTTTGGTATGTGGAAGGACTGTTGACCCCAAATAATTGTTTTCTGCTCTGAAAGTGAGTTGAAAACCACATTGCTCAGAGTGGCATTGTTCCTCTGATGTCCGCAGGCACCAATTCTCTTCCTGCCCTTCCCAGGCCTATTATTAAAAGAGATTGGGTCCATAATAGAGATGATATCTAAATTACATCAGGTAATTCCCTGATAGGTCCCCACGGTTTTGTTATCTCTAACCCAGTCCCAAATGACTGGGTCGAAGACTCCCCTCCAAACATTTTTGCAGAATGAGATTCTGGTTCTGAGTGGGAGAGCATTCCTGACTTTCAGGTTCATGGGCACACGCCCTTGATTACTGATCCTGCTAGATAGATTGGGATTGTCCTAGGCTTGAAACATCCTTGCTCCATAGTGCTGATTTTATGTTCAGACTGTTTTCTCATCATTGGAGAGCCTCTAAGGGGAGGAGAGCAGTGGCTCACAGCGGGCAGAAAACAGTGCCCTGCAGGCAGCTGAGCCCATGCACTCTCTCCATGCTGAACTTTGATATCCACCGTGATCCTTATTATTACTCTTCTGCCACTTGCCCTTTTCACCTTGTTCAGAATGTGACTTCCAGCCTTAAACATCTGCGTTTGTTGATTGTTGTTCCTGTGTTTACAGTCTTGTGGGTTTCCTGTACATGAACACAGACTGGCAAAAAATTCTGATTTGTGTATCAGCAGAGCATGGATTAACCATATCATCGGTGTGAGCTGTTTTATGTGCTGATTGTGCCAAGAGATTTTTATAATTAGCGTGATTTAATTTCTGAGACCAGTTATTTTCCCTCCCTTCTTTTAAATCTATGAATTATATTTACATATTCTGAAAACAAAGCTTTATAAACTATACATTTAAGCACTAAAAGTTTTTTCCTGACTTTTTCTGACCCTTATCAGAATAAGTTAACAACAGAGAAGTTATGACTTAAAAATTTTTTATTTATTAGAGCAGTTTTAGGCAGATGGCAAAATCAAGTGGAAGGTACAGCCATTTTCTACCTACTGCCTGCCCAGAAATGAAGAGTCTTCCTCCCTAGCTATGTCCCCAACCTGAGTGGTACATTTGTTACAACTGATGAACCAGCATTAATATGTTATTATCACCTAAGTCCATAGTTTATATCACAGGTCACTCCATTCTATTTTGGAGAAATGCATAATGACATGTAGCCATCATACAGGGCAGTCTCACTGCCCTTAAAACCCTCTGTGGATAAGCTGTACCTTTAACTAGAATAACAAATCAATAAAAATCTTAAAATTCAAACTATGTAGACTTTGGGGGAATAGAAATAAAATGTCTTTGTTGAATAATATTTTGTTTCTGGTGTTTTACCACATTGGTGTATAAACAAGTAATTTTGACTGAATATGTGCACCTTGTTTTGTGCTTTTGTGTGTGGACAGCAAATCTATTAGAAATCTACTCCCCGCCCGCTGCGCCACCCCCCCCCCAACTTAGGAGCTTAAAAATCTTTTTTCTTGCACATGCTTTCAGTGAGGTGTCTGTCACCATAGTACCTAGACAATCCCTCAGGCAGAGAGATACGAGCTATTAAGTTTCTCCCTGGCTTGTGCCCTGTTTGATCCATGCTTGGCAGGATTTGGGGGAGTAAAAGAAAGAAGCCTGAAGAATGAATAAGAATTATAGGAATTCTGTGCTTGTAAATTAATTGAAATTTGGGGTGTTGGCAGGGGAGGGGTTAAATATTTCTCCTTCATTTATGAAAATGTATATTAAAACTTAGTGTGACTTTTGGCTTGAGCAACTCACAAAAATATCTTTTACTGGCCCTGAGGGCAGGATCAGGGGACTTTAAAATTTTCCTCAGGAGAGATTGTGTAGATGAGATTAAAACTAAATTTATAAAGACTCTACATGTCTAGGAGTCTTTGTAAGTGTTTTATAGATTAGACTCATTTGTTCTGAGCTGTTTTCTATGAGAAAGGGCTACACAGATTAATGGTAAATACAGTAAATGAGAAAATGCTATAATGCAAACAAGCAACATAGTAACTCCAAAGAGTGCTATTGAACAAATAGCTAGCAATGCACTTGCTATATTTTGGGAACTTGTGAGAATTTCTTTACAAATATTGTACAGGTGAGACATGAATTCTCCCTGTCAACTATAAATTCCAGTTAAATTACTCACCTCTTATGGTCTCCGGCACCCCTCCACCCCTGCAAAGATGAAACCTCAAAAAGAGGGAAGACCTTGGGCCATGGCAGTTTCAGTGGGCTTGTGAAATTTAGCTTTGTTTCATAACATCTGACTTAGTATGTGCTGTGGTTTAACCACCTCTCTGACAGGATATTTACCTGAGCCAAAAGTGAAATGGAGGGTAATAGCAAGGAGGACAGAGGTGACTTCCGTTGAAGTTATTTGGAGAGTTGTGTTTCTCCCATAGGGTCATGGAAAATGCCTCTGTGTTTTTATGGGATCTATCTAGTGCAGAACCCCTCAGCACCAGCTTTGGGAACTAGTCCCACAAGTCTGGCACCTTGGTTATTCCATCTACTTAATTGAGGCTGTTGGACCCTATTGTTTTCCATGCACATCTGTAGTCATGAGGAGGTGTGGATGCCGGCATAGCTGCAGGGATGTAGGTGATGATCCCCACTGGAGGTTAGTTTCCTTCTCTCTCTTGCTTTTTCTTTCCTTCTTCTCTTTGTTTCCTCCCATTAATAAATTTGACAACTCTAGGGCATTTATTTCCTCTTTTACATTTGTTCTTTTTGCCACAGCGTTGGTGCCTTTGGTTGTCCTTAATCTAACAGAGCAGATTGTACTCATTCCATGAAGCCCTGTAGTTTATTCCACCAAATTGACTCATTGTTCACTGGAATGGTTAAGTAGCTGGATTTTTGGATGGTGCTAGGAAGTGCTTACAGCCTATTCAATACGGAGTTGAGGAAAGAGCACTTGTTTAAGATTCAGGGAGCCTGAGTCCAGCCTGTAGTCTTAGTATTATGTCTTTTTATAATATCTTGTTCAAGCCACTTAACCAAATTTCCTTGTCTGTAAAATGTGAGTATTGCCTTTTCCAAATAGTATTTCATGGAGCACAACTTTTCCAACATGCTCTGTAAAAGAAGATCACAGAAGCACTTTATATCATATTCCTGTCTTTGAGATTTTCAAGTCTACTAGTATTTAAAGCCCTAACAAGTCCAGTGGTAAAGAAGTTTCCTCAGTTATTTTAATAGGTTTTTTTGAACTTACTTTTACTCTGTAACCCCTATTTTCTGAAATACCCTTGTGTCAGACCCAGGCCTCTTTGCCCCCACATCTACTCCTGACCTGACACTTCCCCAGGGTGGGACCCAGAATGCTACCTTTCCAGCTGCCTCTGCTCTCTGTGGGTACAGCTCTCCCTGCTCCACCTTCTGCTGTGGCCCCAGGCTCTACCCTTCTTCCTGCTGGGGGAAGAGGCTTCCTGCTGTTAACTGTGGGTCAGGTTAATACATGACCTGGTTGGCTATGCCATCAGCTCCCTCTATTAAATTCCCCCTGCTGTGAACACTTGCAGGGCTTTCTCTTTCCTTGGTTGGACCCTGATTGCTATGGCCTCTTAATTCCCTGCCACACAGTAGAGAAACCCCAGACTAAATGATGCTCAGAAATCAGTTTTCTGTTGTATATTGCTGAGTGATTATTTTTTTAAACAGCTTTCTTGAAGTCTAATTGATATAAAATAAGCTGCTTATTTAAAGTGTACCATATGATAAGCTTTGACATATATGTGTATCTGTGAAACCATCATTGCAATCAAGTTAGTTTAACACATCCAGAGCTATTCTTTTAAACAGTTGTCAAAGCCAGTGAATGAAATAATCAGTCCTAACACACAGGAAGGGCAGTGAAAATTTCCATCTTTCATTAATGCCATTGCGCTTCATGCTTTTATCTTACACACTTTGAACATTTTTAAAAATGGAATTTGCTGAAAAATGGAGGCCTAGACAGACACGCTGCATCTCCCTCCACAACTAAAAAGGAATACAACTACCTCAAAACTAGAAGTTACAGAAAACTGAGCTGCATGGAAACCTACAAAAAAGATATAAAGAAGAAGTACTCATCCAGACAGGTAGAAGGGGCAGAGCCGGGGCAGAGAGGACACAGTGTGCTGGCAGCAACAGTGGCAGGCTGCCAGAAAGTGCAGTCCGCACATTTTTAAAAGTCAGGAGGGACACCTGGGGAGCATTCCCAGCACCAGATCAGACCATGCAGCTCACGGTCCCAGCACCAGGAAAAATCAAGCCTCATTGCTTCTGACTGTGCAAACCACCAGGGATTGGGGCAGAGGAAGAAACAGCCAGTCCCTCAGCAGAGTCCGCTTGTTTAAAGGGCCCCTACAATCATATAATGTCCACATACCCACCCACTCTGGAAACAACAGCCAGGGCAACAACTAGAGAGGTGCTAGTCCCATCTGGAAGTGGGAGAAGTGCCTGGAAAAGGGGTGAGTGCTGAGCAAGCAGCATTGTTCCCTCTCAGACCTCTCTCCCACATACAGCGCCACAACATGGTGAAACAGGTCACCCTCTACTGACGAGAAAACCTCAGGGTCCGCTCCTTACAACATAACAGGAGTGACAGCTCTACCTAAGACATAGAGGCAAATAAACACAGGAGCCTGTAAGATGAGGAGACAGAGAAGTATAGCCCAAAAGGGGGAACAAATCAAGGTTCCAGTGGGAGAACTAAGCGATGAGGAGATAGCCAAATTAACAAATGAGGAGATAGCCAACCTAACAGACCCAGAGTTCAAAACACTGGTGATAAAGATGCTCACAGGCTTGACAGATATGCTTAAGTACAGCAAACCCATAAGGGAAGAAATGAAGGCTATGCTAAATGAAATGAAGGAAAATCCACACAAAGCCAATGGTGAAGGGAAGGAAACCAGGGTTCAAATCAATGATTTGGAACATAAGGAGGAAAACAACAGTCAACCAGTACAGAAGGAGAAAACAAGAATTGAAAGAAATGAGGAGAGGCATAGGAACCTCTGGGACAACTTTAAACATGCCAACATCCAAAACAAAAGGGTGCCAGAAGGAGAAGAGGAAGAGAAAGAAATCGAAAACTTATGTGAGAAAATAATGAAGGAAAACGTCCCAAATTTTGTGAAAGAAATAGACATACAAGTCCAGGAAGTACAGAGAGTCTCAAAGAAGCTAGACCCAAAGAGGACCACACCAAGACACATCATAATTAAAATGCCAAAGGTGAAAGATAAAGAGAGAATCTTAAAAGCAGCAAGAGAAAAGCAGAGAGTTACCTACAAAGGGGTGCCTATAAGACTATCATCTGATTTCTCAAAAGAAACTTTGCAGGCAAGAAGGGACTGGCAAGCAGTATTCAAGGTGATGAAAAGCAAGGACTTACAACCAAGATTACTCTATCCAGAAAAGCTACCATTTAGAATCAAAGGGCAGATGAAGTGCTTCCCAGACAAAGTGAAGCTAAAGGAGCTCATCATCACCAAGCTATTATTATATGAAATGTCAAAGGGACTTACTTAAGAAAAAGAAGATCAACACTATGAACCTTAAAATAAAAACAAACTCACAACTATCAACAACTGAATATAAAAAATAAGAACAAAATCCAACTAAGCAAACCAGAATAGGAATAGAATCATAGGTATAGAGATCATTCGGAGGGTTATCAGCTGGGAGGGGGAAGGGGGAGAAATGGGGAAATGGTGCAGGGATAAGAAGCATAATTGGTAAATACAAAAGAGGGGGAAGTTAAGGATCATATAGGAAAGGGTGAAGCCAAAGAACTTATATGCATGACCCATGGACATGAACTAAGGGGGATGGGATTGCTTTAGTGAAGGAGAGCGCTGGGCAGAGGGGAGCAAAGGGGAAAAAATTGAAACTATTGTAGCAACATAATCAATAAAATATAATTTAAAAAAAAGAATGGAATTTGCTGAAGATGTTTGTGAATGGTTTCCTTGGATCAGAGAACTCCAGGCTCAAGCCTGTTCTTTGCATTTGTGACTGGCCTTTATCCTGTATCTTACCCCCGTACACCCCATATTTCTTTTAGGAAAAAATAATCAAAATAGGCAGATACCTTTTCTAATTTTGAGATCAAGCATCTGGGCTTTTTGGGTTTCTAGTAATCCTACTGGCATCTTGTAACACTCACGTTTAGAAGATTTGATCCTTCTCAAAAAATTGCAAAGGTGCTTTCCTGTGTTTCTGTTTTAAATTCTGGCAATGTAGGTGGGATACAAATCCAAAAAATTTACAAAAGTAGACTTCAATTTATCCTCAACTTTTCCCCCTATTCTTATCCTTTGCCAAATGTTCTGTAAGCTTAAATGAAAACTGCATTTTTTTTTTTTTTGCAAGAAAACATAAGTGTTGCATATTTTTGTGGACTTTTATCTTAAAGAATGACTGAAAGCACTTATTCTATATTATCATCAAGGCAAAAACTAAGACTTCTATAGCTGCAAATTTATATTAACCATTAATGGACAGTAAGATATGGGAGAATTTGGAGACTTTTGGAGGAAATTATTATTTAGGGTAGCACTACTATTCCAGATTACAGGTTTGTGAAGTTAATTCCGGGGAAAGTTGCTCTCTCCTTTCCACCCACGTAATCCTCTCTTCTTGCCGGCTGACCTCTGTCCCCGTCACTCTGCTAAAATTCTTGTATCAGAGGCAACTAATGACTCTGTTGTGAGTCTTCACCCTCCTCTCTGCAAAACTTTATCACTTTGACACTCCTTTTTCTCTTGCTGTACAATCCTTCTAAGAAATTCTTTCCTTAGCTTATATAATGCTGCTTGCTTGCTCTCAGGTTTTTTCTATCCCACAGACTGCTACTGTGTTTTGGGACATTTCCTAAAAAACAGCAATTTGGGTGGGTTGGCATGAGGCACTAGACCTACTCATGGAACTAAGATAGGCATGGGTTTGAAATGGAGGGAGCATGTCCAGCCGCAAGAGTGAGGAGATAATATGTGGCCATTAGGGAAGGTGAAGGGCAGGTGCCAGGCTTTTGGGTGAAGCACCATGGAAGTGCAATGGCCTGGTTATAGTAGCATGGACCATGGTGATGGGGAACCCAGCAGCTGGTATATTCAGGTGGCCATATGTCAGCTACAGGGCAGTCTCTCAGTTCTGAGCATATGTTTTCCTTCTCTTTTATTAACCCATGTATTCAAAGTGTGGTCCTGCTCCAGAATTACTAGAAAAGTGAAATGGAATAAAACCAAATGCGCATGAAGTTAAGCCTCAATTTTTAATTATTAGATTCCATTGATATAAAATTATCATTCAATTGCTACCAAACTGTATAGGTAGTCTCGATTTCTGTACTTAACTTTATTGCAGGCCAGTTACAAAGTTTATTGATCAGCACAGGCCTAGCCTATTTATTTACATGCAGTTTTGGACCTGCCCCAACTCAGGATCTGGTGTGGGGATCTCCATTTTAACAAATTCACTTGGGTGTGAGAGTGGTGACTAAGGTTTGAGAATCAGCATGCTACTTGCTCAGGTTCAACCTCAACCTCTGATCTCACTCCCACATCCATTCAATCACTCCCAGCCTCCCATCTTTTTTCTCCATTTCCTCTCTGAGTTCCCTATATGAGGGCTGTATGCCAGTCTCCTCTACTATCAGTCTGTCCCTGCATCAGTGCCAGCTCTGTTTTTCTGTAGACGGGTGTGAATTGTTATCCCTCGTCCATCACCTTCATTGGACTGTTATGGCCTACTGAATAGCCAAGATGCCATCTGACTTCCACTCCCTTTCAATTTCAGCTCCTCCACTCCTCTTTTTATATGTACCATTTAGCCAACTAACTGTGCTCCATGATTTCCTTCTGGCCTTTTCTCATAATTTATCCCATTTACATTGTGCAATTGCTCACTTCCACGTTGTCAGTTCTATCTGCTCTTAACACCCCAGCTCAAATGCCATCTTATCAGGGAAGCCCTTTTGAAGTTTACTTACCACATACCATGACTCTTTGCAAGAACTTTGGGAGGCTCATGACATTCCCTAGAGCAGAGTGCCACAGAGTGGCATTCTACTTTCACACGTACGTGTGGAGGTGAGTTCTGTGTGGCTTAGAGGAAGAAGTAGGGAGCCTTGAGTTCCAGTGTTGGCTCTGCCACCCAGCAGCTGAGTGGATTTGGGCAAATCACCTTCAACACTGACTTCTCTGCTTCTTCATTATTTAGTGCTTTATTTATTGTGATACCTCCCGCCCTACCCCAGTACCTAGCATGGTGTCTTACACAGGTGATGCTCAGTTTCTATAAAATAGAGTGAAACCCGTGTCCTTCTTCTTCCTTTCTCTCATCACTAGTACCATCAAGCATTTCGATGAGGGAATTATAAACTGTGAAACTGTGCTAATATGAGGAATGCACCTGCATTCACAGCAGTGGTTATAAAAGGAGACATTGCCTTCGCCTTTAGGGTTTATGTTCTGTTATTCTCTAGATGGGTTAGGGAAAAAAAAAGGCTTCAGGAAGAAGAAATATTATTTTCCATCTATCTGATGCCATGATGACTTTAATAAGTATTAATAGGAGTCGGAAAGGAGTGCTGCTGAGTCTAAATTTAAATGTCCTGGTTGTTCCATGCAGAAAGCTTGTGCGAGGAGGCACGACTCCTCCTGCAGGTGCAGACGCAAAATACTTATCTTGTCAGCTTCTACTTTAGAACGGCTGGCTTGGCTTACATGGTGAAGGTGTTAGACATTCTGTTTACATAAGGGCTGAGGGGGTGACATAATGTCTATTGAAGCAAAGTCACTTAGCTCCCCACTAGGCAACAGGGAGCATTTAAAAACCAAAAACAGATCAAAGCCATGGGCAGGGTTGAGATACCCCTATCCAGGAGCAGAGCGGTCTGGCCAGGGAGGGGGTGGTCTCTTGGTTGGTTGCCCGGAACATACGTGCATTATTGCCTCACTGTATTTCCAGACCAGTGGTGAAATGAATCAGGCAGAGTTAAACTCTGAGCAGCCAACCCAGAGAGACTGCTTAAGTGGGTGCAAGTGTGTCCAAGTAGGTTGGAAAAAATGTCAACTGAGAGTAAGTGCATACAAGATGTGTTGTTTCTCTTTTTATAGACTGTTAGAAAAGTTGTTTAAAATTAAACAACTCTTCAGTACTTAAATTATGTATAATGAGACAGGTAGGTCCTGGAACAGAGAGCTTTATTTTTTCTTCTCCCTTATCCCACTTAAATTTTGCTCTCCCTACCAGAGTATGCAAGACATAAACACTTTCATTTCCAGGATGTATATTAGCCTTAGCATGGAGTAAGGGGAGAGATGGAACTGATACAGGCCACAGAAGTAGCAAATCTAGTTTTCATTCTTCTTTTATTTGATTACCTGCAAGATTGTGGCCAAGGGAAATATGAAAATAATTTGTGACTCATATTTGTCTTATCAAGTGATAATCTTTTGTATTTTATACTTTTTAAATATATGTAGATGTAAATGAAGGTATATTATACAGCATATAATACCTTTATGACCCTAATCCCAAATAAATAGTTTATGTACTGTTTTTTTTTTTTTAGCTTTATTCAGGTATAATTGATGAATAGAAATTGTATATATTTAAGTTGTATATCATGATTTGATATATTGTGAAATGTCACTACATTCAAGCTAATTAACATATCCATTACCTCACATTGTTACAATTTTCTCTCTTTTTTTGTGTAGTGAGAACACTTTAGATCTACTCTGTAGCAAATTTTAAGTACATAATACAGTATTGTTAATTATATTCACCTTGTTGTACATTAGATCCCCAGAACCCACTCATCTTGCATAACTAAAACTTTATACCCTCTGGTGATTATCTTCCCATTTCTCCCTCCCCCTCCCCACCAAGCCCTTCTACTCTTCTACGAATTTGCCTAATTTTATTTTTACTATTTTTTTTTTATATTTTGTTGATTATGCTATTACAGTTGTCCCAATTTTTCCCCATTTGCCCCCCTCCACCCAGCACCTACGAGTCCCTCAGGCAGGCCCACACCATTGTTCATGTCCATGGGTCATGCGTAGGTTCTTTGGCTACTCCATTTCCTATACTGTCCCCGTGGCTATTCTGTAACTATCTATTTGTACTTCTTAATCCCCTCACCTCTTTACCTATTCCCCTACACCCCGCTCCCACCTGGCAACCATCAAAACACTCTCTATATCCATGATTTTGTGTCTGTTCTTGTTTGCTTAGTTTGTTTTTTAGATTCAATTGTTGATAGATATGTATTTATTGCCATTTTATTATTCATAGTTTTGACCTCCTTTTTCTTATATAAGTCCCTTTAACATTTCATATAATAACGGCTTGTTGATGATGAACTCCCTTAGTTTTTTTGTGTCTGGGAAGCTCTTTATCTGCTCTTTAATTCTAAATGATAGCTTTGCTGGATAGAGCAATCTTGGCGGTAGGTCCTGGCTTTTTATCACTTTGAATATTTCTTACCAATCCTTTCTAGCCTGCAAAGTGTCTTTTGAGAAATTATCTGACAGTTTTATGGGAACTCTCTTGTAGGTAACTAACTTCTTTTCTCTTGCTGCTTTTAAGGTTCTCTCTTTATCTTTAACCTTTAGCATTTCAATTATGATGTGTCTTGGAGTAGGCATCTTTATAGCCATGTTGTTTGGGGCTCTCTGTGCTTCCTGGACTTACATGTCTATTTCCTTCACCAACTTAGAGAAGTTTTCTTTCATGATTTTTTAAAAATAGATTTCCAATTTCTTACTCTTTCTCTTCTTCTAGCACCCCTATGATGTGAATGTTGGATTGCCTGAAGTTGTCCCAGAGGCTGCTTACACTTTTCTCATTTTTTGGATTCTTTTTTCTTCTTGTTCTGACTGGTTGTTTTTTGCTCCCTTATGTTCCAGATCATTCACTTGATTCTTGGATTCATCCACTCTACTGTGGTTTCCCTGTAAATTGTTCTTTATTTTAATTAGTGTTTTTGTTTCTGTCTGGATCTTTTTTTATGCTACTGAGGTGCTCACTAAGTTCTTTGAGCATTCTTATAACCAGTATTTTGAACTCCGCATCTGAGAGATTGCTTATTTCCATTTTGTTTAGTTCTTTTTCTGGACTTTTGATCTGTTCTTTCATTTGAGCCATATTTCTTTGTCTCCTCATTTTGTCAGCCTCCCTGTGTTTATTTCTATGTATTAGGTAGAGCTTCTTTGACTCCATGTCTTGGTAGCATGGCCTAAGGTAGTAGGTGTCTTATAGAGTTCAATGGCACAGCCTTCCTTATTACCCAAACTGGGTACTCAAGGTGAACCTTTCATATGGAGTGAATACACCCTCCTCTTGTAGTTGAGACTTGATTGTTGTTGGTAGATCAATGGGAGGGATTTACCCAGGCAGTCAACTCCAATGACTGGTTGTGACGACTGACCACCACCCTCTGCCCTGTATGGAGGATCAGCTGTGCGTGAGCTGGGTGGTGGTGCTCTGAGATGATCTATAGGCATCCAGTGGGTGTGCAGGATCTGAGGTTTCCTGGGTGGTATAGGCCAAAGTCAGCCCCAGCCTGTGGTTTGCCTGGGATATCCTGCCTGCGCTATAAAGCAATCTGAGATGGCTGCTACTTTTGCTGGGTTTGGAGAGTCCCAGGTGAAGCCAAGCTGTGAATTTAGGCTGGTTGCTGCTAGTGCCAGGCATACAGACACTTAGCAAGAGAAATAGGGGTTGGGGGCTTCACTGAGCCTGGCTGTTGCTGATTTGAGAGGATTTAGAAAGTATAACAGTAAAGCATGAACTAAGACCAACCATGTATATGGAAAAGCAGCTTGTGGGGCAGAGTCTCTGGGGATCTCCAGGACAGGGCAAACAGTGTTAGCCAGGTTGATGGAGTCTCAGATACGGCACCAGCCTGCCAGCTCTGTGGCTCTGTGGAGGGAGGGCTCAGGAAAAGGACAATGGTCTCTGCCTGACCCTCTGTCCCCCAGCTTTCGCCCTGATGATAAACACTTCAGTTTCTTCCTGTATGACACTGGTGCCTTTCAAGCTGCTCTCCTGGTGCTAGGGTTTAGAGGGAGTAGGTCTAAGTCTGTGTGTGGGTTCTGTGGGTTCTTTAAGAGGAACTACTGGGACTCCAAAAGTTTATTCTACTGACTCAATTCCTCCTGTTTTTTTTTTTCAACCAGAAGTTATGGGGAGATATCTTCCTGGCACTGGAACCCTGGGCTGGGGGGCTTGATGTGGGGCTGGGACTCCTTGCTCCCAAGATATCCCTCCCAAATTTTTATCCACCACATATGAATGTGGAACCAGCCCATTCCATGTCTCTGCCCCTCCTACCAGTCTAAATGGATGTGGCTTCTTTAATTCTGTAGTTGTCAGACTTCCATTCAACTCAATTTCTGGTGGTTCTGAGTGATGGTTTTCCTATATTTTAGTTGTAATTTTGACATGGCTGTGCAAGGAGGTAAGTCGTGTTCACCTAGGCTGCCGTCTTTACTGGAAATTGAATTTGCCTAATTTAGTTTCTATATGTAAATGCGATCATACATTGTTTATCTTTCTGTGTCCAGTTTATCTCACTTAGCATAATGTTCTTTAGGTCCATCTATGTTGTCACAAATGACAGAATTTCCTTCTTTCTAAGGCTGAATAATATTCCATTGTGTTTATACCACATTTTCTTTATCCATTCATCCATCAGTGGAAGACACTTAGGTTGTTTTCACCTCTTGGCTAATTTACCTTTGTAGCTATATGTAGGATCAGGTAATAGCATGTAATGTTGCATTGTTCAAGATGTCTTGAATAATGGTTAAGTTGCTTTGGCTATTGTAATATCTGTCTCTTCCTTAGTATTATTTTGTTTCCATTTGGCTGGATCTTTTTAGGATCATGATTTTTCATCTAGCCACAGGGCTTCTCTCCTCTCAGTGTTGAATGACATTCTTTTCTGAAGCAAACGGATCATCCTTTGTTTTCAGGGGAGTAGAAATGCTTGCTCATTCTCATGCCCTTGATCTCTCTCTGTCTCTCTCATAGGTTGTCATATTTTCATCGTCCTTCTGGTGCTTTGGGCCTGGCTCACAGGAAGCTGAGCTCAGAATTGAAACCTCTGAGTGCCACCTTACATCACTAAACCACAGAGACAACTGGGATAGCCCTGTTAACACTACAAAAATAAAATAAAATAAAAATAAAATATGTCACCAGAACATTTTCCTTGAGTGAGAAATTTATTTCCATGATTCCCTTAGGTCAACTGCAGTACATGCCTTTTCCTATTGGGCAGCAAACAAACATGTTTTACCGAACTCTTACCTAAGTGCTTTTCATTTACAATTCCACAATGAATTCTTGGCTTCTTCCATGTTGATTTCTGCAAATATTGTGATTTACTTCCATACTTTTTAAATGAATGATTCATCTTTTAATTTTCACCAATATTTATTGTGAAAAATTTCAAACAAAAATGGAAAGATTTTGCAGTGAATATCTGCATACCCTTTACAAAATGCAAAAAAGATCTATTTATAAAGGGATTACATGTAGCATATGAAGACAAAAGTATACCGGTTCTATCTGTTGCATCATTTTATATTCTGGAAGATATATATGGTGGCAGTAAACTTTTAATCAAAGGGAGACTGAGGCACTGGGTAACACACCCTGAGAAGAAGGTTTCTAACCTCAGGAGCATCTTCAGTATTAGAAACGACAGTTTTAACTTGGTCGTCTAGTGTTTATGGAGGCTTTTTACGGCACCAGGCTAAGTGCTAACTACAATAGGAAGAGGAGAGGTGTACTTGCTGATTTGAGAGAAGGCGGCAGATGTAGAGACACCTAACCCTGGCCCCGAGCAGAGTATGGTGGTCTTTATGATAGAGGTAAAAACAGAATATGGGAGCACCAAAGAGGATGTGATTGATTTATTGTGGGGGCTGGGCATGGCATTCAGGCTGAATGTAGAAAGAAGAATTGGATTTCTGCTAGCGGATGTGGAAGGCAGAGGCATTCCTGCCTGAGGAGCACATGAGGGAAATGGCAGTGGGGAGTTGTGCACGGGGAGAGGCCTGAGCTGCTGGGTCCAAGGCAGAGTGGACCCTGGTGGTAGTGGGAGCCTCAGTAAGTGGGGAGGTTGGGAAGATAGGCTAAGACCAGATTGTGAGGAATATTGTGATTCTAAGTAATTTGAACTTTATTTTGTGGGCTGCTAGGAACTCCTTACAGTGTTTCAGTGAGGCTATGAAATGACTGCTGTGTTTAGGAAGATGTATTTGGTTGCAGGGTGGAAGGTCCTGGGAGAGGCTGGACGTGGGGAGATCAGCTAGGACATTTCTGCTGTTCTCCAGGTAAAACCCCCCATTTAATCGGACTCATTTGAGGGTCTTTTTGAAATTTTAGAAGTATTTTGCATTTTCCCTTTCCTTCAAGTAAGTTTGAAATGTTTAATAAAGAGGGGAAATTAGGCAACAAACTCATGAATAGCACCTAAGAGATTATAACCTATGGGAAAAGTGCTACTTCCAATAACTAAAATCTGAAAGGTTATGAGTTAAATAGACATTAAATAGACTTAACCTGGTCTCCCTGGAACTCTTTCTCATTTCTCCTTCCAATTAAAAACACTCATTTGTGAGCTTAGAATTGTGGTCAAGGTGTTCATTTTCCACATGGTTTGTCTCCACTCTGTTGGCCATCCTATACCTATAACAGGTAGTGTGAGAGAAGGATGTCATCCTGGAACTGGAATTAGCCAGTGCTAATTCAAGTAGGTGACATGCTCTTCTCTTTTATATCTTTCCAATTAATCACATAAGGACCCACTCCTAAGAAAGTTTTGTTTGCAGCGTACAGCTCACAAATGTCATTACCTTGGTCCACAAAAACCAGGACAACCATGTGCATGAGAGATGGTTTAGACACATACACATTCACTGTTGGTATTTGCAGGGGTCAGAATTCTGGCCCCTGTGGTGTTTACCCTTGGTGTTAGCCTGTGACTATGTTACCTTACATGGCAAGAGAGCATTAAGATTGCTAAGCAGCTGATGTTAGAATAGGGAGGTTATCCTGGGTGATTATTCAAAAACAGAAGAGGAAGGCAGGAGATACAGACAGATGGGTTGGAAGAAGAAGCAGGGCAATTCAAAGGGGACAGAGGCTCAACTTGCTGGTGCTTTCTTTGAACATGGAGGAAGGAGTCTCAAGCCTGCAACTACAGGGGCCTGTAGAAGCTGGGAACAGCCCTCAGCTGACAGCAGCAAGGAAACAGGGACACCAGTTCTACAACTGCAAGGAACTGAATTCTGCCAATTCACATGAGCAAAGAGACAGATTCTCCCCTAGAGGCTCCAGAAAGGAAAGCAGTTTTGCTGACACCTTGATTTGAGCTCCAGTGAGACCCATGTTGTACTTTTGACCTAGAGAACTGTGAGATAATAAATCTGTGTTGTTTTAAGCCACTAAGTTAGTGGTAATTTGTTAAGGCAGCTATAAAAAATGAATAAATGTTATTGATACAAGGCTTTGATACTACTCTTGTTCCCTTGCAATCCTTGGAATTAGAGTGATCTGGATGGTGGCATTCTGGAAGGTTAAACCTGCCTGTGTTTGAATGTGGGCTTTACGTCAGTTGTCCTCTCTGTGCTCCAGTTCTACTCCTGAAAAACAGGAAATAATAATTGCATTTAGTCATTAGAGGGGTTGTGAGGATTAAGATACTATGTGGAACAAGCTTAGCATAGTGTTTGTTACATCTTAAGAGCAATAGTTATAAGCTATTATTGTCTTTGTTTGCAATAAGGGACCATTAAAAAATTCTACCTGCCTGTCATACTATTTAACACATTATCATCTTATGCTGAGGGTAGGAAGTCATCAAAAAAGAAAACTGGAAAACTTAGTGCAGTACATATTTATTAAGTTCATTTTGAAGGCCCTTACACTTTCCGTACTCTCTGGAACTTGCGGAGATAATGTTTATGAGAGAAGTTTATAAAGCTAAAGCACTATGTCAGCATAAGGTAAAATAAAGTAGGATGTTTGAGAGCTACATCAGTTGTGGGAACCACAAATACCCTGTGAATAAGCTCAGTGCCCACCATCAGCTTCTGATTACATGTAGACTTCTGCAATCTAACCAGGCTGAATGATCCAAGATTCATTTTCAATATCCAAATAGTCATCATGTGCTGAGAAACATCCCTGTTCTATAGGCCTATCATTTTGGAATTCCCTGGCCCCATAATTTCCATAGTCCTGTAATTTTCTTGCATCTCATGATGGTCCTAGTTTCTAGGATTGCAAGTGTGCTGCTGTGTCATGATGATGTCCTATTTCCAGAATCAGAAGAGGATGAACCTGTCAAAAACTTCTGGGAAATTCCTACATTGTTTAGCCAAATGAGATATTCTAATAAAATAGGAAAAACTCTAGTACTGCCATTTTGAACTGTCAAATTGAGGCCACTGGTTTTTTCCCCTTCAGTTTAAGTGCTTAGAACCTTCCTGTGGATATCCATTCTCTACTGTGTTTCATCTACAAAAGGCAACCCCAGATAAACCACTGCATCTCCAATGGGGAGGGGTGAGAATAGGTCATTCTACACTATTGATATGTTTTTCAGAACATGAAGCAGTGCTTAGCTCAAATTGCCATATCAGGGAAATTTAGGATATTTTTTCTGACCAACTTTTGTTTTATGCTATGAATATTGTAAATAATCATGTTTCTACTTTTGTTGGTCACTAGGAAATTCAGAATTATTTCTAATTTATTGTATGGTATTTTTCTATATTACCTTACCATATTATTTTTTTGCCCTATTTCCCTTTCATCCCTATTCCCACATCTGTTTAGTGTTTATTCTGTAAAATTGTATTTCTGTGAATTGTCTCCAGACCTATTTTCAGGAGGAGGTGGGGAGACACAAGTTATCCCTCAAGATCAATAATAAATTGTCAAGGAAACCATTGCTTGTTGTCATGGGAGTCAGTAGCTCCCATACCTACCTCTATGCCATGCCTTTGGGACTCTTCTCTAAAGAAATGGCCCATTCCCTATGTTAGGCCACCATGTGTGCAAGGCTGGAATCTTTGCCAAGTGGGTTACATGTTATACACAGTCCCTGATGCAGATGGGACAACATAATGTCTTCTGGTTGATTAACCCTGAAGGAAGGTTTGACTTGACATTAAACTTTCTTAGAATGTGGTTTGTGGATAATGGGCATCAGAATCATTTGAGGAACTTATTTAAAATTCACAGTCTTGGGCTTCCCCTCCAGAGGTTTTGATTCAATTTGTCTGCTATGGGACCAAAGAACCTACACTTTGAGAAGCATCGTGAATGGTTTTTAATCAAGTGGTTCATGGACCAGACTTCAAGAAGCACTTTCTTACAGGGTACCTGGGATTTAAAGAGGCAAGGGGTAGTGCACTCAAGATGATAGGACTAGCAGGAGCAAAGGCACAAATTATGATAATGGGCAAGAATGGGTGACAGACAGGGAGGCTAATGGGTAGATATCACATATGATGAGGGCACTTTTCCTACTATCAATGCAATTTGTGTATCCATTTACTTGAACACTGGAGTGCCTATTCTGTGCCAGCTGCTTTGTCAGGTGCTGAGGATACTAAAATATAAAGGCCATTCTGCTAGCAGCAGGTTTTCAGACGGGAGAGGCAGGAGTGTAGCAGGTGCTGCGATAGAAATATATTTGGGGTATATCACTTAGGGAGTGATGAGGGCAGGATAAGGAGGCAGAGGGGTTCTGAAACTGAAAGTTAAGCAGATGTTTTCTTCTTTTGAACTTCAGAAATTATACAGTGCAGTGAGTTAGTTTGAGGTTTTTCACTGTGACTTTTACAATGACATGATTTTTATTGGATGCTTTGCTTGTGTTTTACCTGTCTTTTTGATGTTTAATTAAATGATCTATATAAATATAGGGACATCCACTAGATGTATCTTGAGATTTTTCCAGCTGGTTCTGGAATTTGAAATAAATAAAAAAAAATTAAAACCTCTTTGATTTTTAAATTCTCTATTCTTCTAAAACAAAGTGAACATTCTTTATTTGAAAGAGACTTAATAGATGGTAAGATTTTTAATAACTTGGCTACTATTTATTTCTTTATAAGCCTGGTTTCCATAGTTTCAAACACTTTGAGAAGCATTGTGAATGGTTTTTAACTTTGAGGTTAAATGTCAGGTAACCTCCTTACTCAACTAACTACACTTCTGCCCTAATTCTGTGTTGTCTGAACTCTAATTCTCTACCTTGAGTCTCTTCTTGAAGTGTATTAGCTGTGATGGGGGATGGGCCCATCTCAGGATTCTGCTTAAGTCACTCTTAATCTAGAGCCAAAGCTAAAATTCTTAACCTACTTGTCTTTGGCTGTAACTCAAAGCTTCAAATGTTGTTGGATTCCACTGTTCTCAGCCACATTAAGCTCAGTGCCTTTGATGTCGCTTAAAGGCAGACTTGACCAAGGGGTATTGCCTCCTGCTGATATTTAGGTGAAAGCCAACACCATAAAAATGAACATTTTACTGGGAGTGCTTGCTCTGCTACCTGCAAGCACAGGCAATCACACTGCCAAATTGGTCAAAGAAAGAATTGGCTTGAGAACTGCAAAGTTTGTTCCTTTGGCAGAGGAGTGGAGCCCAGATCAATCTCATGAGGCTCCCTAACTCAAATGTAGAAGACATGTCAAACACTTTAATTAGGAACATCAAAAAAAAAAAAAAAAAAAAAAAGCCCTCTTAATTTGCTATGTCATAAAAGCAATTTGGATAAGAAATGAAAAACAGTGATGAGTCTTCGATTTTTTGAAGCCTAACCTTATTTCTCTATTAGCCCACACACCTGGTTTCTAGAAGACAATACTTCTGCTGTGCTAAAAGAGCCCAAGTGTATAGCAGATACTCCAGAGTATATAATTGAGTTGACACATACATTCTCTGCCCAAGAGTAAGATTGCAGAAGGGTTTGGCAATCTGGATTACACAGAGACGTCATTAAGTTATATTTGCAAATCTCTGTGGAGCAATCACAGCATGTTAAGAGCTATAATGGCTACAGAATTAAACATGGCTCTTATCCAGTAGAGTCACTTCCCTGGACCAATTAAGACAAACTGGCCACCAGAAGATACCCAGGGCTCTCCTTTTCTTTTCTTTTCCTTTTCTTTTTTGTTTATTTTTTATTGAATTTATTGGTTAATAAAATTATATAGGTTTCAGGTGTACAATTCTATAATACATCACCTGTATATTTTATTATTGTGTGTTCACCACCTCAAATCAAGTCTCCTTTCAACACCATTTATACTCCCTTACCCTCTTCCATCTCCCCCTGTCCTCCTTTCCAACTGATAATTACAATATGGCTGTCTGTGTCTATGAGGTATTTTTGTTCTTTTTATTTCCTCTCTTAATCCTGTCACCGTTTTCACCCAGCTCTGCAATGCCCCTGCCCTAGGGCCCCCCTTTTCAAGATGCATGTTTTCTTTAGATTTTCTTAGCTATAATGTAAGATATTTTTATTTATGAGTCAAGTGAGACTTTTTTTCAAGAAGTCTAATATGGACCTCTGTGCAATCGATAGCATAAAATGATGCCAAATCTCAGAAGGGATTTAAGAAAGCAACCCTTTGAGTAGTACATACATCCCCAAGACCACAGTTCTAAGGTGGTGGTTATCTAAAAGCTGTTCAAACCTTCCAGTTATGGGGAAACTCAGTGCTTTATAAGGGCACCTCATTTCTGCTCAGTAAAATAATATTCCACCTCCTTAAAACTTCTTGGTCCTTGTGCATTCTTCTAGAGCAGGCATTGAAAAACTTTCTTAAAGGGCTAGATAGTAAATATTTTTGGCTTTGCGGGCACTGTCTTTGTCACAGCAACTCAACTCTGCTTCAGTTGTTCAGAAGCAATACTTCAACAAGTGGGAGTCGCTGTATTTAAATTAAACTAGGTATCTGGCACATGGGCTCTAGTTTTCTGGCTTCTGTTCTGGAGCCATATAATCTAGGTTCTGAATATGAATTACTCAAACTTTTAATTATTCCAGGCTGATTTCCTGACAAATATAAGGGCCCTTACTCTCCACCTTTCCTGCTTGATAAATTAATTAGGGAAGTCTCTCTAAAGTCATTCCATAAATCTAACAAGAGTCTTTAATTCCTAATAGAAATGAATTTGTACCTGGAATTATCTGCTGCTTTAAGTGTGAATTATAGTATTATGAAGTTCAAGATAGTTTTCCCTCTTTTTCTCAAAGGGGTAAAATTTTAATACTATATACTTTTTCATGTCAAGAAACAATAACTTCAAGAAAGTGCTTCTAGTGTTCCATCACTGAGATTTCTTGTATGGAAAATGGCCATTTGGTGATGAGGAAGATTCAGGTGAACAAAAATTTTTACCCTCAGGTGAAGAATATCTTTTGATTGTGAATACAGCTATCCTTTCGGAGATATGGGTTGTCATTTAGATGATGCACAGAATAGCTGCATGAAGCATTGCTCATGTGTTTTTTTTTCCCTTCCCTTTTGCCCTTCATATTTTTCTCTTTACTGATTAGCTTCTTCTGTAGGGCCATAGCAGTGCCAGTGTATTATCCACTGGGCATAATAAACACCTACACATGACTCAAGGGATCAAGAAACAGGGTCAGCCAGGAGCCATAGTCTATCATGCTGCTGAAGCAGGTAATATTAAGCACAGAACTAGCTTTATTTTTAAGATTTCACATTATATATGGTAATAGCACTGCTTTTGTTAAAAAAAAAATACTGGTCTGTGTCCAAAGTAATTTTAGGCATTAAAAAAGGTTTCAGAAATTTTAAGTAATTAATGGTTTTTAAAGCCATTCCTCACCTCAATCAAATACCTGCTACTTAATTGGTCAAATAGCCACTGGCAAGCCCTTACTCTTCCATATTAAGTAACTTTTCCCCAATCACACTTTTTTTTTTTTTGGCATTTTCTCCAGAGAGGAAAGAGGACACAAGCAGAAGTGTAAAAAACAAACAAACAAAAAAAACCAGAATCAGATTTGGTGGGAGAAATTGTTCCTGCTTAAAATGACTTATGTATTGTTTGGAGGAGAGGGTTCTCATTCCTTGCCGCTAAAAGTGTAGTCTGCTTCACTAGGGAGCTGGTTAGAAATGCATTCTCTCAGGCCCAGCACTTTGTCTTTTGATTCAGAATCTCATCCTTACAACACCCTTACGTGATTTATAGACACATTAAAGTTTGGGAGGCACTAATATAGTTCACAACGCTTTTTTTTCACAGAGGTAACATAATAGGGCTATCTTTGTTTCAGAAATGCCCATATTCACAAAGAACTTGAGTTTCTTGGGGGGAGATTATATAGGGGAGAGAAGTCATGCTTCCAGTGGCACCCAGATTTTCCCAGAAATGTGCAAAACAAAATTCTGAATGCCAAAATGATAAGTATTCTAATCACTCAGGTATGTGAAACTTTCTTATTTTCTAAATATGCATTAACTGGTGTAGATTTTTTAACTTTGTAACATATCTGCATCTTTATATGTAAACTGGATTTCTTATGAATATCACATAATTAGATCCCTTTTTAAAAGTGATCTGGCAATCTCTGCCTTTTAATGGCAGTGTTTAGAACACTTATATTTGATATGATTATTGACACTGTTGAGTTTAAATCTACCATTTTCCTATTTGTATTCATTGTTAAAAGTATATTTTATTGATTATGTTGTTACAGTTGGCCCATTTTTTCCCCTTTGCTCCCCTCTTCCCAATACTGCCCTTCCCTCCAACAATCCCACCCCCCTTAGTTCATGTCCATGGGTGATGCATATAAGTTCTTTGGCTTCACCCTTTCCTATATGATCCTTAACTTCCCCCTGTCTATATTGTACCAACCAATTATGCTTCTTAGTCCCTGCGCCATTTCCCCATTTCTCCCCCTTCCCAGCTGATAACCCTCCAAATGATCCTCATACCTATGATTCTCTTTCTGTTCTGGTTGTTTGCTTAGTTTGTTTTTGTTTTTATTTTTTAGATTCAGTTGTTGATAGTTGTGAGTTTTTTTGTCATTTTAATGTTTATAGTGTTGATCTTCTTTTTATTAAATAAGCCCCTTTAACATTTCATATAATAATGGCTTGGTGATAATGAACTCATTTAGCTTTATCTTGTCTGGGAAGCACTTTATCTGCCCTTCGATTATAAATGGTAGCTTTGCTGGATAGAGTAATCTTGGTTGTAAGTCCTTGCTTTTCATCACCTTGAATACTGCTTGCCAGTCCCTTCTTGCCTGCAAAGTTTCTTTTGAGAAATCAACTGATAGTCTTATAGGCACCCTTTTGTAGGTAACTCTCTTCTTTTCTCTTGCTGCTTTTAAGATTCTCTCTTTATTTTTCACCTTTGGCATTTTAATTATGATGTGTCTTGGTGTGGTCCTCTTTGGGTCTAGTTTGTTTGGGACTCTCTGTGCTTCCTGGACTTGTATGTCTATTTCCTTCACAAAATTTGGGACGTTTTCCTTCGTTATTTTCTCACATGTTTTCAATTTCTTGCTCTTCCTCTTCTCCTTCTGGCACCCTTTTGTTTTGGATGTTGGCATGTTTAAAGTTGTCCCAGAGGTTCCTATGCCTCTCCTCATTTCTTTCAATTCTTGTTTTCTCCTTCTGTACTGGTTGACTGTTGTTTTCCTCCTTATGTTCCAAATCATTGATTTGAACCCCGGTTTCCTTCTCTTCATCATTGGTTTTGTGTGGATTTTTCTTTGTTTCATTTAGCATAGCCTTCATTTCTTCCCTTATGCATCTGCCATACTTAAGCATATCTGTCAAGTCTGTGAGCATCTTTATCACCAGTGTTTTGAATTATATATCTGTTAGGTTGGCTATCTCTTCGTTTGTTAGTTTGGCTATCTTCTCTTCACTTAGTTCTCCCACTGGAACCTTGATCCGTTACCTCTTTTAGGCGATACTTCTCTGTCTCCTCATCTTGACAGACTTCTGTGTTTGTTTGCCACTGTGTCTTAGGTAGATCTGTGGATCCTGTTATTTTGTAAGGGACAGAGCCTTAGGTTTTCTCATCAGAGAGCGACCTGTGTCACCATGTTGTGGCGCTATATGTGGGGGAGGGGTCTGAGAGGGAATAATGCTGCCTGCTCAACACTTGCCCATTTTCCAGACACTTCTCCCACTTTTGTATGGGACTGGTGCCTCTCTAGCTGTTGCCCTGGCCATCGTTCCAGAGTGGGTCGGTTTTCAGATGTTCTATGACCGTGGTGGCCCTTTAAACAGACTTTACTGAGAGACCAACAGTTTCTTCCTCCACCCCAACCCCCACTGATTTGCACAGTCAGAAGCAATGAGGTGTTATTTTTTCCTGGCGCTGGAACCATGAGCTGTGTGGTCTGGTTTGGTGCTGGGAGCATTCCCCAGGTATCCCTCCTACTTTTTAAAAATGTGTGACTGAGCTTTCTGCTAGCCTGCTACTGCTGCCGCCGCTGCTGCTGCCGCTGCCGCACAGCATCCTCTCTGCCCCGATTCCATCCCTCCTACCTCTCTGTATGAGTATTTCTTCTTTATATCTTTGTTTGTTGAACTTCATGCAGCTCAATGTTCTGGAACTTCTGGTTGTCTCTAGTTTTGAGATAGTTGTAGTCCTTCTTAGTTGTCGAGGGAGAAGTAGTGTGTCTATCTCGGACTCCATCTTGGCTGGAAGTCCCTGTTGTTCTTTTTTCCTCTCTGTTCTTTGTTTTTCTTCTTTCTTTGCCTCTTTTGGATTAATTATGTATTTTTTTATTTTACTTCATCTACATTATGAGTTAAACTTTTATATTTTATTATTTTTAATAGTTGCTCTAGGCTTCAGAGTATACGTATTTAATTTATCACAGTCTACCTTTAAATAATGTTTACTACTTCACATATACTGTAAGGATTTTACAAAGCATACTTTAATTTACTCCATCCGTCATCCTACTATTGTCATACATTTATTTTTTCATGTTACCAATCTCATAATTGTCTCTTGTCATTTTTGTTTGTTTTGAGCAGTCAGTTATCTTTTAAAGAAATTAAAAATGAGAAAAGTCTTTTATACTTATCTTCATATTTACCATTTCTCATTTTATTTGTTTTTTCTTTTTTTTTCTCTCTTTTATTTTTTGGTTTTTCAATTACAGTTGTCCCATTTTTACCCCATTGCTCCCCCCACTGTTTTTTTCTGTAGATATAATTTTCCATCTAGAATCATTTTCATTCTGCTTGAAGAACTTCTTTTCATCTTTCCTGTAATACAGCTTTAACGATGGTAAATTCAGCTTGTATTTGTCTTAAAAAGTTCCTGTATCCATTTTTGAAAGATTTTTCCCTTTCAATTTTTAACTTTCCAAATTCTAATTCTAGATTGACAGCATATTTTCCTTACTGCACTTGAAAGATATTCTTCTATTGACCCTGAATGGTCTGATGAGAAGTCAACTATCATTTTAATCTTTGTTCCTCTGTTCATAAAGTGTCTTTTTTTATCTGGCTGATTTTTATAATTTTTACTTTATCACTGTTTTTCAGCAATTTTATTATTATGTTCCTTGGATTTATTTTATGTTTCTTTTATTTGGAATTCTTTGAGTTTCTTGGATCTGTAAGTTTATTGTTGTTGTTGTTGTTGTTTCAAATTCAGAAATTATTGGCCATTACTTCTTCAAATCAGTTTTCAGTCTTCCCTTCTTTTCCCTTCTCTCTGGGACTCAAGTTAAAGAAATGCTAGAGTGCTTTAATTATTGCTTTTATTATTCCACAGTTTACCAAAACTTGTTCATTTGTTTTCTATATTTTTTTCCTCTCTGTGCTATCGCATTTGGCATAGTTTCTGTTGCTATGACTTCAACTTCACTAATATTTTCTTGTTCAGTATCTAAGCTACTGTCAATCACATTGAGTGTGTTTTTTATTTGATTTCTAAAAGTTTCATTTGTATATTTTATTGCTTCCATTTATTTCCTGATGCTTTTCATACTATACTGATGTTTTCCTTTGGATACTTGACATTTTTTAAAGATTTATAATAGCTACTGACTCTATTATTGCTTTCATTTCTGAGTCTGCTTCTATTGATTCACTTTTCTTTTGGTTATAAGTGACATGTCTTTGCATGCTCCCTAATTTTTTATTTGGTGCTGTGTGCTGGATTTTGTTATATTCCTTTAAGGAAAGTTAGGTTTTACCCCTTCTGTGCACTTAAGTACCTTGCAGATCTATTTGAAGATTTTTTTAAGGTTTGCTTTTAAACCTTATTTTGGTGGATCCAGGAATGCCTTGATTTTAGGAATTATTTATCTAACTTCTAAAGCACATTTTTCTTTGAGAGTTTTACCCAATACTCCATATATTATAAAGTCTCTGCACTCTGGTTCTTGGGCACACAACTCTTCCCAGCCTTGTGTGAGCACTGGTTATATGTATTTTTTTTCCTCTTTACTGCTTTCCCATAGCTCTTTCCCTGCCTTGGAGGTTTTTCTCGTATGCAAGCGGTTTAGGACACAACTAAAGACTAGAGAAGACCCCTTTGCAGATCTTTGGAGCTCTCTCTCTTCTGTGTAGCTCTTTATTTTCTGGTATTCATCCCTACAAATTTAGCTACCTTCACCTCCCCAAACCCTAGACTCTGTCTCCTGAACTCAGTGAAAATATTGGGTTCTATTTTGCCCCCATTCTTGAACACTCTCTCCAGGCTGTGATCTGGGGCTATTATAGGGTTTACATTACTTGTTTCATAACTTTTATCCAGTTTTCTAAGTGTTTTATGGTGGGAGGGCAATTCCATAACTGTTAATCTTTTATGGACAGGAGGGAGAGTTCCATTGTGTGTTATAAAAAAGTAAAATTAAAGACTACATGAGTTATATTATTTTATTTGCAAAATGCATTTTATGGTGTATTAATATCCTAGATCTCCCATGGCAAACTATCACAAAGCGGGTACCTTTAAATAGCAGAAATTTATTCTTTAGTGGTTTTGGATCCTAAAAATCTGAGATCAAAGTATCAGCAGCATTATGTTCTCTTTGAAAGCTCTAGGGAAGAAGTGGTTCCATGCTTTTCTCTTAGCTTTTGGTATTACTGTCAGTTCTTGGCATTCTTTGATTCAGAGGAGCATCACTGCAATTTCTACCTCTGTCATCACGTGGTACTCTCACTATGTCTGTTTTTGTGACTCTTCACATCTTTGTATAAGGACACTAATCATATTGGATTAAGGACCCACCCTAATCCAATATGACCTCATCTTAACTAATTACATCGGCAAGGACCCTATGCTCAAATAAAGCAACATTCTGAGGTCTGAATTTTTTTGGGAGACTATCCAACCCAATATGTATGGCAACTGTGAAGCCCCTAAATTCATTTTATCCCTTGAAGCTATGAAATATTGGATTCCTTCATTTTCCTCAGAGAAAAAGGGATGTATATTATTACTGTTGCTAAGGAATTCTTTATGCTGAAACAAGACTGGTTTTAGAGATTCTGCCTGCATTTCCAGACCTCTTCCCCTTATGTCTCCCCACCCTACCCAGCAATCCATTGGTGTTCTTTTATCATTATGCAATGCACCCAAAGCTTCATATTCATAGATATTCTGTATTCTCTCTTTTTGAAAGCTCACTGCAATGCAGAGCAATGAGAAAATCCCATTTAACAGTCCTCTTCATTCTTTCCACAGCCATCAGTCATAACAGCTGGTCACCACTCTCTACCCTGCTAAAATGGCCATTCTCTGAAAGTTCATATATTTTAGAATCATGCTTCAAATTATTTTCATAAGTTTCCTTTGTGACACATTTCTCTAAAAAGTAGCTTCTTGTATAGATCAAAGTTCTGCAGATGAGAAAACGAATCATGGCAAATTATTCTTTCTGATCAGAGAAAAATATTCATGCATGGGGAAAACACAAAACAAATAGATAATATTTTTCACAAACACTTCCAATATTGTCTTACAGTGTTATAGTTCAGCTTCTTTCTGGAAAGATGACAATCTGCACAGATGCCAGCATCTTTTTCAATTCATATTGAAATTGTGAATGTAAGCTGAGTAGCTGCCACACTTGGTTAAGTGATATACTTCCACTATCTAGGCAGGGAGCTGAATAAAGAAACAAAGGTTCTCACTCAGGGCTAGAAATTGTTGGCAGAATCAAGAATAGATTCAGTGAATTTTGGCTAAACACTCACCACCAGGCATTTTCTAAAGACCGAGAAATTCATCTGGGTTTCTAGTGGGTCACTGCAGGGCTATACTAGATTTGTGTTTGGGAAATGGCCATACTGACAGCTATGGTTTGCAACCAAGCCTATTTAAAACAAGATGAACAAAAGCTCTGCTCTGTCTTCTCTCCAATGCATTGTGGTCTTTGTGTATTAATTTTGAGTTTTTTGAAATAGCTGTGGCTGTAGTGGCTAAAAGGTGAAGTGTTAGGATACTTTAGAGGGATTGGCCACAGGTGGCCAGTTGCCAAACCTGACATGTTAGAAGAATGCAGCCTTTGGATCAGACTGTACCTAGTAATTTGGGTGTCTAGTGTTTTCTTTTACCTAACCACAAACCCACCTCACCCACTCTCCACCCACCTTCTGTAGGCTCATGTGTACAACAGAAGGTGGATCCAATTTTCCCTTCTCTGTTTGCTCACTGCGTGCACATGTACATCTGTGGTTTGAGGGGAGGCCAGTTGCAATGGTGGAGTAGAAGTGTCTCATGTCACTCCAACACAAGTGGTCCGTTTGCTTATCAGTGCTTTCCCTTGACCAGAGCTCTAAGAGCAGGGACTGTCTTATCCCTGTGTTAAGCAGAGCCTGGTCCATGATAACCACTGACTTAGCTTCTGAATGGTTAAGTAGTACAACGAGGGCTTTCATTTTTTTCAGAATATCATTCTCATTGTTAGTTTTGGGACTCTGGAGGTGTCCTTGAAGTTTGTTGTTCTTTAAGTCCCTCATGGCCACGTAAGTGTCCTCAATGCTAGTAATATCATCAATCTTCCTATGAACCTATGTCCTTAAGAAGGTCATATATCACCACAGAATAATGCCATTAGATGTGAATTTTGCCAGATGGTTCCTTGGGCAGCTCATGGTAGAGGGGACATGTCAGAGCATGGGTGAAAAAAATGCAAGTTCTATGCAGTTAGCCCTCAATCACCACTAAGCATGCTGAAATCCAGAACACTTTGTTTCTAGTCTTGCTTTTGTAACTAACTAGCTGGTGACCTAGGAGTCACTTAACCTTTCTAGACCCCAGTGGCCTAATGAGTAAAACACATGCTCTTTTACTCTCAACTCTTGCCTTGAACTTTCTTAGAATTTTAAATAAAGGACTCATTATATGGGATTAAACCAGATTTTAAGATCTTGAGTGAAGTAAAAGAACAAAGTAAAATTTAAACACCTGTGGATTCCATTCTTATTTTTAAGAAGCTAAAATTTCAAAAATCTTTTGAGCTGGTGTGATAAACTGATACTAGTGAAACTGAAGCAGAAAATGTAGAATTATAATTTATTTGGCCCTTTTTCTGAGTATCTTTGCCAGTCTGCATGTGGATGAAAGAAAGTGAATCCAAGTGGGGTGAGGAGCATCATGTTCCCACCCTGACTTTCTGCTTGGCAACTTTGGGCAAGTCACTTACCTCTCCTGGACCAGTGTCTTAACATGTACAAGCAGATGCCTGGTGACCAAAATGTACAAATCAAAGTAGAAGTCTTGACTAGATCAAAGAGTTCTCTGTGAAATCAGCATTACTTTATGGGGCCTCCCAAGTGAGTTTTCTTTGTCTAGTGCTATAATTGGTTAATTTTGTAAGATGACATGAGCTTAGACATATACTTTTCTCCCTGGATCAGCAGTGCTGGCACACCTGAATGCAAATAGCACGATTTGGCCCTTGCCTTATATGGAACATTAAAGTTACAAGGTGATGGGGAGCATCCCCAGCTGCAGACCAGACCCGTCAGCTTGTGGTTCCAACGCTGGGGAAGGCAGACCCCAATTGCCTTGGACTGTGAGGCCTGGAGGGGGTGGAGACAGAGGAGGAGGCTCCCAGTCTCTCAGCAGAGAGTGAATGACAGGAATCCACTTGGACCCCCAACCCCACAAAAAATGCCACAGTGTGGTGAGAATGGTCACCCAGTAGTGACAAGTGCATGGGGCTCCACCCCCTATAGCATAGGAGGTGTGACAGCCCTGCCCAAGAAGCAAAGGTAAACACAAAACTGTAAGGATAGCACAGATCATGATAGAGATCCCGGTGATGCAGCTGACCAGACAGCAAATATCTAATCTAATGAAGCAGTAGATAAGAAATCTTTCTGAGGCACAGTTCAGAGCTTTGGTTATAAAAATGCTTACAGACGTAACAGCAGATCATAAACAAGACAGGGAAGGAATGAAGGCTAGTCCTGCTGAGATGAATGAAAACACATACGAAACTAGTGATGAAGGAAAGGAAACCAGGGATCAAATCAACAAATTGAAACATAGGGAAGGAACAAAAGTCAACCAGTGCAGAAAGAGGAAACAAAAAGTGAGGAAAATGAGGAGAAGCTCAGAAACCTATGGGACAGCTATAAGCAGACCAACATGTGAATCATAGGGCTGCCAGAAGGTGAAGAAAAAGAACTAGAAATTGAAAAATTATGTGAAAAGATAATGAAGCAGAACTTTCCTAACTTGGGGAAGGAAATAGACTTACATGTCCAGGAAGCACAGAGAGTTCCACATAAACCGGACCCAGGGAGAACCACACGAAGACACATTATAGTCAAAATGTCAAAAATTAAGGATAAAGAGAGAATCTTAAAAGCAGCAACAAAGAAGAAGAGAACTACTTACAAAGGGGTGCCTATAAGACTATCAGCTGATTTCTCAAAAGAAACTCTGCAGGCAAGAAGGGATTGGGAAGAAATATTCAAAGTAATGAAAAGCAAAAACCTACAACCACAATTACTCTATCCAGTGAAGCTGTCATTCAGAATAGAAGGGTAGAGAAAGTACTTCCAGGACAAAGTAAAACTGAAGGAGTTCATTAGATCCAAAGCACTGTTATATGAAATGTTAAAGGGACTTGTTTTGGAGAAAGAGGATCAAAACTATGAACATTAAAATGAAAACTGTATCACAACAACCAACAACAGAAGCTAGGGAATTGAAACAAAGGCAGACTAAGTAGGCAACGAGAGTGGGAAAAGAATTATAGGTATGGGGAAAATTTTGTGGGGAAGTCAGTGGGGAGGAGGAAGGGGGGAAAAGGGAGGGAGATGGTACAGGAATTAAGAAGCATAGTAGGAGGGAGTGAAGTAGACGGGAAGATGTTGAGAAGAACTATATGCACAACCAATGGGCATGGACTAAGTGGGGCCAAGTGGAACGAGTGGGGTCACTGGGTGGAGGGGAACAAAGGGAAAATAAATTAGAACAATTGTAACAGCATAATCAATAAAGCATATTTTAAAAAAGTTACAAGGCAAACCAATAGTCTCTTCAAGATTCAGACTTTCTCCTCTTATTTTATACTTCTCTCTAACATTTCTGAAGGACCATCTTTGGATTACTTATACACACAGCTGTTTTATGAGACTGCATTGGAGCTTATGAGTCAGATTACTGTTACCAAAATGTTTGTGAAATCACTTCTTAAGTCATATATTTGCATCATGTACAACCTGTCTGACAATCAAAACATTATGCCCTTCAACACTTGGCTGGTCATTATAGTAAGTTTTCCAGTAGAGTGTTCCAACATAATATAATTGGGCAGTAGACATAAGGAGAACAGTATATTATTTTAACATAGAATTCCAAGTGCATTTCTCTTTTTGTGAGATTGAGAAGGACATATGATATTTTGTAATGTACTCAGTGTGATCAGTTAATAGCTTAGAAAATTCCAGTGCAGATGAAGGGATAAGCAAGCGCATCCATGGATGCTATTTAGTGGAGGCAACAGGGGTGGAAGAATGGATTGGGTCAGAGACCAGGACTCAGTCATAACTAATGGAGTGATGAGCCAGGTGCATTGCTGCTTTGTCTCTGCCCTCTACTCTCACCACCTTAGGTAGGTACCCACTGATGATGGCTCCATTTCATATGCACTTAGCCAAGCTTCATGACCCATCTGAAGTTGCAGCTCTTTCTCTGAAGTCTTTACTGACCTCTTCTGAGTAGGCTTAATTCCCTCTCCCTGAAGTCTTCATAGCCTTTTATTTGCGCTTCCTCATGGCTCAGTTGTCATTTGTTAACTTTTTACTGCCTCTAGATGTTTGTAACCTCCTTGAGGACATAGAGAGTGTCTTACCTTGGATTTATTATAGGAAAGAGGTTATGTGTTTATTAAGATGTGAGTGGCCATGTGTCAATGAAATGTTATGTGTTCTTTTTATTTTTTAATTTTTTAAATTGTTTTTCTATTACAGTTGTCCCATTTTTTCCCCCATTGCTCCTCCCCACCCCTAATATGTTATTTTTCAAAGGACATGTATGTCCAGGCCTAACCAGTGACTTCCTGGTTTGACATTTCATTCATTAAGGTTTGCTTTAATAATGAGTTATCTTAGTATTACTGGGAACCTACTCTTGCTAAGGTGCTGTGTGGGGGGTTCAAACCTTTACGCAGTAGTCCTTATCTTTTGGAGTGTACAGCATATCATGGAGTTAAGATAAATATGTAACAAAAAGGTATGGCTTAAATATGTTTTACATGCTGAGTAGAACAGTAAATAAATATTATAGAAATGTTAGCTTAATCTTAATCCATGTTTACTAAATATTCTTTCCAGTTCTAAACATAACAGCATCTACAACAAAACTTATGTTCTGATTTAATAAAAAGATACAACTCGGTGTGCATGTCTGAGTGTCCACACATTTTGAATGTTTTTCTAGTGGACCTATCAAAACATTGACTATGCATTCATATTTTCACATTTCTCCTTTAGGGGATAAGTAGTAAGATGACAGAAGGAATTCTGATGGTCGGCATGGTGTTTAAGCTGCCTGGTGACACAAATGTGCCACCAGCTGAAGTCTGTTTTGCAATTACGATATACTGGGAGTCTAGAGCAGAGGCCTTTTAACAACTGTCAGACGTAGCCACAGCTCATAAAATGTGGTCGGGCTTCCCTTTTGACCCCTCAAGTCCTGTGCAAGTTTGCACCCCACGGTCTGCTTTGCAGGTACTCCTGTGGATTCCGTAAGTCTTGGAGGACTAGGTTATCCCCTTTAGAAATCTGTGTTTTGAAGTACAAAGCATACATCTCAGAAGCAAATTTAGCACTTGGAAAAAGTTTGCCAATGTTTTTAGCTTCCACTCTCTGCAGCCAACCCCAGGGGAGGAATAATACAAAAGAGATCTCAAAGAAATGAAAGTACAGGACATCTTTTTTGGGGATACAAGAAGGCTGTAAATATTCATTTCAAAAAAAGAGTAATGATTATGTTCTATATTTTTACAGAAAATAATGAGCCTCTTCTAGATTATTTTACTTTTAAAGGTTTAGGGAGCACTCTTATGGGAATGAAAAAATACCTCTCTCCTCCCCCCAAAAGTATTTTCCTGAACAGAAAAAGTTTCAAGAAAATATTTGCATTTTCTTTTTTGTCCCAGACTTTTACCCTCACCCCTTTAAACACTACTTAAAAATATGGAGGGTAGTGGGTTTCTTCCAAAAAGCTATTTGCTGCAGGGGACAATTTGTCATATATGAAAACATGGTTTGTGGTCTTCGACAGCCAGGTTGGCTCTGTCATGCCTGGGCAGTGCCTCTGATGGACTCATGGGGCTACTGACTGGGCTGCCCATCCTCCCGTGTCTGACAGGTGGGCACCCTGTCCTTCTGTTGTAAGGAAATGGCAGGTTCAGATGGATGTGCAGGTGTGGACTCTTAGCCTGTTTAAAGGAAAGATCTATGTCTGTGTATAGAATGTGGAGCAAATACTGCAAGGTTCCCGTACGTGGTGACTTTTTCTACCCACTTCTTGGCTCCCACCAATGGCCAGTTATAATTGGACTACAAGGTTGAATATATTGTGTAGTCTGGAGGAGGAGTTGCCAAAAGAAAAACTCTGCTGGATCAAGCGTGTGTGTTCTGCGTTCACTTCTAGTCCTATAAACAAACACAGCTGTTGAGTGAAGGATCTGTCCTCAGAAATGGTGGGGGGGAAAAACAGCTGTGCCCTGTGCCCTGCCAGAGAGACCACAGCAGGGGAGAGAAGTTATGTGACCAGGCTTTGGAGGAGCAGGCAGTCCTCAGCAGGGCTGGGACGGGGTATCTACTGTGTATTCCAGGATAAGCTGGCTGTGAGAAGAGGCAAGTCTGTATTTTCAGCTGAGGCAGTTAAAGTATTTAGAATGATTAGTGTGGGAAGAAGGCTTTGGGGGAAAGAGAGTCTGAAATGTCATATTCTCTCCTCAAGTTAAACCTCTTTTTAATATACAAGTGCTTAGCTGTCCTTTTCTGGAAGTGATGGAAGGGAATTTTATCTATCTCCACTTATTCTTGTTTTGAAATAATCTGCAACTTTGAGAAAAGACATTAGAAATTCATAGGCCCAGCAGCCTGTATTTTTAGCTAGTTCTTCCCACTAAGAATAAGTCTTGGACTACAGTCCTGTTTTTGTCCTCTGCCAAATGTAGGTTTACAGTATGATATCTGTAATGTATAGAGAGCATGCTGTTATGATGGAACAGTCCTTTGCAAATCAGTTGTCTGTTTTGAGATGTTAAGTGGAGATCATATTTTTGCCTCACGGTCTAGTTGTCCACCACATTCTCATTGCTGAAACTGCAAGGTCTTCAGCAGTAGGGAAGCCCAAGGGGACTAGAGAGTGAAACCAACAAGCGATTTATTTTGTGCATGGAGATCTTCACATTAGCAGTTGATGGTTTGAGGGGTTCTATTCATGACTTCATTTATTTAATAGACATTTATTAAACACAGTGTGGAGGACATTAGTTGACTTCAAGACTCAAGACCAACTCTTCTCTCAGTAGCAAGAGACTTGTTATAAGTTTGAATTTCATCTCATTTCCAATCTCTTTTTCTCCTTTCTCTACTTGCAATAATATTTTCAATGAGTCATTGCACTAGCTCTTGGTTTTAAAGAGAGATCACAGATTGAACTTTTAAAATGTTTGACTTGAAATGTTTGACTGGAATTAAGAGTGATCACTTGGTATTTCATGACTGGTTTTGCAGAGACCAACGTTGCATACAGACTGGGAAGTACTGTGAGCTCCATCTTCATGAGGTTTAGTCAAACACACATGCAATGCCTTGTTTTGCTCTCACTGGGATGCAGCTCATTCTCTCTCACTATAAAGCTGTTCTAACAAATGGTGGCATGTGAAATGTTCCTGGAATGGACCAGTTTTGAGACTTTAGAAACTTGACTTTCCTTGTGATTGATTTATGCATCTCCCTCCTGATTGGGGGGTGGTGGGGTGGTGGTGTGTGTGTGTGTGTGTGTCCATCACTCTTTGCTTTATTGAGTTTGGCTCATTAAATAATTCCTGGAGAGCAGGACATAAAAAGATGAGCACACCTGAACCTGCTCTTATCTGTGCCTTCCTGCTGCTTCACTGATTGGTCTTTAAGTTAGTTGGCTGGCACAGGGATATCTGGGATTGGGGGTTTATTTCTCAAAAAGGCCAACCTAGTTTCCCAGAGGGGAAACCCCAATTCATTCAAGCATATTCATTGTTGTCTACTTCTCAGAATTGTAGGAAGGACAGGGGATAATTGCATCAACTCTTACCATTACAGATTCAGAGAAAAAGGATCCCCCTTTCCTCCCAGAAAACAAACAACTTGGTTGGTCAATCCTTGTTTGATTCATTTAGGTTAACTTTGTTTCATGATCCCACCTTACCTTAACAAGAATGTCCAAGTGTTTCAAAGCACATAGTAACTGAAGTACATTCCTCAACTTGTCTGCATCAGTATTTCCCAAGGTACCAATTCCTGACTCGCTGACGTGACCCTGCTTCAGCACATGCTGGTAGATGCCAGGTGTGTTTCCTGTTGCTGCTGTAACAAATTGCTACAAAAATTGGTGGCTTAAAACAACACAAGCATGTTTTCTTACAGTTCTGCAGATAAGAGGTCTGACATGGGTCTCACTGGGCTAACATCAAGGTGTTAGGCAGGTTGTATTTCTCCAAAAAACACTAGGGGAAAATACATTTCCTTGCCTTTTCTAGCTTCTAGAGGCCACTTGCTTTCCTTGGCTTGTGATCTTTCCTCCATGCTTACATCCTGCAGCATAGCATCTTCAAGTCTCTCTCTAACTCTCACCCTTCTTTATTGATTTTCCTCTCTGACTCTCCAGCCTCCCTCTTTCCCTTATAACAACCCTTTTGGTTACATTGGGCCCAGGTGGATAATTCAGGATAAGCTCCCCATCTCAAAATCCTTAACTTAATCACACCCACAAAATCCCTATGGCCATATAAGATAACATATCCCCTGGTTCCAAGGTTAGGATATGGGCACCCATCGAGGGGCAAATCTTCTGCCTGCTACAGTGAGTTTGATGCCTTTCCAACAACTTCACAATTTTTAAGTGGGGGATTTTTTCTGTATCTAGTGTGTACTTCCGCATCATCTTTTCACAGAAGAAAAGAAGATCCTGTGAAGAATTTTGAGAATTGTATTTCATCTGCAAACTTTTTGAGTGGCTTTTCCATCTTCCTCTAATAATGAGCTACATAAAATCAGTGATTAGAAATCATTAATTAGAAGGTATGTAATGGTAGACTATCTCTTTGTCCCAAAGTTTAGATTTGCTGTCTTTAGAATAATATTACACAGTTAAATAAAATCAGTATATGTTTTGAAGGCATATCCTCTTTGCAGGAGACTTTGCAGGGTGATGTATATGAAGATATTTTAGATACCATCCTTATCCTGTTGGTAAGCTTACAACCCAATTTTGAAGACTATTTTGTTAAAAGAGTCAAACAAGAGGAAATATAAAAAGAATTAGAAATGCCCCAGTAAAGAACACATCAAAAGTGTATGGAAATAGCATGATATTTTGAAGATGTTTTTATGCTTAATGTGCTTATTTATAGAAGATAGTAAGCTTCCAATTAAATCATTCATATCTGTTTGGGGAGTTATAAAGCATGCCCCTCGGTTGCTTTCTTTTGGCACAGAGCAGTTATTCCCAAACTGCCTGATCACCAGGGTGCTAAGGTCCCTTAGTAAAGTGTAGAGTTCTTAGTCCCACCCTGGAGATTTGATTCAATAGGTTGCGGGTGGTGCTCAGAAAACTCAGTTCTCAATGTTTTTCTCCCAGATACGAAACTATTAGTTATCTTAGGTGAAAATTTAACCCTGCTAGTGTATTTAGGTCAGAGATAATTCTTATTTAGTTACTTTCTGGCAAATCTTTTATACCCAACAGTTATAGTTATTTTAGTTTGCTGATTTCTTTTTTTTTTTTTAATGTGTTTTATTGATTATAGTGTTACATTTGTTCCAATTTCCCTTCCCTCTGCTCCCCTCCACCCGGTGGCCCCCCTCCCTCCCCTTGTCCCCCCCTTTTAGTCCATGTCCATTGGTTGTACATATAGTTCTTCTCAACCTCTCTCTGTCTATTCCATTCCCTCCTATGATGTTTCTTAATTCCTATATCATCTCCCTCCCTTTCCCCCTTCCCCTTCCCTGCTGACCTCCTCCCAATATGTTCCCCATACCTATAGTTCTTTTTCCACTCTCATTGCCTACTTAGTTTGCCTTTGTTTCAATTCCCTAGCTTCTGTTGTTGTTTCTTGTGATGCAGTTTTCATTTTAGATTTCATAGTTTTGATCCTCCTTTTTCTAAACCAGTCCTTTTAACATCTCATATAACAGTGGTTTGGATCTAATGAACTCTTTCAGTTTTATTTTGTCCTGGAAACACTTTCTCTGCCCTTCTATTCTGAATGACAGCTTCGCTGGATAAAGTATTCGTGGTTGTAGGTTTTGGATTTTCATTGCTTTGAATATTTCTTGCCAGTCCCTTCTTGCCCGTAGGGTCTCCCTTGAGAAGTCAGCTGATAGTCTAATTGGGACCCCTTTGTACGTGATTCTTTTCTTCTCTCGCTGCTTTTAAGATTCTGTCTTTATCTTTAACTTTTGACATTTTGATTATAATGTGTCTTGAAGTGGTTCTCCCTGGGTCCAGTTGTTTTGGAACTCTCTGTGCTTCCTGGACCTGTAAGTCTATTTCCTTCCCCAAGTTTGGGAAGTTCTGCTTTATTATATTTTCACTTAATTTTTCAATTTCTAGTTCATCTTCTTCGCCCTCTGGCAAACCAATGATTCTTATGTTGGGCCTTTTATAGCTGTCCCAGAGGTTTCTGATCCTCTCATCATTTTCCTTGCTTCCCATTTCCTCTCTCTGCACTGGTTGACTGTTTGTTCCTTCTCTATGTTCTGGTTTGTGGATTTGAACTCTGGATTTTATTTCCTCACCATCTGTCTCGTATGTGGTTTTGTTCCTTTCAGTATGGGTGTTTTTCAATTCTTTCTCATCTTTTTCCAGATCTTTTGTTAATTCTGTAAGCCACCTGATAACAATGGCCCTGAACTGAGCCTCTGACAGGTTTCTTATTTGTTCATCTGTCAGATTCTTCATCTGTTGCCTGGTGAGCTGCGCCACCGGGATTTCTATAGTTGTCTGCCTCATTTTGACAGATGCGTTTTGTTTTCTTGGGCCGGCTATAGGGGGCATTGCCTGTGTACTCATCACGACCCAGCGACCGGCGCAGATCTGCAACCTTTCTCGCCGCGCTGTGGCCCTTTGTCGTCACTGCCCAGCAACCAGTGGCGATCCGCAACCTATTTCGCAGCGCTGTGGCGCTTTGTGTGGGGGCGGGGGTCCAAGATGGATTCCCGCAGTTATTCCGCTAGGAGACCGGGATCTGTCCTCCCGCCCTCTGAGCCTCACCGTTCGGGGTGATGTGGTGGCTGCTTTTCCCAGCGTTGGGGTCGCAAGCTGCCGGTGTTAGACTGCAGCTGAGATTGCTCTCCCTTCCGCTGTCCCTGGTGTGACCGCAAACAGCTCCGCCCCCTTTCGCTCTTCTTACCTGCCCAAAGGGCGCCGCTGGTTTATAACTTTGTACGTTGGGCTTCAGTGTAGTTTTATTTTCTGGAATTTCTAGTTATCCTTTGTTTTGAAGTAGTTGTATTCCTCTCTAGTTGTAGAGGGAGACCGAGCGTGTCCGTCTAAGCCTCCATCTTGGCCGGAAGTCCCAGTTTGCTGATTTCATAATTCCAACGTTCCTGCCATATCTGAGTCTGGGTCTGATGCTTGCTTGCTCTGTCTCTGTGAACAGTTTATTTTGTTCTGTTTTGTTTTTTGTCTTTTAGAATGCATTGTAATTTTTTGTTGTTGTTGAAAGACAGACATAGTATACTGGGTAAAAGGAACTGCAGTAAGTCGGACCTTAGTAACGTGGTGGTGAGGTGTGTGTGTGTGTGTGGTGGGGGAAGCGATCTAGAGTCCTATGATTAGATCCCAGTCTTTTGGTGAGCCTGTGGCCCTGGATTGTGCACCTTACCAGTGCTTCTCAGTGTTTCTCTATCTCCCTCCCCCACTTAGGTGGGACAGGATGGCTAGAGGGGACTTGAGTCACGTGTTTTCTTTCCCCCAGGTTCATTAGACTCTAGTGAAATAATTTCTTGTGAGTGCAGGCCTTGTTAAGAACAACTCTGTTGGTTACCAAAGTAACCAACTTTTCCTTTTCTTCTGTAACATGAGGGTTTTTCTTTGATCTTCACTACGAGAACCTAGTTCAGTTCTTAAAGATGTTAAAACATACAAGAATATGGTGTCCCCCTGGAGAATTTACTTTCTAAATTACCTGTTACTGTTTATACTGTTAGAGTTATCCTCTTTTTTCCCCCTTTGTCCCCACCCACCCAGCCCCCCTCCACTCCCTCAGGCAGTCCCCACACCATTGTCCATGTCCATGGGTCATACATACTTATTCTTTGGCTACTCTATTCCCTATGCTGTATTTTACATCCCATGACTACTCTGTAAATACCTAGTTGTACTTCTTAATCTCTTCACCTTTTTCACTCATCCCTTTGACACCTTCCCACCTGGCAGCCATTAAAATGTTCTCTGTATCTATGATTCTGTTTTTTTTCTGCATGTTTGTTTATTTTGAATAAATTGTTGATAAATATATATTTATTACTACTTTATTGTTCATATTTTTTATCTTATTCTTCTTCTTAATGAAGACCCTTTAACATTTCTTATAATACTGGTTTGGTAGTGATGAACTCTTATAGCTTTTTCTTATCTAGGAAGCTCTGTATCTGTTCTTCAATTCTAAAGGATAACTTTACTGGGTAGAGTAATCTTGGTTGTAGGTCCTTGCTTTTAATTACTTTAAATATTTATTCCCAGTCCCTTCTTGCCTGCAAAGTTTCTTTGGAGAAATCAGCTGAAAGTCTTATGGAGGCTCTCTTATAGCTAACTCTGCTTTTCTCTTGCTGCTTTTAAGATTATCTCTTTATCTTTAACCTTGGCATTTTAATTATGATGTTTCTTGGTGTGTGCCTCTTTGCATTCATCTTGTTTGGGACTCTTTATGCTTCCCGGACTTGTATGTCTATTTTCTTCACCAAGTTAAGGAAGTTTTCTGTAATTATTTCCTCAACTAGGTTTCCAGTTTCTTGCTCTCTCTCTAATCCTTCTGGCACCCCGATGGTGTGAATGTATGGCTGAAGTCAACCCAGAGCCTCCTTACACTATCCTCATTTTTTAAAAATTCTTTTTTCTTATTCTTGTTCTGATTTTTTCTTTTTTAATTTCCTTATATTCCAAGTTGCTGATTTGATTCTTGGCTTCATCCACTCTACTGTTGATTCCTTGTGAATTGTTTTTTTATCTCATTTAGTGTGTCCTTCATTTCTGACAGTATTTTTTTATACTATCGAAGTCCTCACTAAGTTTCTTGATTGTCTTGATAACCAGTGTTTTGAACTCTGCATCTGATAGGTTGCTTATCTCCATTTTGTTTAGTTATTTTTCTGGAGTTTTGTTCTGTTATTTCATTTGGACCATATTTCTTTGTATCCTCATTTTGGCAGCCTCCTTGTGTTTGTTTCTATGTATTAGATAGAGCTGCTGCACCTCCCAGGTTTGGTAGAGTGGCCTAATGTAGTAGGTGCCCTACAGGTTCCAGTGGCACAGCCTCCCCTATTATCCAAGCTGGCTACTAAGGGTACACCCACTATGTGGGCTGTGTACATCCTCCTGTTGTGGTTGAGCCTTGATTCCTGTTGGCACATCTAATGTCAGCAACAGACTATTTTTTGCCCAGGTCACACAGCATAAGCAGCAAAGTGATCTGCAGGTGGCTGTTACTTTTGCTGGGCTTGGAAGTTCCCAGGGGAGGCCAAGCTTGGACCAAGACTGGCTGCTGCTAATACTGGGTATGGGGCGACTTAGTGAGAGCTATTGGGCTCACTGAAGCCAGATGCTGCTTGTTTGAGACAATTTAGGAAAATATGAAGCATGGACCAAGGTAAGCCATTTGTATGGAAAAGGCACTGGAAACAGCTTGGATGGGCCTGACAATTGGATGGGGTGGGGCCTCAGGGAGTCATCAGGGTGAGCCAGGTTGATGGAGTCTCAGATATGGCACCCGCCTTGTGGCTCTCTGTGAGGAGGGCTCAGAAAAGGAACAATGGCCTTTGTAAACACTTCTGTCTGGGGAAAAGTTGTCCCCCAGCTCCCACTTTGATGCTGAACAATTCAGTTCTTCCCTGTATGTCTCTGCTGCCTTTCAATCTGCTGCCCCCATGCTGGAACTCAGAGGGATTGAGTCCAAGTAAATCAGTGTGTGAGCCCTTTAAGAGGAAGTACCTGAGACTCCAGCAGTTTCTGTGCCCACAGCCTCAATTCCTGCTGGATTTTACAGCCAGAGGTTATTGGGACATCTCTTACTGGCACTGGAGCCCTGGGCTTGGGGATCTGGTTGGATCCGAGTCCCCCTGCTCTTCAGATATCCCTTCTGATTATTATCAACCACACATGGGTATGGGACCACCCTGTTTCATGTCTCCACCCCTCCTACAAGTTTTGATGTGGTTTCTTCTTTAATTTCATAGTTATAAGGCGTCCATTCAGCTCAATTTCTGATGGTTCTGAATTATGGTTGTTCTGTAGCTTAGTTATAATTTTAATGTGGTTGTGTGAGGAGGTGAGCCATGTTTTCCTGTACTGCCATCTTGACTGGAAATCTCCCTCTGGCGTTTTTCTTTCTTTTTTTTTTTTTTTCAGATTTAATGTGTTTTATTGATTAAAATATTACATTTGTGCCAATTTCCCTTCCCTCTGCTCCCCTCCACCCAGTGGCCCCCCTCCCTCCAGTTGTCCCCCCCTTTTAGATTATGTCCATTAGTTGTGCATACAGTTCCTCCCAACCTCTCTCCGTCTATTCCATTCCCTCCTACCTTGATCCCCAATTCCTATATCATCTCCCTCCCTTTCCCCATTCCCCCTCCCTGTTGACCTCCCCCCAATATGCTTCCCGTACCCACAGTTCCTTTTCCACTCTCGTTGCCTATTTAGTTTGCCTTTGTTTCATCTCCCTAGCTTCTGTTTTTTTTAAACCAGTCCCTTTAACATCTCATATAACAGTGGTTTGGATCTAATAAACTCTTTCAGTTTTATTTTGTCCTGGAAACACTTTCTCTGTCCTTCTATTCTGAATGACTATTTCGCTGGGTAGAGTATTCGTGGTTGTAGGTTTTGGATTTTCATTACTTTGAATATTTCTTGCCAGTCTCTTCTTGCCTGTAGGGTTTCCCTTGAGAAGTCAGCTGATAGTCTAATTGGGACCCCTTTGTACATAATTCTTTTCTTCTCTCTTGCTGCTTTTAAGATTCTCTCTTTATCTTTAATTTTTGACATTTTGATTATAATGTGTCTTGGAGTGGTTCTCCCTGGGTCCAGTCTCTTGGGAACTCTCCTTGCTTCCTGGACCTGCAAGTCTATTCCCTTCCCCAAGTCTGGGAAGTTCTCCTTTATTATATTTTCACTCAATTTTTCAAGTTCTAGTTCATCTTCCTCATTTTCTGGCAAACCAATGATTCTTATGTTGGGCCTTTTATAGCTGTCCCAGAGGTTTCTGATCCTCTCATTGTTGCTTCCCATTTCCTCTCTCTGCATTGGTTGACTGCTTGTTCCTTCTCCATATTCCAGTTTGTTGAAATGAACTCTGGATTTTATTTCCTTTCCTTCTGTCTCGTATGCGGTTTTGTTCCTTTCGTTATGAAAGTTTTTCGCTTCTTTCATATCTTTTTCCTGCTCTTTTGTGAATTCTGTAAGCCACCTGATAACAATGGCCCAGAACTGAGCCTCTGACAGGTTTCTTATCTGTTCATCTGTCAGGTTCTCTATCTGCTGTCTGGTGAGCTGCGCCACCAGGATTTCTATAGTTGTCTGCCTCATTTTGACAGATGCGTTTTGTTTTCTTGGGCTGGCTGTCGGGGGCAGTGCCTGTGTACGCGTCACAAATCAGCGACCGGCCGGCGCCTGCCTGTCCGCGACCTATTTCGCAGCCCTGTGGTGCTTTCTTTGGGGGCGGGGGTCCAAGATGGATTCACACAGTTATTCAGCTAGGAGACCAGGATCCGTCCTCCCGCCCCCCTGGGCCTCACTGTTCAAGGTGATGCGGCGGCCGCTCTCCCCAGCGCTGGGGTCGCGCACCGCCAGGGGCTTGACGGATCCGGGATTCCTCGCTGCCCCGCCGCTCCAGGTGCGACCGCAAACAGCACTGCCCTCTTTAACTCTTACCTGCCCAAATGGCACCGCTGGTTTATAACTTCATATGTTGGACTTCCGTGTAGTTTTATTTTCTGGAATTTCTAGTTATCCTTTGTTTTGAAGTAGTTGTATTTCTCTCTAGTTGTAGAGGGAGACCTAGCGTGTCCGTCTAAGCCTCCATCTTGGCCGGAAGTCCCCTCTGGCGTTTTTAATACTCAGACTTGTGCACAGTGAGCCTCCAGCAAGTTGTCAATTACAGTTTGGGTTTTCCTTCCTCTTTACTGGTTTTCATAGAGATTTTTGCTCATGGATTTCTGCTCTGGTGAATTGTGATTTTTTGTATCCACTGGTATGCCTCTCCAATTTGTGGGATGATAGTTTTCCCTATGACCTCAGTTCTCTGTTGTTTCCATGAAAAGTTGTTGATCTTCAATTTTCTTTGCTTTTTACTTGTTGTGAGGATGAATTGATGATTTACAAGATCCTTACATGTCAACCAAAACCAGAAGTGAAAATTACTTGTTTCACTTGCACTTGCTGCCTTACCTTAGTGAGAGCTGGGTCTCGTGGGTGTTTCCAGACCCCCTGACCCTTACTGTGAGCTCTGCTCTCTTTGCACCTGCTTCTGCAGACTGTCTTCTGCTATTGACCAACAGCATCTGAACCTGTGACTCTGGCTTCTGGGAGTCCTCACCTCCACTTCCTTGAAAAATGTGCTCATCATTCCCACTTTTTCCCTCCTGTTCTTGCTGATTGTTGTGGCTTCTCTAAAAAGTAGTCTGGCATCACCTTTCCATGCCTCTCCATCTTGCTTAGGTACCTGAGGTTTCCATTTTCTTATTTCAGCCCTCTCGGATTGGTTACTTTTTTTCTGTCTCATCATTTTGTGGAGTGAAGAAATATTTCTCTCTCTTTTGAACTCCATAACACTTTTTAGTGCCTTCTTTTTTTATATTCATCACTGCTCATTATGATCTGTCATATATTATAGTGATTTGTGTCTTTACTAGCTCATTGTAAACCATGAACACCAAGGGAAGGTGCCTTATTCATTGCTGCTACTTCAAAGTGCCTTTGTGCCTGCCTAGTAGGTGGTCAATAAATACAGTGAAAGCATTAATGTACTGATAGATAAAACTGTTCTAAAGGGGTACACACTTCCCCTCAAATGAAACTTGTTTAGTAAGTATATATGTGTTAGTACAGTGATGCAGATAGGAAAAGCAGAACCAAGGCACACAGGTCCTCAAAAGTTGCAGGTAATTTCTGAATTACATAAGAGACTGGGAATTCTGGTCAAGATAAAGGTGTAGATAAACATGTTTTGCCTTCTCACACAACTATAGCAAAAGTTACACTTGACTATAAAACAAATATCACTGAGATTCTTCAGAAAATCAAGCTGTGTGGAAGTCCAACAACCAAAGATTTAAATAAACCCCATTCATCCGGACAGATAAGAGGGGCAGAGATGCAGAGAGGTGCAGAGAGGTGGAGAGGCATGGAAAGGCAGCAGAACAGGTGGTCCCACATTCATGTGTGGTGGATAAAAATTGGAAGAGATGCCTAAGGAGTGAGCAATGTGAGCCCCACACCAGAGCACTAAGCCCAGGGTTCCAGCACCAGGAAGATAAGTCCCCATAACTTCTGGCTGTAGAAACCAGTGGGGGTCGGGGCAGCAGAAGAAACTGCAGGATTCTCAGGAGACTCTGCTTAAAGGACCTGCAAAGGTCTCATGATTTATGAAGACCCACCCCCTCTGGGATTCAGTGCCAGAGCAACATATGGGAGGGCACAAGTGGCATTCAGGGAGAAAGTGAAGTGACTGGCAACAGGGTGAGTGCCAAGAGAGAGCTTCATCCCAGGCAAATCTCCTGAGGCCATGCAGTGACATTTGTCCTCTATCTGATCCCTCCCCAAAACAGAGCCACAAAGTGGTGAAACAGGTTGCCCTGCCCTGGCAATTATCTAAGGCTCTGCCCCACACAATTTACAAGTGCTTTTTCTACAAAAGGCCATGCTACTAAGACAGGGAGTCAAAGCAGTTCTAACAAATACACAGAAACAAACACAGGGATGCTGCCAAATTGAGAAGACAAAGAAATAGAGCCCAAATGAGAGAACAGAACAGAACTCCAGAAAAATAACTAAACAAAATGGAAATGGCCAACCTGCCCAATGCAGAATAAAAAAAAAACTGGTGATAAGGATGATCAAAGAACTCATTGGGTACTGCAACAGCATAAAAAAGACCCAGGCAGAAATTAAGGTTGCAATAAGTGAAATAAAAAATTTACAGGGAACCGACAGTGGAGGGGATGAAGCTGAGAATCAAATAAATAATTTGGAACATAAGGAAGAAAAAAGGATTCATTCAGAACAACAAGAAGAAAAAATAATTTTAAAAAAGGAGAGAATGAGGAGCCTCTGGGACATCTCAAAAGGTCCCAACATCTGAATCATGGGGTGCCAAAAGAAGAAGAGGAAGAGCAAGAAATTGAAAAATTATGTGAAAAAATAATAAAGGAAGACTTTCCTAATTTGGCGAAGGAAATAGACATACAAGTCCAGGAAGCATATAGAGTCCCAAACAAACTAAACCCAAAGAGGACCACATCAAGACACTGCATAATTAAAATGCCAAAGGTGAAAGATAAAGAGAGAATCTTAAAAGCAACAAGAGAAAAGAAGAGAATTGCCTACAAAGGGGTTCCCATAAGACTAAGTTTCTCAAAAGAAACTTTGCAGGCAAGAGGGACTGGCAACAAGTATTCAAAGTGATGAAGAGCAAGGACCTACAACCAAGACTACTCTATCCAACAAAGCTATCATTTGGAATGGAAGGGCAGATAAAGTGCTTCCCAGACAAGGTCAAGCTAAAGGAGAACATCATCACCAAACCATTATTATATGAAATGTTTAAGGGACTTATTTAAGAAAGAGATCAAGACTATGAACATTAAAATGACAACAAAATCAACTATCAACAGCAGAATTAAAAAAATAAAAATAAAAACAAAAACTAAGCAGACAACCAGAGTGGGAACAGAATCATAGGTATGGGGAGCAAGTGGAGGGGTGTCAACTGGGAGGGGGAATAGGGGAGAAGGAGGGAAATGGTGCAGGGATTAAGAAGCATAATAGAAGACTGCAGAATAGACAGGGGGATGTTAAGAATAGTACAGGAAAGGGTAAAATCAAAGAACTAATATGCATGACCCATGAACATGAACTAAGGGGGGTGGAACTGCTGGTGGGAAGAGGGTGCTGGGCGGAGGGGAGCAAAGGGAAAAGAAATTGGGACAACTGTAACAGTATAATCCACAAAACACAAAAAATATTTTTAAAAAGTTAAAAGAACACAATCCATAAAAAAAAAAAAAGATTTGTGTTTTTCTTCCAATATTCCTATCTTTTTGTCATCTTTCATTATCAGGGACCTCTGAGAGGTCCTAAAATAATATATTGCTGTTATAAAATATTTAATAATAGTAACAAAGGGTATCCTTCAGAATAGTGGCTTTGTAAACAGATTTTTTAATGTTAAATTATTCTTGTACTCTGGGATAAACCCTTATTATATACAATTATTTTAATAGACTATTTTAGTATCTTCAGATATGGTCAAATGAGATTGCTATACATTACAATTTTTTTTCTACTCTTGTCCACTTATAAGTGGGTATATAACCACTTACACTGTGAACTTAATGAACTTTGAAGTTTTCTGCATTATAAACAAATGCATGGAACAGTTTAAATAATACAGCATAAAACATTTAAAACAAAAAATTCACATTCTGTTTTTAAGCAGTTGAACATACTTTCAAATGAATTGATGTCTAAGTGCTTATTTAATGATCTGTATATGGCTTACATCATTGTTAAATACAAGATCCTGATGATTTAGTTTGAACAATGATGAAAAAAAAAGATCCTTGAAGGAAAAACAGAAACCACATGTAACAATTGTTTCTCCTCTCTCTGGGCTGATGGCCCACTGAATAAAGATCAAGTATCTGCAGAATGGGGAATTTCTTTTTATATTTTATCTGTTGGCTAAATCGTGGACATAGATTGGGATTGGAACAAAACCCCAGAGGGAGAGATTCTGGATTCATGGATATAAATATGTATACTTGGAGTCATTATTCTCAACCACCTCACTTGATTTGACAATACTGCCCACACCTTTTCCTAAAAGTGCACCCTGTTTTCTGAACCTCCCTGATGACACACAGCCCCTTGGTGCTTGTAAACATACAGATTCCTGTGCTCCATCCCAGATTTACTAACTCAGAAATCCTAGCGGAGGGACCTGGAGAATCTGTACAGTCAACAATGATCCTAGATGATCTCTATTATCTGGAAAGTTTGGGGAACAATCTATGTGGAAATAAATTAAAGTTCTTTTTGACAGTGGTCCTCAACCTGGACTGCACATTGGGAAAAAATGGGAAGCTTTAAAAATCCTGATGCCCAGGACTCACCAACAAAGGGATTCCATCTCTAGGGAGGGGGGACTGGGCATCAGTATTTTCTAAGTGTGCAGCACTATCACTTATAATCACTGACCTTCAGCATTCTCTGGAGAACTGTGTGGAATTCTTTGAGATCATTGTTGATTCCTTGTCTTGTTGGTAAATCAAGACTGGAGATAACTGAATAGATCCCATGTCTTTACATAACAAGACTGAGACTGAGGCTCTTTTTCTGTTGTGGTTTTTCCACTCCTTCTTGATCTTGGATTTAATTCTTTATAAGGTCATACTGGCCAACCAAATTAAACCTCTGCAGAAAAACAGATGAATATCTAACACATGGTAAATGTTCAATTAATGTTCATTACTATTGGTATAATCCAGATGTCAGCTGAGCTTATCCAGCTCTTTAAGGTTCCCATTTGATTGCATGGAATCTCCACTATCCTCTTTAAGTTTTCTGCTGTCTTGGTGTTTGTGTGGTTCTGTTGGCCACAGGTTCTGGGTGTCTGCTGCTGTGCCTAGAGGCTTTGTTCTGCACTGAGTTGACCCAGTTATGAAATCACTCCTCACTCATAATAATGCCATACATACATAACACTTACGTAATGTAGTTGCTGTTATTCTCCCCATTTTTCACATGAGGATGCTGAGGCAGAGTGATTATATAACATTTCCTGGGATGCTACAGTAAAGTTAGGCGATGGAGCCAGACATTAGCCCAGGCATCCTAGCACCAGAGTCTTTTTGATGCTTTTTATAGTCAGGCAGTCTTGCCTCTCAGTGGTATAATAGATTTGACTGAAGACTTTGGACAGGGGTTGAGAAGTGTTACAGGGAGTGATGGCTTAGTAGACTGCACAGCGGAAGTCTGAAACTGCACATCGGTCATTCCTTTTATTAGAAGTCACTTGGTCTGCGTCCCTGACAGTACCAGCATGTCATCCCCACTCTCCCCTCTCAGGATCACCTCTGGGAACATTCTTATTCCTCTACTTTACAAAGCACTTCCACTCTCACCTGGCACAACCACACTACTCCTGGTCCTAAGCCCACAGGGAGGCCTCCAGTTCATGGAAACTCCCTCCATTTTGTTGTCATCATTCATTACAAATGTATGTTCCCATGTACCACTTTCCTCACGTGCACAGTCATACCTGTTGGGGATTCTTTTCCTCAGTGACCTTTGATCTTGGCTCATATTTGTCAAGACCCACAGTCCATTTTGTCAGTATTGAATTTATTGATTTATGATGAGATTATAACTTCTGAGGGAACCAGACAAATGTATCGAACAGTAGATCATTCTCTCTGTAGGAGGAGGCTGTAAGCAAGCCAGAATTCAAACATGAGACCAATTTATTGATTTTCAGTGAAAATGGTAACTGTCAATGGGCCCCTGTGTCCTTCTTCCCAGATGTTCTCTCCTGGAGGACTAATGCTGCAGAGTCAAATTATAACTAGGAGGTAGTTCAGCAAAACTGGAACTAGAATGCAAGAGTGAATTAGATTTTGAAAATCAGGACTCTGCTCGGAATCCCCAAAGCTAAAGTTGCTCTAACTCTAGACAGTGATTGAGTAAACCTGTCTGTCCTAATTTGTGGACTCTTCTTTCCTAAGGTTCAGTGACCAACAGGTGACAGCACACTTCCCCCATGTTTGTCGCTGATAAGCACGTGTTCACACCTTCCTTTAGATATTTTATAGGACATTTGGCCTGATTACTCTCATGCCTTGAGAGTCTGGGAGTCAGTCTTTCTCTTTATGGTAGCTTAATTGAATTCATTACAGATTGACTAAAATGTTATTTTTCAAGGATGATTTTTTCTTATTTTCAGATTTTTGGAGGGGATGCCTCCTTATAGACCTTATATGCTGTTCACAATAAGGAAAATAACCAAAGATACTTAGAAGAACCAAGATTCTCTGTTTTCATAGAATGCTCCTCACCTGATGCCTGATACTGTTTCCATAGTTACTACTTGCACGTGCTTTCAAGGGGTGCACAGAAACACCAGGGTGTCCTCCCTCTGCCCTCCATCTCCATTTATACACATGTATGCAGCCCAGTAGACCCAGTTTTACTGTTGTTTATGGCATTTTTGGCAAAGCCAGATGAGTTCCCATATTCCAATGGGAATTAGGGCAGGAACAGGAACACAGAACATCTGCTATTAATCGTGTTAATTCATCACAATGCATTTTCCTAGTGAGTGTGGTTGGGCAGAATGTGGTTACTCTAAAGAGTAACAAAAAATTAGAAATCGCTGTGGAGGGTATTCTGCAGACAAAATAAGGAATAGGGAAAAGATAAGTAAGCCAAATTTTGCCACAGGCTTGCACCATGCATAAAAATAGATCCTAATGAATATGTAAATAATTCAAATGACTTTAGAACATATAGTTCTATTTTCATTAATATATATGTGCCTTTATAGACCTTCAAAGGAGCATCATCCTAAAGCCAAAGGTTCTAAAAAGATTAGGGATAAAGAGAAATATGAACAATGGGCAAACTTAAGCATTGGACTTAAATTTAAATATTACATAATTCTAAGGTGAGCCTTCTTGCTTCATTAATCCATGTGCAGGTGACTTTTTCTGAGGCAGCTGAGTAGATCATTTGGAATTCCCATGTATTTGCTATCCTACTTTTGGTCTTTGTATTTGGGATAGAGTTAATGGGACAGATTCCTTCCCTCCATTTCTCCTTCTCCTGGGAGAGATCATTTTCTTGAGCCTATTTGGAATTTTTGTGTAATGGCATATTAATCAGTTTGTAATGATTTCTTGGGACTGTATGCAAGGTCCAGGAGTCCTGAGTGTCTTTGACCATCACCTCTGTTATTTCCAGAGGGGCCTGCATTATTCCAGCCTTGCTGGTCCCAGGGAGAGCTAGTCTGAGCCAAGTTTGGGGAGTGGATGTCAATTAGTGGTAGAACCTGAAATTTATCAAAGGGTCTTACAGACTAGAATAAGGCTCCCAAAAGAATAGTTTCTTAATGAAGAGATGCACATGGCACGCAATGCATCCAGGGTCAGGTGGCTCCCTCAGGTCTGTGGCAGAGATCATTCTCAGCTTGGTAGCTCCCATTCAGAATCTCCTTTCCACCCAAGAAAGCATATCAAATTGCAAGTAGGTGAGTGAGACTGGGATAGACCTAAATTTATCTCATTTAAAAAATGTGACTCCTTTGTAGACTCCAGTATTTTATTATGTCTTGTTATGTCTTGGTGTGGTTAAAACAACTATGCTCAAAAGAGGCATTGGGGGGAGACTGCAGATAGGGATGTTGCTCAGCAGCAGGCCATCAGAGAAAGTCCAGAGAGGTGGGCATTTGATGTCAGGTGTGTACTGGTCACCCCCAAGTACATGGGGGCAGGAAGGGTGGGGAAAAAGCTATAGATAGTGAACAAAACCCCATCAAAGAATAAAGGATGATTTGGGTGCTTACTGTGGCACTTTAATATAGTCTTTTCTCATTTCATCCTTTTCTGTCCCTGGGTGGCATTAGACTCATTTTACATTTTAGAAAACTCAAGCTCAGAGAGTTGTAATGCCTCATTTAAGTTCACTAAGCTGTTAGAGACAGAGTCAGGTTTAAACCCATTTCTTTTGTTCTTTCCATCATGTCAGAGCTGCCTGCTTACTTCGTAGCAAGTAGCAAGAATACAACTAAAGTAAATGGGGTCAGGGGAGAATAGTAGTTACAGGAATTCTTGAAGGGGGGAGTGCAGCAGGAATCCAGTCTCAAAAGCTGTAGACATCTCGGTATCTAGGAAGGAGCTAGGGATTGACAGAGGGCGTAATCAAAGACAGATGCCAGCACTGGTCCTCAGGCTTCTCGTAGGCAGAAAGTGGCTCAGGTTGGGTGAATGGGCATCCCAGGATTTGATCCCCAATTGACTCCAGCAAGGATGTCATGTGCCTGTTTTTTGTTTTTGTTTTTGTTTTGTCACAGTGCTGTACATTACAGCCCCAAGATTTATTTATATTAGAACTGGAGTTTGTATCTTTGACCCCCTTCACTCATTCCCCATGCCCCCACACCTCTGCACACCTCTGGCAACCACCAATCTTCTCTTTGTATCTGTGAGGGTTTTATTTTTTGTTTCTTTCTTTGTTTGTTTTTTAGATTCCACATATAAGTGGGACGATGAAGTATTTGTCTTTCTCTCTCTGAGTTATTTCACTTAGCATAATGCCCTCAAGGTCCATCAGTGTCACAAATGTCAGGCTTTCCTTTCTTTAATGGATGAATCAGATTCATGCATGTAAGTGTACACACCACATGTTCTATATCTATTTGTTTATTGATGGACACTTAGGTTGTTTCCATGACTTGGCTATTGTAAATAATGTTGCAACGGACATGGCATGCAAACATCTTTTCAAGATAGTGTTTTCCTTTCCTTCAGATACGTATTCAGAAGTGGGATTGCTGGGTCATGTAGTAGTTCTGTTGTTAATTTTGAGGAACATCCATACTGATTTTCACAGTGGCTTCACCAATTTACAGTCCCACCAACAGTGCACAGCATTCTGTTTTCTCCACATCCTTGTAAAAATAATAGTCATTCTAAAAGATGTGAAGAGATATCTCATTGTGGTTTTGATTTGTATTTTCTCGATGATTAGTGGCAGTGAGCACTTCTTATGCACCTGCTGGTCACTTAGATGTATTCTTTGGAACTTATTCTTTGAAGCCTATTGTTCGTATGGGGGTTTGGTTAACTTGAGAGAGGGCTTGCGCTTGAGCTGGATCCTCTAGAAAGGGGATGATGCAGAGTGAGGAGGAACCACCAGCTCCCTAGCCTGCTAAGGTGTTTGTCCCATGGGGGACGGCTTTCTCTGGCTGGTAGGTAGGTGTAGGATGTATAACACGTCGGTGTGGCCAGCAACTGCTGCCCCCTCCTCCTGGTATGCCCTGCTCTCCTGCAGAAGCTGGGAAACTGAAAGTGCCATTTTTCCTGACTTAATGCCATCTAGACCCAGTTCAAGATGTAACTTACATTCCCCCAGTCAAATATACCATGCAGGAACTGAAGTTGGAACCAACTTGAGGGGGTGGGAGGCAAGGGATAAAGCACCCATTTGCTGATTGGTGCTGGTCTTGCCAGCCCAGTGTGCCTCCAGACCCAGCAGTCAGCAGCAGCTCCGTGTTGCCCTGGTGGCGGCTGAGAGGGTGTGTGGTCCTGGGGCCAGCATGCAGCAGTGGCTTCCTGACCGACCACTGACAGCAGTTCCGGCAGGCGGTTCTAGAGTGTTGTTCTAGGCCTCATTCTTGGAGGCCCAGACCAGAGCCTGCGTCTCCAGCTCTTCTTCCAATTTTATAAGCACCAAATTGCCTGAATTAAGATCCTTTCTGCTTCAAGTTGCTCAGTTGGTTTTTGTTATCTACAACTGCACCCTGACTACTTGGTTGAATCACTGCATGGGTGGGCCCACAGACTTTCCCTGCTCAGATTGCAAAGCAAGCAAGGCCTTGTGCTCCTAGGACTGTTTCCACCTTCCCTCCTCTTTTCCTCCTCTTCTTTCATACTTCCTTTTTTCATTCCTATTTTTAATACTGTTTTTTGGTTGTTTGTTTGTTTTACTTTGAAATAAGTTTAGACTTATTGGAAAGCTGTGAAGTCATGTCTATCAAATGGTTTGAACAAATTGGATGAAAAAATTTACAACAATATACATGTTTGTAACAGAAAATCTGAAAGCTACATCTTCCTTTCCATATTTCCCACCAAAAGAAAAGCATTTCCAAAATATTGGGGCAAGAAATAAAATCCACTTAAGAAATCCTGGGCTGGTGTCTTGCTTAGTTGGTGTATATGCTGTGTGATGAGCATATAAAAGAAGCAGGGATGTGCTTCTTGGATTACATGCCTCTACCTTGCCTCCCCCAGTGGAACTGTTTTCAGTAACAACATATATATCTCCTCACCTGAGGATTGCTTATTGATATGAGAGAGAGAGAAACATTTATGTGAGAGAGAAACATCAATGGGTTTCCTCCCGTACATCCCCAACCAGGATCAAACGCACCCAGGTATGTGCCCTGACCAGGAATTGAACCTGCAGCCTGATGTTATCACTTAGCAATGGCAGATCTGATGTCCTGATATAAACAAGTAATGACAAGAGGACACAAAAATCAGAACCTTCTGTGTGTGGTCGGGTGGATTGCACATGGGTTCTGCTGTTGTTCTGTTCTGGATCCTCTGACAACTTGAAAGAATGTAAGCAGATGTTTCCGAGGGTTTCTTAAAATGATTTCAAAACGTTTGTGTTAAAAGCTTCAGCGACAGGTCTAAGGCTTGAGCAAGGCCCAAGCAGAGTGGTGTCATAGGAAACATACTGGACTTGAAACCAGAAGATCTGGGTTTAAATCCTAGCTTTGAAATTTTAAACTTTGTTGAGTTATTTAGCAACTCTTGGCCTTGTTTTCTCGTTTGTGAAATGATAGGGATTGAATAGATCATTCTGGTGTTCTTTCTGTCTTTAAATGTCCCTCTCAATCTGTAATTTTTCAACTGTGGCTGCCACCCCGATAGCATAGGTTGCCTGATTTATCCACAGGTAATTGAGGGGCAGATCCATTGCACACACTAGGTGGGATATACTCCTGCAGCTATTGAGTTCACATCGAATCTGAAGACTCCCCCAACTCTGCTCTGATGACAAGAAGAGCCTTCATTTGTTTGAGTTCAAGCCGTAGCTTATGAGTGTTGAAATTGGCCCCCATCCACTGTTGCCCTCACAGGATACTGTATAGTGTATCCTTCATGCATTCCCTGCATCCTAGGGGGTTATTTATTCCTTTTTATTGTCATGAACCAAGGGTTTGAGATCCACGGAGGGAAGTGCTCTGCAATGGCTTCTCACCACAATTGCCAGAAGACTCAGAATGAAGATCATACTATGGAAAGTTCCACTATTTTAAGTATGGTTCTGTACTTTTTTCATTCAATAACATATTCTACAGGTATTTATTGGGTGATTCTTATGTGCTAGGCACTATGCTAAGGGATAGACAATGAACAAGGCTCTTAGTCCCTAGGCCAGAGGACAAGATAGAGGATAAATGTCAGCTTTGACCAGCAGGCACATCCTGGTGAGGTATGGGTCAAGAATAAATGATCCTGGATTTTACAGATTGAATTTAGATCCAGCCAAAAACCAAAGGCAGCTGGAAGGTACTGAAGTGAGGAGAAATAGTGCCACCCATCACTGCCTTGGTGACAAAGAGAGAGAAGTGCTAAGGATAATTATAAGATGGGAAATTCATTACACTTTGTCAGTAGAGTTGAGCCACCTCCCTCCCTCTGTATGGTCACCTGGGCTTGGTTATCTAGTGTCTGCATCACTAGGGTGGCAGGTAGGGAGGGAGATGCCAGTGTGTGGAACTGCCTTTTCTAAAATGTGTGCTGAACTATTGTGGGAGTATTAAGAAATATACTTTCTTGCAAAAGGAATCCCAAGCAGTTTAAAAGATTTACTTACTGCAAGACTTAAAGTCTTTTCACATCAAACCATACTGTGAAATTCTAAAAAAATGCTGTATTTTTTTTTAAATCATGGAGTTTCCTCCCACCCCAGTAATACTAACTCTAGGAATATATAAACTGGAAGAAGGAAAGAACAAAGTGTGTCCGATAAGTAAGTGCCAATTACTATTAGAATTTGGGTGTGGGGAGAGGGGCAGTGAAAAGCATTGAATGCACTTTAATTCCAATTATAATACTTTGGAGGTGGTGGAAATTTAGAGCTTGTATTAGGGTTCTCAACAGAAACAGAACCAATAAGATGTGCATATGTAAAGAAAGAGATTTATTGTAAGGAATTGTCTCTTGTGATTATAGAGGCTGGCAAGTCCAAAATCTGCAGAAATAATGTTCCAATTCAAATCCAGAGCCTGGAAGCTGCTGGAGAACCAGGAGGAACTGGTGCCCCAGCTCCTCAGGCAGGAAGAGCTGATGTTCCAGTTTGAAGACCTCAGGCAGGAGAGTTCTCCCTGACTTGGAGGAGAGTCAGCCTTTATTCTATTCAGGCCTTTAAGTGGTTGGGTGAGGCTCACCCACATTAGGGAGGACAATCTGCTTTACTCAGTCTATTGATTTAAATGTTAATCTCGTCTAGAGGTACCCTTACAGACAGACACACCCAGAATAATGTTTGACTGAATATCTAGGCACCCCATGTTCCCATCAAGTTGACACTTCAAATCAACTATCACAGAGCTTATCTAGTTCACAGAGGAAATGACTGGCCTTCGGTCCCATAGCTGGCCTAGGCATAGCTGCCAGATGTCAGGACCTGGATTAGAGCCCAGATCTTCCAACTCCATCTAGGGTTCTTCCCACCTGCTGCTTTAAAGGAGAACGTGTCTTCTGTGGCTCCTAAGGTATAAGGGATTAACACAACACATCTTCCTGAACCCTCAGTTTTCCCTAGCAGTTAAGAATTTAAGGTATTTCTTTATTAAAACATTGATATAATGCTTAAAATAAGTTATGAATGTTAAAGAAATGATGTACCTTTAGCTAAGCTGGAGATAATATGGGTCATAAAACTTCTCTTTCCTCTGTTCCAAGGATAACCTTGGTAAGAAATTTTGAGAATCATAGGGCTGTTGATTATATATTGCTTTTTAGGGTCCCCAGGAAAAAAGGATAGCATCCAAGGAATCTTTCCTTCTTATTCAGTCTTGGAGTCCCCTGCCCATTTCCCGTCTGTCAGGAGGAAGAACCTCCCTCACAGAGCCAGTCAGACACTTATCATCAGGGCTGTTTCCTCAGATGGCCTACTCCCCGACATATGTTATTATGTGTCACTCCCCAACTTCATGTTACTCTTGGTTGTGGACAAATTAAAAGAGTATTAAATACAATATATTTAGTACCACTTTATTGATATGGATATCCCTTCAGGACTGTACCCTAGTTTACCTTATGATAGTAGGGGTGAAGGGAAGGGGAGGAGATGAGACTCAGTCCTCAGGAATATAATTTGGTCATCACTGGAGTATCTAGTCCCAATTTTTTTTAGAAGGTCAAGCACCTACATTACCACAATGTGAGGAGGTCATAATCAGAAACTGTATGTGCCATAAAGCTAGGTAAGAATGGCTCTGAGCTTTGTAAATGGCAACCTCACCTGAGGGTTCCAGCAGGGAAATGGAGCGTTTCCTACGCCCCTGACCAAGGAAGGATACTTTCCACCTGAGAGAGCCATCCTCCAAACTGGCCAGCATCTTCTGGGTCAGGGTACGTGGTGAGGTGAGAGGTTGGGGAAGCTTGCTGAGTTGGCCAGATCAGCCCTGGGTGCTGGCAGGTGGTCTCTGAGTGTACTTCAACCATCAGAACATTATCACTTTTCTGAGTGTGTGAGCACTCTCCTTAAATAGGGAGCCATCAGGTTAAGAAAGAGGGAATTGGATACATTTTGACACATTGTGGTTAAAAAAAGTTATGCATAATGCATGAATACTTGCCTTATAAGAGCCTGTTCTTTAAAACACTCTGAAGTTCCCAAGAGTGACTCAGTGTTAGAGGGAAAGCCCTCTCTGGCTGCAGTACCTGAACTGGAAAAGGGGAGATGCACAGAGGAAACCTAGTTCTCTGGGAGGCCAATTGCATAAGAAGGAAGTGCTTTCCTTCTTAGAAGACTTCAGCATTCATGGGTTTGGGAAGGGAGGTGGGAGTGGGAGAATCTGACAAGAGAGGAACTTAGGCCACTATTAAAATAAAACAACACAAGCACATCTAATGAAGACCTGTATCTTCCTGGCATCATTATTATTTTTTTAAAATAAATGGGAGAAAAAGCTGAAAGGAAAGCATAAAGCCCTAGTAAGCACAGGAGAACTACCAAATTAGTTCTCTATGCAAACACACCTTTATATTTAGAGCAGCAACCACTCTGGGAGTGACCTTGCTCGAGGTGGCTGGCTTGGGCCCCGCCTGAGGCAGGGCTGTATATGTTAGTGTTTTCTTTGGCTTACGGAACATTAAATAATGATGGCATTGCTTTTCTGCTTTTCTCCATTTCCCAAAATGAGTGCTAATAACTTTATATAAGGAACATTACCTGTTAGTTCAGCAGTCTGGTTACATGCTCCCATTAAGAGGTACATCTCCTCAGAATGGGCAAGTATGTCATTTGGAAATGGTTTTAAATAACTGTTTACTGACTGTCAGCTAGTCTTTAGAGCACAATAGGAAACCTTGTGGGGAAACTGTGTTATAGAAGACGCGATGTGTCTCTTAGACACCTACATCTGAAAGCAGGGAGTTGAGAGGATAAATGTACTATATGAAAACAGGTATGTGTGTGTATGTGTGTAACTTGAAAATGCAAACATTATGAACAGCTAACATGTGCTGAGTACTGGCTATACACCAAAGGTGCTATTTGATTTAACTTCCACAACACTTTTGATAGTTGATGTTATCTCCATTTTAGAGATGAGGAGACTGTGGTGTTCAAGAAGCTCAGTACCTTGCTCAAGGTCACACAGGGAGCAACAACGGAGTCCAGGTGTGTTTGACTCCAGATTCCATCCCTTGAATGCTGAGGGTTTCTTCCTCTCCATAAATAAGTCAACACGGAGCAGTTTTCTGGACATTGTTCCTGTGGCTGTACATTTACAAGTTTCTTAAAATGAGGGACAGGGAAACTTGAAAGAAGTAGAGAAAGTTGAACTGATATTACAGTCTTAGTAACATCATATCTAGACAATAGTTTGAGATGATCTTTTCTTAACCCATTACTGTTTTCCTGAAGTCTGGTTCTACAAAGCGACTTCCCAGATTCAGTGAACAAGTCAGTGGAAGAGCTGGCCTTTTGACTGGGATACCAGACTCTTCCCTCTTAGGCCATTTGGCCTTTATTCTGTCCCCTCAAGAGGGGCCCTAATTATGATTTTATTCTCTCCATGGTCCATATAGCATATAGTCCATCTTCTTGCCTTATTGATTATATTTTCTATTTGTGTCTTTTTTTCTTTATTTTTAAAGTATATTTTATTGATTATGCTATTACAGTTGTCCCAATTTTCCCCCCTTTGCTCCCTTCTTCCCAATACCCCTTTCCCTAGCAATCCCACCCCCCTTAGTTCATGTCCATGGGTTGTGTATATAAGTTCTTTGACTTCACCCTTTCCTATATTATTCTTAACTTCCCCCTGTCTATTTTGTACTAACCAATTATGCTTCTTAGTCCCTGCACCATTTTCCCATTTCTCCCCCTTCCCAGCTGATAACCCTCCAAATGATCCTCATACCTATGATTCTCTTTCTGTTCTGGTTGTTTGCTTAGTTTGTTTTTGTTTTTATTTTTTAGATTCAGTTGTTGATAGTTGTGAGTTTTTTGTCATTTTAATGTTTATAGTGTTGATCTTCTTTTTATTAAATAAGCCCCTTTAACATTTCATATAATAATGGCTTGGTGATAATGAACTCATTTAGCTTTATCTTGTCTGGGAAACACTTTATCTGCCCTTCCATTCTAAATGATAGCTTTGCTGGATAGAGTAGTCTTGGTTGTAGGTCCTTGCTTTTCATCACCTTGAATACTTCTTGCCAATCCCTTCTTGCCTGCAAAGTTTCTTTTGAGAAATCAACTGATAGTCTTATAGGCACCCCTTTGTAGGTAACTCTCTTCTTTTCTCTTGCTGCTTTTAAGATTCTCTCTTTATTTTTCACCTTTGGCATTTTAATTATGATGTGTCTTGATGTGATCCTCTTTGGGTCTAGTTTGTTTGGGACTCTCTGTGCTTCCTGGACTTGTATGTCTATTTCATTCACCAAATTAGGGAAGTTTTTCTTCATTACTTTTTCATATAAAGTTTTGATTTCTTGCTCTTCCTCTTCTCCTTCTGGCACCCCTATGGTTTGGATGTTGGCATGTTTAAAGTTGTCCCAGGGGTTTCTAAGCCTCTCCTCATTTTTTTCAATTCTTTTTTCCTCATTTTTTAGTGGTTGACTATTTTTTTCTTCCTTATGTTCCAAACCATTGATTTGAACCCCGGTTTCCTTCTCTTCATCATTGGTTTTGTGTGGATTTTTCTTTGTTTCATTTAGCATAGCCTTCATTTGTTCCCTGATGCATCTGCCATACTTAAGCATATCTGTCAAGTCTGTGAGCATCTTTATCACCAGTGTTTTGAATTATATATCTGTTAGGTTGGCTATCTCTTTGTTTGTTAGTTTGGCTATCTCCTCTTCACTTAGTTCTCCCACTGGAACCTTGATCCATTACCTCTTTTGGGCCATACTTCTCTGTCTCCTCATCTTGACAGGCTCCTGTGTTTGTTTGCCTCTATGTCTTAGGTAGAGCTTTGCACCTGTTACATTGTAAGGGGTGGAGCCTTAGGTATTCATCGGTATAGGGTGATCCATTTCACCACATCGTGGCGCTGTCTGGATGAGTATTTCTTCTTTATATCTTTGTTGGACTCCCATGCAGCGTGATTTTCTGGAACTTCTGGTTGTCTCAAGTTTTGAGGTAGTTGTATTCCTTCTTAGTTGTGGAGGAAGACCCAGTGTGTCTGTCCAGGCCTCCATCTTGGCTGGAAGTCCTCTATTTGCATCTTATTTCTTCAACAAAAGTGAAAATATTCTGAGGGCAGGTTTTGTTCAACTTCTTTGTTTTTCCACAAGTTCATAGTCCAGTACTTCAAATATGTAGCTATTCAAATGTTTTGGATTTGCCCTGAATAGCCATAGAAATCTTGAGGAAGAAGAACACAGTAGCAGGAATCACAATACTTGATATCAAACTATACTACAGAGCCACTGTAATCAAAACAGTCTGGTACTGGCATAAAAACAGACATATAGATCAATGGAACAGAATAGAGAGCCCAAAAATAAACCCAGGTCTATATGGTCAGCTAATATTTGACAAAAGGGGAAGGAACATAAAATGGAGTGAGAAGAGCCTCTTCAACAAATGGTGCTGGGAGAACTGGACAGGGATATGCAAAAAAATGAAACTAGACCACCAAATTACACCACACACCAGAATAAACTCAAGATGGATAAAAGACCTAAAGGTAAACTGTGACAGCATAAAAATCCTAGAGGAAAACATATGCAGGAAAATTTCAGATATCCCACGTAGCAATATTTTCACCGATATATCTTCTAAGGCAAGAAAAATAAAGGAAAGAATAAACAAATGGGACTACATCCCAAACTAAAGAATCAGCAGAAGAAAACATCAACAAGATGAAAAGAGAACCAACTGTATGGGAAAACATATTTGCCAATGATATCTCAGAAAGAGATTGATCTCCAAAATTTATTAAGAACTTATACAACTCAACACCAAGAAGACAGACAATCCAATTAAAAAATGGGCAAAGGACCTGAACAAACACTTCTCCAAAGAGGACATACAGAGGGTCCATAGGCATATGAAAGAATGCTCAACATTGTTAGCCATCAGAGAGATGCAAATTAAAACCACAATGAGACACCACCTCACACCAGTCAGAATGGCCACCATCAACAAATCAACAAACAACTTGTGCTGGCGAGGATGCGGAGAAAAGGGAACCCTGGTGCATTGCTGGTGGGAATGCAGACTGGTGCAGCCACTATGGAAAACATTTTGGAAATTACTCAAAAAAACTAAAAATGGAACTGCCTTTTGATTCAGCAATTCCATTGCTAGGATTATACCCAAAGAATCCTGAGACATCAATTCAAAAGAACATATGCACCCCTATGTTCATAGCAGCATTATTTACAATAGCCAAGTGCTAGAAACAGCCTAAGTGCCCATCTGTAGATGAGTGTTTTAAAAAATTGTGATACATTTACATAATGGAATACTATGTAGCAGAAAGAAAGACAGAACTCCTATCATTTGTGGCAACATGGATCGAACTAGAGAGAATTATGCTTAGTGAAATAAGCCAAGCAATGAAAGACAAATACCATATGATATCACCTAATACAGGAAACTAAAGAACAACATAAACAAATGAGCAAAATAGAACTAGAGGCATGTAAACAAGAAGCAGACTAACAGTGACAAGGGGGGGTGGAAGGCAGGAAGGAAGAGGAGTAAGATGGGGAAGGGTCTAGTCAAGGAACATGTATAAATCACCCATGGACATGGACAACGGGGTGGGGATTGACTGTGGGAGAAGGGGTGGGCAGGGCGGGGGAAGCACTAGGGAAAAAAGTGGGACAACTGTAACAGAAAAACAATAAAAAGAAAAGAAAAAAGTGCTTTGGAGAAGACAGAGGTGTAGGTAAACATGACTAAAAAAAATGTTTGTGATTTGAATGTAACATTAGGCACACCATACAACTGTGCTTTCTGGGGAGTAGTGTTTCCTGACTCTGGTGCTAATGGGTGAATTATCTGGGGTCCCCATGAGCCTCACTGAGGAGCAGAGCAAGAGGACCTGAGTGCTTGCCCTATGACCCAGCTTCTAGCTGAGTAGGTGTGTGTGGTGGGCACCCAGGGAACCAGACACTGCCTTCAAGTGTGGTGTCCAAAGTGCCTAGTGACCATGGTGTCCCCTGGGGGATGTTCAAGTTATTACTTTCTCTCCTCACCTGGGTGGATTTAATCTCTAATGAGCTTTTGATTTGTAAATAGTCTGCTTATGAAGAATGATAATAAAAATGTTATTACTCCTGCATACATAGAGCTTTATATTTTCCAAAGTGTTCTCAGGAGCAGGATTTTACACACATGCAATGTATTCTTGTGAGGCCATTATTCCTCTTTTAGAGATAGGGACACCAAAGTGGGGAGAATACCTAAAAAGGAAAGAGGTGCCATCTGAGGTCAAGGAGGGATAGATGAGAAACAGCCTTTTATTGGTCTGTCCTTGGTTCTCGCTTTGCGGTCTTTGGTGAGAGTGTTTGGATCTGTAAGTCCTTTTTCTCCCTGAAACCACAGGCTGCCTTTGGGAAACCAATTTATAGTTCTGTTTCAGCCCCTTCCACCTCCATTATTAGGCTACATGTGGTTGAAAGGGCTTGGAATTAGTAGAATGCCAAGGGTGCATGTATCTGGTAACTTTTGTGCTGCTGCTTCTACTGGATGGCAACGCTAATTTGTCACAACTTATTCTGGAGAACCAAGATGTTCACACCCTTGGGTTATGTGTTTCTGTGACCAGTTTCATTCTACATCCCTTGGTGCATGTTACTGGTATCAGATTGTCCACCCACCACAAGAGCATTTCCATTTCTTTTTTAAAAAGTAGGGAAAACCCTTCACTAATGCTTGAATTAATCCATATGAGTCCTTTTTGTTTCTAAGAAACTCTGCTTCATAAGGGATCAATAAATATTTGTTAAATGTGAGGGAGACAATTATTTTTTTAACCTGTATCTCCTAGAAACTTTCTAATCCAAACAATATAATGCATTATGTGATAATGCAGGTTTTCTTTGCCCTGACACCATCCTTAATGCTACTTCTACTGCTTCTTCTAGCCCCTTCTAATCCAAAGCATTCTATTTAATCCTCACCAAATTTCTATAAAATAAGTATTATTGTTACTCTTAATACCACTTTAAAAATGAGGATACTGAGGCGCAGAAAGATTGAGTGATGTGCTGAAGTGTCAAAAGCCATGCTCCTTCACATGCCATCTCTGGCAGCTTTGAGGGATGCTTCTCAATAATGTGGACCAAGACTTGGTGCACTAGTTTGCTGTCAACTCTGTTTGTACAGAGTAACGCTGAACAAGCACATTGTGAACATGAACATTTGCTGTGGGAAGTAATTATAGTACTGAGTATAATGATAAACTGAGGCAAGTGCTCTGAAGGAGCACAGGCTATTAATGAAGACTGGGAGGTCTGGGAAGATATACTAGAATAAATGGTGCTTGGTCAAAGGCCATAGCAGCAGGGTGTATGGAACTTTTGAGCAGTGAAAGATAAGGTGGTAAGTGCAAGGTCTTGTAGGGTATAGTTGGGATTTTATGCCAAGAGCAATGGGAAGTCATTAAAGGTTTTTAGTGACTAGTATTGGGGACTTTCTCAATCAAATATGCATTTGAAGAAAAACCACTGTGATATAGAGAACAGACAGAATGGGAACTGTGGAGTGGATGGGGAGCCCATTTAGGAAGCTTTTTTAGTAGCTGGTTTAAGAAACAGTGACTTAAGTGGCAGAGGAGATGTAGAGAAATGAACAATTGAGAGAGGTAAATAGACAGAACCTGGTGATGGATGAGGCATGAAGGAGTGAGTGAGAGGTGTCGAGAAGGATGCACAACTTCTGGCTTGAAGACCTGTGTAGAAAGAGTGTCACTCATTAAGATAGGGAACTCTGGAAGTTGGTGAGGAGTAGGTTATAATTTTGGTCATAATCATGTTGCCTTTGAAGTGTCTTTGAGCCATGCTGGGGGACTTGTTAAGGAGGCATTGGTTTATAGAGTTCTGGAGTCCAAAGAATAGAGGTGGGATAGAGCCATTGGTGTGTGCAAGATAACTGGAGCAATTGGCGTAGGTGAACTTGCCCAAGGAAAGAGGATAGAGTAAGAGCCTGCCAAAAACCAACAAACAAGCACACAAAAAACTGAGAAGGAATAGCCTAGGGAGATAGGAGAAAAGCCGAGAGCATTGGGGAGACAATGTGTCAAGAAGGAGGGTGTGATTAACAGTCTCAGATACTGCAGAAAGAAAGTAAGTAACACGAAAACTGAAATTGTCCTTTGAATTTCGCAAAATGGAGGTCATTGATTACTGAAATTCATTTGGTGGAGAGATCTAGGCAAAAGTCACATTGGGAGAGGTGAGGGTAAGAATAAGAGGTAACAAAATACAAACGTAGACCCTAGACAATTTTCATGAAATCTGGCTGTGAAGGGCAAGGGGGAACTTGTGGCATTTAAGTGGGAGAGATTTGAGCATAAAGTATCCTGGGAATGATCTAGTTGAAGGGAGTGGTTGACTCTAAGAGAGAGAATAAGTGAGAATATAAAATACAAATATCTTTCTCAGAAGGCTATTATGAAAATTGAGATAACATGTAAAATTTTAAAAGCAGTTGATGTTCCCATCCTCTATGATGTTATATATTTTTATTGGATTCTTTCTAATGTTCCATCTTTTTGGTTGGAAAAATCTTAATTATTTTTATTTCATTCCCCTTTGCCATTTATTACCTTTACATAGAAAAATGATTTCTTTCAATTTTCCTCCTCTCTCATCAGTTTTTTAAAGGTTAGTATTTTTTATCATCTGCTAAGTGAACATAAACATTCTTTAGCAATCATCTTATATATTACATAAAAGTTCAGATGCCTTTATTTCTAATTGCTCTACTGTGTAATGCTCATGGAAACCTAAAATGCCTCCTTTTTCTCAGTTTTCTTTCATGGTTGTTGACATTTTTTGCACTTTATCATCCTTTTAGGACCCATCTTCTTGCAACTATCTTTGGTTATCTGAATTGATCTTATTTTTTAAAAGAAATATGAAACTTAGTAATCTTTAGAGCCAGTTTCTTTCAAAATGAATTGACCATCTTCAAGTATAGCTTGATGGTCTATGTGTGTTTGACTGCGTGTATGTTCAAATCACATGATGGCAAGTGTTTAGAGTGCTATCACAAGTGGTATTGCAAAATAAAGCTTTTCTCTGCCAGGATAAATTTTTTAAAATTCACACATCAACTCAAATATTCTTCCAGAGTTCCTTTATTTTAAAAATTAACACATTTGGTGAAATTCAATTTTTCTTAGAAAATTCTTTGAACTTTAGGTGGTAGTATTTGATACGATCGTGGGAAAAGGTCAAACACGACAGAGAAGGAGGCGTAATAAGTTGAGCTTGGAAGAAGGGTGAGAAATCATCTTCTCAGTGAGCTAACCCTGAGCTCACAGGAGCAGTGGAGGGAATAAGGGACCAGCTGTCTCCACAGCAATCAGCTTCCCCTTTCCTTGGGGTTGCCAGTCGCAGAGCCAGTTCCTCCTTCCTGGGGCTCGCAGGTGTGCTAAGGAAGTGAAGGAGCCTTTTGTGTTTATTAGAACCTGAGGCGAACTTTTTAGTCCAGGAAAGGAAGGCCTTAGAACCATCTGCCACCTACTTAGCAAGGGATAACTTGACTGGCAAACCAAGAGGAGTATCATAGAGGTGAAAAAGTTTAGATGAATTCTGGACAAAACATGTTTTCCCCCTGGACACTTGTTCAGGCAGCTAGAGGAGGACTGTCAATGTTTCAGATTGTCATGTTGTACCAGTTAAGCTGTTTGAGATGATCCGCTTTCAGTATTTATGAAAACAATGCTTGTCTTCTACCCACCAGTGCTCCAGAGAGAAAAGACAACAGGCATAGTGGGTCTGGCATTCTTCAAATAACTGAGGTTAAAAATGTGTGAATTAATAAATAAATATAACTAAAAGAATGATAATTTGCTGGTTTCTCCTCATTTCTTTTCGTGTATCATAACTTCATTTGTTATTAGCTTCCTTAGTAAGAGATAAAAGAGTTCCTCAGTGTTTGAAATTCACAATTGTCAGACACTTAGTAAAAATAGTGTGTTTATTATGATTTTCTATCAGGACTGTCTTTTTGAGGAGCAATAAACCGGGGAAAGCCCTCCTTAGGTGATGCAACAGGAGAGGGAGCATCTTTTGTTTTCAACTCCAATTTCACCTTCGGCTGTTAGAGGGATGGGGGAGAGGTATACGCACCTTGATGATCTTAAGTTGGCATCATGTTTGCCACTGGAAGCAGGGTGAAGGGCAGCCTCATATTTTGTTGTGTTTTGTAGACCTCTTTTGCATCAAAAAAGTCTGTTTTGGAGAGAGAGGACGTGGCTCAAAAAAAAAAAAAAAAAACACTTGTACATAAAACATCTGTTAAGCGAATCTCCACACACTGAGATCAAGAGAACGTGAAGAAATATGTCCTTCCAAGGACCCTTTTGCCAACTTGGAGCCTCCTTCAGAAAATAAATACAGCCAAGCTACAAGTTTCTGGTAACTTAGTTACTGAAAAATAAATTGAGCTACTTAGACCCTTGAACCTTGATTTAAAAAAAGATTTCTGAATTCTATTGCAGTGATGCAAATGAAGCCAAAGAAACTATGCAGAAAGTTTCTTTGCCCTCCTGTTAATTAATGTACCCAAAGATTCTGAAAAATGCACGAAACAGAAGCTCAGGCTTCTCAGTAGAGAGAGAGAGCAGGTCCACATGCATTTGGTTCTTTAAACACCCTAAGTGAAGATTTCTTAAGTTTCTGAATTTTCCTCTGAATGTTTCCTTCTTTGTGGCTTGGTGTGGTAGAGGCCAATTGTGTTCAGTGGCTGCTAGGTAAACTGAACTTTTCCCCATGATAGCACATCTGGACACACCTTTTCTCTTTCCTGCTAGGAATACTTAGAAGGTTTGATTGCCTTTGGTTGGTGTCTGCTGCATAGTGGGAGTACTGTTTCAGAAAAATAAGGTCCCTTTAAAATTTCATGCTTGTACTTAGACATTTCTGGTCATGTGCTACAGATGTTTTACAGTTTATTTCCAAACAGCTGCTTTTTCCCTTCTTTACTCTTTTTTTTCTTTTAAAGTAAAATTCCTCCAGAAACCTTTCAGCTCACATCCTTGGTGATGCTTTCTTAGTGGAAGCCCTGACATGCTATGCCATGCTCCCAACCAGCACCTGTTGCTATAGGCAGGCCAGTGATTTAGCAGGTTGCTGTTCTATGAGTTAGAAGTAATTTTGTGTATATGTATCAAAACTTTGTAGATTCAATGAGCCTAGAAAAGACAACCCACAGGGACAAGCAAGCTCTACCTAGACTTCGATGAGACAGCCCAGAAAGGAGAAGGAAAAGCAATGATTTATCATTTATAATGTGCACTCAGCATCAGGTAGAAAAGCCCCATGCAGGTGACTCCATTCAGGGATCTAAGGGCAAGATTTTTCTTGAGGGTATACCAATTTGATAATCTGCCCCACTTCAAATTTCACCAGCAGCTTCCAACCTTTTGCAGTGGGAAGAACAGGAATCATTAGGATCCACAAATCATCCCCAAATCTTGGTCATGGTTTTCACAGCCTTCATCATGATCCTTTTCCTAAGAGCTGCCATATGGAGCTAAATTGACTCATTTGAGTTCAGTCAGCTTTTCTTTCCTTTCCACTAATCGTCTAATAAAGATATTGGGTAGAAGTAAAAGTCCAATGGAAGTGGGCAGCATCGGGGAGGAAACAGAAGTAAGGAGTTTGGGAAATCAGTCCTTTAATAGCTAAGTGTGTATCAGCTCTCAGAAAAAGACAAGAGTGTTTATTTGTCCTTTTGCAAGTTGTACATATGCAAATACACCATCTGTGCTGAAAAATGTACACGATTTTCTGGAAGAGCCTGAGTCTGTCTAAAATGGACTTACACCTCTAAAACAGTTATCAAGTATTTAGGGATGAGGTGCTGCAGAGCCAAGAGAGTGAAAACAATCCATAAAGGCGTGTTTGGCTAGCTCTCAAAAATCTTAGACACTTGCAACACAGTCCTTGGCTCAGAAGCTGGATTTTTCCCATTCATGCACTTTTTTGACAGATGAATTGTTTCAGGCTGCAAAAGAGCTCTAAGAGGAATCTGTTAGACTCCTCACTTGGAGCAGGGATCTATTTGCTTACCATTCTGTTAGCAAAGCAATGGGCCATTTGCTTTGCCTTGTGTACCCCCAAGTTGTTATTTTTTAGCCATGGCTGCTCTGTCTGAAAGGGTCAAGGCCATACTTGACTGTGGCATATTTATGTGTTAGTTTGGAATGAAGACTCTCCATTTAGTAAATATTAGACACTGGTAGAACTTTCTGGAATTTGTATTTCTCAATGCCTATGGAATGCTTATTGCTTTCATTATAGTAATAACATGATTTCTTATCCAGAATTCTATAAATCACTTGAGCTTGACATTTCTCTTCTAGCATTCTCCCTCCTTTATACTGATTGCTGGGCTCACATTTACATTGGGTGTGATTTATCTACCATTTAGACTATTGACTATGGTCAAATAATTTTTTTCAAGTCAAAAGTCATTTTGATAAAATTATATCAGGCTAGAGTGCCTGTTTCAAGTATAGCTTCACACCACATGTGACACATGTGACCTGTTAGAAATAATAAAAACTGATAATTAACATATAGTTCCAAGATGGTTCAGCCCCTTGTTTGAGGGCAGTACTTGCGTAAGTCTGGAGTATATCTCTTGAATCAGTGGAATAACATGGAGTCTTAGGCAGCATTTTGACAGAGCTCAATCAATTAAATTTAGACCTCCAAGTATTTTTAGGTAGAGGCTCAGCAGCAATTAGTTGAGAGCATAAAGGAAAAGGAGGCATAATTTGCATCCAACATGGAAAGAACTGGAGGTTATACATCAGTCTTTCCAGCTAGACTCCATATATACTATGAGTAACTTCACCTTCAGAGAAGACACACAAGTGTATACTCCTGTATAGTGGTACAAAATAGGGAAATGATTAGTCATGTGTCCCAAATACTGTCTTCCATGTATATACTAAACAAGTATTGACTCCTTCACACATTTTTAAGCCAACAATTAAAAGATTTTTAAAAAATAAATTTGAATAGTTTTAAAGGTACACTCATGCACACGCACACATACACACACACACACACTCACAGTCTTTCCAGAAAAAGTCCAGCCATTGTTAATATAATGAGAATGGTTTACATGACATCAACGTAACCTGGAAGCCAAAGAGAGTGGGCTGGAATGCTCAGCATGAACAATGACGACTTCACGTACCAGTCAGTGGAGGCCATAAAAGCCATCGAGTGAGCATGTGTACTGTGTAGCGACTGCATTCATAATGACTGAAAAGGAATGAATCTGCATCCAATTTTTGTATTAACCTTGAATGTTCCTCCATGAAAACTATTCAGATGATTCAGAAGCCTTTCAGGGAGGATGCAATGAGGGAAGCACAAATAAAAGCATGGCACAAATGTTTCAAAGATGGTAGAGAATTTGTTGAAAGTGACCCAACAAGCAGAAGACCTGAGAATGTTGAACGTGTACAGGCTGCAATCAACAAAGATCAGTGACTGACAGATTGAGAACTAGAAGCCACCCTAGGGGTTTCAAAACCTTCTGTGTCTGAGATTTTGACACAGGATCTTGGCATGAAATATGTCGTGGCAAAATTTGTTCTGCAGCTTCTGCTATCACAGCAGAAGGAACATTGTGCTGCAGATGCTGATGACTTGTTTAAAACCATTTCCAGTGAATCAGATTTCCTCAGGAAGGTCATAACCAGAGATGGATGGTAGGTCTATGGCGATGATTCAGAAACAAAAGCCCAAGTGTCCTGATGGAAGTCTCCTGATTCTCCAAATCCGAAGAAGGCATGGCAAATTTGCACTAAGATTAAGACCACATTAACTGTGCTTTTGATTGGGGAAATATTGTCCATCACAAGTACACCCCTTTAGGCTAAATAATTAATAAGAAGTACTACCTCAATGTTCTTCATTGGTTGAGAGATGCAATATGACAAAAATGGTCACAGCTATGGGCAACTGGTGATTGGCAGCTTTATTATGACAGCCTGCCCATTCACGTATCAGGTCTTGTACAAAGATTTTTGGCGAAACATCAAATCACCCAGGTGAATCAGCCCCACTACAGCCCAGACTTGGTGCCCTGCAACTTTTGGCTTTTCCCAAAACTAAAAACATCTTTGAAAGGGAGGAGATTTCAGACCATCAGTGAGATCCAAGAAAATATGACGGGACAGATGATGGCGATTCCAACAAAGGATTTTGCAGAGTGTTTTGAACAGTGGAAGAGACACTGGGAGAACTGTGTGAGGCCTCAAGGTGCCTACACTGAAGGGGACTGAGATGTCATTGATCTATGTACAGTGTTTCTTGTATCTTCCTCAAAAAATGTCTCTTTTTCACATTACGTGGTAGGCTACCTTCTGGACAGACTATGTGTATATATATATATATATATTTTTTTTTTTCCTTTAAATATTTTTCATCAGAATGTTGAATTTGTGGGTTTTTATATTTGGAAAATGTCCACCATATGTATATATGTATAAAAGGAATGGTGGCAGAACCAGTTCTCATTATAGAACAAATCAAGTAAATCAGAAGTGTTTCCTGTGTTTTTCACTTTAAATAAACATGTTAACATGTATCTCCAACCATCTGACTTCTGAATTGAAACTCTAAAATATGTACACCAGAAAGGCAAAGGCCTTGCAGTGAATTTGTCACCTGGTGGAAATAAGGCCCTTGCCTCCTACTTACTATATCATATAGCTATTTTTTTTTTTAAGAGAAGTGTTCTGTTCTTTGCTCTCCCAGTCTCTTCCTCAGGAATGCATTCTTGAATTACTCCTTATATTTGGCACCTGGACCTCCGCTGCCTTGCGGCATACCTCTTCAGGGGAAAGGCTAAGGGAGTAAACCCTGACAGAAAATCCGGAGCCGGAGTCCCTAAGGCGGTTTGACGTTGTAGTCAACACCGGCAACTCCTGCGGCGCACCTGAAGCCAAGCTGTATTGACTCCGTCTTTCCCTTGGACCCTTCAGCTGCGAAGAGAGGCGGGGTCTGCTGCATGGGCAACAGCAGACCCTCCATATCACCCTGCCCAGGCTCTGTAGCTTCAGCTTCACTGGAGAGGACACTCCAGCGTCATCTCAAGATGTCGATTCAACACGGGAGGAGACAGATACCGTGTCACTCCCGAGTTGGACTGCACAGCCATTCTCGGCAGTGCAGATAGACTCTTAAGAAGCTACACCATCATCTCTCAAGACGGACGGCTGCCGACGATTTGGCACCTGGAGATTTTTACACCCCTGTCATGTGCTTTGAGATTCAGGAGGGGAGAGAAGCAAGGGGAGGTATGAGAGGAGAACTAGCATAATCTTAGGCTGATCAGTTTTAGTAAAGAATTCCCATGGAAACAGGTTCTGGAAATATAATCTACTTTAAAAAACCATCCACATTCATGCCCCCTCCAGAAAAATCCTTGTCACTCCCCAGGGGTTTGTGGACCCTGGTTGGGAGATTCTTGATTTTGAGTGTATGACTCTTAGCAGGCATAGTGTAGAGGGAAAGGTCAAGGAAGAGGGTCTCCAAAGAAATTGTGAAAAATAAGAATTAAAGTATCTGAAGAGCAGATGGAAGTTTAAAAATGGGTAGAAAAATGCAAGGAAGAATGTGACCCATGGGACTGTCATTCACATGGATCCTTGAACTGAAAATGTGTAGATAATGTTAAACGGGGAGCAGACAGACAGGCTGGCAAATGCTCTATGAATATCATGGAGAACGGGTAACAAGCTCCTAAGAGGCCAGTTCCAAAGTGTCCTGATAACTTCCTTTCTGGAAGTGTTCTGGGCTGGTAATCATTTCCCAGCTTGTAGGATTGCTTGGAGACTCTCCCTGGCTGGCCTTTTCAAAATGACACTTCTATCTTCAAGATTAAGTAGGCTTTTTACAGCCTCTGATGACCCTGGCCAGTCTATGGTGGGCCTCACTAGGCCCAGAGGCCACTGCTTTTCACACCCTCTGACTGTCCCAGGAGTGGGGGCTGCTGGACTGGCCCTCATCCTGCATCCTGAGCCACTTTCTCAGGGTTGTTAGTGCTGGTCAGCATCCCTCAGGGTTTGTCGAGTTTTCACTTGGGCCATTCCCTTTGTCAATTCTCCTGAGCGATATCCTGTGTTCCAGAAGCCTCTTGTGTTCTACCAATTGCTGCAGCCAAGTTTCTGAACCTGTGCCACTTGTTTTGATGTTGGCTCAGGAACGTGCACACACACAGCTGTTTTTACAGGGGTGTGTGCATCTGTGCATGTGTGTTTATTCCAGTTTGTTTTCAAGTATTTTCTTCACATGGCCCCCTTCCTTCTGCCCCTTTGACTTTGTGAGAATTTTTCTAGCATCTGGCAGAGAGTGTATGTCCACAGTGTTGGCAAATTTTGTTATTGTTCATCATGGTTCTCAAGGTCTTTGTAGTAAAAAGAAGACACAATGAAACAAAACCCACTGAGTTCTTCTCTTAATGCATGTGAGAGGTTACTACATTTCCAAACACATCTTCCTGTAGGTTTTCCCACCACCACATGTTTAAGCTTCTCGAAAAGAGCATCTGTTCCTCCTTTCTGCTTGTCACATAGAAGAGCTCTAAATCCTTTTGTCATGCCAATTTCAGCTCCTCCTGCCTCCTCAAATCTACTCATCTTCCTCTTCACAGGTTCAAACCCACCCTTTCTGCAGGCTGCTTTCCTGAGCACTTAACTATGCTTATATCTGTCTGTTTGCCACCGGAAACCGCCCTTGACCTCCTCCTCCTTCAGCACATACTCGTCTCCCTCCTCCCCTGCCCAGCCAAAATTCCTGAAAGTGTTGTCAACAGTCACACTTCCTTCCATACTTCTTTCCCTCACCTACCACCTCAGCAGGCCATCCCTCATCCAAGGTGGGGGGTGGGGGAGTGGGGATTATTTGTGCCTGGGGGTGGCAAAGTCTGATTTTCTCTCTTAAAATTTTGTGCGCTTTACAATATCCCAGCACAAATAGAATCACATCTTGTTCCTGATTACCTGACCGACTTCATCGACCTTGGACCATTGTGAAGTAGATGCAGTATCTCCCCTGTGTGCTTACTTCATTGTCACCATGTCAGGGAGACAGCTCTGTGATGCCCTCTTTGCTTCATCTTCCCTCCTCTGGGAAGCATCATCTTCCCTGGCTTCTGTGCTGCCCCATTCTTAGCTTTCCTCTGCAGTTTCTGGCTCCTGGCCTCTCTCTCTCTGTCATGTTCACAGACTGCTTCAGTGTTCAAGCCCTTCAGGCCCTCTGGCCTCTGTGCCTCTCTCTGCTCCTTGGGGCAATTGTACCTTCTCCTAGGGCTTCAATTCTCTCTCTCTCTCCAGACCCACCCCCCTCCAACTATTCTCTGAAAATTACTACTTGAAAGTCCCAACAATCTTTCAAATTCAACATACAGGAATCTGATTTCATCATGTCCCTCCAGCCTACCACTCTTTCTGTGTTCCCTGTTCAATGAGTGGCATCAACATACACTCAGCTTCCTAAGCCAACAGAAAGGACATTATTTCAGTTTTTTTTTGCTTGTCTTCCACCTACCCATTTCAATTACCAAATCATATCAGTTCTACCTCCTTAATATGTCTCACATATATATACTTATTTTATCCTTCATCTCTTACCTAGACATCAATACCCTAGGAGACTTCCTTAACTAACCAGAACAACTGAGGTTCTTGTATCAGTCAGAGAAGCAGCACCAGTAGGATGGATGGATGGATGGAAATTTACTTTAAGGAATTGCCTCATGCAGTTGTGGGGGCTGCTAGTTCCAAATCTGTACAGCAGGTCAGCAGGTTACACACTCAGGCAGGAGTCGATGTTGTAGTCTTGAGGCAGAATTTCTTCTTTCCTGAGACACCTGAGTTTTTGCTCTTAAGGCCTTCAACTGATTGGAGCCCCCTCTCTCACATTCTCGATGGCAGTCTTCTTTACTTAAAGCTGCTGATTGTAGATATTGACCGCCTCTACAAGACACCTTCATAGCAACACCTAGGTTACTGTTTCGTTAAATAACTGGATATTATAGTTTAGCTGAGTTGATACAAAAAGCTAACCATCACAGTTCTCCTTCTGGGTGGATGTTTCCATACCACATAGATTCCTAGAATAGATTCCACTGTATTAAACTGGGCTGTGTGCTCCTCTGTGTCTCTGCTGGACTGTGGGCAGGCATTGTATATTGTCCACCTAACCTAATGCCTGCATAAAATAGGAATACTAGACACATACTACACACATCCATACGCACTCACACTCATACACACACTGACACACCCATTCATACATACATATGTAGTAGTGATTGAAGGAACAAATGTTTATTTCTCAGTCTCTTTGTTTTCATGGATGGCCTATGGGAAGCAACATCCCAACAAGGCAGTACCAGTAAAAAATGACATTTGGCAGCAGTGGGTAGTTGCCAGGAAGGGAACAACATTTCAATATCCCATACTACCAACATTCCAAGATTTACCGGAGCCTAGGCCTGGATCCAACAACAACCAACAAAACTGCAAAAGAGAAAAATGAAGAAAAGATCAGTCACATTGCAGATAAATATTCTCATACTCAAGAGACTCATAATAATAACTACTATTTATTATCTACCATATAACATGTGCTCAAAAATGGTTACATGTAACAGTGCAGATGGAGAGCAGGAGACAAATTCAAAGGATACAGGGAGTCAGACTGGTGGGACTTATTAGTAATTGGAAAGGGAAAGGGAGAGTAGGGAGTGAGGTATTGAAGACGACTCCAGGCAACTGTTTTGGCTACATGCGTGGAAGGTGGTGCCTTTAAACAAAAGAATGAGGAGTATTAGGTTTCTCCAGAGAAACTTAACCAATAGGAGACACACACACACACACACACACGCACAATGTATGTATACATACACCTGGGGTTTATATATTTACATACATTTGTATATTATGTGTTTATATATAATAAATAATCACTTTACATTATATATAAATTAAAGGAGATATATTACGAGGAACTGGTTCATACAATTATGGAGGCCGAGCAGTCCCATGATCTGTAAGCTGGAGACTCAGGAAAGCTGGTCCAAGGTCAGGGAAAAATGAGATGTCCCATCTTACATAATCAGGAGGAAAAGAGGTGAACTTCCCTTGCCTCCACCTTTTGTTCTCTTTAGGACCTCAACAAACTGGATCCTGCACACTCATATTGGGAAGGACAATCTGCTTTACTGAGTCCACAGATTCAAATGCTAATCCCATCCAGACACCCTCAGAAGCAATGTTTATTCTGGGCACTTCATGGTCTGTTAAGTTGACACAACATTATTTATCAGGAGGAGGAACAGTAGACTTTGGGGGAAAGATTATGAATTCGGTTGTCAATATGTTGAGAGGTACCCTTGGGAATATCCAATAAGCAGTTGGAATCAGGTCTATAATTTGTAAGAAAGATCAAGGCCAAGGTGTTAGATTTGGAGTCTACAGCATGGAAGAATAGTTGCCACCATAGAATGGACGTGATTACTCCAGGAGAGTACCTAGGACGAAGTGAAGTCGTTCCTGGGATAGTCTAGGGTACAAGTAGAAGAAGAGGATCCTGGGAACGACACTAAACAGAATCAGAAATGCATGGGATCCCCCAAATAAAGGAGGCACACCTTGACAGAGGAGGACAATGGGATCATAAAGTCACATTCTGCAGTGGTCTTTAAAGGAGAAGACAGAGGAGTGCCAGCTGGGTTGCCAATGGGGAGCTCACCGGTGGCTGGAGGGAGGAAAGTTTTGGCAAAGTTACTGAGGATGAAGCCCAGCTGCAGCCATTGGGGCTGCAGAGAAGTTCCTTCTGTGTCTGGTGGAAAAAGAATGTTATTTTCACCTGGTTCCCAACATTGTTGCATTAAGGCATGTTAAATAACATGGTTCCCTTACTCAGATGTGAATATTAGTTCTGGGCTTTGTCTTGATGCCAGAATAGCTTAGCTAATTTTTCCTAAATTCTTAGTTATATCCTGGACAGTTTCTCCAGAGAAAATAAAATGGTGTGTGTGTCAAATGTCTTCACTTTTATGGGGTCTAGAATTCATAGTGAAGAAGTTTTTATTTTGCCAGAAAAACTAATACCTACAAAATAATAGTTTTCTTTTTACTGATTTACTTTTAGTATAATCAGTACATAGTGGAATTTATTTCCACTTTATACATTATTTACTCTGTAAGAAAATTAATAGCAAACTTTTTTTTTAATAAAAGAAGTTTGCTGGATTCACAATTGAACCTAATTTTTATATTTTTTAAGTTAATGAAATAATCTTCTTATTCTCAGTTCATAACTACCCAAATCTTTCTGAGTTAATGGTTCTGTTTTCCAGATAACAGCACAGTCTTAAGTCATAAACAGAACTCCAAGTAATTATTTTTGTCATGTGAGTTGGGGCTTATTTTTATTATGTATCAATTTAAATTATAAAATGCTGAACTTAAGTATCCTGTTCAAAGAATACATACTTTCTTAAGTACTATCTATTCATAATATGCTTCAGTGCAGACTAACAAATCCAATAATGAGGACAATTTGGTAAAGCAATAGGAAACTTTGCAGTAACTACAACAAATATACATCATCATACTCTTTGTGGAGATGACACACTGGAAATTGCAGGTGGTGCTTATTTTTAAATGTATGCTCTATTTAATGTGTCCCTAAGTTCTCATTCTCCACAATAAATCTATCCCAGGCAGCACCCCCTCTTTCATCCATCGTACAAAATGCAGGCTGTTACAAATCCCAAGCAATGAAGTGTATAGTTGCTTCAACTTTGTCTTGGCATGTAAAGCTAAAGAACTAATATTCTAAGAGGTGATGTATTTTAATCCTAATAAGCACCTAAGAATTCATTGAGTGAAAAGTTAAGGTTAGCAATCGACCTTGGCAAATTGATGCTTATAAATTATTTCAATGTGAAATTGTGTTTTAGGTGAGAAACAAGAGTGGGTGTTGAGAGGGAGTAATAAACCATCAAACTTCAAATGGTGACATGTCATCACACCACTGTACTCGTTGGACACTATTCACAAGCATACCTTTGATTTATTTTTCTCACTGGGTCTGTAAATCTCTTTCTTGGAGTACAAACTGCATGAATAGTAAGTTCCATGTGCCAAGGGATTGCTTGGTTCATCTCTCAGACTTCAACTCTATTAATAAGAGCAACAAAAAAGTGGATTGACACAAACTTTAGGGAACCCCAAAGTGAAAAAAAAAAATGTTTAGTCTCCACTTTTTTGTTTTATGTGTATTTCTTTTTTACTAAATGATCTTCTGTGACAATTTGTTCCCTCATGATGTTTTGAGAAATGTAGATACTAGCAGTTGAAAAAAATGAGACATGTCAGTTGCTCCATTCTTCCCCTGGAACAGGGTGACTTCTGCTTGCTGTTGTACTGTGGGACTTGTGCTTCTCTATCATTCTTTCCTTTAAGCTAAATATGCCTCTAGAAACTCTAGTAGTCTAAGCTCAGTCTCTTAGCTGCCTTGTTGGGTTGAGTGAAGTACTAAGGAGACCAAGTCTTAGATTTAATAATGACAAAAATCACCCTATGTTACAGAGTACATTTATCTCTGTAGAGTCAATTAGCGTTCTTATAATTAAGGGCACAAATTATACCTTTAGACCAAGTCAGCCAAGTCTTTACCATGACTCACAAAGTAGAACTTGATATAAGACCAGACGGTTGAGGACTCCAGGCTCAGCAGGAACCACAGAGTGAGTCTTGGTCTGTTTGGGCTGTTATAGCATTATACCATAGACCTGGTGGCTTATAAACAACATAAATTTATTCCTTGCAGTTCTGGAGGCTGGAAAGTTCAAGATCAAGTCACCAGCAGATCTGAAATTTGGTGAGAGTCTGCTTCCTATTTCACAGACAGCCATCTTTTCATGGTGCCCTCAAGTGGCAGGAGGGGAAAGGGATCTCTTTATGAGGCCACTGGTCCCATTAAAGAGGGCTCCAGCCTCATGACCCAATCGCTTCCCAAAGGCCCACCTCCTAATATCATCACATTGGGGTTTAGGGTTTGAGCATGAATTTGGAGGAACACAAACATTCATAGATTACCTAAGTCATTTTTTTTTTCCACCTTATAGACAAAGACCTGAGGCCCAAGGAGGTCAAGTCCCTGTTTGCAGTCACACAGCCTTTTAGAGATGGTTCTGGATTACCACTTTTCAGACCATTTCTTTCCTGGTCCATTGTGCACAGATATCTGAGCAAATATCCCATATCATAGTTGGAAGCAAGCAAAAACTCCAGTTTGGTGTTTGTATTCCACATGGTTTTTGTCTTTTGTTCTTAACAGTCTATGTTTTCAGTCCCATTTGTCTTGAGAGTGAGGATGCAGATATTCCTCCCATGCTCATGCCCTGAGCACAGCTGTGTGCCACACACTAGGCCAAGGACAGGAGTGCAGGGACACACTGCACACCTGTTAATACAAAATACGTCTAAAGGTTCTGGTGCTCTCTCCCGCCCCCACCACATGTCATCTAAGGAAGATGAGCTATAAAATAATTCCCTTAGATTCAGACATTATAATAATTAGCCTCAGCTCAGGTACCAGAGAAGCCCCCAGTAGAATTAGAGGTGCCCTTTATTTCACAGATTCCATGGCAAGATGCCAGAGTGATATAGGCAAACTGGGAACATGGTCACCAATGGGCTTTCTGGCAGGCCTGGGGAGATTGGATCATCTCATTACATCATTTTTAATTATTACCTCTTGACCTCACTCGCTCACTTTCTCTCACCACATCATGTACTGATTTTAATTGGTCAGTAGTCTCAGAGTGACAAGCTTACTCGAACTTTCCAACATAGAGCATGAAAACTTCGGCTACTGTGAATTCCAAGGCTTTGCATGGTGAAATCTGGCAAGGACTCCAAAGGAGGCAGAAAGGAGAGAGCAGCTTATTTAACAGAATAACCTCATTTTAAGGCCTGAGTGCCAAGCTAATTTGTTAAAATTACTGCACTCAGTTTTCAATTATCCATTTCAAGGATTATTTATATTGTGGATTTTCAATGGTCACCAAGTCTCAGCCAATCAAAGCAGGGGGTCAGGGTCAGATGCTAAATCAGTAATTGTATATAAAGAGAATTCAGAAAACTGCCAGTAACATGGATTAATTCAGGGAAGGCCTGTTGAAATTAGTGGATAGATTAAAGTTATGTTGTTCTTTTCCAAAGAAAGGCTATTTGATTTTAGCTGAATGTCATTGTGCAAGTTATTTAACTCTTCTGGGCCTCAGGTTTTCCCTGTAAATGAGGATAGACCAAGATGAATTTTAAGGTCTCTTCCAGTGCCAACACCCTGTAAGCATAAGATCATTGCTTTAAAATACCTGTAATAACTGGTAATAAGCTAATAATCATTCCAACCAATCAGCTTACTTTAGTCATGACTTACAGTTGACAATCGCACCAGCCCAAAACTACCTTTCCTGATTTATAGTAATAGTGTTTGTGAAAAAAAAATATTTACAGGGTTTAAAAGCATATAATCTTATAATCTTTAAAACTTGAAAGGAGCTTTGGCTTTAATTCCTACCCCCATTAACTTGTTGAGCTTGCTTTCTTGCATAGGTGTCATTTACGTTTGCTCAAAGACCCATTGCTTATTGATTGATAAGTGCAAATGGAGAGGGTCACATACCAACAAGTAAGCAAACATTCTAAATTAACAAAGTCTTGAGTTGATGAGGTTCTAATACATGATGCTTTTTGAGTTTTTCTGTTGTTTATATTATCTTTATCAGTATGTCTTATCCTGAGTTGAATGTTATTACAATGAAGGAAGGGGATTGTGTGTGTGAGTTTGTGTGTGATCTAAAAGTGGCTACCTTACCATATGATTTCTTCCCTCCTCACATGACCACCTCCAAACATGTCACATAGACTGCTATTCTTTATCTCAGATAAAGGCTATAAAAAGAGATAATCCTTATCTTTTCTACCTCACAAGTAGTTGAGACAAATGAGATAATAAATATGAACATTCTTTTAACTTTTAAGAGAGCTTTTAAATATAGACTTAAAAAAATTATCTTAGAGAGTCAAATAATTCCAATGGGAAACTTTGTAGATAATAATGTCCTTAAAATATTACATTTGATCTCACATTTCCCCACATATTGGCCTTCACCTTCAGAGCTCAAATGTCTCACAGAATATGAAACATTTATATCTTGAAAAAGCTCTGCCTCTGCCCTTCTCCCTGACCCCAGTTCTGGGAAGCTCAGTGTAGCCACATCTGGATGGAGGGACCTCTTTGTTCTCTTCTTACTAGGTTCTAGGAGTTCAGTAGTAGCTCCCCTACTAACTAAATACATTTTCTTTTACTTTAGGGCTTGGGGGTAAAATTATATATTTGTTTAGTTATTTTTTTGGTTTCTTTATTGTTCCATTTTGTTTCTACATTTATCAGTATAGTGGACATATTTATTGAAATGACTATTTTATAAATAAGTTATCAAACTGATTCAATAAAACTTCATTAATTAAAAAAATTATATTTTGTTAACATTTTCTAGTGCCAGTGATTCCTTTTATAAAAATATTTACAGTAGTCTCTCTCTATATTGTGGTTCACTTATCGTGGCCTCACTGTATCGCGGGACTTTTAAAAATATTATATTATTTATCACGGGATTTTCACTATATCGCTGGATTTTGCGGTACTGTATACATATTTATACATGTTGTATTTATGATTTTAATGATTTTTGTCTAAAAATTTTCAAAAAATATAATAAATGATTCTAATATTAAAAGAATATTAAGTCAAAATAAAATACTGCACACTGTTTATAGTATGTATTTTTTTTTTTTGTGGATGAACACATACATTACACTGAAAACGAGAGTACACTCGAGCTCGTTTGCCTACGTGAGATTGTACACGGCACACGATTGGCTGATTGATGGAAGGCAATCAACCAGAGCACTGTCTTGTGTATCCTGGGTGCTGACTGGCTCAGTAACCGTAGCATCAGTATGTCTGCTATTCCACACTGTGAGCATATGTTCATCATCTTGCCTTGTCCACTTCACTCCTACCTTCGATCGCTCTGCGTAGTTTTGCTCTGCAGTGTTGTGTTTTGTGAAAATTTCCTTAAAGACTGAATTTGTTTCAAGCCCTATGATGCCACCCAAATGTTCTGCATCCTCTAAGGATTCTGGCAGTGAACCCAAGTGCCAGAGGAAGATGCTTACCATAAAAGAGAAGGTGGAACTTCTCAACATGTAGAAGGAAGGGAGAAGCTATGCGTCTGTTGACTGCCATTATGGGATCAACGAGTCTACAGTTCGCTATATAAAGAAGGATGAGAAGAATATCAGGTCTACGGCATCAGTGACTTTCAACAAAACAGCAAAGAGGATGATTACTTCCCGCAACAAGATCATTGTGAAGATGGAGTCTTCATTAGCTGTGTGGATAAATAATTGCAGAAAAAAGAATATCTCGCTGGTTACAAACACCATTGGGACAAATGCCAAGCAACTGTATGACTGTTTAGCAGCAAAAAGGGATGATCACAATGGTGATGAGAATGAAGAAGAGGACGATGATGACAATGCTGAAGCAGGACCTTCAAGTGCTTCTCCAACCAGACCAACCCCATGCAGTGCTGGTTTGACAAATTCAAGAAACACTTTGGACTCAAGAGCATTTCTCTGCATGGAGAGGCTGCCTCTGCAGATAAAGCTGGAGCTGAGGAGTATGTGAACAACACATTCAAAGACATCATCGAGGAAGGAGGCTATAAGCCTGAACAAGTTTTCAACATGGATGAAACAGGCTTATTCTGGAAACGGATGCCATCTCGCACTTTCATTATGAAGGAAGAAGCAAAAGACTCTGGTTTTAAGACCCAAAAAGATAGTGTAACTTTAATCATGTGTGGGAATGCTGCAGGCTTTATGATAAAGCCAGGGCTTATTTATAAGTCCAAGAACCCAAGGGCCCTAAAAAACAAAAATAAGAATGTGTTGCTCATGTACTGGATGCACAACCCTAAGGCTTGGATCACAAAACTCCTCACGACTGATTGGTTTCATCAATGTTTTATCCAAGAGGTTAAGGTTTATGTGGCAGAGAAAGGCTTTGATTTCAAAGTACTTCTGATAATGGGCAGTGCTGGAGGCCATGCTGTCAACCTGACATATGATGGCGTCCAGATAGACTTCCTGCCACCAAATACCATATTGCTCATTCAGCCAATGGATTAAGGGTTATTCATGCTTTTAAGGTGCTCTATGCCCGAAACGCCGTGCAAAACCTTGTTGGAGCTATGGACTCGAATGAAGACTTCTCGCTAAAGGCACACTGGCATGAGTATGCAATTGCATTGTGTCTCCAAAATATTCAAAAGGCCATAAAGGAGATGAAGAGTGAGACTTTGAATGCCAGCTGGAAAAAATTGTGTCCAGAAGTGGTCCATGATTACAAGGGATTCTCTCCTGATGAAATCCATCACTGTGGGGTGGATAAGGAGGGCTTCAGTGACATGACTACTGAAGACATAAATAGCCTGATCAATGTGCACTCTCAACCATTGAAAGACGAAGACCTGAAGGAGCTGACTAAGTCAGCAAGTGAAGAAGAGGATGAGGAACAAGACAAACAACTGATTGAAGAAGAGGAGGAGGTTGGCCTAATACTTGGTCGTCTTGCAACCACGGTCAGAATGGCCAAAGAACTTCAACGAGTGGCTGAAGAACGGGACCCCCATATGGTTTGTTCGTTGCAGTTTGCAAATTTAATTGACAGTGCCACGTCAGTTTACAAAAACATTCTCAATCAGAAGAAGGAGCAGCGCCAGCACCTCCCCATAACTATGTTCATCACTCAAACGAAGAGGATGGTTATGCTTATGCCTTTAGCGGAAGTAGAAGTTATGGACGAGGCCGAAGATACTACTGCACCACCTGAAGAGGCGCCTGATGAAGTGGTGCCTTTACAAGAGCTGTAATGCTCTTCTTTGCTGTGCAGTATATTCATCTCATCTTCATCACCTTCATCGTCATCAGTACCGCACAGCTAATTCATCATCTTCATCATTCAAGTTGTAGTATACTTCACTGGTGAGTACCCATATAAAATTTTACAGTACTGTATATGTATGTTGTTAAAGTTACTTAAGTTTAAGAGTGTAGGATATGTTCAAGAACGTAAGTAGTGTTTATAAAAGTGTGGAAAAGGTTAATAAGAGAGTGGGAAAGGTTAGTAAGGGAATAGGAATGGTTTATAAGTGTGTGGGAAGGGTTTATAAAGCCTTAAAATATATATAAATACTAAAATAAATGTAAGGTTCCTACTTAGCGGATTTTCACCTATCATGGGGGGAGGGGGGCGGTCTAGAATGTAATACCCGTGATAAGTGAAAGAATACTGTATTTATTTATTTTTAGAGAGAGGGGGAAGGTGGGAGAGAAACATTAATGTGCAGAAGAAACATTGATTGGTTGTCTTGTACATGCCTTGACCAGGGACCAAACATGCAACCCAGGCATGTGCCCTGACCCAGAATTCAACTTGTGACCTTTTGCTTTGTGGGATGTTGCCCAACCAACTGAGCCACACCAGTCAGGGCTAGTTTCAGTGATTCTTTACCTGAACTGGTCAGGTTGGGTGTTTTGGTTGTGGCCATAAAATAAAACAAATCAAAGGTGGGCCACAAATTCTTAACCTTAGCCTTGACTCCAATCAGTTGAACTGTTCAGTCCCAACCATGTCTATTTCAGTTTCAGAGAAAAGGGTCAGCTTGCCTCAGTTTGGAAGGAGCTATAAAGCTATTCAGAATTGAGACTCTTCTCATTTGGCTGCTTAATTTGGAAGAAGAAATGTGTCTCTGTTTTAGAATGTAGTAATGAAGGCAAAGATGATGAAGCACAATATTTCTAAACTGATGACCCCTCCCATACAAATAGATTGTATTCATTCTGGTAGCTTAGCATTAACTTTTTAATAGAGTATTTATTAAATCACACAGTAGCCTCTGAAAAACTTTCTTGCAGAATTTTCAAACTGCTTTGTTTATTGTTTTCTTGAAGACCAGGCCTCTTATTTTTGGCATCACCTGATACTATTGGGCTTAAACTCAGCTCTTTATCGTTGGGCAGTGACACACTGAGAAATTCAGTTAAGAAGCACCTGCCTTGACTGACGCTAGGGCTAGACGCTGCCAGGCTAGACCTGAATATGTCCTTAAGAGTAAACCCAGGTGAATAGGAAATCATTTCCTCTGGTCAACACTGAGCTCTGAGATCCACAGCTATCAAATGTTGAGGTCCAGGACAATTGGATGTTGCCAAGTCATGCTTTGCCCTCAGACTTGGCCTCTCCCACAGTCTCAGGTGGTTTCATGAAATAGTTCAGGGACTGAAGAGGTCTGTCCAGATAACAGAGCAGTGTCAGAGGAAATATTTTCCCTTCACATTTCCCTCCCAGTTGGGAGATGTATGCCAAACTGGGGTGGGTGGGGAGCTCAGGTGGCTTGCAGAATACAGCATGAATACAGATGCCTTCTGTATCTCTGCAAGGTTTATGGAGAACTTAGGCACAGGAATGACTTTCATGAATTAGTGGGCTCTGAATTAGCATGCATAGCAGATGTGGCTCTGTTAGCAACCTGACTGATATTTAGCAAGATGTGATGCAGTTGGTTCTATAGTAGAAATAATGAATAAGGTCAGCTTAATCTAGGTCAGGAAGACAGATGTACTGCTCAGAAATCTGTAGAAGGACCTTTCTGTTGGGGTTATATGGAATACCCTTAACCAGACAGAGATCCAGAGGTTAGATTCTCAACAGCTTCCTGAACACAGAGGACCTGCCAACAGGCCATTTAGAAGGCATTTGAAAGAGTTCTCAAGAGATCTTCAGCTTGAATGAGAACCTTAATTAACCAGTTAATTTACTACCTAATTCAGCTTATCTCTTATTATCAAGAAAAAGCTGTATTATTTATAGATACTTTGTTTTTCTAATTTTATTTGTTGATTTTTAAAGAGAGAGAGAGAGAGACAGAGACAGAGACAGAGACATCGATTTGCTGTTCCACCTGTTTATGCATTCACTGGTTGATTCCTGTATGTGCCCTAACGGGAGATTGAACCTGCAACCTTGGCTTGTTGGCAAGATGCTCTATCCAACTGAGCTACCCAGCCAGGGTACAGATACTTTGGACTTAAAAGAAAATTGTGATTAATAGGCCCAATGGAAGGAGTGTCTTATTTGAAGTTCTCATTCACTCAATCAATACATATTGAGCAGCTCTGTGTTCTTGGCACTAGCTATGCAGTTGTGAATCCAACAGATATGTCCCTGTTCTCCTGCAGTCTGTTTGATTCATATGATGGAGTGTTGTTCAGAGACTAAGGATAACCCTGATAGTTGATTTTTCTCAAACACTGGTTTCCAGGGGTTGTAATATTTACAAGCAAGAGCTTTTCACATGGTAGTCAAAACTAATGGAATAGGCACAACATTCAGCATGACTCTGGATTTATGGCCTGGCTGAGTTAGAAGAATACTATTTGATAAGCTCGAATTAGACCTCCCATTGGGGAGAGGAAAGGAAAGGACAGTGACTTGATCAACAGAGAAGGTGCAGCCATAGATATGCCTCTTCTGAGCAGGTTGCTAAAAGGAACGTGACCTTGAATGGACTGAGACTTCTCTTTTGGATTAACATCTGACAAAAAACATCACTGTGATTTCTTCACCTTTCCAGATGGTGAGACTGCATAGACCTGGGGACTGCCTGGCATTCTGGCTTAGAGAACAGAATCTGTAGAGGAAAAGTGGTCTAGGCATTCAGATTATTCATTCACCAGATACTCACTGAGTGCCTGCTTCAGGCTAGACACTGCCAGGTGCTGGGATACAACAGAAGATAAGAGAGACATAGTCCCTACACTGATGAGCCTTCTTTTCTGAGGGAGACAAACTAAAACCAAGTGATCAGAATATGAATAAAATCACCTCAAGCTATGATGGGTGCTAGGAAAGAGAAATATTGAGGCTTGAAAGGGAAAATAAGACTTTGGATGGGGTCATCCTGAGCAGGTCCCTGCATCTGAGAAGGTGTGTAGAGAACTGAAGAATGGGGAGGACCTGCCTTGTGAGGAGCCAAGGAAGAGCATCATAGGCAAAGGGAACAGCAGGTACACATGTCCCATGGCAGGCGACCCTGGCTGGTTCAAGTGGTTCAAGTGTGGTAAGATCAGTGGTGAAGGGGAAGAGGTGGGTTAGGCTGTGCAAAGAGACAGTAGCCAGATTGTCCAGGACTTTGGATTGCCTGAAAAAAAAATTTGGATTGTTTTGAGCTGGTATCCACTAACGTGTCTGAATACATATGTGACACAATCCTAGATGCCACTATGAGATTATGGTCTCTGAGGATTGCTACACCACACGAAAATCCCAATTATCTTCCAACTAGCACTGAATGTGTCCTTCAAATTGTCTTGTCTTTCATTTCTTCCCTCATGCAAATTAAGGTCCAAGCTAGCATCAACCTCTACTCTCTGCAATCACCTACCTCAAGCCTTTGTCCATGCCATTATCTCCATCTCCAGAAAACTCACCCCACTTCAAGGCTCAGTTCGCATGGCATCCTCTTCACAATGCCTTTCTTTCATAGTTTTCCCCGCCCAGATTGATCTCCCTTCTTCATCAGCACTTTGTAACTTATGAATACCACTATATTTGTTAATTTTAAAATGTACCCACCCCTCACATTTAACTTCTGAATTAGGTTGTGCCTAACAGTTGATAGTATATCATAGTTTAGTTGGCAGTGCTTTAGCAGTTGTATAACTGAATATTGTGTCTTACAATCAGTGGCGTCTTAGATGGGATGAAATATGGTAATCAGTCTACCAAATACTCTTGTAATCAATATAATTGCATTTTCCTGTCCTGAAACAAGGGCTCTGAGCTGAGGAACCACATGGTAGCCCATTTTATATCCCAAAGTAGACTCACTTGGTGCTCCACAATGAATTAAAATGAGAGAAAAATATGTAGGAAACAATAAGGAATTTACTCTTACTAGATCTGAGGGAGTAAATTGAAGCATTATAAGAGATGGAAATGTCTAGAATGGTGTGGGTGACCAGTTTAGTAGCACACCCAAATGCCAAGCTAAAGACCTGGCATCTCCTCTTTAGGATTATCTTAGGCCACAAGTTAGATGCAAAGTCATTGTTATGAATTGACTTCTTATGTCCTCACAAAAGTCATATGTTGGAATATTTTACCCTAATGCAATGCTATTAGCAGGTGGGGTCTTTGGGAAATAATTAGGGTTGGATGAGGTCGGGTGGGTGGAGCTCTCATGAATGGGATTAGTGCGCTTTTAAAAGGCACTGAAGAGCTTGCTTCTCCCTTCTGCTGTATGAGGTTACTTTGAAAGATGGTTTCACATGAACAAGGAAGTAGGCTTTCACCAGACCTAGTGTCTTGACCTTGGATTTCCCTACAGAACTATGAGAAATAAATTTCTGTTGTCTATAGGCCACCCAGTCTATGGAGTTTTTGTTATAGCAGCCCCAAATTAAAACAGCCATTGAGATAGAAAATTAAAGCCAGGGTATATGAAAAACTAAAGGGGGGGATTTAATTGCCTTTCTTTTGATTTTAACCCTCTTATGATCATTTTTTTCATGATTCTCCCAGTTACAACATTGCAGATTAAAAAAAAAGCTTACCTCCTTTTGCCACTAGTCATATTGCTATGAAAACTGGTTTTCAACACACCCTTTCATTTTTCCTTTGCTTTTGTCTTTATTACAGTATTTCCTCACTTATCATGGGTACTGTATTACATTCTAGAGCCCCCCATGATAAGTGAAAATCCGTGAAGTAGGAACCTTACATTTATTTTAGTATTTATATATATTTTAAGGCTTTATAAACCCTTCCCACACACTTATAAACCATTCCTAGTCCCTTATTAACCTTTTCCACACTTTTATAAACACTACTTATGTTCTTAAACATATTTTACACTCTTAAACCTACATAACTTTAACAACATACATATACAGTACTGCAAAATCCTGCGATATAGCGAAAAATCCACGATAAATAATTAAATATAATATTTTTAAAAATCCCTCAATACAGTGAGGCCGTGATAAGCGAACCGCGATATAGAGAGGGACTACTGTATTCAGTAGATATCCTAATCTTATACATAGTGAATAGCAGGACAGAATTTTCAGGCAGCTCTATGATGATCAGGACCAGTTACCCTAGTCCTTTATGTAAACGATTAATTTTACATTCAACCCGAACTTCAGTGGGGATAAAGATTTTAGAATCCAAAGATACTTGGGTAATGCTGGAAGTCTCTTCTTCTCTTTCCATATTACTGGGAAATTCATTCATTCATTCATTCATTTGGCAAACATTTAGGGCTTTCTGTGCAGCAGTTACTATGCTGTGATCAGAAAATACACAAATAAAGATGTGCACCTTTCCTTCAAGCAGCTTCTTCTATTCTAAACACAAAGAGTTGGTTATTAGGTTACTTATCTGGTGACAGGGAGAGAAATCATAACTAGGACATATTATTAGACATGTATGGTCAATTGTCTATACTGGATTGGTTTAAATTAGGTGCTTTCCATGACTGGACTAGGTGATTTAAAAAATATTTTTCATCTTTTCCTTTGGCAGATTTTTAGTGTATAAAAACTAGCCATTACCCAGAAATATTGTTTCCTGTCTCTGCCAACCTAATGCTTGTAAACTCATTTTCACATTGTACCAGAGGGATAAAATCTTTCATAGAAAGTATATTTTTATTAATTTTGAAGCACTTTTATTGTTCAAATTATAGTACTATTTATGTAACACTGTTATTAATATACTGTACTTTTTTCTTTTCCTATTTTAATTTTTTGTCTTTGGTCTTGAGCAGCAGTTTTCAAACTTTTTTTATCTCATGGCATGCATAAACTAATGACTAAAATTTTGCAGCAAATAAAAATAGATATAATTTTGATTCATTCACACTGAACAGCTATTGTTGTGTTGACTGTTGTCATTTTTTAATTTGACAATCTAAGGGAAAGAGGTCGGTGCCCCTGACTAAACAGCCAGGTATGGCATACTTGAAAAATTCTTGTGGCACACTGGTTGAAAATTGCTGGTTTAATAGAGTCATTAGATCTAATAGATGAAGACCAAAGCAGAAGCTCAGGACTCCACCGAAGTCTTTCCCATGTAAAAGACCTTTGTTGGTCATCTCATCTGTCGTCCTTCCAGAGGGGACACACTAATCCCCAAGCTCACCGTCAATACCTTACACGATGTGAAATTCATAAATGTTAACTTTTGGGTTACAAATTACACCCTGACACACAGGTATGAGCAGTGAATTGTGTCTATTCAACACACAAGATTATTATCTTGGTTACAGTCATTTTAGAGTGTAGAATGAAAATTGTGTCTTTTTAATTTGAGACACTGTCAGATTCATTTAAAGAACCAAGTCTGACTTGCTGTCTTATTTTAATGGTTTAGGATAGATGGAATTTTAATTGTATAGTGCATCAGATACTCTAGAAGAAAACCAGATCTATCCCCATTAGAGTTTTGTAGAGGTTTCAAGTTACAGGAATGAATGTGAATCAATGAGACCGTATTTCATTATGACCAGGGAAAACAAACAGTGTTAATACTTGGTTCAAGAACTTTTCAGATTTAGGAAACACTTGTAGGACAATGTAAGGCAAAATAAGCCCCACAAAGAGCATTTTGAGGGTCAGTAGAGATCATAAAGGATTCTAACACAGAAGTCACAAGGCCATTAAAATCTTAAAGACTCCCAATGTGCAAAATGTCCCAAGGAGACTTCCCACACTAAGTGAGGTCGCCATGGAAGGCACATTTGAGTCTGTTTATCTCCAGTTGGAATGGCACATGACTACAGTCACATTTAGTTTCATTACTGTTGAAGTGTGAAGTGTCAACTTGGAAAGAATGCAGCCTTCCACACATAGGGTTGCTGCTTTCTGGGACGTGGGGTCAGCAATGTGGCTGGATGCTTTTTAGGGGATTAATATCTAAAATGTTTTTTACAAAGCCTGCTTCACACACCAAGTTAACCACTTGATGGCAGCCTCCCAGAAGCCCCAGGAACATGAGGCAAGTGCTGGCTGCTCTCTGGATTTCAGCACCCAGAGGGCTTCCCTTCTCCATCTCCCATGGGGGAACAGGATCTTCAAATGAGGGTGACACGGGCATTGCTGTCTAATCCAGCTTGATGAAATAAATTTCTATTATAGTGATTACTTCTTAGCCTGGGTAGGCAGCCTACAAGTTACATTCCCTTTGTCCATGTCTAAATTGCTAACCAGGTGATTTCTTTGTGTACAACCATCTCTATAATCCCTTAAATTCTCACTGTGAAAATTTTATGTAACTTTTCTCATATGTAAATTATAACTTTTCCTCCCTCTAGTCAGATTTTTGACTTGCAAATGTATGGCTTTTGTGGTTGTGCAAATGCATTCCATTGGCTCTTGATAATTTTCTCTGATTCTAAGAAACATACATTTTTACTGGTCCTGCCTGCTTAAAAAGAAAGTGATTTAAATAAAGGGAGTATGTCAGAGAGCAGTCTATAGATAATTTTTAGTATAAACTTTCTTAGTTATTTTTCTTAGTTACAATATATTAATGAAATTAATATTTTCCACTTAACAATCCAGCTTATGAAACTGTGATTGAATTACTAAATGTTTAAAAGAATTATAGCTTATAATGAAAGTTTCATGCTTTATCAAGAGGCTGATTCATCTAGTGTGGTTAGGCAGGTAGGAAAGGAAAAACTTCATGTATCACAGGATGGGAATGGATTGGCTAACACTCCCCTCTTCGGTTTAAATCATACCATTGAATTTAAAGTTGCCCCTAGTCTTAATAAATTCCTGATGAGAGGATTCCGCTACCTCTCTGCCATCCCATTTCAATAGTTGACAACTCTCTAAGCATCTTATCTTAGTACCTTTTGCTTCAGTTTCTTAGTTGTCATTCACTCTTACAAACCTCTTATGTAATGCTCTCCTAGTGATTCTCACTGAGGGAGAGAATGATGCTGCACAGGGACCTTATATCACCTGTTCCAACTCCACCCTTATTTACAATATATTAATGAAATTAATATTTTAGCAATGTTTCTCAATGTGTGGTTTACAAATCAGCACATCAGTGTCTCTTGGAAATTTGTTAGACATGTACATTTTGGACACTGCCACAGACCTACTAAATCAGAAACTGGGGCAGGGCGGGGGTGGGGGGGCAGCGGCTGGTGATTTGTAGTTTAACTGACCCTCCAGGTGATTTTGATGCATGCTAAAATTGAGAATCCTTCCTATGTAGGGTGCTGGGGAGAGATGGTCACAAAAGGGAGAGGATCAGTCAAACCATCCAATGAGAGCAAGTTGCCTTCTTCCTCCATCACAATGCACATGCATCTTGAGACAATCACAAAATGCAGCCCTGCTATGCCTCCATGCCTGTGAATGATCCCCCAGGTCTTTTTTGTGTTACTAACCTAAAGTCTTTAAATATTAAAATAGAAAATAAGTATGCATATACAGGATTGATTGCACTTATAATTAAAGTCAGCTTGTACTTTTGGTTGGTAGAAGACAAATTGCTATGAAATCTGAACATTTGCTGATAGATGGGTGGAGAAGCATTTCTGAAATAGACCTATTAGCCGTGCACATTTCATTGACCATAAACTGCTCGTTGCCTCTTGGATGGGGTGGAGATGGGGGTTGCATTGTAAACTTATCAAAACCAATTGCTTGGAATTTGTGCTGCAGTTAACTTCTCAAGACTGTAAATTCTGAGTTGTCCATTTAAAACTTGGGACGTGGAGGTCTAAAGAAGATTTTGACAGTTCTTCAAATACCCTTCTTTCTTCCTTTCCAGCAGGTACTGAAGGTGTCAGATTTTATTTACCTCAAAAGAGTAAACCAGGCAAATGTTCAACTACTGTGATCAGAAGCATCCATTTCCTGTTAGCACTTCTGAGCCTTGAGACTCCTGAGAACTTGTGATCATAGGCAAATTTAGAGCTCATTTTTCCCAGTACGGTGCATTCACAAGGGTCCTGCTTCTTTCAATGGGTGTATAGTACAGAAATGTATCCCTCTTAATGTCTACGTTGATAAATATTTAATAACAATGGCTTAAACATCCTTTAAAAACTTTGGCTTGAGTGTGTTTAAGTGGAACTCTGGTAGCTTTTTTGCAACCTGTAATAAACTCATTGGAATGACTAGGAAATAGCTATCATATGTTTCTGGAACCTTCCTTGGGCCCGTGGCCAGAAAATAGCTGTTGTTCAAGGAGTTAATGGTATCCAAACCTTATTTATGTTTGTGTGATTAGGGATGTGAGGATGTGCCTCTTGCATTCAGTTCAGGTTTGTGAAAGATTAGTTGTTCTAAACAGAAATGGAAGAACAGCCCTGAAGAATTGGAAAAGGAATGTGTAGCATGAACAACTGGTTTTTTTTTTCCTTTTTTTCCTGTGTGTGGCTATGGAGAGGCAGAAAGGGATGAAATGCGGTTTAAAAATTAAATGCAGACTAACTGCTCTCCTTTTCTGAGAAATGCCAGAAAACATTTAATCCAGAAGATACTCCTGACCATTAACCTCATTCCACCCACCACCATTCAGTGGAAATCTTCAGTCTTTGTAAAATAGACTGACATGGTTATTACCGCAAATGTTATTTGTTTTGGGTTTTTTTTTTTAGGGTTTAAAGCCCAATGGGTGAACAGTGTGTGATCGTTTAGAATTTGTACTATATTCTGTAAGTCTTGTAGGGAAATAAAACATCAAAGATAGAAAAACCAAATCTGATCATGAAAATCTATTGATTTACTTCTCTAAAATCTTTTACACTGTGAGATCACTTATTCATGTATTTGTTCATTACTTACTTTATGTAAAGCTAAAAGGTTTAGTCCAAAGTTTATAAGTCATTTAAAAATATATATGTAAGTACGTTTATGTATCCATCTGTAAAAATATCCCAAGTTTGATCTTACTTCTTGGTTAATCGTATGTATTGGTATTAAAATACATCCAGGATGGGACAAAAGTAGATTTACAGTTGTGAATAAGCGAAACACAGAGTTTACTGTAGTATTTATTAATGATTGTATTATTTTCCATAAGAGCAACTGTAAACTTACTCTTGCCCCACCCTGTACACTTATTTGGCTCACTGAAGAATAAGAATTAAACATTTTCTCCATGCCAGGTAGTCTATCTTTTGCACAAATAGAAAAATGGTTCCACTGAAGTTGTGTTTTACTCAAAATTAAAAAAGAAAATCTACATAGCATTGTGGAATTCTTCAAGCTTCAAGTGGTAATCGAGTATAACTTAGTGTACAGGTGAGCCCACTGAGGCCCGGTAAGCTCAGCGCCGGCGACTGTCCCGAGGCTGCAGGGCTTAGATGGAATAGCCTAGCATCAGGCCACGTGCTTCCCTCAGGGTAAATGCTTGATCTGCACCGCTCTTCTGCGGCCACTGACTTGGTTCCAGACTCTCGTACAGGATTTAATGACTAAAACAATAAGTAAAAGAAATTGAAAGTCCCTGTCCTTGGGTAGCTCACAGTGTTTATATTTGTCTTAGATTCTTCTTCCACAAACGTGACAAACCAGAAGCTTATGAAGTGTGAAAATTACCCAGAGGATCTGTTAGAAAGATTATTTTCTGAAGGACTCATTAAACTTAGTAGTTGCACTCAGTGCAGATAGACACTTAAGAAGCTACACCATCGTCTCTCGAGACGGACGGCTGCCGACGACGACGATTTTACTGAAAGTGTTTATTCTTGAGAGAAGGGAAACCTCAAAGTATATGAGAGATGCAACTGTTGCCTTACCTCTCTACTGCCTGAGCCAACATTGATTCTTGGGGACAAGGGTTTTGAGATGAAAGGTCCTTCCTTTGTGTCCCACAGGGATAGTAACGTATGGAGTATGCTGGGACTAGAATTTTAACCCATGCTTTGGAACCCTGGGTCTGCAGTGTAGCCCCCGCTTTGTTGTATCTTTCACCTGATTGGAAAACACCATGTCCAGAGCTGAAAAGCGCTCTGTTAACCTCAGTGCAGATCACATTTGCTGACTAAAGAGTCACCTTTACTAACCTGACCAGGCTCTTGCTAAACAGGATCAAAGGTCAGTACCTAAACAGGACTGCTATCTCCTTGAGAAGGCACGCACCTGTCACTGTGTCCATCACAGGCTCTTGACACCTCCCCAGTCCACCCCTCTCAGTTACTATAGCAATGATTCCTGAGTGAGCAGACGTACCCCCACACCCACCCCACTTGCTCTTGTTCCCACAAATTCAGGACATGCCCTCCTCACCCTCCTTGGTGTTTAGGTGCTCAGCATTCCTGGCTTCTGAAGGGGCATGAACTAGGGGTCCTCCGGGTTGACCCACAAGGGTCAAGATCAGGGTATTTGTCACATCGTGGCAGGGGAAATGTTGGTTTGAAGGACAAAATGACAGGAGGAAGAAATCAATGGTAGAAGAGAAAATGGAAGAAGAGTATTTGGGAGGAAGGTCTCATTTGTAGGAATAACTGTTGGCCTGGTAACTAGTTGCCATGGGGATGGGCCCCCTGTCAGGGCAAATGTATATCCCCTTGAGAGAAGCTTTTTCAGCTGGCGTTGCTGACCCACTGTCTAACTGAAACAACTTGATTAAGGAGACTTTGTTTATAAAGCACTCTGTGTTCTGAAGTAGGGCCTTAGTTCAGGGTACTATTCTTCTCTGCTATTTCATTTGACTGTAACAGGAGGAGTTTTGCGCATGCAACACAGGGTATAATTTGACCTAATTGATTCCAGGCCTCATCATTGTCTCACTAACATCATCCCCCCACCCCCTTTATTAAATTCACATGGGTTCTCTTTTCCTGCAGTGAAACTTTTCCACTGAAACTCTTGCAGAGGCGAGAACTCTATCTATAGATAACTTCTGTAATAGAAGCACCTAATTTTCTCTTTGGGCAGTAAAAGCCCTTTATAGTGAAAATATTTATGTTTTTGTTTTAAAATTGGGCTTCTTAACTAAGTGAAAAATGTATACATGAAAATTACTGCTCTGCAAATGGTTATAAGAGAAGAGGGTAGAGCCTCTCATCTGAGCTTTGTGTCAACACAGGCAGGTGTTCAAATGGAGCAAACAGGGTGGGGGGAGCAAATCAAGGACTGCGATTCCAAACTCAACATTGATTTAGTTGTTTTGGGTTAGGGTTGGGTTAGATCAAGGCCTGGTACATTTTATATACTTTGATAGAACTGTGTTATAATTGGACTGAGAAACTGGAAGGACTTTAGGGAAAGAAAATAAGTGAATCTGTTTGCTTGTTCTCAGGACTGATAGTGAATTCATTCCAGATAGCAAGTATCCATTTTAAACTTTTAATCTAATGAAAAGTTCCCTTTTATTTGCTTAAAGAACACTATTCATTCCAGTTCTATGGACAATGGGCTGAACCTCAGATGCATTTTAAAACTCAGTAGTGTTTAGGCAACAGAGAAATTTACAAAATAAGCCATTACAAACTAGAAGAAAATATAGGTGATTATTTAACTGGTCTCTAAATAGAGAAATGCATTCTAGCTATAAAGTAATAGAAGACTGTATAATGTGTGTGTGTGTATGTGTGTATCCCTTACACATATATGCAAGGAAATATATACCTATATATTAGACATAAAAAATTTTAAACCCACTTATGTAAAAATAAAAATGAAATATAAACAAAATTAAGCAAACAAAATATAAACAAAAAGCAAACAAATACAGTCATGATAGTAACCCTGTGGTGTAACTTGCATGTATGATAGCCAACAAATATGACAAAGAACTATTCTTATTTTGTGATGAACCATATACATCATGAAGAAAAATAATAAAATCAAATTTTAAATATTCAAAAGATGGGAAAAACATTGAGAAAGAAATATAAATATCTACAGTGTATTTTCAACAACTCATCTTTCACAGAAGGACGTGGCATCCAGAAGATCTTAATACCATGCAGTTTGTATATTCCTGGTTTGTTTTCTTTACTCTAACCCAGTTCCTCATTTTTCTCCTGCTGTATGATTTGATTTTGTAGGCTACCTCAAATGCATTTTGGAATGACATGGGTTTTAAGTAAATCATTATGTAAAAATATTCTTTAAAATGCTTATGGGTATTTTATCGCATTTCTCCATGATTTATCTTTGGAATTCCCTTGATTCTGAATACCTGTGTTAGAAACAGTGGTTGTATGAAGAGGCAGCTAAACAATGACTCTTCACTCCTGCTGCCCCTCTTGTCATTTCCTTTTCTCTACTCCACCCAGGGTTCACAATGAAAACCCAGCTGTTTTTGTTTGGTGGCACCACCTGGTGGCCAGTTTTGGGGGACTCCAGCTATTTTGATTCTTCCTCACAAGCAACAGGTAGCTTCTAGATGCCAGGACCAGGACACTAATTCAGTCCTCCCACTGACTTTCTGAGCTTGTATTATCATCTCCATTTACAAAGGGATTAAGTTGCTTGCCAAACTGATGATAGAATAAAGCTAAAATTTGAATCCAAGTCAGCATATTAATTTTCTATTGCTACATACCAAATTATGACAAACCTAAGGGCTTAAAACAATATATCCATTTGTTAGCTCACTGTTCTGTAGGTCAGAAGTGTGGAGAGCTTGGCTAGGTGCTCTTCTCATGGTCTCACAAGGCTGAAATCAAGATATTATAAGCCACACTGGCCTCTTATCTGAAAGCTCTGGAGAAAAAAACCACCTTGAAGCTCATTCGGGTTTTTGCAAGAATTCAGTTCCTTGTGGTTGTAGGACTGATGCTCTCATTTTCTTGCTGGCTGTTAGCCAGGGCTGCCCTCAGATTTTAGAAGCTGTCCATATTCCTCAACAGGTGGTTCCCCTCCATCTTCAGAGCAGCAAAGGCACCTTCCACCTGGAATCTCTTTGATTTCCTTTTCTGCCACCAGCCAGAGAAAACTCTGCTTTTAAAGGGCTCCTGGGATTACATCAGGCCCACATTTATAATCTTCTTATTGATGAACTCAAAATCAACTCTTTAGTAACCATACTTACATTTGCAGAATACCCTTTACCTTGTAATATAATTAGAGCATGATATCTCTTCCTACTTACAGACCTAGGGATCAGGGCACAAAATCTTAGGAATCATTTAAAAGATTTGCCTGCCACAGGCAAATGTCAAAAACTCTTAACTTCTCTTCATCCTTAGGTGGTATTTATTTTATTCCCCATTTCCGTCTTTCTGTTATTTACTAGCTTCTGTTATTCTTTAGTTGTATTTCAGGATTTTTAAATTCTTTCACATAAAGCACACATATACTCTATCCTTATCCTTTGTCACCAAGTCTGAATTCTTCACTAGCAACCATAGGGAGTCCTCCTTGCCTTTCTCTTCCTCTCACTGTAGTATCTCACTTTTTCTTTGGACCATGAGAGGAGACATGTAGTGGTCTGAGGCTCAGAAGGTCCAGTCTGTCCATAAAGAAAGAATGTGGCTTGATCTCTTAGTGTCTTGGTTTCCTTAGCTGGCAATAACTAAGTCTCTTGAAACCTGTTTGGGGTATATAATGAACTTATCCAAAATTTTAAAAATATTTAAATTATGTAGTACCAAGCTCCTAAGTCACCTTTTTCAAGACTGTCTTGGTTTTCTCCTGCCAAGCAATTAGAGCCTTGACGCGAAATGCTTCCTGGATGGAAGCTGTAGACTCCAGATCTGCACCAAGTCCTGTGGCACCAAAACACTGATGAATGTGGCTGTATGGCAGCCACCTGTATGCATGCAGAATAGCAGAGAACTTACTTTGATGTGAAAATATCTGCACTGGAATCCTGTCTCTGATACTGATAAGCTTTAGGAATTAGGGCATGTTTCTCATCAGTAAATTTGAATAATATTGGACATTGCAAAAAATGAATTAGTTGTCTATAAAGAGCCTGTCACTGCTTGGCATAGTAAATATTCAATAAATAATAGCTGTTATTACTTTTGCTGCTAAGTGTTAATGGTGGCAATAGCAATAGTCTTGGTTAAAAATATATTGTAATGAAAATATTCTAGAGGTTACAATGATCATAGAAGGATCATAAATTAATATTATATTTTCAAAAATAGAGATTACACACTATAATAGACTGTTTAAGAATGGAGGAAAATGGTCTACTTCATTCCTATTATAATTAACAATGAACCAAGATATGCTTAGTATTAACAGTTCCTTTGTCTCCACTTGCTGGACTTCCTAATACAAAAATAGAACAAGAGAAAATAGAATACAGTAGCATAGAAATAGTCGTTCTGGCTGGAAACCAAGTACTTGGCAGGAGTATTTTACTAATCATTTGTATATTGAGATGGCTTAAGCTGTGCTCGCTAGCAAAATGGTTATAGTGTGACTTTGTAGCACTTCAGGATGAGGTTATGCTTTTGTGTTAGAGTGTCTGTCATAGTGAGGACCCGTCCATTAGCAGGATGGAAAATTGCTAGGAAGGCTTGTGTGTATATTTTCCTGACAAATATTGAAAAAGAAGAGGAAATTGTGGGAAAAGGGAGAAATAAGTTGAAGAGTTGGCGGAAGAGAGTGGTGTTTACATTTATATAACACCTGGGTCCTTTTACCTTTAATCCTCTAAACAATCCACAGAATAGATGTTTCCCCATTTTAAAGGTAAGCAACTCAAAGGTCACACTGATTGATAAGCGATAGAGCTGAATTTATCCCATATCTGTCTGACCACAAAACCCACGTGTTTTCCCACTGGTGTGACTTTGGATTCTAGTCCAAAGTGAAATTCATAATTAGGAAAGTGTTAATACATTCAGCCATGATAACTCTGGAGGGGTAGGTGAGGTTAAAGCAACATTTAAGGGAATGGGATATGTCCCAGTTAAAGTCCTATCCACGATTATATTTTCTGTTCATGCTGATCCTTATTTTAGACTAATTAAACCAGGAGGACTAGTTCAACTTGATTAAATTGCATTATTAGCACATCAGAGTGTATAGTTCATTTGTTTTGGTGGTGTTTGTTGTTGGTTTCACATTTTTCCATTAGTATCAGGTTTTACTACAGAGGTTATAGATTCGGTTAAAAAAGAAAATCCACTATAACATTAAGAGAAAAATACTATAGAATGACACATAAGCAAAAAGTTATTGCTCCAATATGTGTAATTCCAGTTATTAGCTGATTGGCTTTTTTATTACGGTAATACTTCAATTACTAAGATCAGATCCTTTAGTTAATCAGGACTGTCTATTATTCTGAACTGTACTTAGAGAAGAAAGAGCCAAACTCAGAAACAAAAGTCCCTACATCCCCATCACCATTTCACTCTGGAGAAAACTTTCAGGTAGGTCGTTAGCCAGGGATTTTCTCTAATTTGAAAATAATGCGTTGCCTTTGAACTTTTATATGTGTTAATAATCTCTCTCTCTCTCTCTCTTTTTTTTTTTTTTTTTTTTTTGGTGAGGCAGATAGGCACTTGCTGTTGTCATCCTCAGGTCTTCCAGTCTTTTAAAGTTCTTTCAACTAGAAGACACTGTTTCCTTCCTTCCTCAGTGGACACTGCTATTGACATTCTACAGGGGCCTCAGTCACTAAAGAATGATGTATTATAGTGTATTTACTAAGGCAGAAAACTGCCTCATGTTTTAAAGCTGAATTAAAAGTGTTTTTGTTTTTTGTTTTAATTTTATGTGCTCTTCAGCTGACTAGAATATCAGATTATCCCAAACATTGCTGTAATGATAGTAATGTAGTGTGGGGATGAATGGGCTTTGGAAATCATCTTGTCCAGCCACCTCACATGGCAAAGTGAGAAAATGCAGGTCCAGAAGGTCAACTGTTTGCCTCCCATTCCTCAGCCAGCCAGTCCCTCCCAGTGGGATGTCTCTCACTGGGACATAACATGGTGGGTAATCACATTATGGCTCTAACAGGTGAACATGTTTAGATCATGTCTCTAAGCCCACACATTGCTTTTTTAGCACATTTATAATTGGACTGTTGCCTCGGAAAATTTTCAAAAAGCATTAACTAGACTAAATCCATGGCTTAGACTGTTTTTGTTCTGCTGATTTTTCTCAGAATTTCCAAAATACAAAGAATTGCAATAGATCGAAAATAAGCAAATACATACAAATTAGGGCAAGAAAAGCTTCTCAGATTTCCTAATCTCACTGATGTAGAAGAATAAAAAGCATTCCTAAATGTTTCTTTTTTTATGTAAGACAAGAATGGCAACATCGTGTTCACTTTATACTTTTGGGACATTTTATATTTGGCTGAAGGGAATTGGGGGAAAAAATAGAAGAGATTTTGGAATCTTTAATACTCTCTGTAGAATTATGTTATTTAACTCCCTACCACCACTTGTGGGATATTTCAGCACTTGTAATTGTGAGCCTCCTGAACTTGCCAGCAGCTGTAGGCAATAAGTGACATCTTTATGTAAGTTGCACATTGTCAACATACACAGTGGAGCGGGCTCTTTATTGTTGCTGGTGCTTTAAGAGGTTTCCTTTCATGTAGACAAACACTGTCTATGATTCAACACTAATCACAGCCAGCCTCTAAGGGAAGTGCTCTTGCTGGCTGGGTTGCAGTCACACAGAGCCAGAGAATACCTCATCCCAGGCTGGGGGGCCTGGAACCCTGCTCCATATCACTTGTTCTCAGGGTGAACAGGGATGTGGCTGCTCAAGCTCTTCAGGACCACACCACAGACAGCTGTCAGTGTCTTCCCAGGTCAGAGGTCATTTGTAGATGTGTTAATATAAAAAAAAGAAAAACGCCATCATGATCTGGGGAAGACGAACCTTTTAATGAGCTCATGATTTCATTTTATAACAACATAAACATGTGAAATTGACAAGATGGTCTTCTCAGATTTAAGAGAGGGATATTCCATGTCCTTGTCCAACAGTTGAAAGACACGAGACCATGAGTAATTAGAGGAAGAAACATCATTCGTAATGACAAGGTGACTTGTGAGAATTGGCTGCAGAAGAAAATAGGGAAAGAATGGGACCAGCTGTGACCAAGAACATACATAAGCATGTGTGTGTGAGTCTCTAGGTGTGCATGTGTGAGTATCTAGTGACTATGTGTGATTTTGTGTGTACATGTGTGACTCTAATCGGGCACTTTCTGGAGTCTAAGGTATTATTGAAGTAGCTATTCTATGGCAATAGGGTGATCAATTTGTCCTAGTTTGTCTGGGACCATCCAGTTTTAGCATGAAAAGGCCTGTGTCCTGGGAAGTCCCTCAGCTTGTGCAAACCAGCTTTAATGGTCATTGTGCATCTTATTTAAAGATTCATCTTTAAGATCTGCTGGTAAAAATGATCCAGATGAACTTCAGACCTAGTATGACTGCAGACCTATGTCATCATCTGTCTCGTTGCTCACAGTAGCTGCTGGAATTCACCAGGTAAAATCATGTGCTAGTGGTTTAGGGACTGCATGCCTAGCACCGGTGTGTTTTACATCAGATGTAGAGCTTCAGCAGTTCCTTAAACTTGAATTAGGCAGACTTAGACAAATAAGTAGGCAGAGAAAGAAGTGAAAAAGGGAAAGCAGGTGAGGGAAGGGAAGAAAGAGCAGGACTAGGGAAGGGGATGCAGGTACCCAGGCCTTATTGGGAAGGTCTCGGCAATGTTTTCTGATCAAAATGAGTCCAACCATGGGAATGAACCAAGAATCTATGCTAGAAAAACTTTTTAGTTGTATTTTTTCTAATTATAATATTCTTCCACAACTCAGCATGTAATCCTAAATGTTGTTTTTCCACCTTCCAGTTGGAGTTGAGATAATATTGTGATTTTCAACCAGAAACAGAAGCTGCATTTAAAAATTTTTTCAGTAGCCGAGTTACCGTTATTAGACTACAGGGAGTAATATTTTTGTCAGGTGGAAACAGGCATTTCAGCTATGTTTCTAGTTATCTGAGAGCATTGAACACATTCTTTTAGAAATAAAGTTAAGAGTTGGTGAAATTGGGGACATTTTGGTCCACTTAAAGTGATGTACTTAAAAAAATTTTAAGTAATTTTATTATAAATAGAATATACTTATTATGAATAATTTATAAAATAGAAATAACCAGAAATAAGGATATAGAAAGTATCCATATTCCTTTCATCATCTCAGCTAACTATAATTTTGTTGTATTATCTTTCCAGTCTTTTAAAAGTTATGTATCTATATTTTTAACATGTGTGTGTACATACAAATGACTCATCCTATACATACAGTTTTGTAAAGATATACCTTATAAAGTTTTTTTATTTAAAAATTATTTTAAATTGAGATTTAATTCACATATAATGTTATGTTAGTTTCAGGTGTACAACATGATGATTTGATATTTGTATATACTGCAAAATGATCACCACAGTTAGACTAGATAACATTCATCACCACACATAGTTACAGTTTCTTTTTCTTCTGATGAGAACTATTAAGATCATTCTCTTAGCAACTTCCAAACATACAATACAGGTTTGGTTTTTTCCACCCCAATAAATTTAATAAAAAGAAAGATTGCTTTGGGTGTTGCAATGTTCACTGATACAGGACTAAAGCTCTTACCCGTAGATGATAAATTCAAACCCAGGTGGGTTTGCAGTGGGTTGAAGCTCAGAAGCTCTCAGAAGTGTTTCTTTTGGGGCCCAGAACTTGGTGATGACTGAACACTTTGGCTCTCTTTGCTTCCCATGGTCCCTTTTGCTTTCCCCACCAAAAGAAGCTGTATCTAGGAGCTTCTCTAGCTCTGTGGTTGCTTTGTGGTCTGGTCACTGTGAGTATCTTTAGCACCTGCATTCATGAAGGAACTCAGGTAGAGGACGGTCAGCAGAATGTGAGCCATCAGCTCATTCCCAAGGTGGGGAAGATGGGACCCCATTTCTCTAGTCCTTAAACTGCTCATTCTGTACCTTTAATTACCCCTAGACCTTTGTCCCATTAAACATAATCCTGCCTATTGTGGGATGTTTCTCCAGGGACTCCTTTCTTCCAGGTTAACCTCAATTTTCATGAGCTAAATAGGACAGCCGGCTTTTGGAACTCTGCCTTGCTTCTTCGTATATATCCAGCTGCTAGAGCCAGCCATAATCGGTGAGGCTGGGACCCTATGTTCTGACTTGCCCAGCCCCACCTGAGGGTCGGCTTCTTGCCTGAGTGGGAGAACTCAAGGTTGGGTATGGAGTCCTTGCATTGTGGCCATCAAGACTGCAAGCCTTGTGTCAACCCTTCTGCCGCCCGTATGTTCTCAGAACCCTTCCCCGGCTACCTGCAGGCGCTGTGGCGTAACGATTACTGCAGGGGTTTTGGAGTCAAGTCCCAGTTCTGACCTGATCAGCTGTGTGACCTCGAGCAGGCTACTTTCCTCTTTGAGAGTCTGTTTTCGCAAACATGCAATGGTTAGAGTAATGGTCACTACCACGTGCAGGCAGTATGAGGATTAAATGAGATAGTATATGTACATTACTTTGCAAACTATCTGGCACAGTCAGTGTTCAGCATATTCTTGTTTCAGCAGATTGTTCTCTACTTTCTGAGAATATTCTACACTGGGGACATTAAAGAGGGCTCTGTAAAAGGACTTTGACTGTTTGGAATCTGAGGAGGAATCATCTCTGGGGAGGAGATTTTACCTAACAAAGGGCTTAAAGTTATGGATTTCAACTCTCCACACTCCCTTCGCCCTGTGCAACCAAGGCCTGACTGCATGTTTTTCTGACTGTGGGAAGGACTCTTTAAGGGGTCCCGGCCCTGGGCGTGGGGCAGTCTGCAGAGACACATGGTACTCTCCCTCCCATGTCTGCTTTGTGAAGTGTTCACTGGGTGTGTCAATGAGGGGCCCCAACGCTTTCCTTCTTGCCCCTCTTATCTTCTAATACCTGGAGCCCAGGACCCAGCCTGGAGCTTTGCTGCTGGCTGACCTATTTCTGTGGGGTTGCTCTCCATCCTGGGAGAGTGTGTGGAAACACTGTCCTCCCGTCCCTCAGGCCCATCCCATTCTGAGGTCTTGGGTTCACCCCTCCTCCTTCTCCCTGTGCTGTCAACCCCTGTACACTCCTTTTTCTCGCCACCTTTAGATTCTCCCTCCTAATTGTTACCACTCCTCTGGGAACAGCCATACAAAATGAAGCAAAATGGGACAAATTACCAGAGGTGCGGTGTGACTTTCAGAAGCTGAGTTCCAGAAATCATCAGTGCCAGCATTTGGAAAGTTTCTGATGTGCTGTGAAGCCACCAGCTCCTCCAGGCCATTTCGTTCTGGAAACCACAGTGGCTTTCAGTGCTGTAGTGGGATCTGGCTGGGATTGCGAAGCCACTTTCTCCTTTGTTTTGGCTTTGATTCCTTTCAACGTTTCTGAGTATGGCGTTTGCATATAATAGCAGGCATGCTCAGCATTCTCTAGGACATTTAGTACCTTAAGTCTTTTTATTGTCTGTTCTCCCTGATTTTCTTTTCCCACAGAGAAAAAAGGTAAGTTTCAGGCGCCACCACGACGTGTTGCTGTACATTTCCCTGCATATTGGCAACTCACTAGTAGGAGGTGATGCTGATTGATTTATTGACTCTGTCTCGTTCCAAGGCAGGCGGGCAAAAAGAAATGTGTAATACCTTTCTTTCACTTATTGAGTATTGCACTTTCACCTTTTCAAATATCATACTATATATCATCTCATTTAAGCACTGAACAGCTCTGTGAGACAGAGGAGTTATTATTACCTCCCTAAAGCCAATGAAGAAAATAAAATCAGGATGGTTATTCATTCATTCAAATGAATTATTGACCACCCACCATGTGTCATGCGCAGCTCTAGGCCCATGAGTTATGAACTTCTTGCATTGATTGAACATACATTCTAGAGAAGGAGGCAGACAACAAATTAATAAATTCAGTAAAATGTCAGAGACAGATGCAGATTTCAATAAAATGCATTTTAAGGGGACAGAAAGTGACCACTTGTGCTGCTAGTTAGGTGGTCAGGTAAGGCTTCTCGAGGAGATGGCATTTGAGCAGGCAGATATGAGAAGTGAGAGAGTGAGCTACCAGGTTATCAGGGTCAGACCATCTCTGCTAAGGAAGTGGCAAGTGCAAAGATCCTGTGGCCAGAAGGTGATTGGAGGGTTCATGGAATCGCCCTACAGAGAAATTTATTCAGCAGTATGAAGTGAGGTCAGAGAGCAAGCCAGGGAATGAATCAGGGCTTTGTGTATCATCCTAAGGATTTTGAGTTATATTCTGAAAATGTTTTGCTCTGAGAGATAGCGCATGAAGGAGTTATATACCGGGATGGCATTACCAGACTTACATTTAATAAGAATCATTGTGGCCGTTGTGTAGAGAACAAGCTGTGGGAGCAAAGTGGAATCAGAAACACATTAGGTAGCTACTGCAGTAGTTCAGATAACAGATGGTGGCTATGGATGTGATGAACAGATGGAGTCCGCTTAATATTGAAGACAGAACAGGCAGGATTTGCTGGTGTCTTGGAGGTGGGTGTGAAAGAGGGGAGTTAAGGAGGACTCTGAGCTCAGAAGAAGAATTCAAGAAATGATATAATAATGATATTATTGTCAGCTAAAGGCTGGTCCGGGCCTACTGATTGACTGGGTCTCCTGGTGCTCTTTCCAGAACATTCTGAGCAAGAGTCAGGGAGTAACAGGCACCTCCTTATGGCCATGGGAGTCTTCTAACAAGTGGTACAGCTGCTACAAGACTCCTTTCCCCCTTGGTCAAACCCATAGACATTTGACCATAGACATTTATTGATCCTTTCTGACTGGAAAACAATGGAGGAAGGAAGTTAGTAAGTTATTGTTTTGTAATCTTTTCATTTATCTCAAGGATGTGGAGGGGTGGGAGGAGCCTTAACTGAAGATCAACTTAAACAGCAAGATACCATTTAATGTATTTACCTTTAAAAGCCCATTAATAACCTTTAAAATTATTTCATGTACAAATGTGAGCTGTATAGAAGATGATCTGATAATCCCAAAGATTTGTTAGCATGCCTTGTAGGTAATAGATGTTCAGCAAGTATTTGTTGAATTTAGTGATTTTTCTCAGTTGACTATTGATTGTTGGCTTCTTCTTTTTTTTTTTTTCCATCTGTGAAGCCTTTATTTTTATTTTTATTTTTTTCAGATTTAATGTGTTTTATTGATTAAAATATTACATTTGTGCCAATTTCCCTTCCCTCTGCTCCCCTCCACCCGGTGGCCCCCCTCCCTCCAGTTGTCCCCCCCTTTTAGATTATGTCCATTAGTTGTGCATGCAGTTCCTCCCAACCTCTCTCCGTCTATTTCATTCCCTCCTACCATGATCCCCAATTCCTATATCATCTCCCTCCCTCTCCCCACTCCCCCTCCCTGTTGACCTCCCCCCAATATGCTTCCCGTACCCACAGTTCCTTTTCCACTCTCGTTGCCTGTTTAGTTTGCCTTTGTTTCATCTCCCTAGCTTCTGTTTTTTAAACCAGTCCTTTTAACATCTCATATAACAGTGGTTTGGATCTAATGAACTCTTTCAGTTTTATTTTGTCCTGGAAACACTTTCTCTGTCCTTCTATTCTGAATGACAGTTTCGCTGGATAGAGTATTCGTGGTTGTAGGTTTTGGATTTTCATTACTTTGAATATTTCTTGCCAGTCCCTTCTTGTCTGTAGGGTCTCCCTTGAGAAGTCAGCTGATAGTCTAATTGGGACCCCTTTGTACATAATTCTTTTCTTCTCTCTTGCTGCTTTTAAGATTCTCTCTTTATCTTTAATTTTTGACATTTTGATTATAATGTGTCTTGGAGTGGTTCTCCCTGGGTCCAGTCTCTTGGGAACTCTCCTTGCTTCCTGGACCTGCAAGTCTATTCCCTTCCCCAAGTCTGGGAAGTTCTCCTTTATTATATTTTCACTCAATTTTTCAAGTTCTAGTTCATCTTCCTCACTCTCTGGCAAACCAATGATTCTTATGTTGGGCCTTTTATAGCTGTCCCAGAGGTTTCTGATCCTCTCATTGTTGCTTCCCATTTCCTCTCTCTGCATTGGTTGACTGCTTGTTCCTTCTCCATATTCCAGTTTGTTGAAATGAACTCTGGATTTTTTTTCCTCACTATCTGTCTCGTATGTGGTTTTGTTCCTTTCGTTATGAATGTTTTTCGCTTCTTTCTTATCTTTTTCCTGCTCTTTTGTGAATTCTGTAAGCCACCTGATAACAATGGCCCAGAACTGAGCCTCTGACAGGTTTCTTATTTGTTCATCTGTCAGGTTCTCTATCTGTTGCCTGGTGAGCTGTGCCACCGGGATTTCTATAGTTGTCTGCCTCATTTTGACAGATGCGTTTTGTTTTCTTGGGCCGGCTATAGGGGGCAGTGCCTGCGTACGCGTCACAAATCAGCGACTGGCGCCTGCTTGTCCTCGACCTATTTCGCAGCCCTGTGGTGCTTTCTTTGGGGGCGGGGGTCCAAGATGGATTCACACAGTTATTCAGCTAGGAGACCGGGATCCGTCCTCCCGCCCCCCTGGGCCTCACTGTTCAAGGTGATGCGGCGGCCGCTCTCCCCAGCGCCGGGGTCGCGCACCGCCAGGGGCTTGACCGCAGCCGGGATTCCTCGCTGCCCTGCTGCTCCAGGTGCGACCGCAAACAGCACTGCCCTCTTTAACTCTTACCTGCCCAAATGGCACCGCTGGTTTATAACTTCATATGTTGGGCTTCCGTGTAGTTTTATTTTCTGGAATTTCTAGTTATCCTTTGTTTTGAAGTAGTTGTATTTCTCTCTAGTTGTAGAGGGAGACCTAGCGTGTCCGTCTAAGCCTCCATCTTGGCCGGAAGTCCCTGATTGTTGGCTTCTTCTGAAACATGTATATTTCTATTCTCTTTCCAATATTGGTGATTAGAGTCACATCTTCCTTTCAGGTGGGGTTAGTGTTGATATTTGCAGTACTTTGACGATGAAGAAAGTGATGTGGGAAAAGGTGAAAAATGGAGGTGCTCACCTAGATGACACTGTTAGCTCCTCATCAGTGGGGCTGGACGTGCAGGAGAATCTTTCAGATGAATTCCAGGCATTTTGTCTCAGGACCCAGACCTTTGTTGTACTATTGAAAATGTGCGAACTTCAATCTACAGTCCTGCATTCTATGTTATTTTGCTGGCCTTTGTTGACATTTCCAGGTCAAGGTAAAATCTGGCCATATCTGGTAACTAGTGACTTTTAAAACTTCAGGGGTTTTAAGAGACAAAGTATTTTCCCAAGCAACACTTCTAACCACATGGCTATCACCGATTCCATCTACCATAATCCAGTGGCCACCTGTCCCAGACAACATTCTCCAGTCTTCCGATTCTTCCCTTTCAGCATTCTGTTTGAGGCAGGGTCACAAAAGAGAAAAGCCATTCCCTACTCTTACGTAGCTCTCACATTCCACAGTGATGATTCATATTTCCCTGCCCATTTTGGCTCTGCCTGGTCACAGTCACGAGGTTCTGTGGTTGGGAGCAGGACTGAGGAGGATCTCAGAGATGGAGTTTACTCCTGTGAGTTGAGACCTCATCAGAGTGGCTGCAGATCCTTCTGGACTACTTAGGGAGGCTTGGGGCCGCTTGGTAGTGGCTGTGCTGTGTTATATGTTGGTATCTCTCTATTTCCAGGCCATGTTGCACGGACTTCTTTCTTGGTTCGAAAGGGCTAGAAGGCAACAGTTTCTTTTTCTCTTACGCAGCAGGTCACTTCCAGTGGAGTCAAATCTTTTGTGTTGTAGCTTTCACATTCTCTTTCTCTTGTTCTTCTTACTCTCTTTGGATGTATTTATCTCCCAAGAGGCTTTCTCATCTTCAGGATGCAGGAGAGTTTGGGAGGCTGGAACGATCCCACTCCTGGAGAAGCCTATGGAAATACCTTTTGTCAGCCTGATTTGAATCACCTGAGGGCTAGTTATTTCATTCATGGCTTATTTTGCACTGGGCTCCTTATTGCCAACTTCTGGGCATTTGAAGGCTATACAAATGATTAAAATTCAGACCAGTAACTGCACTGATTGCTAATTGCTTTGGTGGAAGGTTTTGTGGGGAAGGCACTAATGATCAAAGGTAGTTTGAATAATTACCCCTGATTTTTCTTATTTCTACTCTCCTTTTGACTTGGTTTGTCTGATTATTGCCAATACCAGACAGGAAAAGTCAAGGTCTGATGTGGATAAACCAAGATACGGCATATGATTGTACCAAATATGCATGGGCCACACGGCCACCTGTGCTGAGAGTACATTGAGTGATAGGAAAAACCATTACCATTAAGGGGGTATTAGCCATGCTTCCTTGCAGCTACATGGTCCATTCCTTTGTTAATACTGTGCTTCCTGACTTAAGTGGGTATTCCTCAGGAGCCCTAGGCAGTCTCCTTCCATTCATTCCCTTGCACCTGTCTTTCGTTGTTCTGTGAAACATGACTTTTGTTTATTTCAGTGCCCAAATGAGGCTGAAATGTTGGTTCAAATAAATCACAGCCCTGTGTCAATCTGAAAACCAAGGGCAAATGTCCTTGGTGATTTCCCATCAACTTCACGGCCCTCCTCGCTTCTTTCCTAAGCCCATTTTTACCAAGCCTGTTTGCTGGTCTCATCAATCTGTGATTTCAGATACTGAAAGAACCAAGATCTTGTGACTTGGCAGGGATAACCACCCACCCTGTGGACTCACCCACCATGTGGACCTGCTGTGCTTCAGGGAAAACAAAATGTTAAGTGAGCAGTTTAGCTTGGACTTAATCTGGAGGCAAATCAGTAACTCTACACTGAGATACTCACTCCATTGTGTTCTTAGGAAAATAAAGTGAATCACCGGAGCAAGGAATGTACTCTCTGGTGCTACACCAATAATAAAATCTAATGTTTTGAATTAGAAGAGGGAGAGAGAGTAACTTAGAAACCTTTGGCTGGTCACTTTGTTGCTCCTTTGTCTCTCCCTTCTTTCCCTCAGATATGGGCTTGGATAAGAATTCTCTTCTCCAGCCTGGTTTTTCCTGAACTCAATTCTGCAATGAAATGACAAGGCTATGTTCAACATGGAAACTACTGCAGACAACAAATCCAAGATTATTATTCCACTGAAGTCTCCAGGAAGCGGAGATGAGTTGTAAGAGCATAAGATTCCAGCTCAACCCGAATATGCTTTCCTTGCCCCATTTGTTAATTAGTAAATCAGAACCAAATGAAAAATACAAATAAGTGCATACCACAAATCTGTCACACTTGAATGTTTCCCAGCTTATTTCTGTCTTTTCCACTTTATACTATTCAACATTGTCATCACCTAGAAGTAAAAGCACCCCAAAGTGCCTTGATAGATTAGAGTCCGTTTTCGTCTTCTGAATAAAATTGCTTAAGAAACTACCTTGCTAATGTAAGCTTATCCACTTAACTCAGAAGTTAGGTGCTTTGTTTATTTATTTATTTAATTTCTGGAACAGGTAGATAGGAATGATAAGGTAGGATGTTTCCCACTTTTTTAAGCATCTTGTTAGGTTTTTGGTATTTGTTGTTATTCTTTCCTGTTTTTCAACTTATACATTCAAATGCTTAATTTTGATTAATGGTGGTGTTGTTTAACTTAGGAAACACTGTGTGTAAAGACTTCAAGTCAGACAGATCTAAATAAACCTCATACTAGTATAGTTATTGCTCAAAAGAGACCACGAGGGCTTATTGCCCCAGAAAAGAAAAGATCTTCTCTAAGAATAGTCCTGAAAAATGCATTTTGTTGTGTTTTTGCAAGGACATGGGGATGCAAATTTTGTCTGTTACAGGAAAGAATTGGCCCTTTTCTGTGTTTGTGTGTTCATGGCGCACAGCTGTGCTACAAGGCGGTCTTGCTGACCACCCCCATGCTGCTGTTTTTCCATTCTCTTGTTTAGACCTCCTGAGCACAAGCTCATGTCCCACCCATGCCTCCCCAGCCATGATCGCATCTTGGTTTAGAATTGAAGGTTTCTCTTTGACCAAGAAAGGTTCAAGTGTCTATTCCTTGCTGATGTCAAGCCAGCCAGTCACTGCTTGACAAGTATGGCTCCATCATTCACTCATTTAGCAAACAAGTCCTGGGCCCTACTATGTGCCAAGTACTAACTTAGGCACTTGTGACACATAAGGGAACAAGACAAATTTCCTGCCATGGTAGGGTGTACATTTGAAGGGAGTTCCATTCCTCAGCAGTAACATGCCTGTGTTCTCTTTTTCCATGGCCACCGGTGTGTTTTTGAGGCAAAGAGGGAGGGCCATGTGCAGATGTCCATGAGTAGGGATGTGTGCTGGCCCCCACTCCTCAGTGGTCAGGCCACCCTGGTCCAATCACATGGAGGAAAGGTTGGAAGGGATCATGAGAAAGAACTCTCCCCACGTCCCCATGTTTGGCAAGTTTGCTTCTGTGCCGTGAATAATAACAGGTCATCTGATGCAGTGTAACTTGATAGGAATATGAAACCCTGGTAATCCTGGGAACTGAAGCAAGGAATTGGCCTGTCAGTTACTTTTAACTTTTAAAACTTGAACATTTCATTAAACCAAAGGGCTCCATTGTCATGGTCAAAAGTCTACTGTGGAGAAAGGCAGGATTTAGTGTTTTTAAATTTAAGCTGCTACCCAATGAGAGAAACTATTGCCTCACATAGTTCAATTCTCAATTATTTAAGGGGTGATTTCTCATTTTGTCAAGATTTTCATGCTCTTGCTCTCACTCTCTCTGTGTCTTTGCAGAAGTTTTGATGGAAGCAGTAGAATGTACTGGCCAGGTAAGGGTGTATATGATGGAAAACCCTGATGGAAGTGATCTTGATAAGTAGTGCTCTTAATAAAAGAGTGTATTGTCTAGCACTTTGTAGCCATGCTGGCTGTTTACAGAGTATTTGGGTGCACGGGGTCCCATTTGCCTCTCACACTAGCCTGTGGGTACATGGTCCCACCCTACGTATAGAGGGTGGTCACCAAATCAGTAAATACAGACATAATAACTCATAATAAACGGGTTATTGATATCACATTCTACTACATGATATAATAATATTACCTTTGTTTCCAGATTTTTATGGCTACTCTACAGATGCTTTAAGAGACTGAAAACAGTTAAGTAACTTGACAGGGCTAAAAAGAGACATTACTTGCCGTATGGCCTCACATCTCTAGCCTGCTGGTCTCGTGTTCTTTCTTGCATAATAGACTCCTGACTTTCAAAAAAGGAAACAATAGCCATTTGATTAGGGTTCCTCTCTTTTCAACGTTCCCAGGATTTCTTCTGGTAAGCAGCTATCTCTCATCAGTGCTCGATTTCCATCCTCTCTTGTCACCTTCCCCACAATGTTGACCTCTGAGGTATCCTTTTCTTCTACTGATGTTTGGTCTGCAGCATCGGTCTATTTCTCTTCTAGCAGTCTCTTCTGCAACTCCCCTGGATTAACCTTGTGTGTAATCAGACTCAGAAAATGTTTATTGCAAACCTACTTTGTGCCAGAGACTGTTCTGGGCCCATTCACTCTACACTCATTTTCTAGCCTCTTTCTGCTCAGATGTCTTGCACAGCCTGGCCCTCAGGATGGTACTTAGCTAATAACATTTGTGTTTAGGACAGGCAATGATTAAACTCTGATGGCTAATTATCAACCCCTCCCTCATTAACTCTGGGAAATCAGTGGCTGAGAAGGAGAAATAAAGAACAGAAGAGAAAGAAAGAGACATACAGGGTGTGGCAAAAGTAGGTTTACAATTGTGAGTATGTGAAACAGTTTATTGTTGTATTATTATTTATTATTATATTATTTTCCATAAAAACAACTGTATACCTAATTTTGCCCCACCATGTATACACAAACAAATAGAAAACAGGCATTTGAATTTATGTACATGCATGTTGATTGAAGCACTATTCACAATAGCCTAAAGGTGAAATCAATCTAAATGTCCATCACTGGTGAATGGATAAACAAACTGTGATATATATATGCAATAGAATATCACACAGTCGTTAAAAAAAATGTACTAATACATGCTAACACTAGTGATGAACCTTGAAAACATTATGCTAAGCGAAAGAAGCAAGTTACAGAGGACTATATGATTCTATTTACATGAAATATCCACAATATGCAAATCCATGTTAGAATTTAGATTGGTGGTTTCCAGAACCTGGGAGGAGGAGAGAATGAGGAGCTACTGCTCAATGGATATGGGGTTTTCTTCTGGGGTGATGGAAATATTTTGGAACCAGATAGAGGTGGTGGCCTTACAACATGTACATATGTATGTACCAAATGCCACTAAATGGTTCACTTTAAAATGGTTAGTTTTAATATGTAAATTTTACTTAATCTAAAAAATAAAGAATAAAAGAGAAAGAGTCAGAGGTCTGTTTCTCTAAATTAGGGATGTGATTTAAAAATCCATTCCATCTTTCTTGTGTGTGATGACCTTGTGATATGGCTTGAGTATAATTGAAGTAATTTCAGCTGATTAATTTCTTTCTTTTGCTTTTTAAAATTTACCATGCTTGGAATTTGCATCCCAAATTCAGAGTGCAAAGCCATATGCAAATTGATATTCTGGAATTATAGTGCTGCTGCTTCAAAAATTTGGGTGTGTAAAAAGCCTTTGTCCTGAGGGTGAGGGAGGGAAATGTCTTTTAAAGGGTAAGAAGATTGTATAAGTAAGGCAAAGGCATGAGGTCTTGGGGAATGTGGTTGGAAAGACAAAGAAGTTTAATGTCTCCCAAGAATATCCTTCAAGGCCAATAAGGTAAAGGATGAGACTGGAAGGTGACTGGGGAACAGAGAGAAGGCTCTACTCTGACTATGCTACTAGTTGCAGAATAAAGAATGGATGGACAAGAGGCAAAACTAGAGGTTAATTTTCCAGTTTGGAATGACCAGATGGACAGAGGCATAGCTACAGAAGCAAGTTAGTTAAGGGGGAAGTGGCAAGTTTTATTTCGTGCATGTTGGCTTCAAGAACATGGCAGCATCTGGATACAGAGGTATACCCAGAAATAAGAGAAACACATTGCTTAAGGAAGAGCAATGAGCTGGCAATGGAATTGGGAAAGGCTGATACATAAAAATAATAGTTGAAAGCATAAAAGTGAGTGACATAGAGAAGCCCCTTAACTGCTTTTGGCCTCAGATCCCTATTGATATGATAGTGATACTATTTGCTTTGCCTATCTTCTGGGACTATTCTGAGAAACAGATGAGATAATGTGTTTGAAAATGTTTGTAAACTCTTCAAACATTAGGCGGATTTTATTATATCTTTAGGAGTTGAGAGGAATGTGTCCCAAATGTTATTTTCTAAACACACAAGATAAAGTCTTGAAATTCTGGAAGGACTGTACACTAGGTAATTTGTAAGGCCCTCCTGCAAACATATGACTAGATCCAGGATAAACAAGACCAAATATGTCTACAGCATGAATGTCCGGGATGCAGGGACATCTTTCAGGACTCCCTGGAGTGTGTTAGTGTGAGCAAACAAGCATAAAGCCAGCTTTTTGTGAGTGCAAATACCAACACTACTGCAGATCATGAGACCAGTTTGGGATCCAGGCACATGGGACAGCTGTTCCAGAAGTTCCCAGCTGAAGCTAGGGCCCTGTGAGGGAGAGAAGTGATTCCAGGTTGGTAGTGTTCCTTACAAAAGCAAATGGACATCTTTTTGTGGGGGAAGAAAAGCAACACTAGTTTAGACATCCAAGGTTATTTTCAATCAGAAATTACCTTAAAATCTCCAAACACATAAGGAAATAAACCACTGAAATGAAAGTCACCAGAGGGATAAGATAGCAGTGCAGAGTATGTTCGCCAAGGATGTCACATATTAGGAAACAGACACGAAGCTGGAGAGAAAGTGTAAGACAACTATATAGGAAATACACAAAGAATAAAGAATTGTATAGGGACTTCCGGCCAAGATGGAGGCGTAGACAAACATGCTGCATCTTGCTCCACAACTAAGAAGGAATACAACTACCTCAAAACTAGAAACAACCAGAAGTTACAGAAGATTGAACTGCATGGAAGTCCAACAAACAAAGATATAAAGTAGAAATACTCATCTAGACAGGTAGGAGGGACAGAGCTGGAGCGGAGAGGACACGGTGTGGTGGTGGCAGCAGCAGTGGCAGTGGCAGGCCAGTGGAAAGCACAGCTACACATTTTAAGAAGTCAGGAGGGACGCCTGGGGAGCGTTTCCAGCTCCTCACCAGACCGCGAAGCTCACAGTCCCAGCACCAGGGAAAATCAAGCCTCATTGCTTTTGACTGTGCAAACCAGTGGGGCTTGGGGCGGAGGCAGAAACTGCCTGTCTCTCAGCAGAGTCCACTTGTTTAAAGGGCCCCCATGGTCCTAGAACATCCACAGACCCATCCACTCTGGGAACAACAGCCAGGGGAACAGCTAGAGAGGCATCAGTACCATACAGAAGTGGAAGAAGTGCCTGGAAAAGAGGCGAGTGCTGGGCAAGTGGCATTGTTCCTTCTCAGACCCCTCCCCCACATATAGTGCCACAATGTGGTGAAACAGGTTGCCCCGTACTGAAAAATCCCTAAGGCCTCTCCGCTTATGATGTAACAGGAGTGACAGCTCTACCTAAGACACAGAGGCAAACACACCCAGGAGAACTCCAGCCAAGATGGAGGCCTAGACTGACATGCTTCATCTCCCTCCACAACTAAGAAGGACTAGAATTACTGCAATACCAGAAATAATTAGAAGTTCCAAAAAATAAGCTACATGGAAGTCCAAATATGAAGTTATAAAGAAGTGGTGCTCATCCAGAAGGGTAGGAGGGGTGGAGAGATCAAACTGTGCTGGCGACAGCAGCTACAGTGATGAGCGGTGGTACTGTGGTAAGCACAGGCACCCGTATTTAAGGGGAGGTGAGAAGCGCCTGGGGAGTACCCCTGGTTGCAGACCAAATCCATCAGCTTGCGATTCCAACACCAGGGAAGGCAGACCCCCATTACCTTGGATTGTGAGGCCCAGAGGGCATGGGGTTGGAGGAGGAGGTTCCCGGTCTCTCAGCAGAGAGTAAATGGCAGTAATCCATCTTGGACCCCCGCCCCCACACAAAGTGCCATAGTATGGTGAGAAAGGTCACCTGGTAGTGATGAGTGCATGAAACTCTGCCCCCTATAGTGTAGGAAGTTTGACAGCCCCGTCCAAGAAGGAAAGGTAACCAAACCTGTCAGGATGGCAGGAATAATGATAGAGATTCCAATCACGAAGCTGACCAGAAAACAAATACATGAATAACAGACAAACAGATAGATAATCTTTCTGAGCCTCAGTTCAGAGCTATAGTTATAAGACAGCTTACAGAACTAACAGTGGGACTTAATCAAGATGGGGAAGGAATGAAGGCTAGTTCTGCTGAAATGAACAAAAACGCATACGAAACAAATGGTGAGGGAAGAAAAACCAGGGATCAAATCAGCAAATCGGAACATAGAGAACGAACGAATAGTCAACCAGTGCAGAAAGAGGAAACAAAAAGTGTGGAAAATGAGGAGAAGCTCAGAAACTTATTGGACAGCTATCAGCAGGCCAACATCTGAATCATAGAGCTGCCAGAAGGTGAAGAAAACTAGAAATTGAAAAATTATGTGAAAAGATAATGAAGCAGAACTTCCCTAACTTGGGGAAGGAAATAGACATACAGGTCCAGGAAGCACAGAGAGTTCCAAAAAAACTGGACACGGGGAGAACCACACCAAGACACATTAGAATCAAAATGTCAAAAATTAAGGATCAAGAGACAATCTTAAAAGCAGCAAGAGAGAAGAAAAGAGTTAAGTACAAAGGGGTCCCAATTAGACTATCAGCTGATTTCTTAAAAAAAAAAACTCTGCAGGCAAGAAGGAACTGGCAAGAAATATTCAAAGTAATGAAAAGCAAAGACCTACATCCACAATTACTCTATCCAGTGAAGCTATCATTCATAATAGAAGGGCAGAGAAAGTGCTTCCAGGACAAAGTAAAACTGAAGGAATTCATCAGATCCAAACCACTGTTATATGAGATGTTAAAGGGACTTGTCTGGAAGAAGGAGGATCAGAACTATGAACATTAAAATGAAAACTGTATCACAACAACCAACAACAGAAGCTAGGGAATTGAAACAAAGGCAGACTAAGTAGGCAACGAGAGTGGGAAAAGAATTATAGGTATGGGGAACATATTGGGGGAGGTCAGCTGGGAGGGGGGAGGGGGAAAGAGAGGGAGATGGTACAGGAATTAAGAAGCATAGTAGGAGGGAGTGGAGTAGACAGGAAGATGTTGAGAAGAACTATATGCCCAACCAATGTGCATGAACTAAGGGGAGGGGGGACAACTGGAGGGAGGGGCGTCACTGGGTGGAGGAGAGCAGAGGGAAAAGAAATTGGGAAACTGTAACAGCATAATCAATAAAGCATATTTAAATACAAATAATAGTGTAATATATTGTAATATAGGACAAGTGACACTTGAAAGTGACTGAGCAGACCACACAGCAACAACAACAAATAGAGCTGTTAGAATTTTTTAACGTTACTAAAATGACAAACTAATAGATGGCTCTTTCAATATACGTTTACTCAGCTGAAGAGGGAATTGGTGAATTTGTCAATAGACCTATTGAAATTGTCCAGCCAAGAGACAAGGAGATCAATGATTAAAAAATTAAAAAAGTAGTTAAGAGATGTCAAATTAGAATGAGAAAGTCTAATACACATCTAGCTGTCATTCTTGAAGGAGACACTAAAGAGAACAGAGAAGAGGTGCTCATTGATGAGCTCCTGACTGAGAATTTTACAAAATTGATAAAAGATAGGAATCCATAGGTTCATGCAGTACAGTGTAACCTAGGCAGACTAAATAAAAAGAAACACACAGGTAGGTATATTGCAGTGACCTCCAGCACACCAAGGACTAGGACATGATAAAAGCAACAAGAGAAACAAGGTCACCTAAAAAGAAATGATTATATGATATAATGAATACAGACTGAAATTTCTTCTCTCAGTCAGTGAGGATATTCTGCCCATTATTGCTCTGCAGTTGCAATAAGAGTGTGGGTGAGTCTTTGTTTTTCTCTTTGGGCCATTCTATCTTTGAGTTTTGGCTGAAAATGTTAAACTTTTTCTTAATTGATAAAAAATGCATATTGTATAAATTGATTTTTACTAATTGTGGTCTGACTGCTTTATTATAACAGGCCTTATAAATAGGCACAAATGTGCTTATTTGATGTTAATGGAACTCTATCAAGACTGCAGTTATTCAGTTTGTCTTTCCTTATGACACGTTTGTTTGTTTATTTAGTTTTGGCTAAATATACATGAGATTTATTTTTTATTCCTTGAACAATTTCCAAATAAATAAATTCATGTTTCAGAGAAAAATCTTTGATACATCACAGCATTCTGATTATTGGTTCAAAAACTTTGATCAACCATCATCATAGCCCTGGGGATCACGGCTCTGGTTTCACCACAAAGAACGATTTCTCATCTTGAGTGGTGAAGCTGGAGCACAGTATGTCTTTCTAGCCACAAGAGGGACGATGTCATGAACATGAAAATTTTGAAACTTTTGAAGAATTTTGACCCCGCACCTGTGCTGTCCGTAACTTAAGGCTAATTGAAAGGGACAAATGAAAGCCAATGACAGCATGCATGGTAAACGATCATTTAAAGTAACTTTTTTGAAAAGATCCCAAATAGCAACAGTGATCTTGAGAAAGAAGAACAAAATTGGAGGAATCATGCTACCTAATATCAAACTACTACTATAAGGCCATAGTAGTCAAAACAGCATGGTTCTGACATAAAAACAGACATAGATCCATGGAACAGAATAGAGAGCCTAGAAATAAACCCACACCTTTACAGTCAATTAATATTTGACAGAGGAAGCAAGCAGATAGAATGGGCTAAATATAGTTTATTCAGTAAATGGTGTTGGGAAAATTGGACAGATACATGCAGAGAAATGAAACTAGACCACCTTCTTACACCACACAGAAGAGTAAATTCAAAAGGGATTAAAGGCCTAAATGTTATATTCAAAACTATAAAAATTCTAAAAGAAAACATAAGCAGTAAAATCCCGGACTTTGTCCATAGCAATATTTTTTTTTGATATATCTCCTCAGGCAAGAGAAACAAAAGAAAAACAAATGGGACTCTATCATACTGAAAAGTTTTTGCACAGCAAAGATCATCAACAAAATGAAAAGACAGTCCACTGAATGGGAGAGTATATTTGCCTATACATTTGATGAGGAGTTAATATCCAAAATTTATAAAGAACTTTTAAAACTCAACACCCAAAAACAAAACAAACAAACAAAAAATCAACACCAAAAATTCCATTGAAAAACAGGAAAATGACCTGAATAGACACTTTTCCAAAGAGGACATACAGATGGCCAATAGATATGAAAAATGCTTAATGTCACTAATTATTAAAGAGATGAAAATTAAAACCACAATGAGAGATTACCTCACACCTGTCAGAATGGCTATCATCAATAAATCAACAAACAAGTGCTTACGAGGATGTGGAGAAAAGGGAACCCTTGCTTACTGTTGGTGAGATGCAGACTGGTGCAGCTGCTGTGGAAAACAGTATGGAATTTCCTCAAAAAATTAAAAATGGAGCTGCCTTAAGATCCAGTGATACCACTACTGGGAATATAGAACCCAAAACACTAATTTTGAAGAATATAAGCATCATTATTTACAATAGCCAATATTTGCAGTGTTATTTGCGATCACCAAGATATGGAAGCAGGCCATGTGTCCATCAGTAGATGAGTAGATAACATAGTTATGGGACATTTACACGATGGAATACTACTTGGCCATTAAAAAGGGGAAAATTTTACCCTTTGCAACAGCATGGATGGACCTAGAAAACATTATGCCAAGTGAACTAAGCCAGTAAGAGAAAGACAAATACCATATGATTTCACTCATATTTGGAATCTAATGAACAAACCAAACTAACAAGCAAAATAAAGACAGACTTATAGATAGCCAGCTGACAGCTCTCGGGGTAGGGGTTGGGGGCCGGAGAGATCAAGCAAAAAAGAAAAAGGACTCAGGGACACAGACAATAGTGTGGTGATTGTGGTGGGAGAGGCTGGTAGTTGGAGTGGAAGAGAGGATAAGGGGGATAAGTGGTAATGGAAAAAATACAGTAAAAACAAATTATTAAATAATAATAGTAAATTAATTTTTTAGTAATAAAGCTTGAAGAAGACACTTCATCAGTATTGCTGAAATACCTGGCTCACTCATATGTGGACTCTAAACAAAATAAACTGATGAAGAAAATAAAACCAGAGGCATGGATACATGCAGCAGACTGACAGATCTCAGAGAGGAGAGGGGTGAGGTGAGGGAACTGGAAGAAATTAGCCAGTAAACATATATGTTTATATGTATAGCTCATGGACACAGACAACAATGTGGTGAAGGCTGGGGTGGGAGGAGGGCAGGGACTGGGTGGAGGGAACAGAGCAGGAGGGAATGAGGGGTATCTGTAAGAGTGTCAACAATAAAAAGTTAATTTAAAAAAAAGCAAGAGATGACACATGTTTATTGATTTAAGTGCCTGAGTGTATTCCCTCATGTTAGCCGAGGTCTATGACTACTTCCTTTGTAAGAAGCTATTGAGCTTCTTCCCAGCCTAAGTAATGTTAATATCTGTATTTGGATGTGAAACTGGTTCTAAAATGAGCTGTTAAAAATTTTTTAATGACTTGATTTAACCCTTATTATTAACGGTGAAATATAGGCACTTATTGCTGGTCCTAAAGCTCTTTATAATGTATGTACTGGGTCTAGTCTTAAAAAGCCACTTGGAATAAAAGGGTAGCCCCGAAGAGTATTTTTTTTTAACTATGCTTTATTGTTTATGCTATTACAGTTGTCCCAATTTCTTTTCCCTTTGTTCCCCTCCACCCAGTGACCGCCCCTCCAGTTGCCCCCCCCTTAGTCCATGCCCATTGGTTGTGCATATAGTTCTTCTCAACATCTTCCTGTCTACTCCACTTCCTCCTACTATGCTTCTTAATTCCTGTACCATCTCCCTCTCTTTCCCCCTCCCCCCTCCCAGCTGATCTCCCCCAATATGTTCCCCATACCTATAATTCTTTTCCTACTCTCGTTGCCTACTTAGTCTGCCTTTGTTTCAATTCCCTAGCTTCTGTTGTTGGCTGTTGTGATACAGTTTTCATTTTAATGTTCATAGTTTTGATCCTCCTTCTTCCAGACAAGTCCCTTTAACATCTCATATAACAGTGGTTTGGATCTGATGAATTCCTTCAGTTTTACTTTGTCCTGGAAGCACTTTCTCTGCCCTTCTATTATGAATGATAGCTTCACTGGATAGAGTAATTGTGGATGTAGGTCTTTGCTTTTCATTACTTTGAATATTTCTTGCCAGTTCCTTCTTGCCTGCAGAGTTTCTTTTAAGAAATCAACTGATAGTCTTATTGGGACCCCTTTGTACTTAATTCTCTTCTTCTCTCTTGCTGCTTTTAAGATTGTCTCTTGATCCTTAATTTTTGACATTTTGATTCTAATATGTCTTGGTGTGGTTCTCCCCGTGTCCAGTTTTTTTGGAACTCTCTGTGCTTCCTGGACCTGTATGTCTATTTCCTTCCCCAAGTTAGGGAAGTTCTGCTTCATTATCTTTTCACATAATTTTTCAATTTCTAGTTCTTCTTCACCTTCTGGCAGCTCTATGATTCAGATGTTGGCCTGCTGATAGCTGTCCAATAAGTTTCTGAGCTTCTCCTCATTTTCCTCATTTCTCGTTTCCTCTTTCTGTACTGGTTGACTGTTTGTTCCTTCCCTATGTTCTGATTTTTTATTTGATCCCTGGTTTTCTTGCCCTCACCACTAGTTTCATATGCATTTTTGTTTATTTCAGCAGGACTAGCCTTCATTCCTTCCCCGTCTTGTTTAAGATCTGCTGTTAGGTCTATAAGCATTTTTATAACCAAAGCTCTGAACTGAGCCTCAGAAAGATTTCCTATCTGCCGCTTCATTAGATTAGATATTTGCTGTCTGGTCAGCTGCATCACTGGGATCTCTATCATGATCTGTGCCGTCCTGACCATTTTGTGTTTACCTTTGCTTCCTGGGCAGGGCTGTCACATCTCCTACACTATAGGGGGCAGAGCCCCATGCACTCGCCACAACCAGGCAACCTGTCTCACCACGTTGTGGTGTTTTCTGCGGGGGCGGGGGTCCAAGATGGGTTCCTGCCATTCAGTCTTTGCTGAGAGACCAGGAGCCTCCTCCTCCGTCCCCATCCCCTCCAGGCCTCACAGTCCAAGGCAATGGAGGTCTGCCTTCCCCAACTTTGGAATTGCAAACTGACGGGTCTGGTCTGCAGCCAGGGGTCTTCCCCAGGTACTTCTTGCCTTCCCCTAAATATGGGTGTCTGTGCTTACCACTGTCCTGACTCCATCGCTGCTCTTGCCATGGACAGCACAGCTTGAACTCTCCTCCCCAGCTTTGCCCCTCCTACCTGTCTGGATGAGCACCACTTCTTTATAATTTCATACGTTGGACTTCCATTTGTTTTCTGGAACTTCTCGCTATTGCTGGTTTTGCAGTAGTTGTATTCCTTCTTACTTGTGGAGGGAGACAGAGCATGTCAGTCTAGGCCTCCATCTTGGCTGGAAGTCTCCTGTGTTTCCCAAAGAGTATTTTTTATAGTGACAAAACAGTTTTGTGTCTGGATTGTGGTGATGGTTATAGGAATCTATACGTGTTATAAAATGTCATAGAATTATATACATGCATACCAAAAAGGCATGTAAAAAGTGATGAAAGCAGAGTATGGTGTGTAGTATAGTTAAAGTATAATGATGCCCTGAGCAGCGTGGCTCGGTTGGCTGGGTGTCACTCCACAGAGCAGGGGTGTTGCCAATGACTGGGACACATGTTTAGGTTGTGGGTTTGATACCCGGTCAGGACACATGCAAGGGGTGACTGATATTTCTCTCTCACATTGATATTTCTCTCCCTCTTTTTCTCCCTCCCTTCCCCTTTCTAAAAATAAATAAAATCTTTTTAAAAATGTATTTAATGTATGCCAATGTCAGTTTCCTGGTTTTGATATTGTTTTTCAGTTATATAAGATGTTACATGGGCTCTCTCTATTTTTTAAAACCCATCCTACTATTTTTGCAACTACTTCTGTGTCTATAATTACTTTTAAATGAAAATTAAGGTATAGGGGAAAAAAGTTTCTTAGAGCATCACAACCAGGAAAATAGATTCTTTCTGGTATTTGTGATTCTCATAGAACATTAATAGATATATTTAAAAATATTTGGTGACTCCTAGAGGGTAAAGTCTGTCATCTCACTGTGGTTAACAAGTGAGTTGGAGAGTTCAGTTCAGTGTCTCTACAACTATTTAAGGTTGTATGCTTGCAACATAAAAGTCAATAGGCTTTGTTACAGCCCTTGGAAGACTAGCCAGAACTGTGCTTGTTGCCTAAAATTAAATAAACTTGTGCCATGGCATGAAAAATTGTTTAGAGTAGTCAAAGGAATGGAAATTTTAAAAGTTCAAAATTTTCAACTTGGATGTACAAGTAGAAGCATGAAACACTTGGAAAATATAGAATTTGAATTAACGATTGAGAAAGTCCAGTTAGTGGGAAAATAATAAATGTGACTACTCTTAAATGTATTAAGTAGAAATTATGCTATTATTTTTCTTCCCGCTCTCCTCTTCCTTTTCTCTTTTATATTTGCAGTGGAAATAGATGGTATCTTTATTTTTCTCTAGACAATTTTAATTGAAATAATACAGACTTTGGGATGATATTAAAAAATGTCTCTATTAAAATATCTACATTGTAACCAAATTAAGCAGTAGTGAGGGGAAAAAAGAAGAAAATGACCATCAGTAAGATGAATCAAGAGAAAAGGAATTCACAAATAAACAATATTAGAATTAAAGAATCATAGAGCAGATATTTTAAAATGGAATACTTTGAAAAACCTTATGGTGATAAATTTGAAAAATTTAACCCAAATTGATAAACTTCTAGAAAGTGCACACTGAGTTAAAAAGAAATAGATACCTTGAATATCTTTATACATTTAAAGGAAAATGAATGAGTAATGAAAAATGTTCACCAAAAGAACTTATTCCCAAAGCAAGAATAACTTAAAACCAAATAACACTGTATGAGGTGAGACCATCACCAGTGGCACTGATGAACACAGACACAAAAATTCTAAACCATAAATACAAAAAGTAGCAGAACAAATGATGTGATACCTTAAGGTCAATGTAATAGACTGTGTTTGTGTTCCCCCATAATTCATAGGGTTGGAACTTGAATCCCCAGTGAGGTAGTATTAGGAGGTGGGGTCTTTGGGAGGTGCTTAGGTCTAGATGATGTAGTGAGGGTGGAGCCCCATGATGGAATTAGCATCCTTCTAGGAAGAGAAAGAGACTAGAGCTCACCTTGTGACGCATGCACCAAGGAAGGCTGTGTGAAGACAGAAGAAGGAAGAGAGTCCTTGCCAAGAACCTGACCATGCTGGCACCCTGATCTCATAGAACTTCCAGCTTCCAGAACTCTGAGAAATAGATGTTTTATGTTTAAGCCACTCAGTCTGTGGCATTTTTGTTTTAGCAACCTGAACTCAATGAGATAGTCAAGGAGGCAGTCAGCTAAGCTTTCTTAATAGGTTCAATAATTTGTAATGTATCTCTTCCTAAATGAGCATCTCAACTTTTTCTGATTTTAAAGGAAGTGGTTTGAATGTATCACCATTCATAATACTGTTAGCTGTGGGTTTTTAATATAGACTTAATATCAGGTTAATGGAGTTCTTTCCTTTCTATTTCTGCTTTGCTAGTCTAGAAGAGATTTAAGAGACAGAACAACCAAGTGGAATGAATGAACCCTGTTTGGCTCTTGATTCCAATAAGCCAGTGTAAAAAGACAGTTTTTGAGATATTTGAGAAAATTTGATTATCGATTGAGTATTGGAAGACAATGAAGAATTATGTTGACTTCCATGTGACCATGCATTGTGATCATGTAATAAAATGTCTATTTTTTTATTGTGATAAAATATGCATCATAACAAAATTTACCACTTTAGTGATTTTTTTAATGTGTAAGTTCTGTAATATTAAGTACATTCACATTTTTGTCCAACCACCACCACCATCCATCTCCAGAACCTTTTCATCTACCCAAACTGAAGCTCTGTACTCTTTAAACAAGTACTCTCCATTGCCACCCTCCAGGCCCTGGTAATCACTGTTCTACATTCTGTCTCTGTGGCTTATTTCACTTAGCATAATGTCTTTAAGGTTCATACATGTTGTAACATGTGTCATAATTTCATTCCTTTTTAAGTCCAAATCATATTCCATTGTATGTATTTGCCACAAGTTATTTATCCATTCATCTGTTGATTGATACTTGAGTTGTCTCCACCTTTTGGTTTTGTAAATAATGCTGCTATAAACATAGATGTGCAATATCTGTGCAAGTCCCTACTTTCACTTTTTGATGATAAATACACAGAAGTGGAATTGCTGAATCGTGTGATGATTCTATGTTTAATTTTTTGAAGACTCTTGACACTGTTTTCCACAGCAGCTGCACCGTTTTTCATTCTCACCAGCAATGTACTTTTTTCACATCACTTGTTGAGAAAATGCCTATGATTTTAATAGAGCTATATGAGGCAGATGGAGCTGAAGGAGAAGACTTACTAGTCACCCATTGTCTGAAGAGCAGCCATGCCCTATCAGCTCCCTGCCAGTTGACAGGTAGTGTGGTCATCTGCCTATGCTGCCTTCACTCTTAGCTGTGACTGTGCCTATATTTCCCACATAAAACGTCCATCATGTCTCAACTTTGACTTTAAGGGAAAAAAGAAAAACTAAACACTCTATGATTTAGTGATACATGCATATATAGTGAAAGGCAGAGGAGAAATGAGAAAGTGCATGTATAAGGCAAGGGAATGTTAGACACTATTCCTCATGCATATGGGCTGGGGGGAAGCGTCAGAGAGGAATACACAGTATTGGTCATGTTCCAGTTTTTAAGTTGAGTGCTGGTTTTCTTGGTGCTTTGTTATTGTGCTTTGTTACCTCCATACATTACATATATTCTTTTGTGTGTATAATATTACATAATTTACATTTTAAATCTTAAACCAGTAATGTTTACTCCTTAGTACTGTGACTCTACATATTGGTCAAAGGTCTGGGCCTGGTTTGAAATTTCAAATGGTATAGTCTGAGGCAAAAAAAAAAAAAAAAAAAAAAAAAAAAAAATAGGGTGAGTTTTATAAAGCTAAATTTATTAAATTTTGAGGATTGTATGTATTCTTCAATTATGACCTTCCTTTTTTATTTGGTGTTAGAAGGACCTTTAGAAATCAAATTGTAGAGTTAAAGGAACACAGTTTGTTGTCTTGTTTTATTGTACTTACAAATGGCAAACAGAAAAAGTAGGTGACCTTGTGTAAGGTCATTATCATTAAAAAACATTTTCACTAGTCCTTGAAATGAAAAATTCTAGGAATTATTGCCTTGGAGAACACAGCACTATATCCAGTAGCCAAGTACCAAGGCTGATGATACTCAAAATGGTGATTTCATTTGCTGCCCCTTTCACAGAATGCATCTCTAACTTTAAAAGCTAACTTAATAGAAGTATTTATCAGTCCTATCTAATGACTCATGAATAAACTTAAGTTACTCAGTATTGACGTACTCTAAGCTCAGAGGAGCCAGATTCTCAAATATCAGTTAATGATAACTACAACTGACATTTAGTGAGTACTTACTCTACCATTGACTATTTTGTATAGATTGTCATACTTAATCTTCAGAAATGTTATTATTCCAATTTAACTGATAACTGGAAATTTGACTGATATCTTGCTCAGCATCATATAAGTAAGAAGAAAGGGGGCCCAGAATACAATAGCAGTTTGGCAGTTTGACACTTCATCAACACTCTTAATTGCCTACCACCAATGGATCACTGTTGAAAAGCCAGATGCTAGGGGCTGCAAAATAGGTACTGAGTGCTGAATTCAGGACTCAGCCCTCTATCATACTTCTTGAACTCTCTAAAATTTAAGGAGTTCAGAATCATATAGCTTTAATGGGGAATGCTAAGCTAATTGGAAATATTACTATTTCACCATTGTGGTCTTCAAGTGCATGTGTAGGCAGTGACCTAATTGTGCTTAGTTTTTGCATCCCTAAGAGACATTAACAAAACACATTGTGTAAATTCAATTGGAGGAAAAGATTGGGGAAGAAGGGAGGAGTTCCAAGCAAACTCCAGTGACCAATGGCTGTGGTGTCATGGGGACAGTGAGGAAGCTGATTCATCTTCCAGCTAAAAGGCATGAGGAGAGTAGAGACATCAGGAGACAGCAGAGTAAAAAATTTTGGTAAAAGAACTTAAAAGCAAGTGGGTGGCAATCAGCGACACATGGGGCTGAGGAGGCCATGAGAAGGATAAAGAAAAAGCAGAAGAAAGTTCAGAGCGCTTCAACATAATGTTGTCTAGGTAGAGGACAAGTGAGAAAATGCACACAGAAGGCAGTGAGTTCTAATCCACATTGCAATAAAATGGAGGCTTTAAACTAGTTTTCTGTTTTCTCATTTCTAGATTTTTCTCTCTCTCTTCACATCAGTCTGTGAGCATTTGCCAGGATTCTTTCTCATCCATACATTTTGCTTCCCAGCATTTCAAAATTCTTATTAAGAATTTCATGTAATTTCCCCCTTCCCTAGGAAGATCAGACTTCCCTATTTTCTTCATCTCCCTCTGTTATTCTCTCCTGTGCTCCCTGCTCTTCTTGTGTTAGTTGCCTATTACTATAAATCAAGTCACCCAGAACAAAGTGGCTTAAAATATTAAAATAATAAAATATTATTATCTTTCACAGTCTTGTGAAATGACTAAGTTCAACTGGGCAAGTCTCTCTCTAGGCATCTCATGCAATTGTAGCGAGAGGTGGCTGGGGCATGAGTCATCAAAAAGTTTCACGGGATTGGATGTCTGAGGTGTATCTTCATAACATGTCTGGTGCCTCTGCTGAGATGGCTGGGGACTGATTGGACTCTTCCCTCCTTTCCTCCTTCCTCTCTGTCTTTCTGCCTCTTCATGGACCAACCACACAGCCTCTCCACACCATTAGCTTGGGCTTCCTCATAGCGCGGAGGTTTCAAAGCAGTTGGACTTCTTACATTGTAGATTTCTTTCCTCACACAAGCATTCCAGGAAGCATAAGTGGAAGGAAGTTTAAAATGTATGATCTAGACTGTAAAGTCAGTCAGCACCAGGGCTGACTGCATTTTGCTGGTCCAAAGAAGGTCACAGGGCCAGCCCAGAACCACCCCAGGGGAAGGAGACCACCAGGGATGTGAATTCAGGAAAGTATAGTTTATTGAGGGTGGTGCATCTCTCCAAAGACTAGCTACCACATTTCTCATTTATTGACATTTCTGTCCCTTTCTTTGCTCCTTTTAACTGAAATCTCTTGTTACTATCTCATATCTTGCTTCATGTTTATATTTTTTCTTTCTAATTAAGAGCAACTGAAAGACTTCTTTGAGGAGTCCTTAAGCATTCTCTCAAGCAAATGTTAAGAATATATTTTCATTTAGTGATATTAAAATTTAAGCACCCAAAAGGCCCTATAGAAAAGCTGTGTGACTATTTTGTAGAAAACCTCTTTGGGAAATCAGATTTGATTCACTTTTAAACAACGATGATAACATATGAAACTTAAAAGGCAGATCAGTTTTAGGGAAAAGTGATACACCATCATGTGTGGGTGGCCTTGGGTGAACTCCCCAACAATATTGCTTTTCATACTTAGCCACTAATTAGAAAACCTGCTCTCTTGTTGGGACTGAACCATGGTTTACTTTCTGGTTAGATCTTTTTTTTTACTTATATTCAAGCTCTTACATAATCCAAAACTTGTCCTTTTGTAACTCCCCTCCCCACAAATTAAAAGAGAGAGGGAGAGAGGAGAGAACTTGAATCTAAGAGATTTGTTGCATAGTCACACGGCAGTTTTATAAATTCTTTATTTAAAACCTCATACCTATAGATGGTTTAACTTACCCTAGCTTCTGCAAATGCCATTGAGGTCTTAAGTTCTTGTAAAGAATTATTGGATTTTTTTTTTTTCCTTAAAGAAGCTAAATCCCCAAAGCTTTTCTCTGGTGATTATGAAGAACAACACATGTTAGAGAAAGTGGGCAGTTGGAGGTGGCAAATAATTTGATTGTTTTCTACCCACAAGCTCTGGGAAAACTGTGCCATCAAAGATTAATTTGCTCATGATATTTCACTGCTGTTGCCATTAAGAACAAAACTAACAGGGACAGCAGGCAGAAGCATTTCTGAAGTCTGGGGGATAGAGTTGAGGGTAGATGGTGGGAAGAAGAGCACTTCTTTTTTCTCTAAAATGATTACGAGTTAAGCATCTGAGGTTGATAACATGTCTCTCACATAGACTATATAGACGTCTGATAGCTGACTGAAAAATGATTATTAGTAGTTGTAGTTTTTCATGGTTTGTCTTCTCTTCAAGCAGGGAAAAGATTTCATTTAAAAAAAACAGCTTTTATACTCAATCCTTTCCCAGTTTTAAGAAAAGCATCAGAAAATAGCAGGTTTCCCCATTAGTAATTTGCTTCCACAGCTCCGTTTTCGTACTTGGGTTCTACAAGCAGATTAAATGGAGATTCCATTAGCTTCACAGCACAATGGGTGCCCCCCGCCCCCCAATGCCTCCCAGTCCTTCGGCCCTCAGGTCCCACTAGCAGAGGTGGGGCAGTAAACTTCAGTTAGGGCAACATTTTCTATGAAGTTTTACTCTCAACTTTTTAACAAAAATTTCCACTGAACAGCAGCAGGTATAACTTGAAGACCACTTGGAACTTCAGGCCTAGACAAAATGCACTGCTTGTTGCTCCCCCCACCAGCATGACACCTGCCACGTGGGCTCAGGCTACCCGTGGTCACATCCGCTGCTGATGGGGTGAGATGAACTGACCTGAGGGGAGGGGAGCAAAGCAGCAGGAAGGAAATGGGGCTGGGAGGGGATGATGGCCAGGATCACCAGACACATTCTTAGTCACTGTTTTCTTAATTCTCACAACTCCCCTTTGAAGTCATAATGTTCCCGTTTTTTGCAGATGAAGAAACCTGAGGCCAAGAATTTAAATAACTTGATTTCATGCAACTTAGTTAAACTAGAGTATTTAAAGTATTTAAATGAAATAAAAGCTTAGAATTTTATTTAATTCTTGGGTAAAATAAAGGATTTTAATCCCAGCCTGCCTGACAACCTACCCAATTTTCTTTCCTCCACTCAAATCCCTCTAATAAACCCTTGATACTCTGTAATCCACTTATGAATTAAAATGAGAGACTTTCTTTTGAGGTGAGCCTTTGGCACTTAGTCAAGTAACAATAGTTGTCACTCTCTCTTGTTTAATCTTATAGTGGAGTACGACAAGGAGTTCTCCCCTCGCCAGCGACACCACAAAGAGTTCAAGTTCAACTTATCCCAGATTCCTGAGGGTGAGGCGGTGACGGCTGCAGAATTCCGAATCTACAAGGACTGTGTTGTGGGGAGTTTTAAAAACCAAACTTTTCTTATCAGCATTTATCAAGTCTTACAAGAGCATCAGCACAGGTATGAAGGCTCAAGGAAACCCAAAGGGTGGGCCTGGCCCCCATTTCTCACCCTGTCATCCTATAACCCCAAGTGTGTCTGTGGAAGATGATTTGGAGTTCAGGGCTGGCCATGAGCACGGTGAGGGGTGTGTTCTAAATGGCAGTGTTTAGGCAGGAGGAAGATTTTTTGCAATTAAGTTGCAGACTTTTTCCAAATGGTTTTCTTTTCTTAAGCAAGCCAGTAGACAGTATTTACTAAGAATCCTTTGTGATCAGAGAACACATGACTTACTGGGAATGAAATGTTTCCCATTATTGTTCAGTCCCTACTTTGAATGATGCGTCAGGGTGGTTAAAATAACTTCACACATGAAAATTATGTAAGGATGCTTACAAATGATACTAATTCAAGTGAATAGAAGGCAATGTATTTGTGCTTATTATGTATACATATATTATATAATATGTGTGATATGTATTTGAGTAAATGAGTGTGTGTGTGTGTGTGTGTGTGTGAAATGTATTCTTTATCATTTGAATACAAGGGAATGAATCTACGGCCATACCACCCTGAACGTGCCCGATCTCATCTGAATATAAGGGAATGATAGACTTTTTTTTCTGTGTCTGCATTATTCTTATTTCCTGATGCCAAACCATTTTATAAAACAACTGCAATGAAGTACGTTCGTGGGGCTTGCTCACAATTAAAAGAACAAAAAAACAAACTTCCATGGAGTGATATTTGGAGGAAGGACTGAGGGTGAAGTATTACAGCAGTTATTTCAAACCTATAGCACACAGAAAACAAGCCAATGACCTTGAATTTTGCTTACTATTTAGAGGTCAGTTTAGTGGTTTGGGGAGGGTGGAGCACCTGACGCACAGTAGGTTAGCATTGCTGTACACTCAGTGTGCGTGAGGTGGAAGCTTGGCGGCGTGAGGGACGACAGCCTGGCAGCCAGATGGTGGATGTGAGGATAAACACTAAAGGGAGAGAGTACAGACAGGGAGGGAACACCACACTTTCAGACTCTGCAAGGGATTTGCCCCCTTTGGCTTTATCAACCAAGTCTTGCTTTTGGTCTTGGAAGTCTATTAACTTCCCAAGAATGTCTGAAGGTTTAGCAATGACTTTAGTTTATCCTGAAATTATAAATCTGTGTATGGGTCTGTCACAAATATGCACACTAGAATAATAACAAATGTTAACTTGCCCCATAAAAGGTTTATTTTAGTTTTGAGAGTACTGTCAACATTTGGCCCTTATGCATATTCAAATCTCTAAGGAGGGAAATAAAGAAGAAGGAAGGACACTTGCCAGGTTTTGTGGACACATCATGGTGTTGAACATACACACTGATGGTTGTATGTGAATTCTTGCTGGAGCAGTAAAATTATAAGTAAAATATAGTCATTGTGGTATCTTTGTAATAGACCAAAAATTCAGAATGAATGGGAAGTTTTATTTTCACTCCTTAATAAAAGTATATTCAGTGACTTATCCTTTAAAGGTCTCTTTTGAAAAGTAAATTATTTGTTGCTAGATTTTCATCTTTCAATACTTCAGAGACAATTGATGTTCAGTGATTTGTTGGAACTGCTTTAGCCATTGGTTTTCACTCTTCCTAATTATTTGTCTTATTATGTTTTTCTGGTAGAAATAACCTCCTGGTAACTTTCCGGCTCAGAACTTTGCTCAGAAGGCATGGTTTTCTCTGTCCTGAAGGAAAAGCTTTATAGTGAAAACACTAGATTGTGGGTTTTGTGACTATAAAATTTTTTTAATTATTATTTTTAAAAAGAGAGCTAGCAGACCATTTGTAAGGTTTATATTGAACTTCAGCCAAAAATGAACAGCTGCCTTGTGCTTAAAATGGTGGTGTCGTACTTCCTCGAGGCCAGCAGTGGGTTTGGAAAACAAAATCTCAAACTGTCCCAACCTTTGATGGCTCTCTGTCAAAGCAGAGTTGTAATTTCTCTGCCTTCTAGGATGAGGATATTTGGCAATGGGATGTGTTTAATTTTATGCAGAGGAAAGGGAAAATACTAGGAGGATTGGGAGCATTTCATGCTTTTGAAGGGTTTCAGGTTGGCCAGGAGATTTTTTTTCTTATCGGTGGGCCAGGAGCCCAGGCCTCCTGCGGTCTCCCAGTGTCTTTCCAGAGGCTCCAGATTTAACTGCAGGGCTCCTGGGGAAGGTTTGATCTCCCCATCTGTACCGTCTTGGGGTGTCTTGGCTGAAAATTATTCTCCAGGCTTGTAAAGAAACTTATTTGTCTAATCTGTGTTCCAGTGAAATTTGTAGTATGTGATGGATGAACTTGTTTTAACAAATATTTGTGTTGCAAAATAGTCGGCCTCCTTGCAAAAAAAAAAAAAAAAAAAAAAAAAAGGCAGGTTTTTCAATGTCCTCATATACTCAGCTGAGACAGAATAAGTTATGTGTTGGGCCTCCTGATATAAAGGGACAGTTAGAAAAGATTCTTGGAAGATAGGCCGTTGCTGTGATCTCTACAGAAATGTATTCCTCAGACTGATAAGAAATCAATGGACCAGGTAAGTTCAGAAAATGACTACTTGAATAGATGGTACTTGGAGTACCACGTATTTGAGGGAAACATTTGATACTTTATTCAAAGCCTCAGAATAAGCCCTGAGATGGAATCGAAGTCTTGAAAAGGCCTGAGCAGAGTAAGATCAGCCTCCAGCAGTGTGCACAGTTAAACTGGAGGAGCACAAACGCCTTTGCACTTGATTTTTAAATGTACTCTGTGCTGTCGTGTGGTGTTTATACTTTTAAGATGAGTTTGGTGTTAACATCTGATGTTATAAATCATTATGTTTTTATGATAATCCCAGTAAAAATTAGCATTTGTGTAGTACTTAGAATTTGGAAAAGAGCTTCTCATATATTCCCTCATTAGGATTTAACCATGATCCCATCAGATAAGCAGGTCGGGCATATTGCCTATTAGAGAATGAAGCATGTCCCATGTGAATTTTGCCAAGTCCAAATTATGCCTAAACTTCTGTCTTCCGTGCTTCCCCAAAGTCACCTCGATGACATGGGGACAGTTCCCACTGGCATGCTCCACAACTCCATCTTCTTAGCCTTGATGGGAATATCCTAAGGATGCTTCTCTTTGGGTGGCAAGTGAGACAGTTCTCTCGCAGGTGAAAATGTGTCTGTCAGGCCTTGGTACGTTGACTTTCAACGACTTCCTATGAAAAACCTTTGCAAACTTTTGTTGATCTATTGATTAAACATTGATCTATTAGCAGTTTTTCTAGAGGAGAGATATGAAGGAGAAGAAAGACTAGAATAAATTTATACAGAAGTATTTGTACTTATTCACAGTATCATACATTTATCCATTTACTTCACTGTTTTCTACTGCATCTCATACACAGTAAGGTGTCTTCACACTTGGAGTGGAAAGGCTGCTCCGAATAACCTTTGACCTTCCCTATTCATGTATGGTAGCATGTTGCTTATCATAACATGTGCTCATGATCTTTACTTCTGTAGCACCTTTAGGTTAATAGTGCAATTCTGAGACCTTTAAAGAATGTCATGTTCATCTACATTTCTTATTTGGCTAAAGACATGCTTTTACTGGTTTTAATTGATTTTGTATACTTAGAAGTCAAAGAGCATCTCCTGAGAGTCAGCCAGAAATTTTAACAGAGGAACACACTCAGCATCTAAAAGATAGTCCTGTTTGGTACATGAATTGACCCCACTTAACTCTGCTAGTTTTGAAATGCCATGTGCTATTCCATATGTTTTGGTGATTGCATTGCTTGGTAGTGATTGCCTATCTTGTGTATATGATGACTCTTTCATGTTCTCTCATGGTTCATTTAAAGTAAGAAATAATCACCAAATTTAAAATGTATTATTCCTAGTATAAGCAGTACCATAACTTATTCCTCAGTTTGCAAACAGGCAAATTTTTAAAATATATATATATTTTTTTGAGTTTGATTACAACAGGGTGGGGCAAAAGTAATTTACAGTTGTGAGTACAGAAAACAGTTTATTCTTGCATTATTATTTATTAATTATTGTGTTATTTTCCATATGAACAACTGTAAATCTACATTTTCCCCACCCTGTATGTTTTACCCTAACTTCAGCGTATTTAGGATGTGAAGAAATACATCTTTGAATCAAGAAAACAGGGAAATATTCTGTAGAGTTGGTTTTCAAAACTGAGAAAGATTTCCTTAGGACAGCCCAAAGGCCATGCTCTAGGGTCCCAGGAAAAATACCAGACTGAATCATGGCTTACACTAAATTTTTGACAAAATTCACCAATTCTGACCTATTTTACAGATAGAATATAATTGTTGCAGGAGAGAAAATAACCGTCAAAGAGCAAATACACATTTTCCCAGAACTTTTAGTTTGATATGAGACTCTGAACCCTTCATAGATAGGAACCACAGGAGTAAGTGAGGAAGAGGTGTGGAGATGAGCTCTGGTTTAGACATGTTTGCATCATGGTAGGGATGCCCAGGAGGCGATGGGTTATGGTAGTGCTTAGCTCAGCAGAATGAACTGAACTATAGTAGTAGATATTTGAAATCACATGTGAGATGCCAAAGTTGATTAGATATCCCAGCTGTGTGAGAACAGAAAAACCGAATTGACCCAGTACAATTTGTTGAAAATAATTTTTGTTTTTATTATACTTTCATAGCATCTTCATCCCAAATCAGGTGATAACACATGTGTGGGTCTGTTTCTGGGATCTTTATTTTGTACAATTGGTTAACTTTTTTCTTCTTCCACCAATACTGCACCTGTAATTCTTTTAGTTTTTCAGGAAGGCTTGATGTCTATGTGTAAGTTCTCCAAATTTATATCTTGAGATTTTTCTTGGCTATATATGGATCTTTGCATTTCCATATAAATTGTAAAATAGGTATTTCAATTTCCACAAAAGAAAATTTATGGGCTTCTGATTGAAATTGCTTTAGCCTAGAAGTTAATTTGGGAAGAATTGGCTCTTACCAATATTGAGTGTTTTAATTGAAGAATATGGTATTTATTTAGACTTTCTTTAATTTCTCTCAACAATATTTTGTAGTTTTTGTGTATTGAGTATTTTTATTAGAATTACTCTAGGTATTTAAGTTTATGATACTGTCAATGGTATTATTAGCTTTAAAAAATTTTAGTGTCTAATTGTTCTTTGCTCTCATGTAGAAATACAATTGAATTTGTATATTGTTCTTTTATCTAGCAACCTTGCAAATTCATGTATAAGTTCTAATAATTTTCCTGTGCAGTGGTCTGGAAATTCTGTAAGTATAATCATGCTATCTATAAATATCGGTTTTATTTCTTCCTTTGTAATTCTTATATTTTTTGATTATTTATTTTGTTGTTGTTGTTGTTGTTGTTGTTGTTGTGCTAGCTGGACATAATGTTGATTCCACTTAGATTTCTGTCAGGTTTCTAATCTCTGTCATATTTCACAACTAAGGGGGGGATAGAGGAAGAATTAATAATTTACCATTAAGGATGATGTTTCCTATAAATGTTCTTGTAAATACTCTTTATTTGATTAATGAAATTCTTCTCTATTCATAGTTTGCTAAGAGTTTTTTAAATTAGAAATTTGTGTAAAATTTTATCAAAATATTTTCTTGAATTTTTGGAGATAATATGATTTTTCTCCTTTATAGTGTTAATGTAATATACTACATTAAAGAGTTTCAGTTGTTAAACCAACTTCAAATCCCTGGAGCAGGCCCAAGTTGTGACTCATAATCCTCTTTATATAAAGCTAGATTCAAAAATCATGTCTGCTAACTATTATTTGGATCATCTATAGATCTATTTCCATTATATGTTTTTTCCCTTGATTTTCCCTCATTTGGTTTTATTTCCTAGAATATCTGATAATTAAAAAAATTAAATTCTTGGTATTATTTACAAAAAATAGTTCTAGTTATTATCTTCTCCCAGACTGGATTTTATTTTCTTCTAGAAAGCAGACAAAATGCAAGCATATTACCTTGTTCTTTTTGTCCCAGTTGAGGCTGGGTTTCAGGATGTGTTAGGGCTCATCTTTCCCTAGTTTTCCCTTTCTCCTAGAGGTTAGCCTTTTAGGGGTCTCAGCTGAAGATTTAGGATGTTTACCAGAGCCCATCTTCCTTGGTGGGCTCTGAACTCTAATTTTTAATTCCTCAGCATTGTAAGAATGCCAAGAAGTCTGCTTTGCTTTTTATCCTCTAAGCAGTTTCTTTTTGCTTGTTTTCTCAGCTTCTTACTCCATGCATACACAGCTTAATATTTGGCAAAATACTGGAGTTCTAGGCAGCCAGAACTTGAAGAGCCAAGGTCCTGGAGGAAGTGAACCCAAACTTCTATGAGATCACTCTTATGAGCTCACTTCTATGCAGCCCCTTTCCTCTGGGACTTTAGTCCTTCAAGTCCTACCTATCTTAAACTCCAGTGGTCTTCAGCCAGTGACATTGCTCCAAACTCTAGACTTCTGCTCCTTTCTGTTTGGCATCTATGCCTCATACAAAGAATTAACAAATGCCTTGAGGTGAAAAGCCAACAGCAAATATAGGGCTTACCTTAATGCATTTCCCTCCTGTCTGAGATCTTGAATCATCATGTATTGACTGTGTTAGTTTCGGTGAGATAACTTCAAACAGGTTTCTATAAAAAAACTTGTTCTTAGTGGGAGTGTTAGTTTGATACATTATAGCCAGAAACATATATCTCTGAAGTGTCGTATTTTTATTTGGGAATCTTTATAATGAATTCCCACAAATGTTGATATTTGATTTATAACCAAATAATGTAGTTCTGAAAACAAGACCTGAACCCAGTAGTTGATCCAGTTCCAGGATCTAAGAGGATAGTTTCCTTGGAAAAGCATTTTTTATAGACTGATTGCTCTATGAATTCTGTTGCATTTTAAGAGCTGCCTGGTGAAGTGGAGAGTGACCTTTATCATCACTGAGATAAAAGGGAGATATCTGAGACTATTTTCTGTTTTGAAGAGAAGGGCAAATTTGAGAAAGGCAGGATAGGAGAACACTATTGTAGTTTGTTAGAAGAAAATCAAAGCCTTTTATCACCATGTGCAGCCACACCTGTTTCTCTTTCTGTATCTGGCTTTCACAGGTATGATCCTCAGGGACTCCTGAAATTTACTTCTGACTTGATAATCTCTGGCACACTCATTGTGGGCCTCAGGCAAGCATTGAACTTTTCAGTATTTGTTCCTTTGCCCCTGAAAAAGGGAGAACACAACTAACCCACAGCTCAGGTTATGTAACTAGTTAGTTTTAGCTTTTTAGTGGAGTGCATATTATTTATACTTAGATCATAGGTTCAAAAAGTTTCCAAACCTTGTTCCTCAGTCTATGTATGTTCTATTTTTTATGCAAAGGCACAGAGTAGAAAAGAATGTTTCAGAGAGGAATTAAAGTTTTAATAAAGAATTGCATGCACTCAAAAGAATAATACATTTGGGGCAAAGGAAACTCTTGTTTGGGAACTGCTTATCCACTTGGTAAACATGAAAGAGAAAAGGAAATCAATTTTTATTTCTGGAAACTATGGTTTCTGTCTTATCCACTCCTAGAAATGAATTGCTTTGGTGTACCCCTCCTTACCAGTATGGCCAGCTCTGTGGGAGGCAGGCCATGGTAGTAGTTAAGCTTATTTTATGAAACACCTTTTAAAAAAATCACAACTTAACATTACTTTTGCTGCTTTGTTTCCCCATATTGGACAAGGATATGGAAATTTAGGATTGGTGATAAAAACTAAAACATGTAAAATTTGCACCTAACATGTATAACCAGTGGCAGAACTCTGTTCAATCTGTGCTTGGTCACTAGGGCATGTTGGAGTATACTCCAGTGTTTGGAAACATTATTCTGTTTATGTAGCCAAAGAGTACAGGTTAGGTGGCCATGAATTTATATAAAATAACCTTTTACCTTCCCCTTTCTCTCATCGTAGACACATAGAAGCAAGCCTTCTCATGATACTGCTACCTTGGAGTTGGTCTTACCTGTGATTTCAATTACAGGTATCCCCCATATAACATGACACTTCTGTAACATGGTTAGAGACTTGGTCCCCCCCCATATAACATGATACGTCTATAACACGGTTTCACTCTAACATAGTACGACTGTAGAAGATATCCAAGAATTGCTGGTAGAAGAAGAAACTGGTGAAGCAATTTTGGTAGAAATGACATCTGGAATGTGCCAAGATAACTTAGGAGACAACAGCACTGATGAAAACAAAGAAGTTAAACAGTTTACTCTAAAAAGCGTAAAGAAAGACCTAGACTTAGCCGAACAGTTACAGTCATATTTCTTAAATGAAGATCCTTGCACTGAAAAGAGCCAAAGTTTAAGAGAGAACTTCAAAAGTGCTTAGCACCATATAACAAAATTTATAAAGATCTCTCCGCTAAAAGCAAGCAATCTAAAATAACAGATTTTTTTGCAAAAAGTAGAGCATAGAAATCAAGATAATACTGAAGAAAGTTCAGAGGATAAGGATATATTGTCAAAAAGAAAACACATTTGGTTAATGGAGTTTGGTAGTGATGATGAAGAAAAGATTACTTAATTCATATTAATACGTAATACTTTTAATGAAAATTGCTTTAATAAAGATATTTCTCTTAATTATAAAAATATAATAGTATGTTTTTAAAAATTTTTGGAACCTAATCCACCTTTTTGTATTAGCTCTCTGTTTTGTATAACAGACTCTCATAACACGGCATTTGTTAGGAACTTAACAACCATGTTATATGGGAGTAACCTTTATTAGTCTGGGTTGATAACTCTCTGAGGGTAAGGTCAATCCAAAGACAATCCAATCTGACATTTACTTGTGGAGCAGTTCACGTTTGCTTTGCACTTTTTAAGGAGAGAAACAATAAATCTTGAGAACAGATAGCTTTGAACCTTAAAAAGCAGGTGAAGTTAATACTACCCATATTTAGGAGAGAGGAAGCATGACCCAATGATTCCACTTCTGGGAATATATCCAAAGGAACCCAAAACACTGATTCAGAAGAATATATGTACGCCTTATTCATTGCAGTTCACTTACAATAGCCAAAATGGAAGCAGCTCAAGTGCCCATCAGTAGATGAGTGGATAAAACAGCTACGGTACATTTACAAAATGGAATACTACTTGGCTGTAAAAAAAAAAAAAAAAACGGAAATCTTACCTTTTGCAACAGCATGGATGGACCTGGACAGTGTTATGCTAAGTGAAATAAGCCAGTCAGAGAAAGACAGGTGCCATATGATTTCATTTATATGTGGGATATAATGAACAAAATAAACTAACAAACAAAATAGAAATAGACTCATAGATACAGAGAATAGACTGACAGCTGTCAAGGGGAGAGGGGTTGCAGGGCCAACTGAAGAAGGTAACGGGATTAAGGAAAAGAACGCATAGACACTGACAACAGTATGGTGATTACCAGGGAGACAGGGGGTGGGGGGAGGTCGAGGAGGGTAAAGCAGGGATAAATGGTAATGGAAGGAGACTTGACTTGGGGTGGTGAACACACAATATGATACACAAATGATGTCTTATAGAATTGTACACCTGAAACCTATACCTATATTATTTTATTAAACAATGTCACCCCAATAAACTCAACAAAAAAAGAAAGTAGAGGGAGTATGTTGTAGGTCAATGGCTTTCAAAGTTTTGTCCCTAGATCAGCAGCTTCAGCATCACCTGGGAACCTATTAGAAGCAAATTCTCAGGTTCCACCCCAGGAACTCTGGGGTAGGCCTAGCAGTCTGCATGTTAACTAGTTCTCAGGGGATCTTGATGCAGGCTGAACTAGAGAACCACTGCTCTAATGGCTAAGAACATATGTAACACTTGAATCAAATTGACTGGTTTCAAATCCCAGCTCTGCACTCACTGGCTATGTGACTATGAGCAAACTACTTAATCTCACTATTTCTCAGTGTCCTTATCTGCCAAATGGTGATGTTGTTAATACTCTTTATGGTGGCTGTGGAGAGTTAGCATATGTAAGAGCACTTAGTACAGCCAGATAGTAAACACCATGTAAGGGCTTGCTATGTTAATATTCAGACAGCAAAGTGACTTGTTTTGGTTTGTTGAAGATGAAATATCCCTTAGAGAGTTAAGGTGACTTTGATATTTGAAACTTCTCTTCACACTATGCTCATCCTTGGGGTGAAATATGGTAATATCAAGTGGAATAAGATCAATGAGAACTTAGCTAATTATATAATAATAATGTCCATCCATCCATATTGCTCAGATCATATGTGCGTGTATGTGCATAGCAGTTTACCCTGAGTTGTACTGCTATCTTTTCAATCCTATTTCTTTTCTCCTTTAAGTGGTAAAATTTTAGACACAATCCTTCATATATGATACATTATATAAAGAAAAAGTACAAATCTTTACTAATTTTCTAAAGTGATTAATTTTTGACTTTCATTCAGTTTGAAAATTGAATTTTTATTGCATGAAGTTGGTTCATCAGTGCATGAATGTTGTTTTGTATCTTAGTTTACCATTAAGTCCAGACATATACATGGCAGAGGAATGTGTCATGAAGAACTAAACACTACAAACTCACCTTATCAAATATTTCACAAATCTGCTCATTTCAAACTTATAGGTTTTATTTAATGAAGAACATTTTTCTAGTAAATGGTCAGTAATAAGCACAGTTGTACTTTATCCAGGGCATTGTGATTTTAATGGATAGCATTTGTCAGGAAAGGTCAAAACCAGAAGCTCAGATGCCTCCAGGCCTTCTTCAAGGGCAAAGGAGAGAAAGACCCACTGTGTTTGCTATCTGTTTCTCAGCCTGATGGAGTATCACTGACAAGGGTAGGTGCCTTGGAGGCTGTGTGATGGGATGTACCACAGAGGGATGACCTTGCCCATATACACTAATTCTACAAGTCTTTTGAGTGGCTTGCTGGTCAGGCAACTCTAGCACCAGAATGAATTTTTTGAAAATTTCTAGAAATCTCTTATTAGGCTTATTAATTGTTAAGAACTTCATTTTCCCTGGATGGTCACAATATAAGGAAACTCATGCCCTCGAGTTGGGATAACACAGACTAACACTATTGTATCCTTGAAGATGGAACATGATATTCATCATGTAACATGGGTCTATGAGTTGGTTGAGAACAAAACAGGCAATAAATTCATTCAAAATTTTATCTCTCTCTTGTTTCAGCATTTTTTTTTATAGTAGGCTTACTTGATTATCTACCATCTCAGTAGGAGGTCCAAATAATCCAGTTGTGGTGGTCATTTTGGCCAGACCCTAGGATTCATTACTGGTGACTCTATTGTAAATGGTAATTATAGACCTCAAGCTGCTGCAGTAAAATTCAGAAGGGAGCCCTTGTTTTTCACATAGTGAAATGAGGTGCATCATACTTGAGGCTACACTTTGATAGAGTAGGTAGACTAAGAAGGCCATACATCATTGAAGAAAAGTAAACAGATGTGGGTCAGACCAGAACCATTTCAGTGACTTGTCATAAATCATGTTTCTCAAATACCTGAATTATTGGAAGCATTGAGAGTCATCCAGCAAAGTCATCCCTTAAAGCTGTAATTCTTCAAGTTCCTCACCCTGGCTGTGTGACTGTGTGTCAGTGGTGTTCTCAGTCTAGGCAGAGTGTTTTGCGTAGGAGGAGGAATAGGGTGAGAGTGGGTGGCCCATCCTTGCATGCACCTGTTGCCCCTTTCTCTTCTGACCCTGATATGATTTTGGTCCTGTGCCAGCCCTGAGTATCTTCATCTGTTTTCTGAAGCCACCTGACATTGGCATTTATGTGCAGTAGATATTGATCCCTTACCTTACTCTGAGCCCTATATTCAACCTGTGCCCTAGACTTACCTTGGCTCTGTTTTTTAGATATGTGGTGACTAAGAGTCCAGGCTCTGATTTTAAGTTCTGGTTAATTCACTTAATTAATACCTGGGACCATAATACACTTACCTTCTCTAGGCTCCATGCCATCAGCTGTAAGATCTGCCTCTCCAGTATTCCTGTGGAATAAAGGAAAAGCTCTGGCACATGCCTGCATATTGAAAGCACACAGTAAATATTTGTTGTTTCTCTCTCCATTTAGTTCAGTTATTTTAAGTCCATTCTCTACCTCACATCCCTGCCCTAGATTTAAACATCTAAATTTGAGACTGCCTGACTACCAGTGAGCCCGAGTTTTTAATCTTTCTACACTCACTGTCAGTCTGTGTTTGTGTAGTCCACAGGGTGCTTAAGCAGGGAGGCCAGGCATTGTCCTTATTATACAGGGAAGTGTGGCAGAGAAAGGAATTCCTGGAGCCCAGCCTGACTTAGGAGCAGAGTCACGCTAGAAACTTGGGCTCTCATGTCCACTAACTGCCACTAACACTGAAGATTTTATTTCTTCCACATCATGATAATTAATCCTTCATATCAATACTCTTTTGCCTCTACTCCAAACTTAGCTTTTGATGCATGTTCACACTCTTTAATCCATGCTCTTCTCTTTTCTCCTTTTCTCTGTGTTCTCCTGTTTTTGAATGATGGCCTTCTTTTCCCTCCCCAACTTCCCTTGTACTAGACTCCCATGTCCTTTATCATTAACACTCCTTTAAAAAAGTAAGAATTCATTCTAGCTCTTTCTACCAGCTATGCCCCACTCATATGTTGGACTGTATTTTTCTCCATCTTTGTTACAAAACCTTAAAAGTTATGGGTATCACCAAAGTTCTATAATTAGCAGTAAGTGAGCCTAGAACCCTACACTGATCCTCTGCCCCGGGGTCAGCCCCACTCCCTGGAACTCTCACTGAGTCTTCATTCTAGAGGGGGCTTCTCTGACATGAATATGTCTTGCTCTTCCTTCAGGATGGGGCTGCTTCCCCCCAGTGCTGTGCATGGTGTCTGTATTATTGCTGGATAGGGATCTTCTCTGACCTTCCAGAACAGAATTTATGTCTTCTTGCATCTTAACTTCAAAGCCTTGGACCTGGAATTCCCTCTTGCTGTTTTCCATGGATACCCTGTCTCCCTGCTCACAGTTACCTAAGTGACAGGGAGGGAGTGATTTGTCACCAGGGGGTGTGACACAGGCGTGTTGGAGTGTGTTTTAAAGATGGCAGGTCTGAATGTGCCCCTGCAGACTCTGTTCAGCAGCTGAGTAAACTTCTTTTAGCTGTTCCTACTGTTTTAAGCTTGGAAAAGATGACAATAGAGTTTTCCTCTAACTCGAAGCCATGTAAACAGGAAAAATGATTTCCCCTTTGAGAAATCTAAAATTCTTAACTCAGAAGTTTCACTCTCCTCACAAATTCAAAAGAATAGAGATAAACTGCATTCATTTGTCACAGGTAGTCTTTCATAATAATCTCAAAAGGCAGCATGTCATTATGGAAAACTCTGAATCCACTTTGTTTTCTCTACCTAGTTCTTTCACTTAGTAGTTTTTGATCTTGGCCACATGACCCTAACCTCACACCTGAGTCTCAGTTTCCCCAACTGTAAAATGGGGATAATGATGTTCTACCAGGCTTTCAGGATTGTCATAAGGACTGAGGAAAGTAGAATATATGGAAGTGCTTAATGACTGGTTTAAATGTACTTTATTAGTATTGAGAAGCTCATCTGAAATTTAGTATTTAGTTTCAGTAAGTTTTTCTATCCAGTAAAATATTTCAGCAAAATACTTCCAGACCAGGGATTTGAATCTTTCCATGGCCAAAGCATCCCCTTCCCTGTCATGGGCATTTCAGACTGTTTCATGCCACTGACCCCAGGATGTCAGCTCAGATTCATAGTGTCTTTGCAACACATGAAGGTGACTATACCCTACCACTGCTCTACCATGACATGTGGGTGAGCAGGAAGAAACCCTCACTCCATCTTCCCACAACCCCTAGGGGTATGTTAGTTGAAAACTGTAAAAAATATAAAAATATTCCCTGTGGAGCCCAATGGAAGGAATAGACTCAACAGGTCTGCCTCAAAGAACCTCAACCCTGGCTCACAGCTGTGCTGGGAGAAACTTTAACATCACTCAGCATACACCCGCGTTATACAGTCCAGACAAGAAAGGACTTGACACTCACCATAGACCATTCAAGTGCCTTAATTAAAGGAAAAGAACTGATGATTACTCAGACATAGGACGTGGCTTCTTGTTTCTCCTTATTTCACAGGAACTAACATGAAGACTGTCACGTCCTAATTTTAAAAACAAAAACAAGCAAAGCACGACTTTCAGTGCTCATATTTACCCTGCTTTTAGTGTTTTCTAAATCCTTTTCCCCATGCCCCCAAACTTTCGCTCTTTTTAGAGTTCATTAGCCATAAAGTAAGCAACAGTATGGCTATCTGTCTATCTATCATTTACCCTAATTCCAAAAAGGGTTTGGTATAAGCATTATAGCAAGGTTTTGCTGACGCTGAGGGACCCTCCTCTGTTCAGGAGAAAGCGGATTTCTTTGACGTGCCATAGCATGTGTTCATTTCTCTCCAGGCTGTGTTATGCACATGACCTATATGGTGACATGCCCACCAGAGCCACAGCTGGTCACTGTACACAGTGCCTTATGGTGGGTGTGACCTGGCTTTGGCATCTTTTATTGTGACAGCAAGGCAGGACAGAGCGAGGATGAGCTGAGGGGATAGTGTGCTACTCACTGTGCCATCTTTTCTTTATTTCAGAGACTCTGATCTATTTCTGTTGGACACCCGTGTAGTATGGGCCTCAGAAGAAGGCTGGCTGGAATTCGACATCACAGCCACTAGCAATCTGTGGGTCGTAACCCCACAGCACAATATGGGGCTCCAGCTGAGTGTGGTGACTCGGGATGGTAAGTTTGCCAAACTCAAGCAAATAGTCGCTGTCACTCATTTCCTTTACAACAGTTGTGGCAGGCCATGGCTTACAGTCAAGTCCTGGGCTCAGGATGACTTTACTGTTCCCTCGTAACTGCTGTTGAAAGGTAAAACTTTTCCCTGGGAGGACTATGAGCCATTTGAGTGGCCAGGGTTCTGAGAGTAACAGTGGGAGGAGAGCACTCAGAGGCAGAGGCAGGTGGATGATGTTAAGATAAAGAGAAAGATGGGAGCATAGTCTAATCCTGACTGTTGAGTAGGTTTGTGAGAGGATCTTTCAGTGACAGCCCCCCTCCCTTGCCACAGTATCAAAGCTCAGCAGGTCGAGGTCCCCTCATGGGTCCTCAGACTGGGCATGCTCTGCCTGTGAAGTCACCTCATTGGTTGGGATGAATATGATCCAAAAGGAAGAACTTCTGGCCAAGATGGAGGCGTAGACAGACATGCTGCATCTCCCTCCACAACTAAGAAGGAATACAACTACCTCAAAACTAGAAACAGCCAGAAGTTCCAGAAAATCAAAGTACATGAAAGTCCAGCAAACAAGGATATAAAGAAGAAATACTCATCCAGACAGGTAGGAGGGGCGGAACCCGGGTGGAGAGGACACAGTGTGGTGGTGGCAGCAGTGGCAACAGCAACAGGTCAGTGGAAAGTGCAGTTACACATTTTAAAAAGTAAGGAGGGACACCTGGGGAGCCTTCCCAGCTCCTTACCAGAGCGGCTCACTGTCCCAGCCCTGGGGAAAATCAAGCCTCATTGCTTTTGACTGTGCAAACCAGTAGGGGTTGAGATGGAGGCAGAAACTGCGGGGCTCTCAGCAGAGTCTGCTTGTTTAAAGGGCCTCCACAGATCTAGAACATTCACAGACCCACCCACCCTGGGAACGACGGCTGGGAAAGCAGCTAGGGGGGCACCAGTCCTGTGCAGAAGTGGGAGAAGTGCCTGCAAAAGGGACGAGTGCTGGGCAAGTGGCATTGTTCCTTCTCAGACCCCTCCCCCGCATACAGCGCCACAATGTGGTGAAACAGGTCACCCTGTACTGACGAATCCTTAAGGCTCCGCCTCTTACAATGTAGTAGGAGTGACAGCTCTCCTTGGGACGCAGAAGCAAACAAACACAGGAGACTTCCGGCCAAGATGGAGGCCTAGACTGACACACTCCCTCTCCCTTCACAACTAAAAAGGAATACAACTACTGCAAAACCAGCAATAGCAAGCAGTTCCAGAAAATAAATGGAAGTCCAACATATGAAGTTATAAAGAAGTGGTGCTCTTACAGACAGGTAGGAGGGGTGAAGCCGGGGAGGAGAGGTCAAGCTGTGCTGGCTGCAGCAGCAGCAGTGACAGCGGCAGGACAGCGGTAAGCACAGACGCCTGTATTTAAGGGGAGGCAAGAAGTGCCTGGGGAGCACCCCCGGCTGCAGACCAGACCAGTCAGCTTGCGATTCCAAAGCCAGGGAAGACAGACTCTCATTGCCTTGGACTGTGAGGCCCAGTGGGGGTGGGGACGGAGGAGGAGGCTCCCGGTCTCTCAGCGAAGAGTGAACAGCAAGAATCCATCTTGGACCCCTACCCCCGCAGAAAACGCCCGGTTGTGATGAGTGCACAGGGCTCTGCCCCCTATAACATAGGAGGTGTGACAGCCCTGCCCAGGAAGCAAAGGTAAACACAAAATGGTCAGGACGGCACAGATCATGATAGAGATCCCAGTGATGCAGCTGACCAGACAGCAAATATCTAATCTAATGAAGCGGCAGATAGGAAATCTTTCTGAGGCTCAATTCAGAGCTTTGGTTATAAAAATGCTTATAGACCTAACAGCAGATCTTAAACAAGACGGGGAAGGAATGAAGGCTAGTCCTGCTGAAATAAACAAAAATGCATATGAAACTAGTGGTGAGGGCAAGAAAACCAGGGACCAAATAAACAAATCAGAACACAGGGAAGAAACAAACAGTCAACCAGTGCAGAAAGAGGAAACAAAAAGTAAGCAAAGTGAGGAGAGGATCAAAAACTTATCGGGGAGCTATAAGTGGGCCAACATCCGAATCATAGGGTTGCCAGAAGGTGAAGAAGAACTAGAAATTGAAAAATTATGTGAAAAATAATGAAGCAGAACTTCCCTAACTTGGGGAAGGAAATAAACATACAGGTCCAGGAAGCACAGAGAGTTCCAAATAAACTGGACATGGGGAGAACCACACCAAGACACATTAGAATCAAAATGTCAAAAATTAAGGATCAAGAGACAATCTTAAAAGCAGCAAGAGAGAAGAAGAGAATTAAGTACAAAGGGGTCCCAATAAGACTATCAGTTGATTTCTTAAAAGAAACTCTGCAGGCAAGAAGGGACTGGCAAGAAATATTCAAAGTAATGAAAAGCAAAAACCTACATCCACAATTACTCTATCCAGTGAAGCTGTCATTCAGAATAGAAGGGCAGAGAAAGTGCTTCCAGGACAAAGTAAAACTGAAGGAATTCATCAGATCCAAACCACTGTTATATGAGATGTTAAAGGGACTTGTCTGGAAGAAGGAGGATCAAAACTATGAACATTAAAATGAAAACTGTATCACAACAGCCAACAACAGAAGCTAGGGAATTGAAACAAAGGCAGACTAAGTAGGCAACGAGAGTGGGAAAAGAATTATAGGTATGGGGAACATATTGGGGGAAGTCAGCTGGGAGGGGGGAGGGGGAAAGGGAGGGAGATGGTACAGGAGTTAAGAAGCATACTAGGAGGGAGTGGAGAGATAGTAAGACGTTGAAAAGAACTATATGTACAACCAGTGGTTGTGGACTGGGGGTGGGGGGACAACTGGAGGGAGGGATGTCACTGGGTGGAGTGGAACAAAGGGAAAAGAAATTGGGACAACTATAACAGCATAATCAATAAAGCATATTAAAAAAAAAAAAAGAATAGGAAGAAAAAAGACCCTCAGAAATGGGAGACCCTGGGCATCCCCCACACCATGCTTTGATTCATGGACCTTTGAAAGGATTGTTTCGATTTTGTACTTCCAGAAGAAGCCATTAGAGAGTGGAGAATGCACATACTTCCCTCTTGCACTCATCCTTTATTATTAGGCCCTGGGAGTCTGGGAAGGATCAGTTATGCAGCTGCAGGACTAAGTTTTTGTGGAATAAAGAGGTGTGTCCTCTGGTTTGCGTTCAAGGACTCAGCATCAACCCCCGAGCCGCAGGCCTGGTGGGCAGAGATGGCCCTTATGACAAGCAGCCTTTCATGGTGGCCTTCTTCAAAGTAAGTGAGGTCCACGTGCGCACCACGAGGTCAGCCACTGGCCGCCGCCGTCAGCAGAGTCGCAATCGCTCCACCCAGTCCCAGGACGTGTCCCGGGTCTCCAGTGCTTCAGGTAGGTTTGGTGAAGCCAACTTTTCCTTGTTGGCTCTCAGGCCTCAGTGAGGACAAAGGACATGTGGCTGGTTTCATATGCTGCACAGCTTTTGCATGGCAAATACAAAGGCCTGCAGCAGCTTCATCATTGTCACCAATTACCTAGATGGGTTCCTAGGCCATTGGAGGGGATCACTTGTTACTCAAAGATGAGTCTGCAGGCTGCAGACATCCTGAGTGTCTCTTCTTCCAGAAAAGCATTGTCCTGCTTGGTAAGAGTTCTCCATCTCTTTTTTTTTCACTGCCATAAAGATCCTGAGAGTGCTTAGATTTTCTTCCAATTGCATTATACCTGGGAGGTTGTGGTATGGAAACAAACTTCATACACTCCTATTAGGTGGACTTGTATTTGTCAGTGCCCTTGGCTGGCAGTGGTGGAAAGTCAGCTGAAACAACCCTCTAAGAGACTCAGAAGTTCAGGGTTCTAGCTTTAGGCATGGCTGTCTCCATGGGCTGAGATGATATTAGGGACTCTCTCTTTTTCTATTTTCCTTTGTTGGCAGCACTCTCAGAAAGACTATCTCTACACAGTGGTAAGGAAGACAACCAATAGTTCCAGCATCATCTCTTTAACAGAAACTTCAGTAGAAAGCCAGGCTGGGGCTATGTGCTCACCCTGGAAGTGAGGTAATGGGGTCAACCCCATTCTGCCCGAAAAGGGAGGTTCAAAGGGCAAGAGAGAGGAAACAGCTCCCACTACTTGAATGTCAGTTCACTGGTTCTTCAGAAATGTTCTCTCCCATGGGGATGGGTGTGCACCTCACAGAGCTAGTAACTATGGTATTCCAACTCAGATGTGTCTAATTCTAAAGCCGGTACTTACAAGTTCTGGGTTTTCTTTGGCTGTTTGGTAGTCTGGGAATCCAGCATGAAGTTGAAGATTTGCTGTGGGATTTTCAGTCAGAGAATTTGCTTTCCTTGTTACTACTCTGTGACTTTTAACAAACCTAATCCATTTCAACTTCATTCACTCATCTACCCAGTGGGGATGGTTAATACTTGGTAGATTTGCTGGGATTAAATGAGAACTATTTGATCTGGCTCATAATAGCGCTCAAAGGTTAGTTGCATCCAAATTTTGGAAGTTAGGTTGTCAGGGCATATGTTAGGATCCTTGGAAAGCAGATAAAATACTTATGGAAGATGCATTAATTCTTCCAGGTGACTGCTTAAAAATGTCATCTTCAGTGGCCCGAAAGAGTTCATGCAACTCCCCAAAGTCCGCAATTTTTATTTGGGAAGAAGTGTCTTCAGTTTACATTCTGACTTAATAAATCATTTCTTTTACCAGTAACTTGGGTGTGGGACTTGAGGATCCACCACCCAGTGTGATGTGACATTTTGCTTCTTGTCATCCCGGTGTTTCTTGGATGCATTGCACAGCATGGATGTTCCTGTGTTTACCACTAGAAACAGTCAGGGTTGGAGGTTAGAAGAAAAGAGGAAAATATGATTGCTTTCCCTTATTTGCTTCAGAGGAAGCCTGCTGAACAGAGTTAATAGTCTCAGTGTTCCTTAGGGCATGATGATGGGGTAGTTCTGCCAATGATGGGCTTCAACTCATTAATGAACTGTGGTAAATTTGGTACTGGGACCTCAGACATGAAGACAGTTCTTGAAATGTTGATTGCTTTTAAAATTAAAATTTCACTTTATTTATTCAACATCTCCTCCCCTCCCTAATACACACAGGAATTTTTTTTAATTGAGAAAACATGTCTCTGATTTTGGTTTTAGCAGTGTCACCCAATTATTTTTTTTGAAGTTCCTTTCAAGTTTTTTTAAGTTTGATGAGTTTAAATTAAATATGAATGTTAAAGTTTATCTATTTCACAATAAGATATAAGTATATCTGTTTTTACTTGGTCTTCCCACACCACCACGTCCCAACCCAGTACTTTCCAATGTGCTCTGTTCCTTTCAGTAGTATTAAGGCAAAAGAGTTTATCACAAATACCTCTGGCCTCAGCTGTGTGATGGCCCAGACCCCCAAGAAAAGATTACTACAAAGGATCCTCCTCGCCTTTCACTACCTTCAAAGACCCTCTTGAGCTGCTCTGAGAAATTGCTCATGTGAGGCCCACAAAGTGCTGTGTTACGTATTTGGCTATTTCTTCCTTATTTATTCATGCCGTTCATGCGAGTGCACATGCAGAGAAGGGGATCACTCTTGGAGAAGGGGATTCTGGAAGGATGGTCAGCTACCCCAAGAAATGGGCCGTCGGTTTGGGCTTTCCTTCCGGGCCACAGTGGGGCCAGATATTCCTGGGCCTTCGTGAACCAGGCAGATGCTGCAGAGACAAAAAGTTGTGGCCTTTGGTGTGATTCCAGGCAGGCCTCTCCCCTTGTAAATCTTTCAGAAGGTTGAAGGAAGAGATTACTTTGCCTCTGCTGCCCCCATTCTTCCACAGTGCATTCCCAGGGAATTAATATTTCTCCACCGAAACAACCACCACCAGGAGAAGCCCACTAGAGAACACTCTGTGTCTGGCTAAAGAAGTTAACAAAACTCATCAAATTGCTTGTCATTGCGGTGAAGCATGGCAGGGGGATATGTAGCTATTTTTGGAACAGAGCTGCAGATGCCTGATGCAGCAGAACCAGTCTACAACAAGGGAAAGGCCAAGAGCCCCATCAGCTTCCTCCCTACCACCCACCAAAATTGGCTCTCACGTCTGCCCTTGGCCTTTAAGCTGGACTTTCCGAACACATGCACCACACAATGGGTTTGGACTGCAATCCCTCTGAATGGTTTTCACTTGCCCTTGCTTCTCTGCAGCTATCTGCTCCAAATGAATGATGGGTGTTGGCTGTGTTGCCCTTCTCCAGTGGGCTTGAATATCATCTGGACAGTATATCATCTATCATTTTTACACATGTTTTACTAGTCCAGGTCCATGCCATGCAGTGCAGCCCATTGGGGATTCAGTCAATCTCGCAATTTCTTTTTCAACCTCCATTTCTACCAGCTTGCAGGTCTTGTGTGTCCTTGCATTCCTTGGCTCTCATTTAGTAATCTCTTCCTACTTGCTTTCATATACTGTCTCTTATAGAATTTTTCTCTTGAGGCTCATTCTTTTGTCTTCTGGGGGACCGTGACACTATGTGGCCAATCCATTATGAGGGCTGTGAACAAATGGCCTTGAGGGATTGTCCCATGTGGGGATTCTAGATACTGATATAGCTAATTTTCCAGGATTTTTCAAGACATCTTTGAGGGGGGTGGGTAGTTAATGAGATTTCAAGTCAGCTGGTGAGAGTGAGGTTTTCTGCCATGATAACCCACTGGCTGCCAACAGTGTGATTAGAATTATTCTTTCTTTTGGCAGATGGTAGTTTGGAAACATTTTCTGCCACTTTTAAGAATTCATGTAAAATTGGATGAGATGACCTTTAGGCCTTGAAATTTAATTTTTGATGTTTATGTTGCCACCACCTAGCTCTGCCAACCATCTATGAACAAGCAACTTCTCAAGACCCTGTCTGTCCTTTGGAATGAGTCCTTCAAATGCTACCTGGTAGTATTTCTTATAGTCAGTTCTCTTTTCAACTCACCCAAACATGTATCTTTAAGAATCCTAGGGGGGAAATGTGGATCTGGTACATTTTGATATGCTTTTTTGACCTTGTTGATAGTTCATATCTTCTATTCCTTGACCTTCCCAATTGAGACCATTCAGTATGCTTCCAGATAAGAAAGGTAACCAGAATTTCATCACTTGCAAAACAATGGTTTGGGTACTTTGTTTTGACTATTAAATCTTTTGCTAGAGATTTCAAGGAACTCCAGTCCACAGACTGGGAGGTCTCGTTCCCGGCGGGTGTCCCCACTAGGTCATCCCTTGCTTCCATGGGATGGCATGAAGTCAAATCTTAATTCTCCACCTCTATGGAGGACAGGTACGGAATTAGTGATTTGAAAGTTAGAATCATTTCAGATGCCAGATTTATAATTCTTGACTCTTGTTTGCCCCTAAGTGCCTTTAGGATAATAGAGTCATCAAGCGTGAAACTGACTGGAAAGTTACCTTCTGTCCCATCCCTGGGTTCATCCTTATGAAGGTGCTAATGGTGGCGATGCTAAAAAGCAGTAATAATAACAAGGCGTGAAGAGGTGCTGCTGATTAATTCAGCAACTGTCACCAGCTCCTAGGGGTTCCTGAGACTAAGAGATTCAGTCTAGGAACTGACAGGGGGAACAGAGCTGCTTGGAGCACAGGGGGTCATAAAGCTGAGTGCTCAAGGGAAGCATTTGTCTATTTTCAAGATACTTAGCTCCATTTTCTTTTATAATCAAGATAAAGCCTGAGAAGTCCCGCCAGATTAAATGGAATCTTACAAGGTCTTGAAATTCTGGAGCAACAGAAGAATAGGACCTCCCTGTTGCCTCTCGTGCTAACCATTCAGGTGGTAAACAAAACCTAGACTCTGAAAATTAATCTGTTGCACCTGTGCCCCACCCCCCACCCTCCCAACGAACGCCTTATCATATTAATAACACCAGAAATCAAGATCCTAGCATGGTCCCTTGTGACCTGCCATGGCAGTGGCGCAGGAGCGGGGCTTCCTCCATCCAGCCTGTTCTCAACGGCTGTGTTGATTCTGTGAAGAGTACGTAGAAGCCAGATACTAGCTTTGGATATGATGGCTGATAAGGCCCAGGGATATGGAAAGAGTGCCAGGCTACTGAAGAAAGAGGTGCCCTTTTTAACAGCTGCCTGTTATCTTCCCCTTGTCATTCTAGGGGATAAGGGAAATAAAAGTAGTGAACTGCTCACTCTAAAAAACAAGTTTTCTCTGGGAAGACTGGGTAGCTCAGAAACACCAGGAGATACAAGGTGGACCACACCTCTCTGTTCCCAGCTCCTGCCATGCCAGCATTTTCCTGGCTGAGTGTGTGTCCTGCTGAGCAGGGACACTGGCCTGCAGCTGGCGGAGCTCAGCTCACCAGGCCAAGTGGCCCCTCTGCAGAAGCCCCAGCAGTGGAGGCACCTTAGGGCTACCCCTCTCCCTGGTTCCCTCTCACCTGGTTTTGGATAGTTGCCCTGACTTTGTCTGTTTTCTGCCTTTCCCCCTCTCCATGCCTTCCCTGTTGTTTCTTTCTCTCCCTCCTCTGTTGGGGTGGGAAAGAAAAGCAGGCAGACAACCCAGACCCCTGGGACCTGACCTGGGCTTGAATGGCTGTGACTCAGGTGCAGCCACCTCTCTGGGGCCCCAGGTTTTAGTTGTGTGGCCCCAACTGGCCTGATGGCACCCTTGAAGCTGGCTATACATCCTCCCAGCATGTCATCTCCCCTGCAGGTCAGGGTCATTGCAGTGCCCTTCCCTCCCCAGCCAGGGCCCGTTCCCCTGAGAATCTCCTGGCCTTCCACTGCATTGAATAATGCAGCTTCAGAAATAAAGCGGCAGGGAGGCCCTGGCTCTCCTAGCCCGGGGCTCTTCTGTGCTTTGCCTAAGTGTGGCTTTTCAGGAGGACCAGATACAAAGGATGCTGGATGGAATTAACCCAGATGTTGCCTCAGGGCTGTTGGAGGTGGTGCTCCTGTTCGGGGGCAGAGCAAACATGCAGTGTACATGGCCACTGCCTGGGGACAGGGATGCGGTGAGGCCAGCTAGCTGTGTACCAGAGGGTCAGGAACACCCTGTCCTCCCCGCACTGAATGAGAGAAATGCTCCACTGCAGCATCCTGCTTGCCTTGAGCGGGGCTCATGAACTGGCTCGCATTGTCACATGGGCCCAGATTCTCTCTGTAGATGAGAGACCCGTCAGCCATCACAGGGAAGACTGAGCAGAAGGGTGGGGGCAGCAGGTGTCAGCGGTGGCAGAGGGTCGGGGCCATGGTCCTGCAGCTGGGAAGAAAGAGCTCCCAGCCAGAACCATGAGAGAAGACTGTAGTTCACCCTAGGCTATGTGGAACATGCAAATAAAACAGAAGGGGCACCAGGCGGCCTAGGGCGGACAGAAAAATGGGAATGAGGACAAACACAGGGGATTAGTCCCATCCCTGGGTTCTTAACAGAGCTCTGTGTGGGGAGCTGCAGCATCGGCCCCAGGTGCCCACCCCCCAAGATATGACCAATCCCCCATCCTCACGCTGCAAGCAGGACTCTCAGTTGTGGGAATTAAGTTGTATCTGTAATTTAAGGACAAGATTCCTGATCACCATCCTCCTGCCATCAGCTGGACTCCAGAAAAACATATCTTCATACAGCTCATTTTGCAGTGGTTGCCCAATACCTCACAGGTGTTCCTGGCCCCCAGATAACCCAGAATCACAAATAATAAAGACTCATCTGAGGCTTGGGAGAATGAGGTGACAGCCACTGATGGAGTTGATGCTTTATTCAAAGACGAATGACTGGCTGGACTACTCTGAGCCCTCTCTCTTGAGGAGCATTGACTTCCACAAATCTTTATGCATTCTTTGCCAGCACTTAACATGGAGTTATAAGGAAACTGAAGTGTGGCCTGGAAGAGTCTGTAAGAAGAAAAACAGGAGAGCCAAAGTCCTCCTTTCCTCTCCCTGGCCCCAATTTTTACTTAACAGCAAAACATCCAATATGTAGCTCTAAAAGAAATAGCTGTTCTTGCTGAGAAAGCTCTTGTCATTGAGTATTGAGGGAGTCAAATTAGCAGGAGGGTCAGATAACAAGAACTGTTGGTGAAGGGAGAAGTGAAGTTCTTCATCACGTTATTTTGGTTCCATCCAGAGGAAGAAACTGGAGGTCCAGATGTGCAGAAGTTGCCCCAGTCTTTGCTCTGACACCGCTAGGTGTCCTGCAATCCAATTCAGCCCTCACACTAACCACCTGGAGTTAACACAGACGCCACAAGTTCAAGGGCAAGGTCCCCAACAAGACTGCTTTCACTTCAGATGCCAGCTGCAAACAGGGTCCCCGGCCCACCAGTTATGTCTAACTTGGCTACAGACTCAAAGGTTCCCGTGACTCCCTCTTTAGGTTTGGTAATTCACTAGGTGAACTCACAGAACTCAGTAAAGTGCTGTACTTATGATTACAGTTTTATTATAAAGGATGCACATGAAGAAGAGCCACATGGAAAAGATGTATAGGGTAAGCCCTGTGGGGGTGTTGGGGCTAGGTGTGGACACAGAGTTTCCATGCCTTCCCCTCATGGAGTCTGGGCAGTTCGCTCTCCCAATGTGTTTGCCAACCCCAAAGTTTCACAGAACCTCAGTATCCAGGGTTTCCATATGGGTCTTATTACCATACATGGTTGATTAAATCATTGGCCATGTGATTGACCTCGATCTCTAGTCTCCCTCCGTGGAGGCCAGGCTGGCCAAAGTTCCAACCCTCTAATCATGTGGTTGGCCTTTCTGGTGACCAGCCCCTATCCTGAAGCTATCTAGGGCCCCACCACATGTTGGAATTATCAGTTAGGAAATTCCATGGTTTTTGTAGTTCTGTGCCAGGAACCAGGACAAAGGCCAGATATATTCTTTATTATATTACACTGCCATGTTCACTGACCTGGGAAGGAAACCCGTCTTAGAAATCTGTCTTTCACATGGCCAACAATCCCACATTTGACTTTAGGTAGATCTTGGTGCCCAGCACAGTGAAGGCCTTTTAGAGGAAGTTTATTTTGGGGAACACAGGCCAAATGAGGTTGGGCATGGAACATTCCAGACTGAAACTATAAGTAGGGGGGATCATAACTCAGGACACCTTCAAGAGTACAAGAGGACCAGGGCTTTGGATTCTTCAGAAGACTGGCCCTTATCTGTAGCCAGCGGGAGAGGAAAGAGCAGGTGGAGGGCTGTGGGCGAGGTTAGGAGGCTAGGCCTGGGAGCAGCGTACCTCCCTTCTCCACACATTCACGGGAAGAACTCAGCACATGGCCACACCTAACTGCAGTGGGAAATGTCAGATAGCCACGTGCCCTGGGGGCAGATAGAGGATATGGGTTTTTGGGTTTTTTTTAAGTATATTTTATTGATTACATTGTTATAGTAGTTCTAATTTTTCCCCCTTTGCTCCCCTCTGCCCAGTACCCCACTTCCCTCCAGCAATCCCAACCCCCCTTGATTCATGTCCATGGGTCATGCATATAAGTTCTTTGGCTTCACCCTTTCCTGTATTATTCTTAACTGCCCCCTGTCTGTTTTGTACCAATCGATTATGCTTAGTCCCTGCACTATTTCCCCATTTCTCATCCTCCCTCTTCCCAGCTGATAACCCTCCAAAAGATCCCCATACCTATGATTCTGTTCCTATTCTGGTTTGCTTAGTTGGCTTTTGTTTTTATTTTTTAGATTCAGTTGTTGATAGTTGTGAGTTTGTTGTCATTTTAGTGTTCATAGTTCTGATCTTCTTTTTCTTAAGTAAGTCCCTTTGACATTTCATATAATAATGGCTTGGTAATGATGAACTCCTTTAGCTTCACCTTGTCTGGGAAGCACTTCATCTGACCTTCCATTCCAAATGATAGCTTTGCTGGATAGAGTCATCTTGGTTGTAGGTACTTGCTTTTTATCACATTGAATACAACTTGCCAGTCCCTTCCTGCCTGCAAAGTGTCCTCTGAGAAATCAGCTGATAGTCCTATAGGCAACTCTCCACCTCTCTCTTGCTTCCCCCAGGACTCTGTCTTTATCTTTCACCTTTGGCATCTCAGTCATGATGTGTCCTGGTGTGGTGCCCTCTGGGTTCAGCTCACCTGGGATCCTCCATGCTTCCTGGACCTGTACATCCACCTCCTTTGCAAAATTTGGGAAGTTTTCCTCATGTTTTTCAATTCTTGCTTCCTCATTCTGCACTGGTTGACTGTTTGTTTCTTCTTTATGTTCCAAATCATTGATCTGAACTCCGGTTTCCTTCCCTTCACCATTGGTTTTGCATGGATTTTCCTTCGTTTCACTTAGCATAGCCTTCACTTCTTCTCTTATGCATTTGCCGTACTCAAGCATATCTGTCAAGCCTGTGAGCATCTTTATCACCAGTGTTTTGAATTCTGTGTCTGTTAGGTTGTCTATCTCCTCATCTGTTAGGTTGGATATCTCCTCATCTGTTAGGTTGGCTATCTCTTCCTTGCTTAGTTCTACCACTGGAACCTTGATCCGTTTCCCCTTTTGGGCCATACTTCTCTGTCTCCTCATTCTGACAGGCTCCTGTGTTTGTTTGCCTCTGTGTCCCAGGTAGAGCTGTCATTCCTGTTACGTGGTGAGGGGCAGAGCCTTAGGGATTCGTCAGTACAAGGTGACCTGTTTCACCACGTTGTGGCGCTGTATGTGGAGGAGGGGTCTGAGAGGGAACAATTCCGCCTGCCCAGCACTCGCCTCTTTTCCAGGCACCTCTACCACTCCTGCACCGAACTGGTGCCCCTCCAGCTGCTGCCCTGGATGTTGTTTCCAGAGCGGGTGGGTCTGTGAACGCTCCAGGACCGTGGGGGCCCTTTAAACAAGTGGACTCTCCTGAGACCAGCAGTTTCTGACTCCGCCCCAACCCCCACTGGTCTGCACAGTCAGAAGCAGTGAGACTTGACCCTCGCTGGTGCTGGGACTGTGAGCTTCAAGGTCCGGTGAGCAGCTGGGAACGCTCCACAGGTGTTCCTCCTGACTTTTTAAAATGTGTGATTGCACTTTCTGCTGGCCTGCTGCCGCCGCCACTGCTGCCACCACTATACCGTGTCCTCTCCGCCCCAGCTCCGCCCCTCCTACCTGTCTGGATGAGTATTGCTTCTTTATGTCTTTGTTTGCTGGACTTCCATGCAGTTTGATTTTCTGGAACTTCTGGTTGTTTCTAGTTTTGAGGTAGTTGTATTCCTTCTTAGATGTGGAGGGAGATGAAGCATGTCTGTCTACACCTCCATCTTGGCTGGAAGTCAGGATATGGGTTTTTAGTAAACACATAGCAGCCTCCATCACACTGTTTCTGGACTATGCCAAGCAGGCTACTTCCTCAAGGCCTTCACATTTGTTATTCTTCCCTCAGATAGACTCATGCCTCACTTCCAAAGTTCCTTCAGGTCTCTGCTTAGAGGATACGTCAACAGAGAGATTGGCTCACTGACCTACATAAGATAGTGAGCCCACTCTGCCCTGTGCTTCCCATTCTTTAACTATGAATAATAATTTAGCTAGTCAGGAATCTTGATTACGTGAAATAGAAGCAAACTTTAATTTACTTAAAGTGAAAAATAATGTAAGTGTCTCAGCCCAATCAATGAGGCTAGAGAACAAAACTCAGAATCAAGGTCTAGCTTGAAACTGGTCAGGGGGATAATGTGGTCTGAATGCTATCCATGGGGCCATCACCCTGAATACCTGCTGCCAAGCTGCCCTTTCTTGCTTTCCCCTTTGAGTCACTCTCTCAAAAGCAGATGCACTGGATTAGCTTTAATGAAGTCAGGAGCCTATACTCTTACTGCCAGGGGATGATGACAGTCGCTATCTGTTATGGGAAATGAGACCTTGATTCCCACCTCTCTAGGAATTCCCCCAAATGAGAAGTGTTCCTAAAAGCTGGGGCCCAGAAGAATACATGTCTGCTGCAGCTGTGTATGGAACTGTAGGTTGACGGCATTGTTTTTGAGATATATATATATATATATATAATTTTAGCAATATAATACTATTTATTGACCACTGTTTATGTTTTTTATGTTCTGTATTTCTGATGAGAATTTTGCTACCAGTCTACTTTGTGTTCCTTTGTAGGTAATTTCCTGTTCATCTCAGGGTTGCTTTTAAGAATTTCTCTATGTGTTTAACATATTACAGTTTCACCAAATGTGGCTAGATAGAAATTTATTTACTCTGCTTAGGACTCATTATGCCTTCTCAACTGAAGAAGTTTGCCTTTCTTCAGTTCTAGAAAATTCACAAACATTGATGTATTCAACTATTACTTCTCCCCACTAGTCTCTTCAGAGATTCCTATTAGAAATAACATTGGACTTTTTATGCTGTGTTCCATACCTCTTTACAGAGAGCCATATTTTCTGGCCATTTCACCCTGGGCTATATTTTGGGAAGTTTCTTCAAATATAATGTTCAGTTCTTTAATTCTCTCTTCCATTGTATCTAATCTGACATTTAACCCATTCATTTTGTTGTTACTTTCAATGATTATGGTTTTTATAAAGTTTTATTTGGTTCTGTTTTGAACTCACCTGTTTTTATATTCTTTTTCCACAGTGTTCTTGCTTCAGAGTTCTATTTCTTATTTTATCTCTTTCATTACATTAGATATTATTTTTTGTAACCCAATTCAGAGACTACTCTTGCCTGCAGTCCCCGTGGTCCTATATTTTCTCTGTCTTGCTCCAAATCGCCTCTCAGGATACTTTATTTTTTTGTGTGGTTGATTCTTTTTGTTAAGTAATTATTTTCAACAGGAGGTACTTGTCTTTGTTTTGTGGCGTTGGTAGGCACCAATCAGTTTTTACTGAGAGGATCTGTGGTGTCCTGCCTTGTGAAAATTTCCCTCCAGTATGGTTTTGCATTCACTTCCTCTGGGTACGTTAAATTACAGCAAAGGTGGTTCTGCGAAGTTGAAGAAAGGAGATGGGGAGAATGAATAAGTTTAGAATTAGAAACCACCCCAGAAAGGTAGCCTGTCTCTCCTCCGGGATAGGTCACTGGGCTGCATTGGTACTGTTTGTCTCCTCTTACAAAATCATGAGATCTGTGTGTTGGGTCCTGCTTCAGGGCTGGGGGGTCCAGGAGTACAAGTAACAGGAAACCCAGCTCAAACAGGCTTTAAGCAGTGAGGTAACTTATTGGCTCATGTGATTAAAAAGGACAGAGGTTGCATGCAAATGGACTCAGGCTCTCATATCCATCAAAGTCCATTGTAGATTAAGAAACTATCTCCAAATTCTTCTTACCTCATATCTCTCCCCTCTCAAACTCTCCAACACCACTATCATCAGATCAGTCCTTTAGAATCCCAACTCTGAACACATCACTCCCCGACTCAAAAACCTACAAAGCCTTACTTAATACCTCTGGTAGAAAGTCCAAATAATTTTGGTTACCATTCTAAGCCAATAAAGATAAAATTTCTCCAACTTTATATCCACTGACTCCTCTTCACATCCTTAAATGCCTTCCAGCAGAACTGCTCTCTTTTCCTCCTGCTCCCACCCTGAATTCCCAGTGGGATTGCCTTCTGGCCCTTGTCCATAGCATTTATACTATTTTGTATCTGAGTTGGTTGTGTAACATGTCTCACACCACCCTTTTGATTCCCTAAGTTCCTAGAGGATGGATGCGTTGTCTAACTTATCCTACTTTTTATCATGGTGCCTCGCAGAAGACATGTCACTTAAGAGCTTCTCCCATTGGCCTAAAAGAACCAGGGCTCTGCCATTCCTCTTGCCAGTGATTAGGTTAAGCCAGGCTAGTGGCTCCTGAATCATCACACACAGCAGTATATACACGTCAGCAGATTTTCACAGGACACTACTGGCTTAGTAGTTGTTGCTTAAGTGCAGGTCAAAGGGCTCAACCCTGGCAGCGAGGCAGGAAGACGGTGCAGGTGAGACTGTCCCCTGATGTGAAGTCTTCCTCTCTCCCTCACTCCTGGGCCTCCTGCTCAGGGCATGCTCCATTATTCTTCCTTTAGGTTGCTTTCCTGGCCCAGCAGCTACCTTTAAGGCTCCTGTACAGCTTCAAGACTGTCACTGCCTAGGATAGTCATCTTTTACTGTAAATACGATGTCATCCAAGTCAGGGGCCTAGAGTGTTTGGGCATTTTGACTTACCTCCTCCATAGAGCTTGCACACAAGAGGGGCTCACAACAAACACCTGCTACTTGAAGGAGTCCATTCAAGTCAATATTATGTACCATTGGCAAGTGTGCTCAGCAGTAAGCCCACAGTAGACAGGACAGAGAGTGTGCAATACCCAAGCAATTGGGAACCTGATGAAGCTGGTTTGTGACCAATTTTGTGTCTAGGAGGGACCTTGTTCATTGCTATCCTGAAACTAGTACAGTGCTTGGCGAGAGAATGAATGAGTTAATGGGTGCATCTTTTGATCTCCTCTAACAGATTATAACAGCAGTGAATTAAAAACGGCCTGCAGGAAGCATGAGCTTTATGTGAGCTTCCAAGACCTGGGATGGCAGGTGAGTTCTCAGAGCAACAAGGGAGAAAAAGTTCCTTTCTCAGCAATCTCTTCTCATCTGCATGGCTGCAGCCATCATCAAAGACCTTAAGCTTTAGGACTAAGATGATGTCTCCCATGAAGGAACATAGGAGCCCTTCCAAATGCCCGGGCTCTTGGCGTGAGGTGGGTGAAGACCTGGCCTACTTGTGCACACAGCCCTTACTGGCACCTTTTCGGGGAGCCCAGGGTTCCCCAGCTGTATGTACCTCAAAACCAATAGTCACCTTTCCCAACACCCTTTCCTCATTCTTTCAAAGTCAACAGGGTATGTATATTTGGGCATTAAAATTTTTTTTTAATTATATTGAGAAAAGGTTGGGAAAATGATCAATGATTAATTTCTGCAATGGCTGTAAATTGGCTCACCCAAACTATCTAGGAGAACACAAATGTTTTGCCCCACACCTGAGAACCACCACTAGTTTATAAGAAGCAAATTACAGGTGACAAGTGATAGAAGATAGTTTCCATATGTATGTGGCATGATGACAGACTACACTCTGGGCTCCTAGAGGGGCTCCCTTGGGTCCAAGTACGTCAAGCCAGCCACCTATGTGCTCCCAGGCTGAGCAGGCAGGTGGCAGCTAAATGCCATGTGGGCCTGTGGGAGGAGCAAGGACTATGGAGTCAGACGAGTAGTTCATACCCTAACTTTCCCACTTGAATGTGCCATTGACCTTCCTGCACCTGTCTCCTTTCCTGTTCATGTAATTTTTCTCACAGGATTATTGCAAGCACAGATGACACAGAATGTGTGTTCACCACCTTTTTGTTACTTCCTTTTGCTTTAAATTAAGGACTGGATCATTGCACCCAAGGGCTATGCTGCCAATTACTGTGATGGAGAATGCTCCTTCCCACTCAATGCACATATGAATGCCACGAACCACGCGATTGTGCAGACATTGGTGAGCTCTCAGAGATCTTTGTCACTTTACAGGTAGGCGTAAGCCAAGACCAGGTACAGTTTCTAACGGAAGCTTTTCCTACTTCTGTTTTGGAACAGGTTCACCTTATGAATCCTGAGTATGTCCCCAAACCATGCTGTGCACCAACGAAACTAAATGCCATCTCAGTTCTTTACTTTGATGACAACTCCAATGTCATCTTGAAAAAATACAGGAATATGGTTGTAAGAGCTTGTGGATGCCACTAACTCGAAACTAGTTGCTGAGGACATAAATACTGCCTTGGATTCTTAGATCACATCTGCCTTAAAAAGTACACAGAAGCACAGTGAAAGTGGGATGATGACTTTGAACCATCTCACGTCAGTTGGTGCCTTACTGCCCAAGGAAGACTGTAAAGGGCCTCAGTAATGACTTGCTCACCTAGTACATAACATGAGTAGTTGGTCTGTAGGAAGCTGTTTGAATGTCCATAGTATAAAGTCTGGTAATTGCAGAAATGTAATTCTAAAGGGTTCTTCTTCCCCCATAAAAGCCCACCAAAAATAGCTTTAGCTTTAAATCAAGCTGTTCATGGTATTATTGAGTAAAGGAGGAAAATAATCTTAAAGAAGTAAAAGTATTCTTGGCTAAAGGATCAGCCAGTTTAGTAACACTTCTCAAAAATAATTTTACAGTTAACAGAAATTGGGGGGGGGGGTGCCTCTATTCATTGATTTCATTCCCAGGAAGGTCAATTTCATATAAGATCAACAGTCTGAGCCATAACCAGGGCCATGTGGAAGTGCCTTTTGTCAGTAATTGCTATCACATGCCTGTGTGGGCATTTTGTTGGTGTGGAAAGCATGTGATTTCCACACCTCAGTCGTCCCCCATTTGCCATTTTCTTTGCTAGTACCAAAAGTAGACCGCTTCTACTTCGAGGTGAGGCCACCAGGGGTAAGAAGCATCTGTAATCGCCATCATTGTAACCATGTGACATGTGAAGGCAGTTCAGCGCCTCTTCTTTTTTAGACTGGCTCTCTGAAAAGCACATTAACTTCAGGAACGCTGGCTCTAGTATCTCATCTATTTCAGTAAAACAGTTCTTTCCCTTTTACTAGACAGCGTGTCACAGGTGAGAACACACCAAGGAGATAAACTGAGAAAGGGGCTCCTCGCCTCCAGGAATGGGATTGGAGGGCCATGCTGTTTAGGAATGGAAAGCAATTTTCTCTTGTAGAAAGTAAGACTCAGATTAAATCTTAGAATATTTTTAAAATGTCTTTTTTCACAATCATGTACTAGGAAAATAATTTCATACTGAACTGATTAAATAATACATTTATGATCTATCTGTTTGCACTCACAGCTTTTTTGTAAATATAAACTGTAATTTATTGTCTATTTTATATCTGTTTTGCTGTAACATTTAAAAGACCAGACTTTTGTTTTTTTAAAGAGTTTATTTAGAAAGTATCATAGTGTAAACAAATTGTACCACTTTGATTTTCTTTCAATACAAGACTTGTGATGCAAAGCTGAAGCCACTCATGAGGATTGTGCTTCTCTGGAAAGTTGGGTTTTTTAAAAGAACATCTGTGAACCACACATGATTAATAAAGATTTCCTTTAAGGCAGAGGCTGGTCGAGATCCTGCTCTGTTGTCATCTGCCAGAGACAGCAGGAGTGGTCTTGTTTCTAAGATTCGTACCATCAGTTACTTTGTGCCAAGTGACTAGCTCCCCTGAGCATGGGAGGTAGGGTAAAGTGTTGGACACAGAAGGGTATTATGACAAGTTGATAGTGAAGAACATCCAGGTACCTATTTTAAGGAGGCTTAGTCCTATGGTTACTTGTTTCCAAGGGTGATGGTAAAAATGTTTGATAACCAGGATGGCTTGAGTTTTAAGGATGCTAGCATGGATGGTTGCACAGACTACTTTAGCTATGACTCAGCCCTGCCTACTCCACTCTTTGGTCTTTGGGTCAAGTTAATCCCACTCTTCATACAGCAGAGGGTCAACCTCTGTGAAGGCAGACGATGCACAGTGATCCTCTGAAAGGACGACCTGGGAGTAGAACTGAAACAGCTTACAGTTAGGGACCTGTAGTGGGGCTGCAGGCTTCCCCTGGTCCCTGATACCTAGACCCGGACAAGCTCATCTAGTCCTCTTGCCTCAGGTGACAAATACAACCAGAACCTTTCTACGATTTAATAGGACAATCAGGACCAGGCTTGTGGAACTTTCCATCCCACTTTTTCCATGGGAGATATAAAATCTTAAACATGGACTTCAAATGTAAAATATCTTCACATGGACCCTGACTTAATGTTAACATAACTAATGAAATCTTTCACCCATGATAAATGAACAGAAGTATCCCTTGAACAGTAACGACTGACTTGACAAATATCGACACGCACAGAAGATTATAGCCTCAGTGCTATCTTACTCAGGCACATGTCAGAAGGACCACTGCTTTCATTATGGCAAACCTCTCACACTGAGAGAAGTAGTAACAGAAACAAAATTCAGGAGTGGCATGAAGGTATCTTCCAGAGGTGTGGGGTTTTGTTTTTAAAGCTGCTCCAAGCTATGAACCAACCACATCATTAGTAAGTCAATTATGACCTTCATATCAGAGGCACATCGATACTGTCACATGGCTACCTTTTCAGACTCGTGGGCAGTTCTAAACTAAGCTTTGGATGCATTCACCAAAATCACTCAGGAGCCAAAAAGAATCCAGTAGTTTGAGTCTCCTCAACTCTATTTTTGTCTCAAAGGAAACCATTTAGATTCCATCAAGAGAAGGTTAAAGGGGATAAAAGATTGCCACTGAAATATTTTAGTTTGCAAAGGGATGATGTTATATTATTTACTCAGAGCAACTGAAGAATCTGTAGAATGTGTTGGCTTAAAAACACACACACAAAGAAGATACCACAAGTTCAGTACATTCAGCTTTGAACCACCCCATGACACTCTGCAATATCCGCATGACTTGGCTCCTCCCCACTGGGTCCAGGAGGCCAGGCGGGACAGGCGGCTTTCACCTGCATCTTTATAGTTCGTCTTTCGCCTGGCGCAGAACAAAGTGGTGCAACGATTCAAGGTCTCTGCCTCCACTATGCTCACTGACTTTTTTTCCTCCACGGAAAAGCAGCAACGTGGGATAGCCTCGTACCTTTAAAGAAAAAATTCAGTTTGAAAACCAGTGGTCTGAATCATACACAAATTACTTATTAAATAGAACCAGAAAAACGTCTACTGTTGTGGTCAGGAAAGTCTATGGTTAAGTTTTTTAAGTATACAGACTATTTAAAAAGTACCAGAGAGTTCAAAAAGCAAAGCCTTGGGGCTGTTTATTCACTTTCCAATCCAAATTATATTCAAGATCAGATTCAAAGGGCTGCCCTTCCCTGAACTGAAAAACTTGACCTTTCACTTTCTTATGCTGCCCTGGGGATCTGGGGAAGGCACACATTCCAGTTTGGCAGGTCAGTGTGGGGCCCGAGACTCTGCATTTCTGACGAGCTTCCTGGTGATGCCCAGGCCGCTCTGTGGACCATACTGAGTAGTAGCGACAGCCTCAAGGAGACACATGTTCCAGCTGTAACTCACTTCTTTTCTCTATTGAGAATTTCAAGGCAACACACACACAAACCTGGTATCTTCTAATGACAAGTATAAAATGTTTATACTGCATCTAGCTCACTCTGATGAGGTAATAAATATCAGAAGCCACACGTGTTTTAAGAAAACAGCACAAAAGAAAAATACATATTACAAATCTTACAGGCTATTAGATGGTGCAAACAGCTTGGAAAGAAGGCAGCAGTTAAATAAACAATCCAAGCACAAGACTGGCTTGTTGGTATGTCCCTCTCAGGTGGAAGTTTATGTTCAAATGTTTCTTTTATTCAGACATCGTACTTCAGAACGCTGGCTTATGTCAAAAAAAAAAAAAAAGAAAAAAAGCCACTTAGGCATTTATGATGAAGGCTACAAAGCAGCTGACTGTTCTGTCAATGAGAATGTGCATTTGGCCAGCACCCCGTTCCCCATTGTGGAGTCTCAGTCACTGCCCAGCCTCATACCCAGAGGGAATGGCCTAAAACCCCAACTGAAATGTGTATGGTAACAAGGGAGAAAAACTTTGTTTTAGAAAGCATCTCTTTCTTTTCAAAGTGAGAAAAACAAAACACCTCAAAAGCACACAAAAAATACTTTGTTGAGGGATGAGAGCAGCGTGAGTTATCTTGGCTGAGTCCACAATACCCAGTTCCAGCTCTACTGAGAATCTGTCCCTAGTAATTGAGCGTCCCCGTAAATGTTTCCTTCCATCCACAGGTACTCACCGAGAACTTGCTGCAAACGTTTCGTTCAGCAGTACAGTCCACTTCAGCAATCTTGACCTCAGCCAAACCAGGGAATTCCCTTTTAGACAGTTCCTCCCAAGCAGGAGCCAGATTCTTACAATGACCACACCTAGAACAGAATAATGACAGCCTTGTTGAAGTCCCGGGCCTATTTCAGTGCCGAGCCAAGCCTTGTTTTCCTATGAGGCAGTCAACAATTGCCTAGAAATTTATAAAACACCACATTCTCCCACTCTCTTCTTCCCCATCCTAAACAAGGAAGTCAAAGTCAATCTGAAGTAGACTTTTGGATAACCTGATAGAAGCAAGCTGGTCTGAAGACAAGTTTGGATTCTGAAACCATTGCCATGATATGGTAAATCGGGCTAACTGGCTTACGAATGTACCATGAGCAGAAGGAAATAAACAGGAAACAAAAAGGACTTCAGACATTTATGTTGTAAATTACTTGAATGCCAAAAACATTTTAGATTTGATTGCTTATGGTCTCAACATTTCAAAACAACTTCACAGCTCCCCTCACGTGTCAGTGAGCTGGTGTGAACACAGAGACTGTAAACAAGTTCCATTAAAACCCTCCCTCTACAAACTTGAACATACCTGAACACAGGAGCATGGGGATAACATGTCCTTATTTCCTACAATATAACCTGGGGGTCAATGCAATAACTGCCCAACAATAAGCCTGGAGGGCTGGCTAATGAGCTGAAAAATATGGGACTGAAGTGCACTAGGACAAAGTAGTTTCTAATTACAGAGCCACTTACCATGGAGCATAAAACTTGATGAAGGTTATTCCTTCTGCAATGGTGTCATCGAAGTTATTTTCTGTGAGTGCCAACACAGTGCCCTTCAGGGGATGGAAAAGCCACAATTCAAATACATCACTTAGAGCACAGTGGGATCATGCTTTTGGATTGCAGAAATATGAATAAATATTTTCAACTGCTGTTATGCATACTCCAAGGTCACACAAAAATATCCACACAACTTGCATTTCACAAACTGCACCAAAGGGAAGAGCAGTGGCCTCTGAAGGGCAGAGATTCATTACAGGTCCCATGGGTCCTGAGCCCAGAAGATGCCTCGAGGAGGTGGCAGGACAGTCCAGTCTCCTGCTCCCCACCTGTCCAGGGGAGTTCAGGTGAGGCTGCTGTCCTTAAGGGCTTTGCAGCGTGAATGAGGTAGCTCTAGGTGGAGAGGGCTTAAATCTGGACCTCCCACGCGTGGAGCCTCCCACACCGACCAGAATCCAAACACCCACTTATTGGCACTCCTGAAATCTATACATCTGTGGCTTCTCTCACTGACTCAACAACCCTCATATTATATGGATTCATCTATGTCACAGGAGGACCTTCCCCAAAGTTACAAAAGCACAGGCAATGATGTATTTTATATATAACAGACTTTTTCTCATTTTTTAATTCAAAGGAAATGTAAAAACTGTTCATCCAAGCTCTGGCTGGATAGTTCTTTAGAGAACCATGTCTTGCGTTTCTCCAAAAAACACATCCGCGATTCTCTCATCAGAGCAGGAATACGGATGATTTATCACGTGGCTGAACGCACCAGGGCCGCTCCACTTGAGTCTGGCACCGAGTAACGTATGTCAGTGATGGGGAGGCACAGTGTGCCCAGGGGGCCATTGTAGAACACTGCCATCTTTCCTTATGTCCAGAAATATGACGCCACACTGACTGAAAGACCCACTTAATGGTGGAAAACTATTATAAATAGAAACAGTTCTGTTTGATGAAAACATCCATAGTATATAATTATATTCCATTTGGGATGACCTTTATAACCACCATGACACACAGTCCTTTAACTTATGTGGTCATAACAACTACAAAATCATTTGTTTACTTCTTAAACCCACACTTAAACTTTCAGCTAACACCCAGGCAGTCCCCAACCTGCAAGAGTCCAACTAAGGGATGGGCTGTGGGGACAAGGAGGCCCATTACTCCCCGACCCTGGGAGGATGGCTAGGTGGCTACACTGGTTTGTAATTCCAAACAACTGGGGCTCAGGGAGAGATGGCTCTGGTGAGCCGTGATCTCTCCTGTAAATGCTGAGTGAGGGTTGAAGAGCTCCTGAGGCGGCATTCAGGCTTGTCTGGCTGCTGCCCTCTCGGCCCCGTCCTCTCCCCATCGTGCCCCGGTGTCCCAGGTAAGAACTTGGAATGCTATGAAGTATAGCTGTGTCAACTGAAGTAGCAGCATCAAATGTTCTAGTTCAGAAATATGTTGACAAACAGGCGTTATGGTTCTTAGTCAGGAAATCCAAGCACTGTTTTCCTGCAAAAACATTATTTTGACTCCCCTTAAATGATCTCATTTTCACCTTTGGCTTCAGTGTCGGCTTCTCCCTAAAGCCTCAGGCACGTAAACATAATGTAGATAACCTGCTTTAGCTCTGGACTGATAATATTTAACTGTCCATTGGACATTGCTGCTTAAATATCCATCGCAGACCTGAAAATCAATACCCTGAAAACCAACTGCATCATCGTCCTCCCTGCTGGCCCTTCTCTCTCTGGGGTGCGATGGCGCACCACGTATACCAGGAATCCGTCAGCTCAGACCGTGCCATCCTAACTACTCCCTAATGCTGGCTCTACTCCTCCCCTCCATCCCCACTGCCACAGCCTCAGTTTGGGGTCTCATCATCTTTTATGATCTAATACTCCAGTTTTCCACCTCCTTCATACATGCTGTTACCAGTCCTCCTTCTAAAACTCAAACCCTCCATTGGATCCTTATAAATAAAGATCAAAACCCTTGGCTGGCTGGCTGACAAGACTCCTCTGCAACCAGCTCCTACAGCTCCCCTCTGGCATCTGCCCATACCCCAGTTCTCTACTCGCCCCCTGCAGTCAACCACTGGCCTGCCCCCAAACGCCCAACTGATTCCACCGCAGGGCTGCCACTCATGCTCTTCCTCCAACAGGCAAGCCTTCCTGCCTACCTGCCCCACCTCTCAACTGACAGTGACAGACCCTACACACTCTAATCATAGCCCCTGTGACATCTGCATGTGTGTGATCTCGTGTCCCCCCACTAGGCCCACCACTCTGCACAGGCAGGAAAACGGCTCTCGTTTTTGTCTCCTGGTGACCAAGGACAGTGCCTGAAACATAACAAGTGCCTGATAATCACAGGACAAACACATCTGAACCTCACACTGTCGGAATGAATGAAAATGCCCCTCAGTAAGTCAGAGACTGTCCGAGCAAATTAAATGTTCTACAGCCACATGCCTTCACTTCCAGTGTGCCCAGCTTTTCTGCTGTGGATCTTTCAGGGTCTTTACACACCATAGGTTAGAGCAGAATGACTGCAGCACATTGCGGAAATGAACAGAAATGCGGGCCCAACATGCAGTAGACAAGCTTTCACAGCAAATATCCTCAAGCACAGTGATGACTGAACCAAAGGGAGGACTTTCCCAGGGATTTTGACTCCATTCAGGATTTTCCTCACCTCAGTTCCAGGGAAGCTCTTGTTTCCTTTCACCCCTTACCAGCATGTAAAAGTAGTCAAAGAATGTTTTGTATTGAAGTCATGGCAACCACCATCTGAATTGCTCTGTCCTTAAGTTGTCCTTCTGTCCCAAGCATCAGAGGAGCATGAGTGCCCTCCAGGCAATGCTGGGTATGCACCTACCTTCTCAGCCTCAGGCTCTGCAGGAAGCGCCAGGGCCTCAGAGGGCTGGGCAGTCTCTGGGGTGCCCTGGGCCGCACTCTGGAGCTGGGATTCCACGAACTCTCTCAGTGAGTCCAGATCCCGTTTTCCCTTGTACTGGTCAACCTGTCCAGATAAGGGCACAGAGCAACATGGCCAAGTCAGTGCACTGAGTGCTTGCACCACTCACACCTCCTCCAACCCCACTTGCCCACGTGAACTTCCTCCCATCATGTGTCTTTTCATGGCTGTGTGAGCCATGAGAGACTTGCATGCTCAAATTTAAATGGGAGAGCACAGATTATAAACTAAGGGTCTGGCTTTGGTGAGAGAACTTTAAAGCTTCTTCCTTCTGCAGAGGTATGAGTCACAGAAGCCTGGGTGCTGCCTCAGGTACTCTGAGAAGCTGACCTCCGGCCAGGGACAGCAGGCGGAGCGTGAGAACCTTACCAGGAGTGAACATTCACCCTGCTCAGAGGTCATGATCAGACTCAGTTACACTAGGATAGTAGATTTGGGTTATTCTGTGATAACCTGAGCCAAGTGAAAGGTTTCACACTTTTATTCCATTACATGTACTCCTTTAAACCAGTGTCCAAACAATCCATACTGGCAATTTGCCACGACTGTTAAGCCCCTTGACAACAGCCCACTGTGGTTAAGAGAAACACTTCGTCTCAACACTAAGACGTACCTTTTTACCTTCTCGGAACCAGAGAAGAGTAGGGTAGCCACGAACCTGGTTTCCTGAACAGAGTTCATAATGCTGTGTACAGTCAACCTATATATAAATAAAGATCATGTTCCCATTCAGTTTCTCTGTGAGCCTTTCTGATAAAAATGAACTATTGGGCACTCGCTAGTCTTTTTTTTTTTAAAGAAAAATTCAAAAGCCCCTGATCTATAGCATCTCTGCCAGCAAGCGGCGGTTTCTACAGACTTTTCCTAAAGCTGCCCCAAAATACACTTGAGCTCAGGGAGCAGGATGACAAGATGTAGAGACATGATTTATTCCTCTCACTTAAAATGCGCATTTTAGGAAGCAACACTTTACCTTAAGCAGGTTAATAGGTGGAGAAGGGGAGCCTAGCCTGACATCCGGGGAGGGACAGGCCTGGCCATCGGTGACAGACACCCACACCAGTCATAGTGCTAGCTTAGAAATTTATTTTCATGTTTGAACTTAAAATCAAGTAGGAGTAAGTAGTCAATTTTAAACAGAAGTACTTAGTATATGATAAAGAGAAAACTGAAAAGATGTCAAATTAAGATTACACTATGTCCTGAATTCTATAAACTCAATTTACCAACTATCACAGCTCTTCATATTTTTTATTTCCTTTAAATCTTTATAAGATTCTGTTTGGTCAACATTTTCATGAAACATGTTGTCCTAAGTCACTTCTTTCTTTTTCTACTGGCATTAAAATCAGCTATGTGGGACTATGTTGTTTTTCACTATGCCAATAAAGTAGGACGAAAATGTTACTTTAACAGATAAGACTAAAGTTAGAGACCAGTTAAAAGTGTTAAACTAGGGCCTGGCTGGTATGGTTCAGTGAATTGAGCGCTGGCCTACAAACCAAACTGTCACTGGTTCGATTCCTAGTCATGGCAGATGCGTGGGTTGCCAGCCAGGTCCCCATTTGGGAGCGTGTGAGAGGCAACCACACATTGATAATAAAAAAAGTGTTAAACTAAAGCACAGGAAGCCTCTAACTAAAACTAAAGGTGGGGATGCATTTTTGGGGTCCAGTCTAACCCAGGAACATGGCTGTCCAGAGATGAAGGACCACAGACCAGTTACTTAGACTATGTCCACTCTCGTGACATAAACTGAAAATAATCTCACATCAAAGTTCAAAAGATAATTTAAAGTAAGGATATAAGGAATAAGGAAGACAGAAGACAAGAAAATTATTTTATGATTACTTCCATGAAATATTCAATAAGTATAAAATCGTAATCATACACATATACTAGAATATGTTATTAAAAGTGTTATAAGCCAACACTGAAAAATTCATTTAACTAACAACAACGATTACAATTTACTAGCCATTTGCTCCATGCCAAGCACTGTGCTAAACTTTTTACTTTCATCCTCATGACCATGGTTAGATCTCGTCTCAGTTTCACAAAAAGGGAGGAGGAGGTGTGGAGAGGCTGCCCTCCGTTAGCCAGCCAGGTCTATCTGACCCCCAGATTTATGCTTTTGACCACCTCGCCATGCTCAGCAGACTGTCTCATTAACTAAAGCTCCTAGAAACACAGCATTACTTCTGTATACAAATCAGCCTCCTGGCAATGCAGAAAATGAGATTTTTATTAAAGGAAATCCAGGCAGGGATGTCTGGTGGGTGCCAGAGGATAGATAAGATTTAAAGTGTTTGATGGCACAGAAGTTGTTAGACATCACTTCTGGCTTCTCTGCATAAAGTGGGAAAAGTTGGAAAGAATTGCAGGCAGCAGAACAAGCACTGGGAGGGCCTTCCGCATGTCTGAGTGAGCATGGAGCCGAGTGTCCTTCAGGAAAGAGCTTTTGGGTAAGATCGAATGTGGACAGTCTCCAAGGGCTTCCAGTGAACATTCTCTATAGTTCTGCCCCTATCTCTGCAGAAAGGGTTCTGGGGCTGCTAATTCAGAATTGGCCATCACTTCAAAATACACAGAGGAGCCCAAGTCATAATTTATCTCAAGGCTGTGGAAAAGCCAGCACATTTCACCATCTGGGAAGGTGAAATGAATTATCAAGTGGCACACTAAATGGAAATAATAAATCAAGATTGTGACTTTGCACGCAGAATGAATAATGGGCTACTCTGCTAATTAATCCAGCCAAAGGCAGTCTATTTCCAGTTTAATAAGGACTTTCACTTACCTTGCCAATCTTGACAGTTTCGGAATGTTCAAGGCCCAGAGCCAGCTGCTCCCAGGTCGGAGCCAGAGCTTTGCAGTGACCACACCACGGAGCGAAGAACTTGATAAAGTGGTCGCCTTTCGTGGGGAGCCAGGGCAGAGAAGGGGGGAAAGGGAGTGTAAGTTACATGACACCTAACTAGAGATTGAATGGAAACATCTGATCTTTGTCTGCTGGCAACGGTCAGTTCAGTGTGAATCCTTTAACTGGTAAAAAGTGACACTCTTATCAAAAATATCTATATCCATGAGTTCTTAACAATCTTCAAAACAAAAACTAATGTCATCTTTGGAGGACAATAGGGAACCAACTTATCTGGAAAACTGGAAATAAAGGGAAAGAATCAGGCATTTACCCTGTCTTGGATAACCAAGGGCAAGTTTCTCTTGCTAAAAAAATAAAGATAGGATGCTTGAATTAGAAGAGTAGTATTTGATATCCAGAATGAATTAACAAATCTAGGCAGTGACATCACAAAGAGACTTCAGCAGCTATGAAGTCCTGCCTACATCCCCAAAACATCAAGTGGAAACTGATAATGTCTCTTGATCCAAGTAGCAGTTCGCATGGACTAGAGAAATCAGGGACACATGTCCAGCTACACCATGGGGATGCAATCAGCAAAGGCCACTCTGTGGGGAACTCGACAGGTCAAACAACCTAGTGGTGAGCAAACAGAATGTAAGAAAGAAAGAGATGTTGGGGGTACACACAGACTAAACAGACTTAAATGAGATATATTTTTTTAAAAAAAACTAAACTACAGAGTTTAGAAGCACACACTTGAGTGATGAAACTATGAAGAAAAGCAAGGAGTGGTTTCCATACGAGTCAGGACAGCACTGTCTCAGGGGCCTGTGATTAGGATGGGGTCTGAGGAGGCTGGCAGATTTACTTCTTGAACTCAATAATGGTTACAGGATGACCAATTTATAACAATATGCTATGCCCTACATTTGTTTCCTATATCTGCGTTTTATTTCACAATAAAATAAAAGGCTTAAAAAACTGAATATTATGCCCTGTCCTGGTAGTGTCCTGATATACCAAGGTTGATGGTTCAATCTCCTGTCAGGGCACATATAAGAGTAAACCAATGAATGCATAAATAAGTGGAACAAATCAACGTTTCTCTCTCTCTCTCTCTCTCTCTCTCTCAAATCAATAAATAAAAATAAAAATTAAAAACTGAATATTACTCCATTGGCTAGGAAGAAAAAAACCAAACCCTCAAACTTCATTATTTAGATGCTGATTATTTTCTTAGGTTGATCATCTTGGGGCCTAAAAGATGTCAGGCTGAGACCAAACTGAAATGAGGCTGTAGCCTCATGCAAGCAGCACAGGTAGCGTCTCCAGACCACTTCCCTTCAGCAGCGCCCTACTTAGGGAGGGACGGGGAAGGGCTTGCGGACATGGTTTGCAACAAGGTGATTTTGGTAGCTCATCCACAGGGAGCCTAAGCCAGTCTCTAATAAAAGTGACTCCCCTATAGGGGGAATCCCCTTGAAGTTCCACTGTCAGAGCACCAGTACAAATTAAATTGCCGTCTTTAATGAAAATGGAAAACAGTTGAAGGCATCACAACTATTTTTGACCTTAGTGTGGTGGGGGAAAGCTTATTTAGACATTGAGTGGGGTGGGACTGACTCTCAGCAGGCATGAAGTTACAAGGCCAGATAGGATTTTAAGCCCCTTTTCACAACATTTCCAACCCAGTCTTATGCGAGGATTTCTCTCCATGGTAGCATTGGAGAATGGAGTCAGCAAGAAAGCTGAATTTACTTTCAAGTCATTCACTTCTGAGCTGACTTCTGAAATGTGTGCAGAAAGGAGGACTTATTAACATCAGAGGTTATACACAGATCATCTTAATAGTTAGGAGACCATTTTCAAAAATGAAATGTAGTCTAAAAAAAGATTTTAAGTGTAAAGAGCACATACTCTGATTCACATGTTATAACAGTTCCACTAAATAAACTAAATTGTAGTTTAAACAGATAAGAGTGTTATTACTGCCTCAGATCAATAAGCACATGATTAACATGAAATAAACACATTTCCTGACTCAAGGACACATTGTCCAGCTAGTGTACAATCAAGTGTGTCACTCATGATTTGTGAACTCCATTTCCACACCTATGGCTTTAGCTTAGCATTAAAATTCCCATTACCACAAGGACAGAGACAAAAGGAGGAATAATTTCCAAGAGGAAAAGCATTAAACAGTGATGTTAATGGGACTTGAAGAGAGAAATCCCGCCTTAGTGCCACAGATGCTGCTTTCTATGAGCCGTCAAGTGGCAAGAAGGACACACCTAGCAAACCAGGCAGTGGCAGCTGGTCGGTGGCTCTAAGAGGCATGTATCCCACTGCGAAAGCCCAGATGCACCCGTCATACCTTGTGCGACATGCAGCTCAAAGTTGCTGGCGGAGAGCTCATACAGCCCCTGCTTGAGCTCTGGGGCTCTGGGTGGTTCTACTTCTGGCTCTGGTGTCTAACAGGAAGAAACAAGAATATAGTCACTGAGTCTATCAGTAAAAACTTAGTGAAACCCATCAGGGAGGTGACCTGTGTCTGTCCAGAGCCTTCTGAAGACCACCTTCCTCACCTGGCTACCTTGGAGTTATGTGGGATGCTTCTGTGTTGAGAGAGGCCAGGGCAGGAATGGACAGTCAGGTCTTCAGGACGCTTTCCCCTTCCTCAGACATGTTCTAGGACTGACAGCGGAGGGAAGTAGGTGACAGCCATCCCCACCCCAGCCTGTCCTTTGCTGCCCTAAACACAACTAAACAGAGCAGACAAACTGAAGGACAGGCCCTCCCCAAACTAGCACTCTGTCTCGCTATTTGAAATGCGATCTGAGATTTCACCTAGACCACAAAATGAATTCCTGATGGACTGGCTCTGAAGGAAGAAATACCTAAACACATAAAGGTAGCAAAATGGACAAAATTGAGAATGAAAAACCACCAGAGAAAAGGACAGCCTGGTTATCTTTTACTCACGCAAATGTTAAAAGCAAACAACAACAACAAAAAAATAAACTGAAGGAAGGAAAACTCTGAAGGACTTGATAAAAGAGAAAAATAGGTGATGAGAAGGAAAATTTAAATTTAGACGCATCAAGGCAACAAAGAGAAAACCACAGGGCAAACATGAGCTATAATTTTAAGAAAGACTATAACTCACATGACTAAGTTTGGGACAGTAACACACAATGGAGGGGCAAGAGGTGGCTTTCTAAGTAAGATGCTTCTGCCAGTACAACTGTATAGTGACAACTGTATCGTTACCAAAGTACTTACTACATAAGTCTAAAGTTTTCAATTTTTGAGGCCAGTACAGCTGGGGTGAAGAAAACATTGAATTACCATTTTGCTGTAGACACATGGGTATTACTCAATTGCTTTGTGGCAGTTCATATTTCTATTAAAAAGAATACTTAAGTTATGTCATTAAAAACTTTAAAAGTGCTGACAGCTCAAAGGTGTGCAGAGTTGAAATCATGAAGCCCATGAAGTTTTCCTTTCTGTGGCTGGCTTGTCAAACTTTCCAAGTGCTAAGTACCCACACAAAAGGATGCTCAAGACTTCTGGCCAAGATGGAGACTTAGATGGACATGCTTGGTCTCCCTCTACAACTAGAAAGGAATACAACTACTTCAAAACAAAAGATAACCAGAAATTTGAGAAAATAAAACTACATGGAAGCCCAACATATGAAGTTATAAACCAGCGTTGCTCGTCTGGACGGGTAGGAGGGGCGAAATCAGAACTGGAATGGAGAGGTCAGGCAGGGCTGTTTGCGGTAGCAGCGGGGATAGCGGCAGGGGGAGCAATCCCGGCTGCAGTCGAGTCCTGGCAGCTCGCGACCCCAACACAAGGAAAGGCAGCCCCCTCATTGCCTCGGATGGAGAGGCCCAGAAGGCGGGAGAACGGATCCTGGTCTCCCAATGGAGAATAACGGCAGGAATCCATCTTGGACCCCTGCCCCCACACAAAGCACCACAGTGCGGCAAAATAGGTCGGGATCACCGCCAGTCACCGGGTAGTGACGAGTACACAGGGCTCTGCCCCCTACAGCCTGCCCAGAAAGCAAAGCAAAACACAAATCTGTCAAAATGAAGCAGACAATGATTGAAATCCTGGTGATGCAGCTCACCACGCAGCAGATGAAGAACCTGAGAGTGAACAAATAAGAAACCTTCCAGAGGCTCAGTTCAGAGCTATTGTTATAAGGTGGCTTACAGAATTAACAAAAGACTTGGAACAAGACAGGGAAAGAATGAAAGCCACTCATACTGAAATGAACGAAAACACATATGAGACAAGTGGTGAGGAAATAAAATCCAAAGATCAAATCAACAAACCAGAACACAGTCAACCAGTGCAGAAAGAGGAGACAAAAAGTAAGGAAAGTGAGGAGAGGATCAGAAACCTCTGGGACAGCTATAAGCGATCGAACATTTGGATAATAGGATTGCCAGAGGGCAAAGAAGAAGAACTAGAAATTGAAAAATTATATGAAAAAGTAATGAAGCAGAACTTCCCAAACTTGGGGAAGGAAATGGACATACAGGTCCAGGAAGCACAGAGAGTTCCAGAAAAACTGGACCCAGGGAGAACCACTCCAAGACACATTATAATCAAATTGTCAAAAATTAAAGGTAAAGAGAGAATCTTAAAAGCAGCAAGAGAGAAGAAAAGAATCATGTACAAAGGGGTCCCAATTAGGCTATCAGCTGATTTCTCAAGGGAGACCCTGCAGGCAAGAAGGGACTGGCAAGAAATATTCAAAGTAATGAAAAGCAAAAACCTACAGCCACGAATGCTCTATTCAGCGAAAATGTCATTCAGAATAGAAGGACAGAGAAAGTGCTTCCAGGACAAAATAAAACTGAAGGAGTTCACTGGATCCAAATCACTATTATATGAGATGTTCAAGGGGCTGATTTAAAAGAAGGAGGATCAAAACTATGAACATTAAAATGAAAACTGCATCACAAGAACCAACAACAGAAGCTAGGGAATCAAAACAAAGGCAAACTAAATAGGCAACGAGAGTGAAAAAAGAACTATAGGTATGGGGAATATACTGGGGGGAGGTCAGCAGGGAGTGGGAAGGGGGCGAGGGAGGGAGATGCTACAGTAACTAAGAAGCATAATAAGACAGAATGGAAAAGACAGGAAGAGATTGAGAAGAACTATATCCACGACCAATGGACATGGACTAAAAGAGGGTGACTACTGGAGGTAGGGGCACCACTGGATGGAGGGGAGCAGAGGGAAGGGAAATTGGGACAACTGTAACAGCATAATCAATAAAACATATTAAAAAAAAAAAGTAAGGATGTTCAAGAGGAGGATGACTAAGTGAACAGGTGGAGTTCCAAAAGGGTGAAATAAAACACTCTATGTGTTATAAGATGCTCAAAGGGCATTTGTATTCAGATGTTATTTATGGCACCTAGGGGACACTGTCACTTCCTGTGCTCTGGGGCAGACACCAGAAAGGTCCCTGCCCTCATGGGGACACCACAGCACATCACAGAAATGGGTACACTCTAGATTCTTAAGAAAGCAATTTTCCAGTATTGAACAAGAGTTATAAAAGTGGTCTTGCTTTTTTATTTTTCCCTGTCTTGATATACGTCTGGGAATATATTCTAAAAAATCACTGAAAGGTGGGAAAAAATATCCTTTACAAAGATAAACATATTCTTTATAGGACTTCTGATGACATAAATATTATAAATAACTAAATAGCCATTGATAGAGAAGAGCAAAACCATGGCAAATCCACGCAATATATGATTAATAAAGACAATATAATTATATAAAATGATCATTAGTAAAATAAACTATATATGCATATAACTGTTTAAGAAAAAATATGGAAGCAAACATAAAATATAAAAATTGGGGTAGATGGTAAGAAATGGTAGGTTTTCTTTTCTTTGAGTTTCTTTAATATTGCTATAACACAAGGAGAGACTATCTAAATTTATCCTGTCTGAATATAAAAATGTATATATCAAGTTACTCAGTTATAAATACAGATGAGAAGGACTTCCAAAAAAGTTCTCCTTGCAATAAACAGCAAAGTTCAAATCAAAAAGGATTTTCAGTTCACAATATCAAGTTTGAATAGTCAAACTTCTCTACAGTAAGGCACATTGCTATTGCTTCTTGCAATTGTGTGCGATCCCTGTTGCTCTGAGTGACCGAGACGTGGCCTGTGGGTTAACTACGGTTCTAGGGTGGTCATGGGTGGATCCCACACGACCATGCACTCCCCAGCCCAGGAGTTAGGACACTGCTTCTCAAAACATCTAAGCTGTGCCTAGACCTGCCCTCCCGGTCCTTCCTGGCCTGCACTTTGGGTTGTCACCCTACTAAAGGGAAGCTGGCCTACAAGACGAAGTCTCCCAGCCATCCTGAGACTGGCTGCTGGTTCTTAAGTGAAGTCAATGAAGGAGATTGTTTTTGTTTTTGTTTTTTTTAAGTTTATTTTAAAAGATTTTTTTTTTTTTTGAGACTATTAACTCCTCTTTAAAATTAGCTTCCTCTCATCAGAGAACTTTTTCACAAAGGAAACAATCTGAGGTTTAATCTACATGAAAGTTACACCTGGGTCATCCAGCTTTCTTTACCATGACTGAGATGCAAATTCACTCTGAGAGGTTTGTAGTTTTTCCGTTACCTAAAATAAGATAAGTCTTTGGTCAACTTATCCAGCACTGTATTCCAACACTCTTCCCCATATACTTACAGACTTTAAAATGCGAGGTGTAGGTGCACTCAGGAAGCAGCCAGCTCCTGATTAGCTGTGACACACCACCCAGACCCCCCAGGCCCTACAAACACTTCTGGTATTTCACATGAGCACAAAGACCCTCCACATCTGTGAACACCTATCTGATAAAATAAAGCCGTCTAAGTTAAGTTTTAAATTGAAATGATGTTCAAAGACTTTGACTGCTCTTAAACATTTCATCAGAAACACACAGCATGGGGCTACTGGCTATCTTTCCAGTTTCTCACCAATACAACTTCACAGACTGTCAAAGTCCAATGGAGCATTCAGCATTAATCAAAAGCACCACACAAGAAGGGATACTTAATGCATGGTTTATGATCATAATGATTAAAAAAAATTAAGACTCCCAATGTCAAATGGAGAGGGAGAGGATTATAAATTTTTCTTAGTAAGTAATATTCTACACATAGCGATGTCTTTAATAAATATCTCAGAAATCATACCAATTTTCTGGTATTACCCTTAATGTAGGGAGAGGAACATTAAGACACAAGAAGTTTTAAGAGTATTAAATTACACTATCAGCAAAGCCAGCTGAAGGCTGAGAGAAAAAGGAAAGATTCACATTCTGGGTATAAGGAGTGGGAGTACAAGCGAGCTGGTAGCTGTGGGAGGCGGGCAGGAGGGCCAACGCAGCCTGCACTGGGTATTCTGGCTCAGGCTGGCCCTGACCCCAGATGGGCAGTGGCAACCTCTGATGCTAAGGAATTATTGTTAATTGTATTACAGGTAGGAGTGGGGAGGTCATGTAAAAAAGCACTAGGTGTATATCTGTGAGATGCACTTTCAAATATTTACCAATGGCACTGTGTAAGGGCTGACTCTGCAGCCAAACAAGAGATAGGGAGGCAGGCAAGACAAAACAAGACTGACAAAATAGGGATAATTATTGAAGCTGTGGGATGAGCACATAGGACCATCTTCATTACACCCCTCATTCACTAGACCACCAGTTTTCAACCTTTTTCATCTCCTGGCACACATAAACCAATTATTAAAATTTTGTGGCACACCAAAAAAATACACTTTTTTGCCAATCTGACAAAAAATTAGATATAATTTTGACTCATTCACACCAGATGGCTATTGTTATGTTGTCTGTTGTCACTATTTTTATTTGATAATCTAAAGGAAAAGAGGTCAGTGCCCCTGACTAAATAGTCAGGTATTGAATGTTTTAAAATACTTGTGGCACACTGGTTGAAAGTTGCTGCACTAGACTCTTCTTTCTACTTTCGGGCATGTTTGAATATTTCCATAATAGAAATTTTTTTTTTAAGTTAATCTTTTCCACCTACTTAAGTTACTTAAGACTTAAAATCATAGAGAAAAAAGTAGATGGTGGTTGCCAGGGGCTGGGGGAAGGGGGGTGGGGAGTTAGTGTTCAATTGTACAAAGTTTCAGTTTCATAAATAAAGAGAGTCCTGGAGACGGATGGTGGTCGTGGTTTTACAACATTATGAACGTGCTTAATGCCACTGAACTGTACATTTAAAGACAGTGAAGATAGTAAATTTTACCACAATGAAAAAATTGAGAAAGAATAAAGGTTAATTTTTACTTATTGCATCAATGAGTTCTAAAAAAGTAAAAGTAGCCTTAAAATGGTATCCCTAATATTTCACCTAAACTGGCCTCTTTATTACTCAAAAATGTAGTAAGAAAGTGGGGCTGGGGGAGGGATTTTCTGTGCACTCACAGCAGGCTCGCCATTCAGTGTCTGCAGCATCCAGTTTTCCAGTGCCTGGAAGTCCCGGGGACCTTGGTACTTCACAGCTTCTTGGCCAGGCTTGAAAAACTTCAAGCTGAAAGTGCAACAAATGATTAGACAGAGCAGATTTTTAAAGCACTTCAAACTGCTCGGAGTAAAGAGCACTGTCTTATCAGGAGGCAAACTCGTTTAGTGAAATGATCAGAAAATAAGTTATTAGTGGGCTGCAGACAGGCATGTATCTGCAACTCTGATAAACCTTGCAAAAGAAAAAAAATTCTAGGAGATAATATATTTTTAATAATAAACTTTTAAATGTTTTATATTTTATTCAAGAAAAGTGAAGCTGAGGTGAACACATCAAGCCTAATACTGTGAATTAAGCACCAAGTGACAAGTGTTCAGTTGTGTAGAACTCCCAAGCTTTTCCCTGCTAGGTATGTGTTATCCTTCCCAGCCTAGTAGTTTTTATATTCTGCTTTAAAAAAAAAAAAATTAGAACAGTAATAGAAATAGCATTCTTTTGCAATAAATGTATTTCCAGGCTACCATGTCAGCTATTTGATTCTTACAAAACATGAATATCCAGGTATTGTGAGAATTCAAGTTTCGAACTATAAGAACTTTGACACTGGCTGATACAGTCTAGTCACTTCCCCACAAAGAGTCTTTTCTTTTTCTCTATACATATTAGCCTTTGAAGATATCTGCAGATAAAATAGGAAGCAGTCCTTTAGAGGGGAGCAAAAGACATCTCCAGAGGCTGAAATTAATGCTTCCAAATCCTGTATCATACCATTGGTAATGTGAAAACATGCTCCTCATAAAATTTAGAAGAAGGTGTCGAGGAATGGGGGTGGGGGGAGGGAGATTAATTCTTCCATTGACAGAATTAAGAGATGGTGTCAAGCATGGAGGGAGAAATGTGGCTACTGACAGAAAATAAAACACAGACTAGGTTTTTTATGGCAAGCATACTCATCTAAAACACCCCTGAACACTTCTACAAGCATGCACATGGAGTCCGTTAGCAGATGCCCAATATGCAGTGTTAGAATGTAAAGTCAGATGTGCAGAAATCTGAACTATAGGTTTGATTAGCTAACTCCCCAAATGCCTTACAATGAAGTTTCACAGATATACAAGAAAACCAACACATTGGCTGGAGTAGGTATTTAAATTAAAATGGGCTTCCTGGCCTCATCTAGAAGCTAAGATCCTGTGATGGGCTTCGGTGACATTACTAATGTGCCTCCAAAAAAGAATATACTAGGTCCAACCAGAAGGTAGCCAGCCATGTAATATAAAAAATAGAGACACTTATTGAAGAAGATACAAGATACAAGAAATACTGTACGGAGGACAATGAACCTCAGTCCCCTTCAAAGTAAGCACCTTGGGACCTCACACAGTTCTCCCAATCATCATCAGTTGCCCCACTGTATTTTCCTGAATCTCATTTATGGCCTGAAATCTCTCCCCTTTCAAAGGTGATTTTAGTTTCAGGAAAAGCCAGAAGTCACAGGGCACGAAACCTGGGATGTAGTGAGACCGAGTCACCTGCGTGATTTGATGTTTTGCCAAAAAACTCTGCATAAGATGTGATGCATAAGCAGGTGCACTGCCATGATGAAGCTGCCAATCACCAGTTGCCCACAGCTGTGGCTTCTGAATCATCTGAATAGTTTCCATGGAGGAATGTTCAAGCTTAACGCAAAATTTGTGGCAGATTTGCTGCTCTGCTCACTCAGTCATTTTGAATATGATGGCCACACAGTACACATGCTCACTCAATGGCATCTACTGCCTACACCAACTAGTACAGTTAAGTCATCATTGTTCACACATGCACATTCCAGTCCAATTTCCTTGGCTGCCAGGTTACATCGATATTGCGCAAAATGTCCTTGTTATGTTAACAATGGCTGGACTTTTTCCAGACAGAGTTTGTATGTGCCACTTCCTCAGCAGCTTATACTTTTATAACCATAACAAAAAGCCAAAATCTAACTAGATTTGGCCAGTGTGCCTGTGACTTCCTGAAGTTTAACATTTTAAGCAACTCCAAGTATGATCTCACAATTATGAATGCCCACACCCACTCCTGGGATTACGTGAAACTCTGGAAGTATATGCTTTCCCCAGAGAACTAGACGATGCTTAGTGTTCTTCTCTACCTCCCTTCTCTCTTCCAAGCATCTCACTCAACCAAAGATCTTCAGGACCCTCAAAATACCAGAAAGGACCAGGTGTTGTCAAACTCTTTCCCCATTTCTTTGCTAACTTTAAAAATCAGTAAAACCTAATCTGTGATATTTTTACAATTTGGTGTGCTTTAAGCAAAACAAAAGAAAAAATTTTTTTAAAACCTCTTCTTGTAGGATTGAAAATCTCTATCTGCCCACATTTGAAATTCTTCCTAATGTTTATAGATCCTAGGGATAGCACTAGAGCTCCCTTTACAGACTTTTCAGTCTGACTTCAATTCAGAGATGAAGGAGATGACGGAGAGAGTGCTATGGGGTATAAGACCAAAGTACAACCCTAAACCTGTCTGCTATCACCAACCTCCACATGGGCATTTGGTTTTTTTGTTTGTTTTGGTGATCTATTTCTTTTTCAAGGAGACTGTAGGGGGGTGAAAATCGCCATTAATGGGTCACTCTGGCAAACGGTAGGATGAGAGTTCTACTGCAAGTAATGCTATGGTGTTATGCTTTGAACTGTGTCCCCAAAACAGATCTGATGAAGTCCTAACACACAGTACCTGAGAATGAGACCTCATGTAGAAATAGGTAAATTTACAGAGGTAAATTAAACTGAAGTTAATAGGGTGGGCTCTCATTTATGATGTCTGTGTTCTCATAGAAAGGGGAATTTGGACACACAGAGAGGCCTGCACATAGAAAGCCATGTGAAGATGGAGGATTGGAGTGACGCAGCTACAAGCCAAGGCGCATCCAAGCTGCCAGCAACCCCTAGGCACTGGGAAGAGGCAAGGATTCCTCGCAGGTTTCAGAGGGCGCAGGGCCCTGATGATGTCTTGATTTGGGGCTTCAGAACTGTGAGAATAAATTTCTGTTCTTTCAGCCAGCTGGTTTGTGGCGCTTTGTTGTGGGAGCCCTAAGAAACCTCCTTCATTCAGCCAAGCCCCTGCTCACGTTTTCCAACACAATAAAGGTTATTTTCTTGCTCAACAGGAAGACCTCAAAACATCTTCCTGAGCACAGTGAGCCAATTGTAGGGGTATGGGAACTCAAACGCCCTCCCTCTCCAATCCTTTCCTTGTGTTCAAGGCGCTGGGGGAAGAACAACATAAAAGTTCAGGCATTTACATTCACTATCTGCTTCAGGCCCTGCCATGTCTCTCTCACATGAGTACTGTTTTAGAGGAAGGACAAGCTCAACAGGTAACACTATGGATGCACTAACAGGACTGTCTTATGCAGCATGTTCCACCTCCTGCCTTCAATGAAAAAAGTCTCTTCTCGGGTACCCATGTGTCATAGTCACAGATTCACTCCCAAACTACGTTCAGCAGAGTTTAAGCTCATTTTATAACACAAAACCAGTGCATGTTTTTTGGGGGGTGGGAGGGAGGGCATATCTTCTAAATAAAAACCAGGACACACGATCCAAGATGGATCTTTTAAAATCTGCGAGTAGCATCTATGGAGTGGCAGCCAGAGAGCTTGTATAACCAGGTTCAGGTGGAACCCTCTACTCCTCTCCCTGCTGCCCCTGAACATGTGCTCTTTCAGCCCTATTACAGCTCCTGCTATTTCGCCTTCCCTGTGGCATGGTTTGTGGTGTACACAGCCACATGGCCACAGATGGCCAGCTGCTTAAGAGTGGATACCATGCCCTGACTGGTGTTGTTCATTGGGTTGGGTTTCGTCATTCCACAGACCAAAAGGTCGCCGGTTTGATTCCCAGTCAGGGCACATGCCTGGGCTGCGGGCCAGGTCCCTGGCTGGAGGCATGTGAGAGGCAACGGATCAATTTTTCTCTCCCTTTCTCCCTCCCTTCCCCTTTCTCTAAAAACAAATAAATAAAATTGAAAAAGAAAAAAGAAAAGAGTGGATACCACAGCCAACCATCCAGCCATCTATGCTGCCCCTGTATCTTGAAGTAACAGGCTCTCAACAGGTAAGCACCCTCTCCTCACCGGTTCCCACTAGTCACTGACCACTTCTTTGGGATGCTGTCCAACCAAGGAGAGTTTACTTTAAAGGCAATGCTATGAGGCATAGCACAGTGATGCCCTTTAGATATATAGTGGAAAATTTGATCTCTATTTGGCTTGACTTGATGTAGACTTGAATTATGGCAGATTAGCAAGCACTCACAAAGACCAAGAGTTTCTGAGTCCTATATGGAAATGACAAATTTCCAAATGTTAGGGGAAACCTAACATTTTCTGGGCATTCTCAGACAGGTGTTTACACACATTTTATTTCATTAGAATGTTTAGGGGGGTGGGGTATCAGCAACCTATGTTAGATACAGAGATTAAATGGTGCGGCCAGATTTACATGAAAAGTAGATGGTAGAGCTGGGATTCAAACCCTGGCTTCTCAGTTCCAGCCGGAGTTCCTTCCACTTTTCCACGCTGACTCTCAGGTTTGAAGATAAAGCTCAGGTTTTATGTACATTTTACTTAACTCAAATTTGAACAAATAAATATATTTTGGTAGTTGCAGTACTAACCCCTCCCCCATCCTTCTGGAAACAGCATCTTCCCTTTTTTTGGAGAAGGGCTCTTCACTCCAACAGTTGCCATGTGGTCTCAATGGGGCTGCCATCTTCATACAAGATTCTGCCTCTCTGGCCACAAGAACTGTTCGCAGAATGAACACCCCGTCCAAACTGAACCAGTTATTGGAGGGCCTAAGACCACATGGCAACAGAGATGCAGAGCCAGAAAGTTAAGTCACCTTAAGGAAGACATAGTAAAAAGAGGCTCTTTGGAGCTGAATTTCAGAGCTTCCTGCATAGCCTACTAATTAATCCCCTGTTTTGTTTATTAAGCCAGTTTCAATTTCTGTTTCTTCAAACCAATAAATTCTTTTAACTGTCAAGGGAGTAAGTAGTATCACTTATGAGAACTACTGTAGATCATCTTGTTACCTTTCTGTAAACAGAAACATCCTTCTGCTGTTACTCTAGGAAGGATGCTTGGGAATAACAGTGACTGAAAATTCATGCTAATTTGATGACAAAATCTGTACTCCTTGTGTAAATGTACTTATGAACATCAAACGTGACAGGACCTCATGGAGGCAACCGTTTTTCTCTCACAAACATATGCCCTTATAAACAGGCAAACCCAATGTTGATTAATAAAAGGCTTTTTCCAGACAAGGTACAAAAAGACATCTAATACAGACCTGGTGTTATATAAATATAACTTTCCCTAACAACAGGGACTGCCTGCTTAAATTTAGCATCTCCTCCCTCCTCAGAACTACAAAGGAAGATACCAAAATGGTAACATGAACTTTCTTTGGCCAAAGACAGCTGGTCAAAAGATGTGGAAAATCTGGAAGATACAGGAAGCATGTACCCTTTTCACTTACGTGGGGTACCCTCGCACCCCCTGGGCAGAGCACACATCTGAATCAGCTGTGCAGTCCACCTTAGCCACGTAGACTTTGGCATCTTCCATGCTGTTGTACTTGTCTCCCAGGTCGTTCCAAGTTGGCTGCAGGCGCTGGCAGTGCCCACACCTGTTCAAGGTGAGAGGAACAAGCATATTGAGTGCAGAATCAGAGGAGGCCCAATCCACCCCTTCAGCCATTCCCACAGGGCAATGGTGCTCTCTGATCCTTTCTTCACACCACAGCAGAGATGCGTTAGCTCACAATTACTACAAAGCCTAATTTACCTGCTTACAACCCACCAGAAAGTCCCTGCACTGTTCTCAGCATAAAATCCAAATCGCTGACCTCCCACTTTACCTTGATACCCTAGCTGCTTCCTCCCCTTGCAGTCTACCCCTGAGTCACACTGCAGCGTTTGTGGTTTTCTGAAAAGGCCGGAGCCTGGCTTGCCCTGGGAATCACTACATATGCTCTCTGACACTTCCTCCCTAAATCCACCAGGCTAATTCCTATTTGCTCTTCAGGTTTAGTTTGGGTGTCACTTCCTTCAAGAAGTCAGCCTGACTTTCCAGGCTATTTGGTACCTATTCTCTTCTCCTCCTCTTCTGGAAAGCAACCTTACTCTCCCTCTACTGCAGCAGCTTAGCACTTCTTGCTATACTTGCCCCATTATTATTTAGTCAGGTCTCCTCTACTATACAACCAAGAATTTACAAATGCAAGGCAACCCCAAAATGAAATCAATTCTGCATATTCTCCAATGAGAAGCTTTAAAAGCATTTGTGTCCACTCAATCTTCAAAGTCTGATAAAATGAAATGTATGCTTATAATATTCATTGTATGAATTTAACTACACAGATATTTTAAAATCACCTATCATTTAAAATGTTTATTTAGAATTATTGCTTCTTGCTATTCTTCACATATCTTGCCAGCATCAACTTGTTTCCCATCAACTAAATCCATTGAGTCATATAGCTGATCATATTCTTTCATTGTCAGCTGTCTGCAGTACCATATTTGAATTCTGTACCAGCCAACACTAGAAACTTTATCTCAAGCTTCAAGTACAGTCACGTATCATTATTTGGATGTGGGTTTTATTTCCCTACTCACCTGCTAAGTGTGTGGTCATGATGCCTACAATGTAACTACTTGCTGTAGTGCTTTTTACAGTGATTTTTAACATGCTTGCTTCTCCTCAAAATAATTTCTCAATAAAGTTTTTACTTCTTTTCTTTCCTGACAGATGACCTCAATAACATGCATCTAAAAGTAGCACAAAAAAATGTATGCTTTAAGCAAATGTGTCTTCCCTGACCAGCACTTTCCTGGAGAGCTAAGAGAATCCCTGCTTTCTAAGAGACTCAAATACAATATGGTTCCTTCTTTTCTGGAAGATAATTGTGAGGGAAAACCAGTGTTATATGTAAATATATATGGTACAAAGGCCAAGAAGATAGCATAATCCTTTTTACCACTGTGTTCCCTGTATCTAGCTCATGCTTGGCACATACTGTTTGGCAATTTCTCAGTGATAGATCAATAGGTGTCACGTAGTTGGCACTTCTGGTTTGGGACCCTTCTGGGGGTGAGACAGCAGCTGCATGCAGAAGGCAGAATGTGGCCATGTAATAGAGCAAAGATACCTTGTCCTCCCAAGGAGGTGGCCTCAACCTTGACCTCTTTGTCACCTCCAAGTTCAGTGTGACCTGCAAACTAACCCTAGAGAAGATGCTGGCACAAACTCTACAGCAGTAGGACTACCCTACACCCGTCAAGTTCAGAGCAAAAATATACACATCTATGTTTTCATTACATGGTACCTCTGACCCCAAATCACATGTAAGCTTCCAATATTCCACAGATACTGAAACTGGTAAGAGATGGTAAAGGGTGGGGGGACAGAGCATATTCTATATGAGCTCCAACCTGCTGTTAAAGTCAAACTTTTAAATGCCATCATAGAAAACCCCACACATCTCTATTTAAATATTTTGTAGTAAGACTATTCAGAAGCAAAATAAAAACTTCATTACTTTTACTGGGGGCATCCACCTAAAAGACCATAAACCACATACAATGAGAAAGGAGTTTACTTAATACCAACGGTTCAGATTTGCCAGTCTTCTGCCTCACTCAGTTCAGGACCAGCTGGTGAGTATTACAGAGACTCTGAAATTAAAACTCCATTGGCACTGTGTGGACTTACTATGTCTGTGTGTCATTTTTTTCTTTTAAAAATTAAAAGAAAAAGAAAGAAAATAAAATTCACAGGCAGATTTATTCCACTGGTATAGGCTACAATTAAGTAGTGTACATAATTGGAATAGTTACTCTGAGAACACTCCTTCCCAGAGTAACTATTAATATTGAATAATTATTTTTATGTACAAAGTATTTTCTACACCAAAAGTGGTTCTAAAAATTCAAGTCAGTTGGTTCTTGGGAACTTTAAACACTATTAATACAGGATAGATGTGATTCAGACCCACCCCCCAAAATTGATTTAACTCCAAACGGAATGAAATACAGTTTATAGCTTGAATATGGGAAGAAAGCGGAAAAAAGTTTCCTCCAACTTCTGCCAGCACATTTTCTGAGTAAGCCGCTTTTTCTTAGGCATCTTCTTTCTACTCCTTCCCACATCCCTTCCCCACATCTCAATGAGCTTCTCCCCCACACTAGGGAAGGGCGCCAAATTCTGCAATAAGCCTCCAAACTGCCTTGTGCCCAAACATCAGCTTTCTGCTCTGCCCCATAAGAACTTCCCTTCTTTGGGGCATCTATGCCATGGAAGAACAGCACTACCCAGAGGCCCATACCAGAGTCCCTAACCCAGAACTAGGGCAAGAGGTACCGTCCGTTAAACTTGGAGAGTTTTGCCATCTCACACTTTCTAGATGAGCAGGCCCCGAGAGAGCGGAGGGAAAGGAGGTGCCAGAAGACAGCCTTGAAAAGAGGGCCAAGAGTACAGCTACCCATCCACTCCGAGCTGCCGAGGCATCTCCAAAATTCGCACTACCCTCCACTGGGGCCCTCTTCTGCCTGGGCCACCCCTTCCCACCTTATGAACGCACAAAGTAGGAAATCACACCGTTGTGAGTTCCTGTTTTTCAATTAAACCCTCATCCAATTAGCCTTGCAGCGTCCGAACTGAATCCGATGTGTATGTGTCTGCAGCGGGAGCCCCGGCTGCCAGCGGCCGCCACACGTGGCTCACTGGGTCCAGCTGCTCAGTTTAGGGTAGGGGATTTAGGGGTGGCCCGGAGGCTCCCAGCAGCCCCGAAGGGCAACAAGTCCCCTTTCCTTCGCCCCGTGCAAGGATTCAGGGAAGGGGACACCTGGTGGGGGAGGGGCGGCCTAGTCCCAGGCTCTCATTGGAGCCCGCCCCCTCCTGCACCGCCCTGGCCGCCCGTGCCACGTCAGCCACCAGCGTCACAGCCTGCACTGCCCCCGCACTCCGCCCCGCGCCCCCAGCTCGCCGCGATTCCCCGGCGACCCCAGGCCCAGCGCACTTGGGGGAGAGCAGACTGCGGGTCTTGGGGGACCCGGTCCGCGCCGGCCTGGGCCCGAGAAGGCGGCGCGGCCAGTTACCAGGGCGCGAAGAACATGATGAAGTGCGCGGCACTCTGGATCCCGTGCGTGAACATGTCGGCAGTGTACAGGTGCTTGGCGTGAGGGTCCTCCCGGTCCCTGCCGTTGGCCGTGGGGGGCTCTTCCAACGCTGCCGCCCCGCGCTCCTGGGCCCTGGCGCCCCAGCGCCCGCCGCCTTGGCCAAGCAGCAGCAGCAGCACCGCGGCCGGGGCCAGCAGCCGAGGCAGCTGCGGGAGGAGGCGTCCGGGGCGCGTGGGCATCACGGCTGGGCTGGCGCTTCCTCGCGGCGGCCGACAGGTCCGCTCCACAGGGCCTGCCCGCGCCCCGCCTCCCACGGAGGCCGCGCCCCTTCCTCGCCCCGCCCCGCCCCGTCCGGCGGCCCTGGCCCCCGGCTGAAACTGACTGCGTGCAGGTCGGGAGCTGCGGGCAGGGGAGGGGAGAGAGGGCGCGGGTTCTGTCTTTCGAGAGAGTTCCACGCGCCTGGCCTCCAGCACTTCCCGGGTCGGTTCGGGTTAATCCCGCAGGGCCCTGCGTGTCCCCAAACCCAGGCAGTTCCTGCTCAGCCCCGAGCGAGGGTGAATATTGAAGGATCAGGATCGGGGAGGCCAGGCAGGATTGCCACAGAGGGGTAACGTCAGCCTCGGTCAGTCTTGGCATACACAAAGACCCGGCCTTTCAGGCAAAGGAAAGAAGAGAGTTGCTGTCACAGAAGGTGGGAAATTGAGCAAAAGTGGGTGGGATTTGCACCTGAGTGAGTCAAACTCTTGGCCAGACCTCAACTGTGACTGAGCCTGAGCTCAGAGGTGTGGTGGAACCCTTGCCTGTTATCCCTGCTCTGCCTTAACTGGCGGATGAATAGGAGAAAAGGTAAAAGCTGACATTTTTAAATAAGTCCTGCCGGGCTCCTGCTTGGCAAGACTAGCTGGTGTGTCTTACTGTGCCCTAAGTCATGGTGCATTAGGGTTATAAAGATGAATGACAACACCCCGTACTCTGGCTGAACTTGTGCCTTGTAGAATGGCTGACTGATATCCCCAGGGCTTGGGCACCTCACAATTCACACCTGCACACATGCCTTATCGCATATGGTAATTGAAGGTTCAGACTCTGTTCTGGGGATCTAAAGCTAAATTAGCGACAATCACTGGTTGTTTCCTGAATTCCTGCCTGGTCCTTCCTTATCCTGAAGCTGGGAAACAGCAGGCGTTACTCCTGGCCTGGAAACTGGGAAAGAGCTCAGTGATTCACCTGCCATTACAGGGCTCCAAACTTGGGTTAGCCACTGCTGAACATTTAGCCACGGATTGCCAAATACCGAAATCATCAATTTCCATTCAAAACCAATCCTCCCCACCACTTAAGCTTGAAACATGAGAATCATTCCCCACTGGCTCCCTCGTTTCCCTTATGTGCTATAATTCAAACCAAGCACATTTCTTGGAACTATCATTGCTTTCCAGCATTTTCAGTATTCATACCCTGAATCCTTAACAGACCTAATCCTGGCCTATTGCTGTAGCTTTCTAAAAACCTCTTTTGTTCAAAATTAATTTTACTAAAGCCTGTCTTTGATCATAATAGTTTGCTGTTCCATATCCTATCAAGGCCCACTGTGATGTGGTTTGTGTCCTTGTGAAACTCATCACTAGATGTCTAGGGATCCTCTCCAATAACCTGTTGTCAGACTGTCATCCCTATGCTCCCCCAAACCTCATATCTGCCAAACCCTTCCACTTTGATATTGGGAAATTCCAACAAAAGATTGGCACACATTATTATTGCATCAACTTATTTCCTTATCTAGTACAAACATAGAAAATAGGAGCCCTCCTAAGTGTTAACTAGTTTTTCACACCTGAGTCCCTTAGAGCCAGGAAGTAAAGCAGGTAGCTTCTTTGCTTCCCATTGCTCCTTCCAAACCATTTCTCCCCCTTCCTCAGGCAAAGCCCCTAGCTCCCGTTTAGCTGATGCCATTGGGTATAGCATCTACTGCTCTTCCAGTTCCTGTGTCCCACCTACTTCCCTCATCTAACTTCTTTCAGGTCACTCCCCTGACCAGCACCCCATTCACTGAAGACTTTGCTTCCTGGCCACCCCCTTCCTGTCTTCATTCCTGGTGTCTTCAGCATCTAGGTAGCTGATCATCTATCTGTCCTTCAATGACTCCCTCCCAAAAGGAAACCCTGGAACTTGCCAAAACCAGACATGGGTCTCCAAAATCTGAATTAAAGGCTTCCCACTCTGCCGAACACCTCTTGTACTCAGAGTTTTCACTTGCTCAGTATCCCCTCATCATGACCTCTGAGCTTCCAATCCCACTATCGCACAGTCTCCTCACAATCCAGCAGACTGCTATGTTTTCTCTGCCTCCTAACCAAATTATATCCCATGAATTCTCATTCTTATACTTGCTACCTTGCCATGCTCTCCTGCAGTGATGTTGAAAGTCCTAAAAGGTGGTTTGTTTTCCCACTTATGCAATTCCCTCTCCACCTTCCTTTAGTCATCATCCCTCTCAGCTGTCAACTTGACCTCATACTTCTCTCAGAAAATTGAAGCCAGAAACCTGAACTGCCTCATCTTTTTCACCACCAAATCTGTACAACCCTGCATGAGCCTCTTCCTCTTCTTAAGGTTAAAAGGGATAGAAACAATCCCCTTCCTAGCAAAGGTCAGTCCTCCACAGGTGCTTTAGAGCCATTCCAGGTTCTAAAATCCTGGAACCTCTGAGTGTGACCTTGCAGGACAAAGGAGACTTTGCAGATGTGACTACAGATTAAAGGATTTTGAGGAGGAGAGATTATCCTGGAATATCTTGATAGACCCTAACTGTAATCACAAGTATTCTTCTAATAAAGAAACAGAGGGAAGGGGACTTCTGGCCAACATAGAGGCATAGATAGACATCTGCATCTTCCTCCATGACTAAGAAGGAATACAGCTACCTCAAAACTGAAGACAACCAGAAGTTCCAGAAAATCAAGCTGCATGGAAGTCCAACAAGCAAAGATATAAAGAAGAAATACTCATCCAGACAGGTAGGAGGGGCAGAGTCAGGGCAGAGAGGATGCGGTGTTGCAGTGGCAACAGTGGCTGTGGCCAGCCAGTAGAAAGCACAGTCACACATTAAAAAACGTGGGGGGGGGGGACACCTGGGGAGCAATCCCAGCCCCAGACCAGACCACGTAGCTCACAGTTCCAGCGCTGGGAAAACAAAGCCACATTACTGACTGTGAAACCCATTGGGGCTTGGGGTGGAGGAAGAAACTGCCTGTCTCTCAGTAGAGTCGATTTGTTTATAGGGCTCCCATGGTCCTAGAACATCTGCAGACCCACCCACTCTGGGAACTATTGCCAGAGCAACAGCTAGAGAGGTGCCAGCCCCATACAGGAAGTGGGAGAAGTGCCTGGAAAAGGGGCAAGTGCTGAGTAAGCAGCATTGTTTCCTCTCAGACCCCTCAACAGTGCCACAACATGGTGACACAGGTCACCCAGCACTGGCGAATGCCTGATGCTCCACAACTTACAATATAACAGGTGCAACAACTCTACCTAAGACACAGACGCAAACATAGGAGCCTGTCAAGTTGAGGAGACAGAAGTATAGCCCAAAAGAGGGAATGGATCAAGGTTCCAGTGGAAGAACTAAGCAACAAGGAGATAGTCAGCCTAACAGATGCAGCATTCAAAACACTGATGATCAGGATGTCCACAGACTTTATAGATATGCTTGAGTACGGCAAATACAGAAGGGAAGAACTGAAGGCTAAGCTAAGTGAGACGCAGGAAAATCCACACAAAGCCAATGGTGAAGGGAAGGAAACGGGTTCATTTCAATGATTTGGAACATAAGGAAGAAATAAACAGTCAACCAGTGTATAATGAAGAAACAAGAATTGAAAAAAAAAATGAAGACAGGCTTAGGCTACTCTGGGACAACTTTAAACATGCCAAAATCCAAATCATAGGGGTGCCAAAAGGAAAAGAGGAAGAGCAAGAAATTGAAAACTTATGTGAAAAAATAATGAAGGAAAACTTCCCAAATTTTGCAAAAGAAATAGACATACAAGTCCAGGAAGCACAGAGAGTCCCAAACAAGCTAGACCCAAGAGGACCACACCAAGACTCATCATAATTAAAATGCCAAAGTTGAAAGATAAAGAGAAGATCTTAAAAGCAGCAAGAGAAAAGAGGAGAGTTACCTACAAACGGGTTACCATAGACAATCAGCTGATTTCTCAAAAGAATCTTTGCAGGCAAGAAGAGACTGGCAAGAAGTATTCAATGTGATGAAAAGCAAGGACCTACAACCAAGATTACTCTATCCAGCAAAGCTATCATTTAGAATGGAAGGGCAGATAAAGTGCTTCCCAGACAAGGTGAAGCTAAAGGAGTTCATCATCACCAAGCCATTATTATATGAAATGTCAAAGGGACTTACTTAAGAAAAAGAAGATCAAAACTATGAACACTAAAAGGATAACAAACTCACAACTATCAACAACTGAATCTAAAAATTAAAACCAAAAAACAAACCAGAATAGGAGCAGAATCATAGGTATGGGGATCATTTGGAGGGTTATCAGCTGGGAAGGGGAAGGGGGAGAAATGGGGAAAAGGTCGTCATCGTCGGCAGCCGTCCGTCTCGAGAGACGATGGTGTAGCTTCTTAAGAGTCTATCTGCACCGCCGAGAATGGTTGTGCAGTCCGACTCGGGAGTGACACGGTATCTGTCTCCTCCCGTGTTGAATCGACATCTTGAGATGACGCTGGAGTGTCCTCTCCAGTGAAGCTGAAGCTACAGAGCCTGGGCAGGGTGATATGGAGGGTCTGCTGTTGCCCATGCAGCAGACCCCCCCTCTCTTCGCAGCTGAAGGGTCCAAGGGAAAGACGGAGTCAATACAGCTTGGCTTCAGGTGCGCCGCAGGAGTTGCCGGTGTTGACTACAACGTCAAACCGCCTTAGGGACTCCGGCTCCGGATTTTCTGTCGGGGTTTACTCCCTTAGCCTTTCCCCTGAAGAGGTATGCCGCAAGGCAGCGGAGGTTTTTTGGAGTCAGAGTTTTCCTTCTCTGATGTGCCCTGACTGGAAGATCGAACCAGCGACACTTAGCTCGCAGGCCGACGCTCAATCCACTGAGCCAAACCAGCCAGGGGGACCAGGTAGAGTAGGGTCACAGAAATGTATAAAGCAGGGCATATAAAGTCCACCTAATGAGTCAAAATAGTCACTGCTTTTTATTTTAATAACACAAGCAGCATATGATAAGTGCCAGAATTAATCTTTTGGATGATTAGCACAATGGGAACTCAAGGGAATAAAAAAAGACTAGGGAAATCCTGGTAGAGGCATTAGAAGAGGGTTTTCTGAAGGACTGAGAGGCTGACAGAAAGCAGGAGGGGATTTCAAACAGACAGACGAGGGATGAGCACTTGTGGTAAAAATTATTGAGATCCATGTGGGCTGTTGTCACACGGCCACACAGTCAGTCCTGCCCCAGGTGTCAATGCTCTCTCTTCACCGTGTCCTGGTGATGTAGGCCCTGACCCCCCAACTCTGCCTCTGGCCCCCTCTCCAGACCCCTGTTAGAGCCAGGCCCTTCAGGTATGTTGGCTCTGTGTCTTGCTGGCCTTGTTACCTTGGGCCAATCACTAAGTCTCTGAGCTTTCCTTTACTTGATGACCATGCCCTCACTCACCTGACTGTTGTAAATATCAGAGAGATAGCCCACACTGCGTCACTGAAGAAGGAAAGGCTCCCTCAGACCTGTGCCACCGTCAGGGATGAAAAAGCATAATTGGTAGGTACAAAATAGACAGGGGGCAGTTAAGAATAATATAGGAAATGGTGAAGCCAAGGACAACCCATGGACATGAACTAAGGAGGGGTGGCATTGGTGGAGGTTAGCAGGCTACTGGGCGGAGTGAAGCAAAGGGAAAAGAAATTAGGACAACTGTAACAGCATCATCAATAAAATATACTTAAAAAAAGAGAGAAAGAGAAGCAGAGAGAAACTTGAGAAGCAGAGGGATGAATAGACAATGTGACCAGAGCAGAAAGAGATTTGAAGATGCTTCACTGTTGACATTGAAGATGAAGAAAGGGACAATGAACCAAGGAATGTAACTCTCAGAAGCTGAAAAAAGCCAAGAAACAGATTTTCCCTTAGAGCCTCCAGAGGGACCTTTGCCCCTACTGACAATTTGACTTTAGTCCAGTGAAACTGATTTGAACTTCTGACCTCCAGAACTGTAAGAGAATAAATGTGTTTTATGTTCCAAAGTTTATGGTAGTTTATTAGGGCAGGTGTGGAAAACCGTTATGCCATCCCAGCTTAGACTTTTTTCCTTCAGCTGTCTTCTCTCCTGCATTAATTCCAACCACACACTCTCTCTCTATTGGATCATTTACATCTATGTACAAACCTACTTTAGTATCTCCTAACTTTAAAAAAATGTAAAGCCCCTTGACCTCATGACCGCCCAGTTACTATCCCAATTCTTTCGTTTTTCTTCATAGCAAAATCTTACAAGAATTATCTGCATTTCACTTTTCATCAAATATTTAGCACATGCCATTCTGGCTCCCATATCCATCATACACCAAAATCACTGAAGGTGTCTGCATTGGCAAGTCAGAAGAAGGCTTTGCTCTCATTTTCCTAGGCTTCCTGGCAGCTCCAGTACAGTTCATGCTGGCCACCTCCGGACCCACATCTGGATGAACAGTAACCTCAGTTTCTCTGATTTGCCTTCTACCTTCTCACTCTTCACCCCAACCTTTAGATGTTAGTTTCTCAGGGCTCAATCTCCAATCACTTTTCCTTTTGCTACACTCACTCCCTATGTGATTTCATTCATAGCCATGGGTTCAGACGCTGTCTATATGTGATGACTCCAAAATCTGTACTACCAGCTGAGATCTTTCTCTGAATTCTCATTATCTACTTGGTATCACCACTCAATTATTTTACAGGCATATCCCAAACCAAACCTGTGATTCTCCACAGAAATCTGCTCATCCTTTAGTTTCTTCACCTCCGCAGATGGCATTTCCCTGCTGTTTGCTCAGACCAGAAACAAAGGTTACGTCCTTTGCTCCCCTTTTCCTTATTGTTGTCTCATTGTCTGTTCCAGCCCCCACCTCACATCAGCAAGCTCAATCATTTCCATTTTTTAAACCCCACGCCAGTTGACTTACTGCTTTCCACTACTGCCATATCCCTGCTCATCTTGTGATCTACAATAGTCTCCTGATTGCTATGTTCCTGCCCTTGAGTCTCCAATCTGTTCTTCATTAGGCAGCTAGAATTGAATCATCTCCCTCTTGCTCTTAACTTCCTTCAGTGGATTCCTTTTCACTTTTAATAAAATCCCAGCTCTTTGCCTTGGTCTTCAGGGGTCTTCAGGAAAGATGCAGTCTCCTCCCACACCATTATGCCTCCGCTCCCCTAGATTCTAGCCCCTTGGGATGATTTTTAGTACCCTCCACGTGTTTTCCTCTCTCGCCTTGGAGTGCCTGTGCTTGTTCCCGCTCTTGTCTTCCCCTGCCCTCCTTGCACCCTCAGGCCTCCTGCCCCACATCACCTGCTCAGGGGCACCTTCCGCAAGCATCTCTCTGGACAGCCTTGCCTGCCCACTTTGCTCTCGCCATCACTGCACAGTTGGGTTTCCACAAGTCCCGTTTCACACCTGATGCTGTTCTGCTGCAGATTTATGTGTTAAGTTAGTTAGTGGGCCTTCTTCTCCATCACTAAGCCCCACGAAGGCCAGATTTACCTGCCATATTCACCACTCTCTCCGTGGAACCCAAATTCCTGGCACATAGTACATGCTCAACAAGTGTTAGGTGAAAGAGCCCATTGTTTTACCCAAATCTCTTCCAGGTTCCACTAAGACTAAATGACTTAGTCTTTGCCAAACATACTTCAAGCTGTTCCCTTAACCAGGAATGACATTCCCCTTTTCTGGACCGATCACATTCCTACCTTTCCTGGATGACCCATCAACAGAAGCGCCCCAAAGCTGCTCAGCATCACCGGCTGGCCGCATGTGCCCTTCCTCTCAACTCTCAGCCCTCACATGGGACATGCACGTGGCTTTGTATGGCAGCAGCCACAACTGCTTAGATTCCCACCCTGAGCATCCTGACTTCAGCTCAACAAAGCCTGAAAACAGAGAAATTAAGTTTTACAACAATGAAGTAAATACCACTCCTTCAGGGAAGACTTGTCTAACTCCCAGCTGGAGTTAGACTCCCCATGGCTCCCCATGACACCGGCATATATGTGCTTTCTCTCCATGGCCCTGAAAAGAAAGTCATTATTTTTTTGTGTAATTTTTTTTAGTGTCAGGCTTTCCTTCTGAACTCCATGGAGTGAGGGGTGTAAACATGATGTCTGGTGCAAGTTGCTGAATGAATACAAGAAGGTATGAACGAGAGGTCACATTTGTTTACCCTCAGTTAATGGCTTCCTTGAGAAAGAACCCTGACAATCACAGCCCTGTCCGCAGCAAATATGGGAACAGGCATGGAGGTCAGTATAACCACTAGTAACAATGAGTGGTGCTACATTGCCCCCTTATTGCAAATCTGTTGCCTTCAAAGAACTGTACCCTCATCCCCAACAGCAGCCTGAGAGGTAGGGGAGCAAAGCCTCTTGTTTGTAAGGCTGTCCTCATCTCAGTGAGCACAATGATAACTGAAATGGGATGAATTGCTACTGACTGAGAAAAGTACAGCTTTCGTTTTTCACCTCCTGAAGGTAAAATGAACCCCCAGCATGTTGTTTTTGGGAAGAGAGCCTTACAGAACATTGTTAATACAGAAACTGAAATGCCACCACTTGAACCACTTTACCAGCTGCACCCTGAGTTATTATTGGGCTAACCAGTGCTACTTTTAGGCAGGCACTGAAAGTATTCACATCCTGTTTTTCTGTTGGTTAGAACATTCTGGAAGGTATATATGAAGAGGAAGAGAAGCCATATTTTTTCTCAATGAGCTTTTGTAGTGTTAAATGAGATTGTTGAGAAAGGGCAAAGCTAGAGGATTGCTCTCATCAGAGAACATGTAAAGAAAAGACTGAAGTGACTTCCCAGCCTGGAATCACCCAGAGCAGTAGAGCTATTCTCAGTGTTCTAAAAATGGTTCATGTAGTTTTGATATTTACTCACTACACACAAAACTTCTTTGGATCACACGGCCCACCTCCTCCCAAACAAGAAGCACAAGAAAGCACATTATAACATACTAGATTAAGTTGAGGGAGCTAAATCTTTCAAAGTCCGTGTGAGCCCCATACTGAGGGAAAAATTAAGATTTCCACTGTTGCATGTATTGTGACCACTAAGTTGAAAGAACTGTACTATATCTCAAAGTCCATAGACATCTGTCCCTAGCTTTTCCACTGTGGCTCATTCAGTCCTTGCAGATGCTGGCTCTTATGCTCCTTCTCACCTATGAGTTTCTCAAGCTTCCTGTGCTGGATCCTCTGGTGGCAGTCCTGGGCAGACTAAAAGAATGGCCAGATAAAATGGGAATGGGGCAAGAAAGAAAAAGTTACATTTATTTGCCAAGAGACTTACCAGAGATTTTAATAAGTGAATGCACACCAGGAATCTCTAGAAGTGTCATACGCATTTTTTTCCAAACTTATCTGATCATGGACCCCTTTTTGTTTGAGGTATATCTTGTGTCATTAATGCTTGGAAGTACACTTTGTGAAAGGCTTTATTACAGTTAAGTAATATTTCATGTGGAAAGATAAATGTCTGGTTTCACTTGCTATAGCTACAACATCGCCTCCTCCATTTCATGTACTAAGTTGCCAGGAAATTCCCTCAAGTAGGTATCCGTGTCTATTGTGTCATGCAAAATTCTAGGTGCTGGATATTCAACAACAATGGAAATAGGGGTGGGGGGACAAAAAACAAAAACAAAAAAACAGCCCTGCCAGAGGGGAGCTTCAACTCTCCCTGGAGAAAGAGCAATAAACAAGATACGGAAGGTCTAGACTATGCCACTCAGTGGTAAGTGCTAAGGAGAAACATAAGGGAGGGAAGGAGATAAGAAGTGTCAGGGTTCCAATGGGACTGAAATTTTAAGAAGGGTTCATTAGGTTTTTGAGTAAAGATGTTAAGGGAAATGAGGGAGCAACAGATGTAAATATTTGGAGGAAAGGATCCTGGCTGGAGGAACAGCAAATGACTCAGTGGAATGAATGAAGGGGTGAGTATTAATTAGAAGAGGTTGTCAGAGAGGTAATGGGCACAGAGGGAGGCAGTTCAGAGTGAGAACATTGCCTTTTATAAATGAGAAGGAAAGTCATGGAGCTGGGGCAGGGTTGTTTCAGCAGGAACACGACATGTTCTGACTTCCATTTCAACAGCATTGCTCTGAAGAGGTACTGAGGAGCACCAAGGGGGCAGGGGAAGAAGTCCAAAGACCAGTTAGGAAGCTATTACTGTGTCCCAGATGGAGATGCTGATGACTCACACCAGCATGGAAGCAGCAGGGTCATGAGAAGTAGTTGGATTCCAGATCTGTTTTGATGTAAATGCCAGCGGGGTTTGCTTGTTGAGCAGATGAGGGATGTGAGAGAAAGATAGGGGTTCAGGATGACTTTGAGGTTTTTAGCCAGAGCAACGGGGAAGATTGAAATGCCATTAACTTTGATGGGAAACAGATTTGGGAGGGGGAATAGTCTCACAATATTGAACATATTAAATTGGAGATGTCTGCAGATACACAGAGTAGGCAGCTGAGTATTTGAATTCAGGGCAGAGATGATGTGAACCATAGATAGATTTGAGAGTCATTAGCATGTAGTAGGTACTTAAAGCCATGAGATAGGATAAGATTACTGTTTGAGTGAGTGTGGAGAAGAGATTCAAGGGCTGAGCCCCGGGGCACCTCACTGTTTCAAAGACCAGCAGATGAGGAGGAACAGGAAAAAGAGACTGACAAGGAGCAGTCAGGAAGGTAGGAGGACAACTTGATAATTGTTGCCCTGAAGACCAAGAACAGAAATGTTTCAAGGGGAGGCAGTGAGAAACTGTTTCAAAGGTACTGATATTGTCTTGGTTTGTCCTGAATAATCCCAGTTTACACCTATGGACTTGGTTTAATTATTACTAGCACCCCATTTACTCTCAATTGTTTGAACATATTTAACCTGTCATCCTACTGATAGGTCAGGTGTGATGAGCATTAACTCTACCTCTGGGTTTGACAATGTGTAAGTCACCAGGGACCCTGATCATGGTAGTCTGGGTGCAGAGGGAGCAGCAAAAATCTGATTGAAGTGGTGGTGAGGGGCAGGAAGAGAGGAATCTGAAACACTGCAGATAAACAATATGTTCAAGAACTTCTCTTGTAAAGAAAAGGCAAGGAATGCAATAGTAATTAGAGGTGAAAGCACGGACAAGAGATTTTTTTTTTTTTAATGTGAAAAAAAACAAGTAAGTGCATTTCTAGGGTGATGAGGATGATCCAGAAAAGAAGAAAACATTGATGTGGCAAGAGAGAGAAGAGAATTTCTGTGGCTATATCCCTGAGTGAGAGTGGGGGGCATATCACCTGGTGCTTAGGAGAAGAGGTTGGCTGGCCCAAGAAGCAGGGACAGTTATCTATAATAAGAGAGGGGTCGGCACAGTGGATGAGCACAGATCCAGAGAGGTGGGTAGATGTGGTTGGTGGTGGGAGGTTACATCAGTCTTTTCTGATTGCTTCCATTTTGCCCCTGTAATGGGAACAATAACATAAGCAGAGACTGAGGTGGGGCAAGAAGTATTGGAGGATTGGGGAGGGAAGAAAAGGCTTGCAATAGCAATCTAGAAAAGGGGAGAGGGAATGCACCCGGGCATTTTGTTATGATTGCCTGGTGGCTTTGAGGGCCTTCTTGAAATCACTGTGACATACCTGTGTTTTCTTCAGGTATGTGTGGTGTCGCAGAACTCCTGGTTCTGCATGTTCCCATTCAAACAATGGCAATTATTTTGGCCAAGATCATCTTGAGATAATAGGTCTATCATGTCACTGCTCCCCATCTCCCCACAAAAAAAAGTCTAGGTTTATATTTCCTACTACATCACATTCACAAATCCTCTGCCTGGCTTTCATTGCACCCTCTGCTTTTGCAAACTCATCTCTACATCGTGTAATTCTGCTTGACAGGCTGGTTTCCTTAGTGTTCTTGCTAGATGTTATATTCATTTTCAACTCTTTTTCTCGTTTGCTCATGCTGTGCTTTCCTGCTTTTCAAAATTCAACCCACTATACATACTATTGATTGGCACAAGGAAAGGAGTGAAATTGGAGTGGACCTGCCTAAGAATAAGGCTGGACTGGGACAACAGAGAACCACTCCTTCCCACTCCCCACCACCAAGCTAGCAAACACCAAATAATAAGCAGGAATAGTGTACTTATGGGGAGGGGGCAAGAGCATGAAAAGAGACTTCCTCCTCTTTGGCACACAGAAAGTACTGAAAGTTGACAGTGGAAGAGGAACATTGAGGAAAATACTTTGGAACCTAAGCCCCCAACATAAACACAAGGTAATGCTAGAGGAATTGCACTGAAGGTAATTATAACAGCAAAACTCAAGTCCACTTGAACTTCCAATTAGATTTACTCAACCTCCAGTACTAATAGCCTAATAATAGAGGTGTGCTCATTTACAGGCATGAATGCTATTCACCTCAGCTTTGATTGTTCTATACATGATGTCCAACATTCAATAAAAATTTACAAGACACACTCACAAACAAGATAAACAACCACGCAAGAGACAAAGCAATCAACACTCAATAATATTGAAGGAAATATGCCCTCTGTAAAATTAGATGAACTATAAGATGAGGTGACAATGATGTAATATTGAGATGGAAGCAGAACTGTAAAAGAAATGATAAGGCATTGAAGAAATGTTTTAGAATTAAACAGATAATATCGGAGTTTCAAAACATATCTATCATCTATCTATCTATCTATACTAGTGCCTCTCTCTCTGTGAGTATATATACATTTATGCACATATATATATACACACAAATATATTCCATTATGTAAAAAAAATGCAAAATAGAAAAAAGGAATAGAGAACATATTTTCTTGAATATTATTGAGCATTCACTGTCAGAAACTCATTTTTTTTGCCACAAATCTTTTAAAATTATTTATACTTACTCTGAATCTTACTAGTAGGATTTAATGATAAAGAATCTTTTTTTAGGCACTGTATTAGTTTTATTCTTGCTTCGTGACTGTTGTCACTCCAGTGATCCAGTCTGAGGATAGCAAAGAGAGCATCTGAGCCATGCGCTATGTTGAGTAGGGAGTTTGGTCTCTGTACTTTCTCTACTATTTATATCAAAGCATTCTGCCTGGCATCAGACTTCTGGCTAGACCTTCAATCTGCCACATGAATATATGTCTCTTCAGCCCAATTTTTGTATTTGGCCGTAACTGTGTCCCGCATCCAGGAATGCTGCTCCCACAATGAGCAGCAGCCTCTTGTTCAGTGGTTCCTTCTTTTGGGTCTCCAGCAATCCGATTTCACCAGGCTGCTTTATCACCACAGTTACAATCACCTTTACAGTTTGGGAAACTTTCCCTCCAGAGCTAGAAACCAGCTATTTATGTGTTACAGTGGCCTGGATCTCTGAGTCCTGCAATGACTGCTTTTTTTTTGTTTTTGTTGTTTTTTTTTTACATTTATTTTTTAATATGCTTTATTGATTATGCTGTTACAGTTGTCCCAATTTATTTTCCTTTTGTTCCCTGCCACCCAGTGATCCCCATCCCTCCAGTTGTCCACCCCCCTTAGTCCATGCCCATTGGTTTTACATATAGTCCTTCTCAACATCTTCCTGTCTACTCCACTCCCTCCTACTATGATTCTTTTATTGATTATGTTTTATTGATTATGTTTTATTGATATGTTTTATTGATTATGCTGCTACAGTTGTCCCAATTTCTTTTCCCTCTGCTCCCTTCCACCCAGTGGCCCCCATCCCTCCGGTTGTCCCCCTCTTTTAGTCCATGTCCATTGGTTGTGCATATAGTTCTTCTCAATCTCTTCCCGTCTATTCTTTTCCCTCTTACTATGCTTCTTAATTCCTGTACCATCTCCCTCCCTTTTCCCCTTCCCCCTCCCTGTTGACCTCCCCCCAATACGGTCCCCATACCTATAGTTCTTTTCACACTCTCATTGCCTACATAGTTTGCCTTTGTTTCAATTCCCTAGCTTCTGTTGTTGGTTCTTGTGATGCAGTTTTCATTTTAGTGTTCATAGTTTTGATCCTCTTTCTTCTAAACAAGTCCCTTAAACATCTCATATAACAGTGGTTTGGATCTAATGAACTCCTTCAGTTTTATTTTGTCCTGGAAGCACTTTCTCTGCCCTTCTATTCTGAACGACATTTTCGCTGGATAGAGCATTCGTGGCTGTAGGTTTTTGCTTTTCATTACTTTGAATATTTCTTGCCAGTCCCTTCTTGCCTGCAGGGTCCCCCTTGAGAAATCAGCTGATAGCCTAATTGGGACCCCTTTGTACATGATTCTTTTCTTCTCTCTTACTGCTTTTAAGATTCTCTCTTTACCTTTAATTTTTGACAATTTGATTATAATGTGTCTTGGAGTGGTTCTCCCTGGGTCCAGTTTTTCTGGAACTCTCTGTGCTTCCTGGACCTGTAAGTCTATTCCTTCCTCAAGTTCGGGAAGTTCTGCTTCATTACTTTTTCATATAATTTTTCAATTTCTAGTTCTTCTTCTTTGCCCTCTGGCAATCCTGTTATCCAAATGTTCGATCGCTTATAGCTGTCCCAGAGGTTTCTGATCCTCTCCTCACTTTGCTTACTTTTTGTTTCCTCTTTCCACACTGGTTGACTGTTTGTTCCTTCCCTATGTTCTGGTTTGTTGATTTGATCTTTGGATTTTGTTTTCTCACCACTTGTCTCATATGTGTTTTCATTCGTTTCAGTATGAATGGATTTCATTCTTTCCCTGTCTTGTTCCAAATCTTTTGTTAATTCTGTAAGCTACATTATAATTATAGCTCTGAACTGAGCCTCTGAAAGTTTTATTTGTTCCTCTGTCAGGTCTCTCATCTGCATCACTGGGATTTCAATCGTTGTCTGCTTCATTTTGACAGATTTGTGTTTAGCTTTCTTCCCAGGCAGGCTATAGGGGGCAGAGCCCTGTGCACTCGTCACTGCCCGGCGACTGGCAGCGATTGGCGACCTTTTTCACCACTCTGTGGCGCTTTGTGTAAGGGCGGGGGTCCAAGATGGATTCCTGCCATTACTCTCCGCCGAGAGACCGGGAGGCTCCTTTCCCACAGCTTCACCGTCCAAGGCAATGGGGGGTCTGTCTTCCCCAGAATTGGAATCGCGAGCTGCCAGGTCTCGACTGCAGCCGGGATTGCTCCCCTGGTGTTTCTTACAGTCCCGCCACTATTCCTGCAGCTACCGCGGACATCTCAGCCAGACCCTTCCATCCCAATTCTGACCTTGCCCCTCCTACCCATCCAGATGAGCACCGCTGGTTTATAATTTCATACGTTGGGCTTCCATGTAGTTTTATTTTCTGGAATTTCTAGTTATCTTTTGTTTTGAGGTAGTTGTATTCCTTTCTAGTTGTAGAGGGAGACAGAGCATGTCAGTCTAAGCCTCCATCTTGGCCGGAAGTCGTCCTACTGTCTGCAATGACTGTTAATAGGGCATCTCAGTAGTCTACGCATCTAGCCAGGTTTCCCAGGGAACCTTGCAGGTTAGTCTCACAGCTGACCCTTTTCTTCAGAACTCAGCCCTCCATGCCCAGAGACTCCATGGGGGCCAGGGCTTTACCTATTTATTTCCTAGGAGGTCATACCATGCTTCCAAGGCGGGATAAATTTCTACAATTTTGATGAGTTGTGTCTGCTTTCTGTGTAAATGGATGATTTTTCATTTTATATATTTCTTGGATTATCATTTAGGAATTGGTTGTAAATGAGCATTTATAAATAAATTGCATGCAACAGTCAAGCCTCTTTACCAGAAAGCTCCTGTCTATTCAGCCCACTGTGGCAGAATTGGACTGGGTGGCTTGGAAACAGCAGAATTTATTTCTCCCAGTTCTGGACACTAGGAAGTTTCAAATCAAGGTGCTGGAAGATTGTTGTCTGGTGAGAGCTTGCTTCCTGGTTGACTATGGCCTCACATGGTGAAGGGGACAGAGGAGCACTCTGGGGTTTCTTTTACTAGGACACTAATTCCATTCATGAGGGTTCCACTCTGATGACCAAATCATCTTCTAAAGGCCCACTTCCTAATACCATCACACTGGGAGTTAGGATTTCAATAAACAAAATTTGGGGGGGGGGTGATTATGAATATTCAGTCTATAGCAGTTCCATAATATTTTTTAAAAAATGAAATCATAATTATCTTAGGCATAGTGATTAAAGCAGGGGTTTCTTCCCCTTCCCTTGAATTTGAACAACGTGGCCCTTCCTAAAGTTGAAACGTTAGAACTGTCATTCACTTTTTGAATTGTATATTAAATAGAGTGAAAATTAAACTTTGTCTTCATGACTAAAGAGAATCTATTTATGAATTTGTTTGCTTCGAATTGAAAAGGTGAAATGAAAGTTAATGCCCTCTAAAATGAAAGATTTCTCAGCCCTTGTTTTATCTTATTTTATAAACAGCTAATTTAGTAACATTGTAACACTTACATGTACATCAATTCAGAGTGAATTAGCAGCCATCTATAAAAAAAAAAGAAAAGAAAAAACCACTCAGCAATGATACATTTATGTCTAAAGAAGCATCAGTTTATTCCTCTTAACTTCCTGAGAATAATGGCCAATTTAATATATATACTCTATTTAATGAGTATATCCAAATTTATTTTCTTTTTTTGAGTGGAAATTTCTGGCATCTAAGGCAATAAAATTAATCTTTTTTAAATGTATTTTATTGATTATATTGTTACAATAGTTCCAATTTTCTCCCCTTTACTCCCCTCCACCCAGCATCTCCCTCCCCCATCAATCCCCCTCCCCGAAGTCCATACCCATGGTTCATGAAAAATAATTATCCCTCCCTCTCAAATATTAAGACCCTTTGTAATCTTGTAAAGGACAATGGGCGAAGGTCTCAAGCTCCTCTACCTGCTTCAAGCTGGACATGGTCGTCGTCCTACCTACCCTTGGGTCCAGAAAACCCTAATAATAGTGGGGGTCTGGAGGGGAGGGTGGCCTTCCCACATGGGGAAGGATTGTGCAGACTCCAGGTCAGTTGGCTGTCCCCGGACAACGGTGTGCTTGGTTTAACAGGCTGCCATCCTTGTTGTGTTCTGGGGGAACAGATTTGGCGAAAATGGTTAAAAGATATCATTCAATCCATAACTACTAGATGACAAAAGGCAGGGATTAATTTTTCAGTGTCCCACATTAGGGAAAAGAAGGGATTCTTTGGAGGAAGGTGTGCCAGGCACATCTCACCTGTCCAAAACCCTTTTGCCCACCATACTTAGTTTGGGCTGAGGGAAATATTTTAGGTTTCTCCCCCTCTCAGACCTCTGGGCCCTTTCTGTCCAAGCCATTAGGATAGAAAAGAGAAATCAGTTTTAAAGTGAAGCCCACAGACCACCCCATTCTTCACCAACCCAGCCATTTAGATCAGCCAAACCATTGAGTCTCAGGAGGCAGCACTGCAGAGAGGATTAAGCGAGGCTTATGCGTACAGACAATCACTCAGGTAATGCGGTCATAGGCTTATGCCCTTTGAAAACAGAAAACACATGTTAATTTAAGTAACATAACCCACAAACAAGTCTCTAACTCTGTCAGATTGTCTTATTGGGAAGACATCCAGTTGCAAGGCACTTGACATTCTACTTGTCTGCAACTTGAATTTCTTTGGTGATATCACAGACATGGTTTAATTTTCAAGTGAAACCATTTTTTAAATGAGAAGAAACTTTTAAGACGGTTAGTTGTCCTACTTTTTAGTCTACTACTGATCATTGTGATTTTCCTTGAATAATGATTTTTCTCCCTAAGATTACCCTCCTTGTCTTTAAAGGGACTACATTAAGTCCATTTTTAATTTATCCTGTTCATTTGCATAAACATAACAAGAACAGCAAATGATCACTTATGATCTTTAGTTCTGCTTTGCTGGAACTTACCCAAGGAACATTTAGGGTGACCCTCAGTCTGCTCTTCATGGCACAGAAGTTGAGCCACATATCTGGCATTTATCCTTGCCTGTACACACCTGTCTTTTCCAAGTCTTTCTGGTTTTCCATTGTGCCTTATGGTCCCTTCTAGCCATCTTTCAGGAAAACAACCTTCGTTCCTTCCCTGGAAAGATTGCTGTGGACCGCACAACCAACCATGGTACCAGGCCTTTTATCTTGCGGGCTTTTATTACCTTTGAAAGTCATTCCCAGTTCCTCAGGGCTTTTTGGTAACAACCTGAGCCCAAATATGTCTCCTTTAGGCTTGACATTCCAGTCAAAGACTTGGTCAACAAGACCTCTATTAACAACTGGTCTTATTAGTTCTATGCAAAGAAACTTATGTCATTACTTACTTGTTTAGAATGCCAAACCCTGGAGGGATCAAATAGGGAGAAAAATATACAACATGTAGGAAAATCTTTGTCCTAATATTCACTAAACTGGCATTATCATTCTTCATATTTTCATTTTTCCCTCACTAAAAAAAAAAAGTTTTTTTGTTTGTTTTTCCATTACAGTTGTCTCACATTTTCCCCCTCTTGCTTCCCTGCTCCCTTCCCCTCCCTTCCCTCGCATTCAGTCCCCGCTCAGTTGCCCATGTCCGTGGGTCATTTATACATTTTTTTTAACTTGACCCTTCCGCTTCTTACCCCCTTCTCTCCTTCCCCCCTCCCCCCCGTTACTGTTAGTCTACTTCTTGTTTACATATCTCTGGTTCAACTTTGCTCATTTGTTTGTGTTGTTCATTAGTTTCCTGTAATAGGTGACAGCATAAGGTATTTTTCTTTCGCTGCCTGGCTTATTTCGCTAAGCATAATTCTCTCTAGTTCCATCCATGTTGTTGCAAATGGTAGAAGTCCCTTCTTTCTTTCTGCTACATAGAACTCCATTGTGTAAATGTACCACAGTTTTTTGATCCACTCATCTACAGATGGGCATTTAGGTTGTTTCCAGCACTTGGCTATTGTAAATAGTGCTGCTATGAACATAGAGGTGCATAGGTTCTTTTGAATTGGCGTTTCAGGATTTTTTGGATATAATCCTAGCAATGGAATTGCTGGTTCAAAAGGCAGTTCCAGACTTCTGGCCAAGATGGAGGCTTAGACGGACACGCTCGGTCTCCTTCTACAATTAGAGAGGAATACAACTACTTCAAAACAAAAGATAACTAGAAATTCCAGAAAATAAAACTACACGGAAGCCCAACATATGAAGTTATAAACCAGCGGTGCCCTTTGGGCAGGTAGGAGGAGCAAAAGTGGGTGGTACTGTTTGCTGTCGCACCAGGGACAGCGGCAGGGAGAACAATCCCAGTGGCAGGGAGAACAATCCCGGCTGCAGTCAAACCCCAGCAGCTTGCAACCCCAATGCTGGGGAAAGCAGCCACCACATCGCCTTGAACAGTGAGGCCCAGAGGGAGGGAGGACAGATCCTGGTCTCCTAGCGGAATAACTGTGTGAATCCATCTTGGACCCCCGCCCCCACACAAGGCACCACAGAGCTGCGAAATAGGTTGCGGATCGCCGCTGGTCACTGGGTCGTGATGAGTACACAGGCACTGCCCCCTACAGCCAGTGCTGAATTGGGTGAGGTGCCTGGAAAAGGGGCAAGTGCTGGACAGTCGGCATTGTTCCCTCTTGAACCCCTCCCCAACATACAGCACCACAATGTGGTGAAACAGGTCACCCTGTACTGATGAATTCCTAAGGCTCTGCCCCTTACAATGTAACAGGAGCGACAGACAGCTCTACCTGGGAAACGGAGGCAGACAAATGCAGGAGCCTATCAGAATGAGGAGACAGAGAAGTATGGCCCTAAAGGGGAAATGGATCAAGGTTCCAGTGGGAGAACTAAGCGACGAGGAGATAGTCAACCTAATAGGTAAGGAGATAGACAACCTAATAGAAGCAAAATTCAAAACACTGGTGATAAAGATGCTCACAGGCTTGACAGATATGCTTGAGTATGGCAAATGCATAAGAGAAGTGAAGGCTATGCTAAGTGAAACAAAGAAAATACACACAAAAACAATGGTGAAGGGAAGGAAACCGGAGTTCAAATCAATGATTTGGAACATAAGGAAGAAAAAAACAGTCAACCAATGCAGAATGAAGAAGCAAGAATTGAAAACAATGAGAAACACTTCCCAAAATTTGCAAAAGAGATGGACATACAGGTCTGGGAAGCATGGAGGATCCTGAGTGAGCTGGATCCAGAGAGGACCACACCAGTATGCACCATGATTGAGATGCCAAAAGTGAAAGATAAATACAGAGCCCTGGGGGCAGCAAGAGAGAGGTGGAGAGTTGCCTACAGGGGGGTTGCCTATAGGACCATCAGCTGATTTCTCAGAGGACACTTTTCAGGCAGGAAGGAACTGGCCAGCAGTATTCAATGTGATGAAAGGCAACCTGCAATCAGGATTACTCTATTCAGCATAGCTATCATTTGGAATGAAAGGGCAGATGAAGTGCTTCTCAGACAAAGTAAAGGTAAAGGAGCTCATCATTACCAAGCCATTATTATATAAAATGTCAAAAGGACATACTTAAGAAAAAGAAGACCAAAAGTATGAACATTAAAATAATAACAAACTCATAACTATCAACAACTGAATCTAAAAAATGAAAACAAAATCCAACATAGCAAACCAGAATAGGAACAGAGTCATAGGTATGGGGATCATTTGGAGGGTTATCAGCTGAGAGAGGGGAGGGAGAGAAACAGAGAAATGGTGCGGAGATTAAGAAGCAAAATTGGTTGGTACAAAATAGACAAGGGGAAGCTAAGAATAATATAGGAAAGGGTGAAGTCAAAGAACTTATATGGACAACCCATGAACATGAACTAAGGGGGGTGGGATTGCTGGAGGGAAGTGGGGTAGTGGGCGGAGGGGAGAAAAGGGGAAGAAAACTGGAACTACTGTAACAACAATCAATAAAATATAGTTAAAAATTAAAAAAAAAGTACTGCCAGGGTAGAAAATAACACTTGTTTTTACCCTGAGATCTACTGAAAGGTCTGGAAGTTATCCCCACTCTAGAAGCTCTGATCTTAAAAGAGTTTTCTAGGTATGGCTAGACAGTAAAGTTTTCTCTTCAAAGCAAAGAAAAAAAATTAGGTCTTCTCCACATGGCAGGACATAAAACAGGCCTCAACAAATTCAAGAAAATTGAAATTATATCAAGCATGTTCTCAGATCACAATGGCTTGAAACTGGAAACTAACCTCAAGGAAAAAACTCAAAAACATACAGAATCATGGAGAATGAATAACATGCTATTAAATAACACCGGGGAACACAATATTCATTGTGTTAGATCTGACACTTGTTTTTGACTAACTTTTGGCATCTGAACCCAAAAATGACCGCAGTTTTTCTCTATCACAACTTGTTAAAGTACAGGATACCCTCCCTTTGTCCCCCAAGTTATACAAAATGTACATACAAAGAAAAATAAAAAAAAATTACCTGAATATACTGTTTATTTAGAGTTATTTTATTCATATAAAGGCTATATATTGTTACTGTAAGTCAAATTGTGTACAAGTAGTAAAGTTCTGCTACCAAACATACATATTAAGGTATTTTATCATTTCAAACAACAGGCTAGGAAATGCCAAAATGAGATACCTGAAACAGTCTCCTTTAGTTGGCAAAGCTTTAACTAATTGCTTCATGAACCCAGTTTTATGTGCAGAGGTGGGAATATAACGTTCTTTCTGTCAACAAGTGACTCATGTAGAATATTTGGATACCAGATTTGAAGTCAGATCTTGGAGGCCAATTTGACTCTATCCAATTCTTCTCATGAGCTCTGCTGTCCCACAGGGTTACTTGGTGTATCTGCATTGCTGACCGAGAAGGAAGCAGACCATTTTAAGGTCAACACAAATGATCCAATTGTCCTTGTGATATTGCAACAGATCAATGACTCTCTTTATGTCTTCATATTTTTCATGAAAATAAACTGAATGGCCAATTGGGACTGCACTAAATAAATTGCCATTGTGGAGAACACACTTCAAGCTCTGCTTTGAGCTATCAATGAACAGTCACCATTCAGTTGCATTATAGATTGGAATTCCCAATTCCTCCATTAAACCATGTATGTTATGGCAATACACAAAGCCACTGTCACTTCAAAAGTCACTGCAGAAATGTATGTTTTCTTGATTGAAAGTAGGATACCTTTGCTCCTTCTTCAAGCAAGTTTTTCTCCTGCAATCTTGATGCTAGGAGTTCTGAAGCCTTTTTGCATAGTCCCAAATCTCATGCTGAATTATTCAACTCATGCTGATCAAATCTCTTATGAACTGAGTCATCTTCAATTTCAAAATCTTCATCGTTGCTCTCACTTAGTTCTTCACCATACTCCTGTTTTTTGAAAGAGGGTAGTTCAGTGAAAACTGGTACTGGGATTTCAGCTGAATGAGGCACTGAGCATATAGCTGATGGTAGACTAGGATACTCTACTTTACATTTCTTTTTCTTGTTATATCCTGATGTTTTCACTATACAAAAGTGATAGTCACTTGAACGATCTCTGGGCTCTCACCAAACCACATACCAAATAGCAATTTATCATGTGTTCCCTTTATCCACATCCATAAACTCTTGACACACTGCTTGCACATCTTGTGAGGGGCCCAGGACTTTTCTTGATCACCAAGTTTTACTTTAAAATATGCAAAATAAGCTTGCCTGACAATGCACTGATGTTTGTCCTTTGACTGGGAATGGTGAAACTGCCACAGATATAACAAAGTGAATCAGGGTTGTTTAGGCACTTATGATGAGAAACAGCAGAGGCAGATATGATCTGAAGGAAAGGAAATAAGTGCATATGTAAATAAAAAAATAACTTCTGCTAACTCCTTGTATACAGACAAGAACTCAGACAACACTTCAGAATACGATTCACTATATAGAGCAGCACACAACCTCTCACCACAGTCTCATGTGTAACTGAATAGCCTAGACAAGTATGAACCTGTTGCTGGTCTCCAAGGTCCTCCCCCACCACTCCCCACTCAAGGGAGGTTTGCTCTCAGCCAATAGGAGAGCACTAATACTTTCTTCGATCCAGGCTCAATCCAGCCTAGAGTGGTCACATTAAGAGAAGCTGTACAGAAAAAAACTTGATGTCATAGAAGAAAACTAACTGCAGTTTTGAAATCAGCATGTCTATTTAAGGGTAAAAGAGATGAATAATAGAACTCAACAGGAATTATGTTAAAAATTTTTCCCCTGTGTAATGAATGAGTTAACAATGACATCAAGGAAGAAATCAAAAAGATTTTGGAAACAAATGATAATAAACACACAACAGCCAAAAATCTATGGGACACAGTCAAGGCATTCCTGAGAGGGAAGTTCATAGCAATATAGGCCTACTTAAAAAGGATATAAGAATCTCAAATAAAAATTCTAACCCTACAGCTACAAGAAGTAGAGGGATAACAACAAACAAAGCCCAGAGCAAGTAAAAGAAAGGAAATCATCAATATCAGAGCAGAATTAAATGACATAGAGACTAAAAAAAAAAAAAAAATTCAAAAGATCAATAAAACCAGGAGGTGGTTCTTTGAAAAGATAAACAAAATCGACAAGTTTTTAACCAGGCTCATCAAGAAAAAAAAATAGAGGACCCAAATAAACAAAATCAAAAAGAGGAGAAATCACAATGATATTACAGAAATATAAAGGACTGTAAGAAATTACTACAAACAATTATATAACAAGAAATTTGACAACCTGGATGAAATGGACAAATTACAGGAAACATATAATCTTCCAAAACTGAATCAAGAAGCAGAAAGCCTGAATAGACTGATAACAACTAGTGAAATTAAAGCAGTAATAAAAAACTCCTGGCACACAAAAGCCCTGGACTGGATGCCTACACAGGTGAATTTTACCAAACATTTAGGGAGAAAGTAACTCCTATCCTTCTCAAACTATTCCAAAAAAATCCAAGAATAGTGAAGACTCCCAAACTCATTCTATGAGGCAAGTATTATCCTAATTCCAAAACCAGGTCAAGACACAACAAAGAAAAAAAAAAAAAAACTGCAGGCCAATATCACTGATGAAGATAGATGCTAAAATCCTGAACAAAATATTGGCAAACTGGATCCAGCAACACATTAAAAAGACCATATACCACAATCAGGTGGGATTCATCCCAAGGATACAAGGATGGTTTAATATTCACAAATCAATAAATGCAATACACTCGTCGTCGTCGTCGGCAGCCGTCCGTCTCGAGAGACGATGGCGTAGCTTCTTGAGAGTCTATCTGCACCGCCGAGAATGGCTGTGCAGTCCGATTCGGGAGTGACAATCCCTGCCGCACTTGGTACAGGTGAAGGCAGATGGCTGTTGTTGCTGCTGCTGACGCTGCTTCCGCCTCGATCTTTTCTGGACCGCCTCCTCGTTGCGCGCAGCCTCCGCGCGTGACGTACCTTGCCTGACCGCGAGCCTCCAGGCTAGGCGGTCGTCTGCTTGAACTTCCCATGTGTTGAGATTGATGGAGCATTGTGTCATGTCCTTTTTGCAGATGTCTTTGAACCGCAGTTTTGGGCGCCCTGTCATCCTCTTGCCTTCTGCTAGCTCGCCGTAGAGGAGGTCTTTGGGGATACGGCCTGCATCCATTCTTTTGACATGGCCGAGCCACCTGAGGCGTCTCTCGCTAAGAACTGCATGCAAACTGCTCATATTGGCTCGCTTCAGCACCTCGGTGTTGGGGACCTTATCCTGCCAGGCGACATGCAGGACGCGTCGCAGGCACCTCATGTGGAAGCTGTTGAGTTTCCTTTCGTGCCTTGCGTAGGTGGTCCACGTCTCGCTGCCATAGAGGAGAGTGCTGAGTACGCAGGCTTGGTAGATGCGCAGTCTGGTTTTCTCAGTGAGGCTGGAATTGTTCCACGCTCGCCGGTTCAGTCTGGCCATAACTGTGGCTGCCCTGGCGATTCTCCGGTTGACCTCCAAGTCGACTGACAGAGAGCTCGAGATGGTGGACCCGAGGTAAGTGAAGTCGTTGACAACCTCCAGGGTGTATCCGTCGATGGTGATGCATGGGGGAGTCCCCGTGCCTTGAGCCATAACATTCGTCTTCGTCAGGCTGATGGCTAGTCCAAACTCCTTGCATGCGTGGGAAAGGCAAGTGACTAGCTGCTGGAGTCCCTCTTCGGAGTGTGATGTCAAAGCTGCGTCGTCGGCGAAGAGCATCTCACGGATGAGCACCTCTTTGACTTTGGTCTTGGCTCGTAGACGGGCCAGGTGGTAGAGCTTGCCATCGGATCTGGTGTGAATGAAGACACCCTCGCTGCAGTCCTTAAAGGCGTATTGGAGGAGCATGGAGAAGAAGATTCCGAACAGCGTAGGCGCGAGGACGCAGCCCTGCTTTACTCCGCTGCTGACTGGGAAGGCCTCAGAGGTTGCGCCGTTGTAGGACACCGTGCTGTGCGTGTTGTCGTGAAAGGACATGACCACAGCAAGCAGATGTGGTGGACAGCCAATCTTCCGTAGCAAGCTGAAGAGTCCGCTTCGACTGACCAGATCAAACGCCTTCGTGAGGTCAATAAAGGCGAGGTAGAGTGGTTTATGCTGCTCAAATGCAATACACTACATAAATAAAATGAAAGAAAAATCACATGATCATATCAGTTGATGCTGACAAAGCATTTGATAAAATTCTGTGCCCATCTATGATGAAAACACTCAGCAAACTGGGAATAGAGGGAGTATACCTCAACATAATAAAGGCCATATATTAGAAACCTGCTGCCAATATCATACTCAATGGGCAAATACTAAAAGCATTTTCCTTAAGATCAGGAACAAGACAAGGATGTCCACTCTCTCCACTCCTATTCAACATAGTCTTGGAAGTTCTAGTCACAGCAGTCAGACAAGAAAAAGAAATAAAAGGCATCCAAATTGGAAAAGAGGAAGGAAAACTGTCATTATTTGTAAATGACGTGATAGTGTACATAGAAAACCCTATAGACTCCACTAAAAAAACTGCTTGACCTAATAAATGAATTTGGCAAAATAGCAGGTTACAAAGTCTATATTTGGAAATCAAAGGCATTTATGTACACCAGCAATGAAATATCAGAGATAGAAACTAGAAAAAATTGCATTTACTATAGTAACAAGAAAAATAAAGTATCTAGGTATATATTTAACCAAGGAGTTAAAAGACCTGTACTCAGAAAACTACATAACACTGAAGAAAGAAATTAAGGAAGAAACAAATAAATGGAAGCATATACCATGTTCATGCATGGGAAGAATTAATATCATTAAGATGTCCATACTACCCAAATCAATTTATAGGTTCAGCACAATCCCTATCAAAATAACAATGACATATTTCACAGACCTAGAAAAAATATTTAAAAAATTTATATGGAACCAAAAAATACCCCTAATAGCTGCAGCAAACTTGAAGAAGAAGAACACAGCAGGAAGAATCACCATACCTGATATCAAACTATAATACAAGGCCACGGTAATCAAAACAGTCTGGTACTGGCATAAGAACAGATATATAGATCAATGGGACAGAATAGAGAGTCCAGAAATAAATTTTGGACTATATGGTCAATAATATTTAACAAAGGGGGAAGGAACATAAAATAGAAGGAGAAGAGCCTCTTCAACAAATGGCGCTGGGAGAACTCGACAGAAATGGCCAAAAAATTAAACTAGACCACCAACTTACACCACACATAAGAATAAACTCATGATGGATCAAAGACTTCAATTTGAGCTGTGACACCATAAAAGTCCTAGAGGAAAACATAGGCAGAAAAATTTCAGATATCCCACGTAGCAATATTTTCACCAATACATCTCCTAAGGCAAGGTAAATAACGGAAAGAATAAACAAATGGGACTATATCAAACTAAAGAGTTTCTGCTCAGCTAAAGAAAACATCAGCAAGATGGAAAGGGAACCAACCAAATGGGAAAACATATTTGCCAATGATACATCAGATAGGGACAGCTCTCCAAAATATATAAAGAACTTACATATCTCAACACCAAGAAGACAGACAGCCCAAACAAAAAATGGGCAAAGGACCTGAGCAAATACTTCTCCAAGGAGGATATACAGAGGGTCCATAGGCATATGAAAGAATGCTTAATATTACTAGCCTTCGAGAGATTCAAATAAAAACCACAATAAAAAATAAACACAATGAGATACCACCTCACACCAGTCAGAATGGCCATCATCAATAAATCAGACAGCAAGTGCTGATGAGGATGTGGAGAAAAGGGAACCCTAGTGCACTGCTGGTAGGAATGCAGACTGGTGAAGCCACTATGGAAAACAATATGGGATTTCCTCAAAAAACTAAAAATGGAACTGTCTTTTGAACCAGCAATTCCATTGCTAGGACTATACCCGAAGAATCCTGAAACACCAATTCAGAAGAACCTATGCACCCCTATGTTCATAGCAGTGCTATTTACAATAGCCAAGTGCTAGAAACAACCTAAGTGCCCATCAGTAGATGAGTAGATCAAAAAACTGTGGTACATTTACACAATGGAATACTATGTAGCAGAAAGAAGGAAGGAACTCCTACCATTTGCGACAACATGAATGGAACTGGAGAAAATTATGCTTAGTGAAATAAGCCAGGCAATGAAAGACAAATACCATATGATATCACATAATACAGGAAACTAATGAACAACACAAACAAACAAGCAAAATTGAACCAGAGGAATGTAAACAAGGAGAAGACTGACAATGACCAGGGGGGAGAGAGATGGGGTGCAAGAAGGGAAGGAAGGGGAAGAGTCTAGTCCAGGAACTAGTATAAATGACCCATGGACATGGACAACTAGGTGGGGATTGACTATGGGAGAAAGGATGGGCTGGGTGTTGGGGGGAGCAATGGGAGAAAAAGTGGGACAACTATAATAGAAAAACAATAAATAAATTTTTAAAAATTAGGTCTTCAATATCTAGTATTTAGTCAGTTGTGCCTTCTTGCTTAGCGCTTTACTAAACATGGAAGAATCTACAGCCTCACACATGTGGGTAATCGTTGTCGTTGGCAGCCGTCCGTCTCGAGAGACGATGGTGTAGCTTCTTAAGAGTCTATCTGCACCGCCGAGAATGGCTGTGCAGTCCGACTCGGGAGTGACACGGTATCTGTCTCCTCCCATGTTGAATCGACATCTTGCGATGACGCTGGAGTGTCCTCTCCAGTGAAGCTGAAGCTACAGAGCCTGGGCAGGGTGATATGGAGGGTCTGCTGTTGCCCATGCAGCAGACCCCCCCTCTCTTCGCAGCTGAAGGGTCCAAGGGAAAGACGGAGTCAATACAGCTTGGCTTCAGGTGCGCCGCAGGAGTTGCCGGTGTTGACTACAACGTCAAACCGCCTTAGGGACTCCGGCTCCGGATTTTCTGTCGGGGTTTACTCCCTTAGCCTTTCCCCTGAAGAGGTATGCCGCAAGGCAGCGGAGGTTTTTTGGAGTCAGAGTTTTCCTTCTCTGATGTGCCCTGACTGGAAGATCGAACCAGCGACACTTAGCTCGCAGGCCGACGCTCAATCCACTGAGCCAAACCAGCCAGGGGTAATTATGTGGGTAATACATAATACATAATAAACCAAATGCATATAATGATGGGCAAACCCCAGTGATGTAACTAACTTTTCTGCTCCATTAAAAATCTCTTTGCATTTTTTATAAACACAGTGGTGTTATTGCTGTTTCCCAGCCAAGTCCCAACACACAGTGGCATCCTCCCTCTCCTATCAAATGAAAAAAACCACCCTTAGTTGTGTTGTGTCGGTGTGTGCAATCAGGCAGCATGGGTAGGCAGAGGTAACTGCTTACTTCTGTGTCACTGAGGCTTGAGGAGTCCAGAATTTCTGAGTTATGGGACTGTCTCTGCCAAAGACTTGCTGGTAAAGTGCTTTGTATGCAAAACAGACACAATAATGAGGACCTCTTATGGATTTTAAGGAATGCCCTATGCCCTGGAAACTTCTTTTGGAAGTAGAGAAGGAAGAAATCCAATCTTTTCCTAGAAAAAAATTTTCACAGCAGATCTAAACTTTGTCCCTTGTATAATAAGATAATAAGAGGTGTTTTTATAAATGCAAAAGGAAAAAAGGCTAGTGATAGAACTTTACACTAGAGCTGTAAAACCAAATCCAAATGGTCCCAGCTTTGAAGTTCTTGAGTAGTCCCTCCTCATTACATCACTGCAATCCTATTCAGTCAGGCCAATAAGCATGTTTCGGTTAGCTGGTGGGGGATGCAGACTCTGAGAGTGCTGTGGGGTATGAGTTGAATTGTGTCCCGCCTACAAACTCACATCAAAGTCCTAACCCCAGCACCTGAGAATGTGACTAAGTTATTAAGAACTTTAAAGAAGTAATTAAGTTAAAATGAGGTCATTTGGTGGGCCCCAATCCAACAGGACCTGTGTCCTTATAAGAAGAGGACACAGACACACACAGAGGGATGACCATGTGAAGACACAGGGAAGAGATGGGCATCTGCAAGCCCAGGAGAGAGGTCTCAGAAAAAACCAACCTGCCAACACCTTCATCTTGAACTTCCAGCCTCAGAACTGTCAGAATATAAATTTCTGTTGTTTAAGCCCCCCGGCCTGTGGTATTTTGTTACAGTAGCTCTGGCTATGTAAAACACCATCCAAGTTTCCTTTCCCTTGGTGAGACTGGGTCTCAGAAAGTCCTTCCATTGTGGAAGAAGATGTGCGTCCCAGGAATGGTGACTGCTGATGAGAGGGCTCTGCCTGCTCTTACACAGGTCATTAAAAGAGGCACCCTGCTTTGCCATCATGGGGAACTTTCTTTTCTTATTTTCCTCTCTGCAGTTTTCAAGACAGACAAAGGTGGCAAAACTGATGATCAAGAGATAAAGTTACCAAGAGAGCTCCAGCCGCAGTCCCAGGTTATCTGTGAGCACGGATACCCTGGACCCTCTCACAGTTTACAACCTGTGCCATCTGTGACTGAATAGGTATGTGTCAGGAGAAGCACTTCTTACAGAAAGTATGTCTGAAGTCATTGCTGGCAACCACAGGGTAGGCATTTTACCTAAATTAGAAAGTTTTTGCCATTTCTGAAATAAAGGAAGTGAACCTTCCTTGGGTTCACATTTCAATTCACATCCAGTCATTTCTAATTCTCTCCCCTCCAACAACATAACATCTTCTCAGCTGATGTTCACTTCTAACACCAGAAACCATTTTCACTTTGCAGTGCTGGTTGATAATATCCAATCATTGCAAATTTGTTTAATTTGTTGATGCTTCTCCAGATTTGGGGTCACTAGTTGAAAAAAGTACTGAACCCTCCAGATCTTGATAGCTATATGGTAAATGTCTCCAGGATATGAAACAATCACCTGACCCCCCTTTCGGTTATCATCTAGTGATGTAACTGGCTCCCCTTCTTCTGATCCAGGGTGAATTAGCATGGCGGATAGGTGGTTTCTTACTGGGCTGTTGACGAGCATGTTCCCCAAACTTGCAGTGGAACATATGCTTCCACACATGAGCAGGCCCATTGCAGGAGCTCTCTCTGCCATCCTCAGTGCTGTGCCCAGGCCTGATCTCTCTGTGCCTACTGAGTTCCTGAATTTTGCTCATGACTCACTCCCCGAAGCCACACCTCTTACATTACATTGGTGATATTACAGTACTTTAAAAGTGCAAACTAATTAATGTATGCCTTGAGGATTTACAAAGCTCACAGCAAAATGTTTTATGTTTTGTTTTTACAGCTGTGCTCACATGCTTAGATGATGCCATTTCAAGGGAGATAGCATGATGTAATGTTGGTGACAACACGATTGTCATCCTGCTAAAGAGAAGAGTATTGTGATTGCAATGGAAAAGAAAAGTGAGGCTTTCATTTGTAAGCTCAGATCCCATTTACTGCAATAATCTCAACTCTTGAGCAGGGCCGGGAATGGAAATTACTACAGGCTGCTGACTACAGATGACATCATCTTGCCACCCACAAATCTTATGAGTTTGACAGCATAGAAGATGGCATATGCTAGGAGGGATACAGCGCCAAACAAGTTGACAGGTTTGGTGTGTTTGAGAGGAAATATTTCCATAAAAAATTATTCTCTTCTCGATTTTCTTTTTTGGTCTGGCAACTGCCACTATAATGAAATTATGACCATGAAAACAAGCCATTAGCTTTCCCCAGAGCCATGAGCAATGGCTTCCTCTCTGTGGAATTATGCACATTTTAGAGCCCATTCCCATTAAGTCTTTCACAACTCAGGTGTCTGGAGGCTGAGATTTAAATGACTGCATAGGCTATTGTACTCTTCGTCATTGTGCACTTGTCCCTGCTAGAATGCTCATCACTGGGGCTTTTCGTTTAAGCCACCAGAGCCCATATGTGCCAAATAGAGGCTGAAGCTGTCACAGCTCAAAAAGAGTGTTTCCTTTTTTTTTTTTTAATTTTTAATTTTTAATTACAGTTGTCCCATTTTCCCCCAATTTCTCTCCCCCACCCAGCCCACCCCTTCTCCCACAATCATATCACTCCCCATTTTCTATGTCCATGAGTCATTTATACACATTCTTTGACTAAACCCTTCCCTTACTTATCCCCCTTCTCTCCCTCCCCCCTCCCCCCTATTGACTGCTATTCTGCTCTTCGTCCTATTTTGTTTGTTTGTTTGTGTTGTGCTTTAGTTTCCTGTATTGGGTGATACCATATGATATTTTTCTTTCATTGCCTGGCTTATTTCACTAAGCATAATTCTCTCTAGTTCCATCCATGTTGTCGCAAATGGCAGGAGTTCCTTCTTTCTTTCTGCTGCATAGTATTCCATTGTGTAAATGTGTCACAGTTTTTTGATCCACTCATCTACAGATGGGCACTTAGGCTGTTTCCAGCACTTAGCTATTGTAAACAGTGCTGCTATGAACATAGGGGTGCATAGGTTCTTTTGAATTAGTGTTTTAGGATTTTTCGGGTATAGTCCTAGCAGTGGAATCGTTGGTTCAAAAGGCAGTTCCATTTTTAGTTTTTTGAGGTAATTCCATACTGTTTTCCATAGTGGCTGCATCAGTCTGCATTCCCACCAACAGTGCAGTAGGGTTCCCGTTTCTCCACATCCTCGCCAGCACTTGTTGTTTATTGATTTGTTAATGATGGCCATTCTGACTGGTGTAAAGTGGTATCTCATTGTGGTTTTTATCAGCACTTGTTGTTTATTGATTTGTTAATGATGGCCATTCTGACTGGTGTAAAGTGGTATCTCATTGTGGTTTTTATTTGCATCTCTCTGATGGCTAGTGATGTTGAGCATTTTTTCATGTGTCTATGGACCTTCTGTATGTCCTCTTCAGAGAAGTGTTTGTTCAGGTCCTTTGTCAATTTTTAAATTGGGTTGTTTGTTTTCTTGATGTTGAGTCGTATAAGCTCTTTATATATTTTGGAGATCAGTCCCCTGTCTGAGGTGTCATTGGCAAATATGTTTTCCCATATGGTTGGTTTCGTTTTCATCTTGCTGATGTTTTCTTTTGTTGAGCAGAAACTCTTTAGTTTGATGTAGTCCCATTTGTTTATTTTTTCCTTTGTTTCAAAGAGAGTGTTTCCTCCCTGCAAATGTTACAGCTGCTCTCATGTGTTTGATGGAATGCTGGATATTTTTCTATGATCAGATTTTCTCCCATGAAAGGACACACATCTTCATTGCATGACCCGGAGGTGCTTCTGCCTGAAGTTCTAGCATCACCGCCATTCTGGATATGCTATTATGTCCCTGTTATGGAACTATCTGCTGGTAATTCTAAAAGTGGAACTAAGTGAAAAGGGGCAATTTCAAAGGAACAAATGGCACCAAAACCATAAGGCACTCTTGGCACAAGAGAGGCTTTCTGTGTGTGCATGGGGGAAGCCCCTATGTCCTTCATTTATTCACTCTCAGGGCTTGGTCTAGCATATGTAGCACTTTTAGGATTTAGTAGAAAAGCTGGTTTTAATTGTGTTTTAGTCATGTTTCAATAATCAGTTTATTTTTTCACTATCCAGTACTCTTCCAAGGGCTTTATAATCAATGTGTTTCAACATCAACCACCAAAAAAAGGAGGCTTTAACATTACCCTTTCAGGTCAAATGTCATTCCTGAACTCTAGATCTGGGTGAGACAGCCCCTCTGCAACAGCGCCACCTCTAGTTAGAAAGACTCTTTCTTTAAGTATATTTTATTGGTTATGCTGTTACAGTTGTTCCAATTTTCTTCTTTTTGCCCCCCTCCGCCCAGATCTCTCCTTCCCTCTAGCAATCCTCCACCTTAGTTCATGTCCATGGGTCGTATATGTAAGTTCTTTGGCTTCACCCTTTCCTATACTATTCTTAACATCCCCTGTCTATTTTGTTCCTACCAATTATGATTCTTCATCCCTGCATCATTTCCCCTTTCTTACCCTTCCCCTCCCAGCTGATAACTCTCCAAATGATCCCCATACTTATGATTCTGTTCCTGTTCTGATTGTTTGCTTAATTTGTTTTTGTTTTTATTTTTTAGATTCAGTTGTTGATAGTTGTGAATTTGTTGTCATTTTAGTGTTCATAAGGAAAATTATATTTGTTCCTCTGTTTAAGAGTTGAGAAAAATCAAAGTTAAGGGCATTAAGATTTTTGCTGCATGTTATAGAGAGCCAGCAAGTGGAAAAGATGAGCATGGAACCCTAATGTTCTGACTTTCAATGTTCGTTGTGTTTTCTGCCATCACAACAGTTTGCATCATGGTGAGGATTCCTAATGCCATGTCCAGAAACAGAGATCTTGGGTGGTTAAATGTGTTTTCATAGAAAATGGGGCCTTCATAGAACAAGGTAGGATGAGTTTCCCAGGTTGTTGAGAACAGCCCTGTGCCCCAGCCCCTGCTCCAGTTCAGCCCAGGAGCTCCACAAATCCCTGGGAGGTCCATGGCACTTCACCAACAGAGACTTGCCAGATTGCAGTAATGTCCCATCCTATCCCCACAGCAGCTCCTTATTGGTCATTTCAATTGCTCTAAATCACTATTGTTTTCTGGGTTTGTGTGTGTGTGTGTGTGTGTGTGTGTTTTATTGTTATTATTGTTTTTCCTTTATTTTTCCATGGGGGGTGTAAAAATTTTTTTAAATATGTTTTATTGATTTTGCTGCTACAGTTGTCCCAATTTCCCTTCCCTCTGCTCCCCTCCACCTGGTGGCACCCCTCCCTCCAGCTGTCCTCCATTTTTAGTCCATGTCCATTGGTTGTGCATATAGTTCTTCTCAACCTCTTCCTGTCTATTCTTTTTCCTCCTACTATGCTTCTTAATTCCTGTATCATCTCCCTCCTTCTCCTCTTTCCCCCTCCCTGCTGACCTCCCCCCAATATGTTCCCCATACCTATAGTTCTTTTTCTACTCTTGTTGCCTATTTAGTTTGCCTCCATATCACCCTGCCCAGGCTCTGTAGCTTCAGCTTCACTGGAGAGGACACTCCAGCGTCATCGCAAGATGTCGATTCAACACGGGAGGAGACAGATACCGTGTCACTCCCGAGTCGGACTGCACAGCCATTCTCGGCGGTGCAGATAGACTCTTAAGAAGCTACACCATCGTCTCTCGAGACGGACGGCTGCCGAGAGAGAGAGTTTGCCTTTGTTTCGATAACCGAGCTTCTGTTGTTGGTTCTTGTGATGCAGTTTTCATTTTAATGTTCATAGTTTTGATCCTCCTTCTTCTAAACCAGCCCCTTAAACATCTCATAAAATAGTGCTTTGGATCTAATGAACTCCTTCAGTTTTATTTTGTCCTGGAAGCACTTTCTCTGCCCTTATATTCTGAATGAGAGTTTCGCTGGATAGAGCATTTGTGGCTGTAGGTTTTTGCTTTTCATTACTTTGAATATTTCTTGCCAGTCCCTTCTTGCCTGCAGGGTCTCCCTTGAGAAATCAGCTGATAGCCTAATTGGGACCCCTTTGTACATGATTCTTTTCTTCTCTCTTACTGCTTTTAAGATCCTCTCTTTAATTTTTGACAATTTGATTATAATGTGTCTTGGAGTGGTTCTCCCTGGGTCCAGTTTTTCTGGAACTCTCTGTGCTTCCTGGACCTGTAAGTCTATTTCCTTCCCCAAGTTCGGGAAGTTCTGCTTCATTACTTTTTCATATAATTTTTCAATTTCTAGTTCTTCTTCTTTGCCCTCTGGCAATCCTATAATCTGAATGTTCGGTCTCTTATAGCTGTCCCAGAGGTTTCTGATCCTCTCCTCACTTTCCTTACTTTTTGTCTCCTCTTTCTGCACTGGTTGACTGTGTTCTGATTTGTTGATTTGATCTTTGGATTTTATTTCCTCACCACTTGTCTCATATGTGTTTTCGTTTGTTTCAGTATGAGTGGCTTTCATTCTTTCCCTGTCTTGTTCTAAATCTTTTGTTAATTCTGTAAGCCACCTGATAACAATAGCTCTTAACTGAGCCTCTGAAAGGTTTCCTATTTGTTCATCTGTCAGGTTCCTCATCTGCTACCTGGTGAGCTGCAACACTGGGATTTCAATCGTTGTCTGCTTCATTTTGACAGATTTGTGTTTTGCTTTGCTCCCTGGGAAGGCTGTAGGGGGCGGAGCACCGTGTACTCCTCACTACCCGGTGACCGGCAGCTTTCTACAACCTTTTTGCTGTGCTGTGGCGCTTTGTGTGGGGGCGGGGGTCCAAGATGGATTCCTGCCATTATTCTCCACTGGGAAACCAGGATCCATCCCCCCGCCCTCTGGGCCTCTCTGTCTGAGGCAATGAGGGAGCTGCCTTTCCTAGTGTTGAGGTCGCGAGCTGCCAGGACTCAACTGCAGCCGGGATTGCTCCCCCTGCCACTATCCCCACTGCTACCACAAACAGCGTCGCCCGACCTTTCCATTCTGGTTCCGATTTCGCCCCTCCTACCTGTCTGGACAAGCACCGCTGGTTTATAACTTCATACGCTGGACTTCCATGTAGTTTTATTTTCTGGAATTTCTGGTTATCTTTTGTTTTGAGGTAGTTGTATTCCTTTCTACTTGTAGAGGGAGACTGGGCATGTCTGTCTAAGCTTCCATCTTGGCTGGAAGTCCTTATTGTTTTCTTATAAATGTGTGCAACTCACCAATTTTGGTCCTCAAAAATCTCCTTTCCCTGTGATTTTATTTGTATCATGACTTTCAACAAGGAGTACATATAACTTCATATATTGTCCATTTGTTTGTCTTCAAACTGAATTCTAAGAATATGAAATAGGCATTCGTATTCTCTTATGGATGGCTTCTATGGTTTCCCTTCCCATTCTAGAAACACATATGTTCAGCAATATAAAAAACCTTTTCCATTCAAGAGAGTGTTCTATAGAGATCCTGAATAAGATTACAAAGGGTCCTAATATTTGAGAGGGGGGGGATAGTTAATTTTTATGAACCAGGGGTATGGACTTGGGGGGGGATTGCTGGGGGAGGGGGGTGCTGGGTGGAGGGGAACAAGGGGGAGAAAATTGGAACTGTTGTAACAATATAATCAATAAAAAACATTAAAAAAATATTCAAACATCCTTGAGGCAAGTATAGAAAGTTCTCAGGAACAAAGGGTTATTAGGAGAGATGAGAGTTTATTTTACTAGTCTGGTATCAAATTCAGTCTTTAAATTGTAATTAGTGCTTATTAACAACATCTAATGTCAGTGGTTGCTCTAAATAGGCCATGTTATTTGGGATGAGCTCTTATACAACTTGTCCTACCTACACAAAAACAATGGAAGAGTAGTGTTAGCCATGTATTTTTAAGGAATTGTTTTATATTTTGGAATAAATGAAATGGTATAGAGTATTTGAATTAGATATTTGCCATGATCAAGAGTAACCCATTTCCATAATTTTTTTCCAGGATATAGAATCATTTTGCTATACAATAGAAGTAAACTTTTAAAAATATTTTGTTCCTCATTGAAATATGTTAGCTTTTTCTTGAGAAAAAGAGTGGGCAGGGACTGGCAGGTAGCTTCTTCATTGGTAATTTCAGAGGAAGACCTGCTGTTTATATAATTTGTTATGTTCTAGAAAAAGTTATTATAATTCTTTTATTCAATCAAATCTTACTAAAACAAAAAAAAACGAAGATCAAATTGTTATTTAAAAAAATCTCCCCATTTCAACTATAATTAAAAAATAAATTAAAAATTTCCCTAAGTTTCTTTTGTTCCTTGCTTAAATCACACCTTCAAAGAATTGAAATTAGCTAGGTAGAATGAGTTTTAGTTTCTTCCATATTTAATCATTATTAGTGCTAATCAATGTAAACAAAGATTTCCATGGTGGAAAGTAGAAAAAAGAGAGGCAGAAAGAAATAAATTAAGGTTTGAGTCAGAGCAGCAGCATAGGCTTTAGAGAAAGGAGCCAGATTTGGAAACCTCTTAGTAGCATCAAGATTTGGTGAATAGGAGGGAGTGGGGGCTGAGGAAGAGGAAGGAGTTAAACAGAATTCTGAAGTTTCTAGATTGGAAGCCACTCTGAAAGAATAGTTGACTTGGAGAGAGAGAGACTTCCAGCCAAGATGGAGGCATAAATACATACACTGCATCTCTTCACAACTAAGAAGAAATTTACAACCACTTCAAAACTAAAAAAAAAAAAAAACCCAGAAAATCCAGAAAATCAAAACTACAGGGAAGTTCAGCAAAGAAATAATGAAGAAATAATCAGCCATAAAGATAGGAGGGGCAGAGCCAGGATGGAGAGAAAGAGGAGCAGAGTAGCAGCTGTGGGGTCAGTGTTTGGCAGGCAGCAGGGGCTGGTGGGGGCCGGCGGGTGCAGCTAGCAGTACCCAGGGTGAAAAATACAGTCATACTCTTTAAACTCAAGAAGTGATCCCAGTCCCAAACCAGACTGCATAATTTGTGGTTCCAGCACTGGGGAAAATAGAACCACATTGCTTCTGACTATGAAAGCAAGTGGAGGCTGGGGCAGAGGAAGAAGCTACTAGTCTTGAAAAGGGGGCAGCTTGCTTAGTACAGGAAAGGGGAGAAATGCCTGGAGAAGTGGTGGCAACCAGCATTTTCCCCTCTGACCCCTCCCCCACATACAGTGCCAAAACACAATAAAACGGTCAGCAGCACTAATAAACACCTAAGACTCCACCCCCTATAACATAAGAGGTGTGACAGCCCCACCCAAATCACAGAGACCAGCACAAAAAGCTGTCAAGATGAGGAAATAGAGAAGTACGGCCCAGAAGTAGGGGGAGATCAAGGTCCCAGAGACACAACTAAGCAATGAGCAGATAGCACACCAAATGGATGAGGAGATAGAGAGCTTAACAGATGCACAGTTTAGGGCATTGGTGATAAAGATGCTCACAGACTTGATAGCAAAGGGTAAAAAGGATGAGGAAAGAATGAAGGCTATCCTGGCTGAAATGAAGAAAAATCCATATGAAACAAGTGGTAAAGGAAAGGAAACCAGGGTTAAAGTTAACAAATTGGAATATAAGGAAGAAATAAACAGTTAACTAGTACAGAAGGAAGAAAGGAGAATTTTTTGAAAATGAGGAGAGGCTTAGGAACCTCTGGGACAGCTATAAATGCTTCAACATCCGAATCATAGGGTTGCCGGAAGGTGAAGAAGGAGAGCAAGAAATTGAAAAATTATTTGAAAAAATAATGAAGGAAAACGTCCCTAATTTGGGGAAGGAAATGGACATACAGGTCCAGGAAGCACAGAGAGTCTCAAATAAGCTAGACCCAGGGAGGACCACACCAAGGCACATCATAATCAAAATGCCAAAGGTTAAGGATAAAGAGAGAATCTTCAAAGCAGCAAGAGATTAGAGGAGAATTACCTACAAAGGGGTACCTATAAGACTGTCAGCTGATTTCTCAAAAGAAACTTTACAGGCATGAAGGGACTGGCAGGAAGTATTCAAAGTGATGAAAAACAAGGACCTACAACCAAGATTACTCTATTCAGCAAAGCTATCATTCAGAATGGAAAGGCTTAGAAAGTGCTTCCCAGACAAGGTAAAGCTGAAGGAGTTCATCATCACCAGCCATTATTATATGAAATGTTAAAGGGAGTTATTTAAGAAAAAGAAGACCGAAACTATGAACATTAAAATGAAAACAGTATCACAACTATCAACAACAGAAGCTAGGGAGTGGAAACAAATGCAAACTAAGCAGACAACTAGAGTGGGAACAGAATCATAGGTATGGGGAGCATGTGGAGGAGGTCAGCTGGGAGGGGGAGGGGGAGAGAGGAAGGGAAATGGTGCAGGAATTAAGAAGCATAGTAGGAGGGTGCAGAATGGACAAGGAGATGTAGAGAAGAGCTTATATGTATGACCCATGGACATGGATTAAGTGGGGGGCACCACTGGAGGGAGGGGGGTTGCTGGGTGGAGGGGCGCAAAGGGAAAAAAATTTGGGACAACTGTAACAGCATAATCAATATGACATACAAAAACTAAACTAAACTAAAATAAAATAAAAAGAGAGGAGAAAAAAAAAGAATAGTTGACTTTACTGTGGGAGATGGGAAAGACAGAGAAGTGGACAGGGCAAGAAGGAAGAGGTGTCCATGAGGTCTGAACTGTGGAGCTGAGAGAGGGAGAGAGCACCCTCTGACCCTCTGAGAGTGGTCACCAGTATTCCACCAGCAGAGAACTCAATGAACTATCTTTCTCACCCAACCAGCTTTGAGCTCATCCTTCCAATTTTCTAATTATGTAGTTCCTATCACTGTCTCTTCTCTCTGTTGCCTTAGTTGGGTGCTTCACCCTATTTAGCCCGAATTTGCTGGTTGCATGCTTCCTCTAACCATGCTCCCGCCATTTAGTTTTACTCACTGCTAATCCTTTAAATGTAAATGTAATTTGTGTTGCATTATAGTCCTGCTAAAAACTGACCAAGGCTTTCCACTTTGCCAAGACAATATCCAAATTCCTAATCTCCAACCTCTGACTCATTCGTCTCTTAACCACTCCCAGCCTCACACCCTCACTCCCAAGACACTGAAGCACGGGAAGATGGGTTCTCTGTTTCTTCCAGTTCTTTGCCTAGGCCAGTGCTGTGTCTACAGTCCCTCTTTTTGTACAGTCAGCACCTTTGATGGGACACAGGTGTTGACCCCCTCCAGGAACATTCTCTGATTTTCTGCCCTTTTTGCTCAGGCAGAAACTTCTCTGTTCTCTAATTCTACCTCTTCACTCCTTTCAGACAGTGTTCACCAGTTGTTAGCTATTGACTGTCTCTCTCCCTCCGGAGGCAGAGATGTCATAGTTCGTATCTTCTTCATTCCACAATTCTGGATCCCTTCCTAGGGATTTGTGAAGTTGTGACAAAGGTGGCATTTCTTCCATTTCTTTTTCATTTTTGTTTAGTTCTTGTATATGTCATATACTTTACTTTTTAAGATTCAGCTGAGTGTACATTTCTATGATACATCATTTGTATATTGCATTGTGTGCCCAGTCCCCAAAGTTAAATCTTCATCATCATACATTTGACCCTCTTTCCTTTACTGTACCCCCATGCCCCTTCCCTCTGTTAACCATCATACTGTTGTCTGAGTTTTTTTTGTTTTTCTTGTTTGTTAATTTGTTACTTTCACTTTTGTACAACACATGAGAGTGGAATCATATGGTTCTTGACTTTTTCTGTCTGACTTATTTCACTTAGCATGATAGTTCAAGATTCATCCACGCTGTTGCAAAAGGCATTATTTCATTTTTTCTTATGGCTGAGGAGTATCCCATGGTATATATGTACCACATTTTCTATATCCAGGCATCTGTCAAAGAAAATTTTGGAGTCATGCAAGCACACACACACAAGTGCCCCAGTCCGCCTGCTCAAGCACAAAACCAACGCACCAGTCGCCGTGCCCAGGTGTTACCTGGGCACGCCCCAGCGGGCACAAGTCCAGTGGGCTGGCCACCGTGCACAAACACCCACCGCTGCCATGCACAGGTGTCCATAGCCCTGCCCCAATGGGCGCCAGACCAACTAGCTGGCCACTGCGCACAGGCATCACTTGGTCACACTCCAATAGGCATGAAACTAGTGTAATGGCCAGCCTCAAAAAATTCAAGAAAATTGAAATTACATCAAGCATATTTTCAGATCACAATGCCTTGAAACTAGAAATCAACCTCAAGGAGAAAACTCAAAGACATTCAAACTCATGGAGAATGAATAATATGCTATTAAATAATGAATGGGTTAACAATGACATCAAGGAAGAAATCAAAAAGTTTCTGGAAATGAATGATAATGAGCACACAACAGCCCAAAACCTACGGGACACAGCAAAAGCAGTCCTGAGAGGAAAGTTCATAGCAATATAGGCCAACCTAAAAAGGATAGAAGAATCTCAAATAAAAATTTAACCCTACAGCTTTAAGAACTAGAACAACAACAACAAACAAAGCCCAGAGTGAGTAGAAGGAAGGAAATAACCAAGATCAGAGCAGAATTAAATGACATAGAGACTAAACAAACAATTCAAAAGATCAACAAAAGTAGGAGCTGGATCTTTGAAAAGATAAACTAAAATGACAAGCCTTTAACCAGGCTCATCAAGAAAAAAAGAGAGAGGACCCAAATAATCAAAATCAAAAATGAAAGAGGAGAAATCACAACTGATATCACAGAAATACAAAGGATTGTAAGAAATTACTACAAATAACTATATGGCAAGAAACTGGACAATCTAAATAAAATGGAGAACTTTCTAGAAACATATACTCTTCCAAAACATTAGAAAGATTGTACACCACGATCAAGTGGGATTTATCCCAGGGATGCAAGGATGGTTTAATATTTGAAAATCAATAAATGTAATACACCACATAAACAAAATGAAAGACAAAAACCACATGATCATATCAATAGATGCTGAAAAGGCATTTGATAAAGTAGAACACCCATTTATGATGAAAACACTCAGCAAACTGAGAATAGAGGGAGCATGACTCAACATAATAAAGGCCATATATAAGAAATCCGAAGCCAACATCACACTCAATGGGAAAAAGCTGAAAGCATTCCCCCTGAGATCAGGAACAAGACAAGGATGTCCACTCTCTCCACTCCTATTCAACATAGTATTGGAAGTTCTAGCCACAGCAATCAGACAAGAAAAAGAAATAAAAGGCATCCAAATTGGAAAAGAGGAAGGAAAACTTCGTTATTTGCAGATGACATGATAGTGTACATAGAAAACCCTATAGACTCCACTAAAAAACTACTCAACCTAATAAGTGAATTTGGCAAAATAGCAGGGTACAAAGTGAATATTCAGAAATCAATGGCATTTCTATATACCAAAAATAAAATATCAGAGATAGAAACTAGAAAAAAAAATCCCATTTACTATAACAACAAGAAAAATGAAGTACCTAGAAAGAAATTTAACCAAAGAGGTAAAAGACCTGTACTCGGAAAACTACAGAACCCTGAAGAAAGAAATTAAGTAAGATACAGATAAATGAAAGCATATACTATGTTCATGGACTGGAAGAATCAACATCATTAAAATGTCCATACTACCCAAAGCAATTTTTAGACTTAATGCAATCCCTATTAAAATACCAGCGACATATTTCACAGACCTAGAACAAATTCTTCAAAAATGTATACGGGACCAAAAGACCCTGAATAGCCACAGCAATCTTGAGATAGAAGAACGCAATAGAAAGACTCACAATGCCTGATATCAAACTATACTAGAAGGCCACTGTAATCAAAACAGCCTGATACTGGCATAAGAACAGACATATAGATCAATGGAACAGAATAGAGAACTCAGAAATAAACCCAGGCCTCTTTGGTCAACTAATATTCAACAAAAGGGGAAGGACCATAAAATGGAATGAGAAAAGCCTCTTCAACAAATGGTGCTGGGAGAACTGGACAGGGATGTGAAAAAAAATGAAACTAGACCACCAACTTATACCACACAGCAGAATAAATTCAAGATGAATTAGACTTAAATGTAAGATGTGACACCATAAAAATCCTAGAGGTAAACATAGACAGGAAAATTTCAGATATCCCACGTTCCAATATTTTCACTGATATATCTCCTAAGGCAAGGGAAATAAAAGAAAAAATAAACAAATGGGACTACATTAAACTAAAGAGTTCCTTCTCAGCAAAAGCAAACATCAGCAGGATGAAAAGGGAACCAACCATATGGGAAAACATATTTGCCAATGATACATAAGACAAGGGATTGCTCTCCAAAATATATAAAGAACTTACATATCTCAACACCAAGAAGACAGTCTAATCAAAAAATGGGCAAAGAACCTGAACAAACACTTCTCCAAGGAGGATATACAGAGGGTCCATAGGCATATGAAAGAATTCCTAACATCACTAGCCATCAGAGAGATGCAAATAAAAACCACAATGAGATACTACTTTACACTAGTCAGAATGGCCATCATCAACAAATCAACAAAAAAGAAGTGCTGGCGAGGATGTGGAGAAACAGGAACCCTAGTGCACTGTTGTTGGGAATGCAGACTGGTGCAGCCACTATGCAAAACAATATGGAGTTTTCTCAAAAAACTAAAAAGGGAACTGCCTTTTGAACCAGTGATTCCACTACTAGGATTATACCTGAAGAATCCTTAAACACCAACTCAAAGAACCTATCCACCCCTGTGTTCATAGCAGTGCTGCTTACAGTAGCCAACTACTGGGAACAGCCTAAGTGCCCATCTGTAGATGAGCAGATTAAAAAACTGGTACATTTACACAATGGAATACTATGCAGCAGAAAGAAAGAAGGAACTCCTGCCATTTGCAACAACATGGATGGAACTAGAGAGAATTATGGTTAGCGAAATAAGTCAGGCAATGAAAGAAAAATACCATATAATATCACCTGTTACAGGATACTAATGAACAACACAAACAAATTAATAAAATTGAATAAGTAACAGAGTAACAGTTATCAGGGGGTGGGGGGAGGGAAGGGAATAAGTAGGAGAAGGGTTTAGTAAAGGAACTAATATGAATAATCCATGAACATGAACAACTGGGTGAGGATTGGCTGTGGGAGAAGTGGTAGGCTGGGTAGGGGGTAGCAATGATGGAAAAAGTGGGACAATTATAGAAAAACAATAAAAATAAAAAATAAAAGAAATCAGCCCCCAAATTTGATATCTTAGGTGAAATGAAACAATATCTTGAATCACAAAAACTACCAAAACCCATAGAAAGAGAATATATAATCTGAATAGCCAAAACCTATTGAGGACATTAAATCAACAATAATATCCCCCAAAAGGGAAGGATCAACAGCAATATTTCAAAAAAAAAAAAAAGGCACAAATGGTATCACTGGAAAATTCTACTAAACATTTAAAGAAGCAATGATAGCAATTCTCAGCAATGTATTTTATAAAATAAAAATATAAAAAACACATTTAAATTTATTTTGAGAATTAAACATTACTGTAGTACTAAAACACCAGTTGAAGACATTAAAAGAAAAGAAAACTATAGACTAGTAGCTCTTATGAACATGGATACAAAATTCTCACCAAATATTAGCAAATTAAACCCAAAATGTATTAAAATTATTCACTGTGAAAAAGAATAAACTTGTAGAAACATTGATACAAATGAGAATATACACAGGTTACTGTACACACACATACACACACACACACTTTGTCAGCTGAGAGGTTCAATCAACAATGACACCACATTAGCAATGAGCAGATCTAAAGCCTAGTCTTAGTTTCTAATACCTTTCTCTCAAATAAAGACCTAGGGCTCTTTGGAAATGGCTTATTTGAGAATGGGAGCAATAGTATTGGGAAAGAGAATTTTGGTTGTTTCCATGTTTTGGCCACCATGAATAATGATGCAATGAACATAGTCATGCACATACCTTTGTGAATAAATGTTTTCAAATACTTTGGGTAAATACCCAGAAGAGGGGTGCTGGTCACATGGCAACTCTATTCTTAAATTTTTGAGGAGCCTCCATATTGTTTTCCATAGTGGCGGTAGCAGTTTACATTCCCACCAGCCGTGAATGAGTGCTACTTTTCCCCCCACAACTTCAACACTTGTGATTACATTTGTTGATAATAGCCATTCTAACAGGTGTGAGGTAGTCTCTCTGGTATAGTTTTGATTTGCATTTCCTTAAGAGCTGGTGAGGCTGAGCATCTTTTTCTATATCTGTCAGCCATTTCTATGTCTCTTTGGAAGAAGTGTCTGTTCAGGTCCTCTTTCTTCCATTTCCGAAGGCGGAAAGGGCTTTTGCTTGGTGGAAAAGCTGCTTCTAGTTTACTTCTCCTTTTCCTTGTGAGAAATAGCACTGAGGAGCAGGCAGGGCATCCATGCCTATGGAATGTCACATGGGAGAATGCTTTCAGATGAAGGTGCTACAAGCAAGAGATATACTCAAGGGAGAGCTAGGTTTTGGAAAGTTGGTCACCCCATTTTGAAGTTCTAATCTTTCAATTACTCAAGCATTTCTTGGAAGTCTTAGTTTTAATATAACCATGTGCAGGCACCTTTTGTAGAGTGACTTTGAAAAGAAAATTCATCAAATAAGGGAGAACTCTCATGAAGAAGCATTTTTCAATATCACTGGGTATGTTCAAAAGAATATAATTTTTCATAATCCAGCATACAGTGGGAACTTGTGGGGGAAATGAAGGAGCTGAAGGAAAAGCAAGGCATGTGCATGTGTGTGCACACATAGAGCCAAAATAAGTAATAAAAAATTAGGAAATCCTATATTAAACATTTCCATGTATCATAAAACCTGTTAGAAGTATGTCTTCAAAAATGGAAGTATCTGTCAATAACTTATGCAACTATAAGTGCCATCTTATAGTTGAATGTTTAATTTCCCTTGGAAAGGGCACAATGAAGACTTTTTCATGGTTACTATCATTTCCAACAGAAAACAATTATTTGTAGGGACTTGGCATATAGTAAATGTTTGGTATATGAGTAATAAACGTTCTTGTTGAAATAGAAGAATCATTTTTTGAAAAACATACCATTCCCAATTTTAAGAATTTTATGTATATATACATATGTGTGTGCATGTGTGTGTGTGTGTGTGTGTGTATGCATACATATACAGTGGTCGGCAAAAGTAAGCTAATAATAATAAATAACACAATAACAAATAAATAATAATAAAAGAATAAACTCTGTGTTTCACGCACTCACAACTGTAAACCTATTTTGTCCACCCCTATATAGATGTAAACAATGATCGGTTAAAAACCACTGAATCCAGTGAAAGATATTGCTAAATACTAAGTTCAATCACTTAATCTAACTTACATTTTGATAGGTTTCACACCAGCCAAGTCACATCTAATTTTATGGAATACAGCTTTTTTCTGAAAGTTAGTGAGAAAATAAGTTTCTGCTTATTTTACCATCATTAACTTTCCTTATAAAACTGAAGGTATATTCCAACATATGATATAAGCACAAAAAATCATACTGAAGGAAGAAGCAAATTTGAAAAAGTCATACTTTAGATGGAAACCCTGTTTGAAAAACAATATTTATAATTCAATGTATAATACTGAGACTTCAAATATTGTACCAGGAATTGTATTCCCTTGGCTTAGCTAAGTCTACAGGAACCCAAAAATGTCCTACTTTAAATTAAATTCATAATTTTACTTCTATTGCAAAGCAGCAAAATCATGTTTTAAGTCACAAACTTGTCAAATGACATTTACGGAATGTACCATTGATGGAACAAGAAGTTCTTTTAGCCTCAAAAGTGATGTCACCGTCTCTGCTCCTCTAGTTCAATGGACTGCTGCGTTTTACTGTGCAGTGCCAGCCTCAACCCTGAGACACAATGGTGAAGGTCAGAGTGAACGGATTTGGCCGTATTGGGCGCCTGGTCACCAGGGCTGCTTTTTACTCTGGGAAAGTGGATATTGTCACCATCAATTACCCCTTCATTCACCTCAACTACATGGTCTACATGTTCCAGTACGATTCTACTCATGGCAAGTTCAAAGGCATGGTCAAGGCTGAGAACGGGAAGCTTGTCAATGGAAAGTCCATCACCATCTTCCAGGAGCAAGATCCCACCGACATCAAATAGGGTGCTGCTGGTGCTGAATATGTTGTGGAGTCCACTGGGGTCTTCACTACCATGGAGAAGGCTAGGGCTCACTTGAAGAGTGGAGCCAAGAGGGTCATCAGATCTGCCCCTTCTTCCGATGCCCCCATGATTGTGATGGGTGTAAACCAAGACAAGTATGACAACTCTATGAAGACTGTCAGCAATACCTCCTGTACCACCAACTGCTTGGTCCCCCTGGCCAATGTCATCCATGACTACTTTTGTATCGTGGAGGTGCTCATGACCACAGTCCATGCCATCACTACCACCCAGAAGACTGTGGATGGCCCCTCTGGGAAGCTGTGGCATGATGGCCGAGGGGTTGCCCAGAACATCATCCCTGCTACTGGCACTGCCAAGGTTGTGGGCAAGGTCATTCCTGAGCTGAATAGGAAGCTCACTGGCATGGCCTTCCGTCCCCACCCCCAATGTGTCAGTTGTGGATCTGACCTGTTGCCTGGAGAAAGCTGCCAAATACGATGACATCAAGAAGGTAGTGAAGCAGGCATCTGAGAGCCCCCTCAAGTGTATCCTGGGCTATACTGAGGACCAGGTTGTTTCCTGAGTCTTTAACAATGACACCCACTCCTCCTTTGATGCTGGGGCTGATATTGCCCTCAATGACCACTTTGTCAAGCTCATTTCCTGGTATGACAATGAATTTGGCTACAGCAACAGGGTGGTGGACCTTATGGTCCACATGGCCACCAAGGAGTAAGAGCCCCCTGGACCACCAGCCCCAGCGACAGGAAGAGAGGCCCTCAGCTGTTGGGGAATCCTTGCCCCAAACTGATCCCCCAACATACTGAGAATCTTCTGACCTCTAGTTGCCATCCTAGACCTCCTAAAGAGGGGAGGGGTGTAGGGAGCCCTACCTTGTCATGCACCATCAATAAAGTTCACTGTACCCAGCAAAAAAAAAAAAAAAAATGATGTCACCTAAAAAACTATTCAAGACTGACTCTAAGTGCTTCTTTGAAATGTGTAGGTAGAGTATGAACTCAGTCGTCGGCAGCCGTCCGTCTCGAGAGACGATGGTGTAGCTTCTTAAGAGTCTATCTGCACCGCCGAGAATGGCTGTGCAGTCCGACTCGGGAGTGACACGGTATCTGTCTCCTCCCGTGTTGAATCGACATCTTGTGATGACGCTGAAGCTACAGAGCCTGGGCAGGGTAATATGGAGGGTCTGCTGTTGCCCATGCAGCAGACCCCCCCTCTCTTCGCAGCTGAAGGGTCCAAGGGAAAGACGGAGTCGATACAGCTTGGGTTCAGGTGCGCCGCAGGAGTTGCCGGTGTTGACTACAACGTCAAACCGCCTTAGGGACTCCGGCTCCGGATTTTCTGTCGGGGTTTACTCCCTTAGCCTTTCCCCTGAAGAGGTATGCCGCAAGGCAGCGGAGGTTTTTTGGAGTCAGAGTTTTCCTTCTCTGATGTACCCTGACTGGAAGATCGAACCAGCGACACTTAGCTCGCAGGCCGACGCTCAATCCACTGAGCTAAACCAGCCAGGGCAAATGAACTCAGTAAGTCCATTATATTGGGTTGGTCAAAAGTTCACTTCATTTCTTTCATATGCTGGCTCTAGTAGTGTTTAATTATCTTGAAGTTTATTCTAAACAATTTTGTTCGAGTGTATTGTGACAGCTGTCATATCAGCGTGCATTTAGAAAAAAATTATCAAAATTGGTGAATTTTTATGTAGACATTTTAATATTGAAGATGGAGGAAAATAAGCAACATTTTTGGCACATGATGCTTTATTATTTCAAGAGATGTAAAAAACACAACTGAAATGCAAAAAAAGAACAGATTTCTTTAGTGTATGGTAAAGGTGCTGGCTGATAGAATATGTCAAAAGTAGTTTGCAACATTTTGTACTGGAGATTTCTTTCTGGACTATATGCTTCATGGTTGGGCAGACCAGTTAAAGTTGATAGCAATCAAATCAAGACATTAACTGAGAAAAATCAATATTCTACCACTCAGGAGATAACCGGCATACTCAAAATATCCAAATCAATAAAGTTATTCATGAAAATAAAACGTGTCTTTTATTTTACAGAAAAACTAAACAGTATTTCTGGCCAACCCAATAAATGACTTGTAAGTAATATAATGTGAAACAAAGTAGAACTCTAGCACCAGTGGCAGACCAAAGTAAATATGCAACTACTCCCCCACCTTCTAGACTAACACAGGAAATAGGGCAGAATATCTCAAACTAGTGATAAACCCACTGGTGTGCAGCTGATGTAGTTATTTTTTTATAGTTTAACTTGATAAAGAAGAAACTACTATTATCAGTCATTTATCAATTAATTTCTTTTTTGTAGAATCCACACATGAGTTTAACTCTTTATTGGCTGGGCAGCAGGGAGAGACTCAAACAGTTAGGGTTTGGTTTTTAACTTACATTTAATATTTCTGTGAGAAAAAAAATATTTTTTTTAGTTTCCAATTACATCATACCATTTTCTCTATGGGAAAAAATGAAGTCACAATATAGTATCAAATGACACAAGAAAGTTTCAGAATAAAATCCAAACCAATGAAGGACCTGGAAAGCATGTGAGTTAAGGAGTTGATCAGGTCAAATTTGCCTGGCCACTATTATTCTTTGGTCTCCCTAGGTGGAATTTTCACAGTTCGCCAATATTCAGCCAAGACTGGCATTCTCTTTGGTCTTAAATGATCAATAGACTCTCCTTTTTGTGTTAAGGGTATATGAGAATTGACTTCTTAATGTCCCCACTATTTGAAATGCAAATGTCTATGATCTTTGAATTTATCAATTGTTGTAGGAAATTGACAAGGACAAATAGAGGATCTAAGCAATCTCTTTGGCGCTAGTGTTGAGAGCATGCAGAACCTTCTGGGGACTTTTCAAGGGTTGATGGTACAAGCTGTATGTCTCAAGGTGCACAGAGCCTAAAAGGGTATAACAACCTCAGAAGTGATCAACAAGTTCAAATATGACTACATTGCTGGGCTAGACTTACCCCTCGTTCTAATCTTTCTTGATAATTATTCAGCCACATGTCTAAGAACTTGAATGTTATGGTAATAAGAAGAGGCTATAAAAAAAAGTTGCAGTGTAGGTTTTACCTATAAAGACATTTTTTAGACATTTATACTTACAAAACTTACTTGAATTCACTTTTTGAGCTGAAAGAAAGGCAATTGTATCACCTCTCCCAGTGTTATATGCAGGTGTCAGGAGTTTCCTGAAGCTTTGCCAGTCAGGTGAGTTCCTGCCAGCTCACAGGCTGAAGCTGCAGAAGGCACAGATCAAAAGGGGTAATATAGTTCACTCTGTGTCTTAAATAAGTGCTGTTTATATTATGGAAAAATATCTGCTCATTATTAAGTCCATTGTGTTCTGGAAATACATATACTTGATGAGAGAAAGAGTCACGCAAGCCCAGGAAGCACAGAGGGTCCCAGTGAAGGTGAACCCAAACAGGCCCACTCCAAGACACATCATAATTAAAATGACAACATTCAAAGACAAGGAAAGAATCCTAAAAGCAGCAAGAGAGAAATAGCTAATAACATACAAGGGAGCTCCAATAAGGCTAGCATCAGATTTCTCAACAGAAACACTACGAACCAGAAGGGAATGGAAAAAATATTCCAAGCAATGAAAAGTAAAGGCCTACAACCAATAATACTCTACCCAGCAAGGCTCCCATTCACAATGGAAGGTGAAATAAGGAGTTCTCAAGATAAAAGAAGGCTAAAAGAATACATCTCCACCAAACCAGCATTGCAAAAGATGGTAAAGGGTCTGCTGAAAAAAGATGAAGAAACAGAGAGACAGAGAGGAACACAATACAAAATGGGGGATATGACAGTGAATAAGAACCTATCGATAATAACCTTAAATGTAAATGGATTAAATGCACCAATCAAAAGACATAGCGTCGCTGAATGGATTAGAAAGCATGACCCACATATATGCTGTCTACAAGAGGCCCATCTTAGAACAAAAGATACACAGACTGAAAGTGAAGGGATGGAAAAAAGTATTTCAAGCAAATGGACATGAATAAAAAGCTGAGGTAGCAATACTTATATCAAACAAAACAGATTTCACAGCAAAGGCCATAAAAAGAGACAAAGAAGGACATTTCATAATACTTAAGGGAAAAATCCATCATGATGATATAACCCTTGTTATATGCACCCAACATAGGAGCACCCAAATATGTAAGGAAATTTTTGAAAGACTTCAGGAAGAATATAGACAGCAACACCCTCATAGTAGGGGACTTTAACACCCCATTGTCAACAATGGACAGATCTTCGAAACAAAGAAACACCAAAGATATTGAGGCACTGAACAACACTCTAGATCAAATGGACTTAGTCGATATATATACAACTTTTTACCCCAAAGAAGCAAAATATACATTCTTTTCAAGTGCACATGGAACATTTTCAATGATAGATCACCTGGTAGGACAAAAAATAAGCCTCAAAAAATTCAAGAAAATTGAAGTTATATTAAGCATCTTCTCAGATCACAATGGCTTAAAAATGGAAATCAACCTCAAGGAAAAAAACTCAAAACATTCAAATTCATGGAGAATGAATAACATGCTATTAAATAACAAATGGGTTAACAATGACATCAAAAAAGAAATCAAAAAGTTTCTGGAAACAAATGACAATGAACACACAACAACCCAAAACTTATGGGATACAGCGAAAGTAGTCCTGAAAGGAAAGTTCATAGCAATACAGGGCTATGCAAAAAAGAGAAGAATCTCTAATAAAAAATCTGACCCTAAGCTGCAAGAACTAGAACAACAACAACAAACAAAGCCCAGATCGAGTATAAGGAGGGAAATCATCAAGATCAGGGCAGAATCAAATGACATAGAGACTAAACAAACAATTCAAAAGATCAACAAAAGTAGGAGCTGGTTCTTTGAAAAGATAAACAAAACTGACAAGCCTCTAACCAGGCTCATCAAGAAAAAAATAGAGACGACCCAAATAAATAAAATCAGAAACGAAAGAGGAGAAATCACAACCGACATCACAGAAATACAAAGGATTGTAAGAAATTATTATGAACAACTGTATGGCAAGAAATTTGACAACCTAGATGAAATGGGCAAATTTCCGGGAACATTTAATCTTATAAAACTGAATCAAGAGGAAGCAGAAAGCCTGAATAGACCAATAACAACAGACCTGGAGTCTGCAAGATCCTTCCCCATGTGGGAAGGCTACCCTCCCCTCCACACCCTCACTTTTACTAGGTATTTCTGGACCCAAGGGTAGGTAGGACAATGACCATGCTCAGCTTGAAGCAGCTAGAGGAGCACGAGACCTTTGCCCATTGTCTTTTATAAGATTATAAAGGGTCTTAAGTCTGAGAGTGGGATATTGTTATTTTTTATTGTTATAAAAATTTAATTAATTAATTATTTAAAAAAAAGAATAATATGGGAAAGGGTGAAGCTGGAGAGCTTGTATGCACAACCCACGGACATTGACTGGGGTGGGGTACTGGGAGGAGGGGAGCAAAGGGGAAAAAAATGGAAACTATTGCAATAATATAATCAATAAAATATATTTAAAAGTTATTTATTATTATTTTGCAACATCAAGAGAAATAGGTTTGATAGTTTTAATAAGAATAAAAAGATAAGCCCTGGCTGGTGTGGCTCAGTGGATTGAGCACCAGCCTCTGAACCAAGGGGTCACTGGTTCGATTCCCAGTCAGGGCACGTGCCTGTGTTGCTGGCCAGGTTCCTAGTTGGGCTCACATGAGAGGCAAGCACACATTGATGTTTCTCTCTCCCTCCCTTCCCCTCTCTCTATACATAAATAAGTAAAATCTTTAAAAAACTGTAAAGCTTACTTGTAGAAATGTGTCAGAATATTTGAACTTCATATGACCTCATATTATTGTTTTCCTCCCAAGAAGTTTGTATATTCCAAATAACTAGAACTTGGTATTAATTACATTGCAGTTTTTTGATGGCAGGAATTATTTGGTATGGCCTTTGTATTTTTAGGACATGATCCCAAACACATACTCTATGTTGGTTAAATAAACAGGCTAACGCATGTTTAAATATTTTATACAGTCTGTATAATTCTCTGTTTATGTAGCGATTAAAATACTTTCACCCACATTAAGAAATATTTTTCCTTAGAAATAAATGTGAGACTTGGTCAAACCAAGAGAATAGCATGTAGAAAGTGACTTCTGCAAATTGTTTTCCATTATCTCCTGTGGAAACAAGAAGATAATTGTGTCACATAATTTAAAATGGTTTGGGTTTGGGTGAATGGTAAAGGGTAATGCTTGTGGCCTTGGGTTTGATTCTCTTTCCCTGAGCCAAAAATTTGACCTGAGAAGAAACAGATGTCATCCTTGGATCTTGTTAGCATTATACTGTATGGGCCTCTTAGCTTTGCATGGGCCAAATAATGAGATATCCTGCAACTCATCTACAACAGAAGGGTATGGCTACCATGTGCTCTTCTTTTTAAATAGTAAAGATTTGGAAGCCACACGTTCCTTGAATGAAAGTTTTCTTGTAACCAGCCTGCACCATTTATTGTCATGTGGTTCTGGTGTCTGTATTCTCCCACTGTACAGGTTACTCCCTGTCTCCGACAGTACTTACCTGAATGCAATCCACCCAGGTACAACCCTGCTGATGTTCAAAAGCTCCTCTCAGAGCAGGAAATTATTAACTGCCGAATTTCCCGGGCTAATTTTACAGATTAGCCATAAAAAGAAACTCTTGATGCTAATAGGTGCCCAAGTTTTTGTTTTTGTTTTCATTGAGAGCCGAGTGTCTGGTAAGTAATCCCAACTACAAAGTAAAGAAGAAAGTGTCAACGTTAAAATAAATGCAGGTGATCCAAAAGCTTAGACATAGCTTCTAAGAGTTAATCACTCAACGACATATTTCCTTTCCTGAATAAACATTGACTTTTTGACATCTGGTGTTGGATCTCTTACATTTATGGATACGGCTCAGTTCCTGGATAGAGTAGAATTAGTTACACAGAATGAGTCATCAAGCCACACCTTGGTGTACTCACCACTAGGACACTAATAAAGAACTCACAAAAAATTCACACATTTCATTTCTGCAAAGAGTTCCATAAGAGGAAAAATGGCTCTTAAACATACAAATGACAGGGAAAGTTAGAAAGTTTTCTTACATGAAATATGTATTTGGTTTGGTTACTCTGTGGGAACAGTTTAACACTAAGTATATTAAGTGATAGCATGAAGAATAAATTTATATGCTGAAGAGCCTAATTTACAACCAAAACTTCCACAGGTCATACCTTCTACAGCTTATTATAGTTTAATTTTCTTTCATATCTTACGGTCTCCCACTTTAGGGACTGACATTCTTCAGAACTTTCTGATATTTTTCTACTGTTTTAACAAGGTAAAAAGACCTTAGGGTTATACAATGCACAGAGTTGAATCCTAACATAACAGAAGTCTTAAAATATGAGGTTAGAGTAAAAAGGGATTAAGAATGTAAATTGGGCATAATTAATGTAGACTATAACTAGTTTCTTAAGCCAATTATAAAAACTGTCCTTAAAGAGAAATTTTAGGGGATAAAAACGTTTTAATCCCCTTTAAGAACTGTAGTATGTCTCCTTTTGTTGCCTGTAAACTGTAAATTTAGCTCATAATTCATTCAGCAATAAATCCCTAATGTTTTCTAAGCAGTGACATGTGGCAGAGAAGAAAACAGAGAAGGCTTTGGCTCACATGAGGTTTACAGTCTAGTTACATAGAGAGCAAATATACAGTAAAGAAATAAATTACAAGATCTTTTCTGATAGTGCTAAATGTAATGAATAAAGCAAACAAGGGTGATGTAATGAAGACAGCAAGGGTGGGTTTGAAAAGGGATTACCTCTATGAGGAATTGAATGACCTGAAGGAACCAGACTGGTATATTCAAGGAATGAAAAAAAGGACAGAGTGGCTGTGTAGTGAGAGAACTGAGAGCAATGAAGTGCGAGATAAGAAGGGCAGCAGGGCAAAAATAACGCAGAATCTGATCAGCCCTGATGAAGGATTGGCATTTTCACTGTAGAGAAGCCTTTAGGAACATTTTAAGGAGGCTGTTATAAAATCTGGTTAGAGATTTTAAATGGGCTGACATAGGTGGGAGTGGTGAAGTAAAATCTCTGAAAATCACCTCCCTCCAAAAAGCAATGAGAACAGCTCAGATTTGTCCAAAACAATTTTTTCCAAACCTTGGAAATTAACTAACTGCTTGCAATGATCAGGAGAGCATTTTTCTAAAGCCCAAATTTTGGTTACAATAGCAAATTTTGAGTTATTTTAATTTGTCATATACCCACCCCTCCCTACAAACCTCTGCAGTAGTCTTGTAAACGAACAACCCTAGAATCACGGTGAAAATCAGAAGCCTGTAGCCACTGGAAGAAGCAGATGGTGTTGGAGCTCATTATTTGACATACCTGCAAGTTCCTTGGAAAACCTCACTCAGAACTTGCCTTCATTTAATCTGACTCATGGCCCACCAAATATAAACAGCTTCCTACCTATCCCCTCAACCCAGGGCAATTGTTGAAAAAAACATTAGTGGTTATTGCTTAATATTGTAGCTGCTTGAGGTGGTAATAACACGTGAGGCAAACAACGGGTTGACATAGACACTTAAGAGAAATCTAGAGAAGGAGATTTCCATAGGGGGTTATAAACATCTCCAAAAAATTCTTTGGAGTTTAGAAGATTGTGTGCAGGGTCATAAAAGAACTGAGCTCTGGTTTCTGAATAACTTGGAAGCTCTGTGTGATCAAGAATTGAAGGCTAAGGCAGAGTTGTCAACTTCCTGGTTGAATATTGAAGGCATACCCCACATGCACACAGAGACTCTTAGCAAACAATGAGAGACTTACTGGTGTCAGATGTTTAAGAAAATATGCATCCATGACTTCCAGTCAAGATGGAGGCGTAGGGAGACACATTTCATCTCTCTCCACAACCAGAAGAAGGAATACATCTACTTCAAAACTAAAAACAACCAGAACTACCAGAAAAACAAACTGCATGGTAGTCCAAAAAACAAAGATGTAAAAAATTAATACTCATCCAGACAGGTAGGAGGGGAGGAGCCAAGGTGGATAGGATGTGGTATAGCAATGATAGCCATGGTGGTGGCAGCAAGGCAGTGGCTGTGGCTGGCTGGTGGACAGTGCAGTTATACCTTATAAAAGTTGGGAGGGACACCTGGGGAGTGATCCCAGCTTCAGACCAGACCACACAGCTCACAGTTCCAGCACCAGGGAAAATAAAGCCTCATTGCTTCTGACTGTGAAAATCACTGGGGGTTGGGGCAGCAGAAGAAACTGCTGGTCTCTCAGCAGAGTCATTTTATTTAGAAGGCCCCCACAAGTCATACAACATCCACAAACCAACCCACTCTGGGAACCATGACCAGGGCAACAGCTAGAGGGGTGCCAGTCCCATATGGGAAGTGGAAAAAGTTCCTGGAAAAGAGGCAAGTGCTGAGCCAGTGGCATTGTTCCCTCTCAGACCCCTCCCCCACATACAGCACCACAACATGGTGAAATGGGTCTCCTTTAACTGACAAATACCTAAGGCTCCACCTAACAACATAACATGTGTGACAGCTCTACCTAAGACACAGAGGCAAACACAGGAGGCTGTCAGGTTGAAGAGACAGAGAAGTATAGCCCAAAAGAAGGAGCATATCAAGGTTCCAGTGGTAAAACTAAATGACAAGGAGATAGTCAACCTAACAGATGCAGAACTCAAGACACTGGTGATAATGATGCGCACAGACTTGACAGACATGCTTGAGTATGGCAAAGCTAAGTGAAACAAAGGAAAATCCACATGAAACCAATGGTGAAGGGAAAGAAGGTGGGGTTCAAATCAATGATTGGAATATAAGAAAGAAATAAAGAGTCAACCAATACATAATGAAGAAATAAGAATTAGGAAAAATGAGAAGAGGCTTAGGAACCTCTGGGACAACTTTAAACATACCAACATCTGAATTATAGGAGTGCCAGAAGAAGAAGAGGAAGAGCAAGAAATTGAAAGTTTATGTAAAAAAATAATGAAGGAAAACTCCCCAAATTTGGTGAAGAAAATAGACATACAAGTCCAGGATGCACAGAGAGTCCCAAATAAGCTAGACCCAAGAGGACCACACCAAGACACATCATAATTAAAATGCCAAAGGTTCAAGATAAAGAGAGAATCTTAAAAGCAGCAAGAGAAAAGCAGAGAGCTGCCTACAAAGGGATGCATATAAGACTTTCAGCTGATTTCTCAGTAGAAACTAGGCAGGCAAGAAGGGACTGGCAAGGAGTATTCAAGGTGATGAGAAGCAAGGACTTACAACCAAGATTACTCTATCCAGCAAAGCTATCATTTATAATGGAAGGGAAGATAAAGTGCTTCCCAAACAAGATGAAGCTAAATGAGTTCATCATCACAAGCCATTATTATATGAAATGTTAAAGGGACTTATTTAAGAGAAAAAAGAAGATCAAAACTATGAACATTAAAATGACAACCAACCCACAACTATCAACGATGGAATCTAAAACACATAAACAAAAAACAGACTAAGCAAACAACAAAAATATAAACAGAATCATAGGTATGGGAATCATTTGGAGGATTATCAGCTGGGAGGGTGAAGGGGGAGAAATGAGGAAATGGTGCAGGGATTAAGAAGCATACTTGGTTGGTACAAAATAGACAGGGGGATGTTAAGAATGGTACAGGAAAGGGTGACACCAAAGAACTTACATGCATCACCCATGGACATGATCTAAGTGGGGTGGGACTGCTGAAGGGAAGGGGGATGCTGGGCAGAAGAGAACAAAGGGTAAAGAAATTGGGACAACTGTAACAGCATAATCAATAAAATATACTTAAAAAAAAAGATATGTGTCCAATCATTAGTTGTCCTCTAAGCTAACCAAAACGAGACTTCAGTGACCATACATAACAAGGAATATAGACCTTACAGAATAAGTTCAGGAAAGTCGCTAAATAATAACAAAAACAACAAACTCTTAGGAGGAAGGAGATTCAATAAAAAGATAGAAATTACAAAAAATATTGAAATTTCAAGTAGAAATTGCGAAGCTAAGGATTATATTAACTAAAAAATTTAAATATCTAAAGGATTCAACAGGAGATTTGAGAAGGCAGAAGAAAGAATTATTGAATTTGTATTTAGGTCAATTAAGACTATCTAGTCTAAGAACACAAGAGAAACAATGAAGAAAAACAGAGCTCCAGAGCCATTTAGGGCACTATCAAATACATCAACATATGCATAATGGAATTCCTAGAAGACAAGCAGAGAGAGAAAGGGGCAGAAAGAATAATTGAAAAATTTGACTCAAATTTTGATTAAAAAGATTAATATACACAACCAACAAACAGTAAGTAGGATAAACACCCAGATGCCTCATAATCAAACTGTTGATCAAAGCCAAAAGAGAGAGTTTTGAAAGTATCGAGGAAGAACGGACTCATTATCTATAAGTGATCCTCAATAAGATTAAAAACTAATTATTCGTCAGAAATCATGGAGGTCAGAGGGCAGTGGGATGCCATTTCAATGTACTGAAGAGGAAAAGAAAAGATTGTCAACATAGAATTCTATATCTAAGAAAACTATTTAGTGATAGAAATCAGACCTAATGGTAGAATTAGTTTACTTGTTGCCTTTGGGCAGGGGAAAGAGAAGACCAATTGTAAAGAGAAGGCACAAGGCAAGTTTATGATTTAATGGAAAAATTCTATACCTTGATTAGGGTGATGTTAACAAGGATTTATATATTTCTCATAGTCATCAAGTGGTTATGTGTACACATTTTACTGTATGTAAATTATACCTCAATAAACTTTACTTAAAAAAACACAAAAGAACAGTCACTCTGCTACAGTTCACCTAGTAGGAAAAGAAGATATTTATACTATTTTGATGTGTTTGTAATCATTACACTGCAAACCTTGTTAAGAGAATGAGCATGAAGAAATAAACATGTCCTGATGTAGCCAAAATCTTGGATATTTACCTGGGGAACTGACTTCAAAACTACTTTGAGTGTTTGCTTAAAACTATTCAGATGAACACTCAAAATGGAGAAAATTGGTTAGGTTTTGATTAATTTTGATTGTTATTAAATCAACAAGTATTTATATTAGACACCATGTCAAAGAGCACAGAGGTGGTTGTAAAGGTGAATTCTAGTCCCGGCTCTACCATAACAGCTGCAGAGCCTTTGGCAAGCTATGTGTTGCTTCTAAGCCTTAGTTCATCTGCCCTGTAAATTTGTGAGGGTGCAGGAATATCCATGTAAAGCTTTCAGAGCAGTGACTGTTTCCAAAGAGCATTCAGTATAAACACAAAATGCTGTTATTGCATCATAGGACATTTGGATGGGTTCTGTCTGGAAGGACAGACTATCCTATAGGTTGCCTTTCCTGGGTGTAAAAATACAGAGACTAATACATATGAGTTACCAATGATACTAAAAATATGTATTCAACTTCACACACACACACACACACACACATCATCAATGTTTTTAGGAATGTAAGTGGTTGTTTTTATAAAAGGACTACAGCCATAAAACCAAACTTAAAAAGTGGAGGTAACACCTAGTGGATAGCCAGTGTTTCTCATCAGAGGAAAAGGGGCCCAAAGAGTTCATGATGGGAGGGAAGAGGGAGATTGAAACAAGAAGTGAGAGGCCCTGAAGGATGAGGTTTAGATCACAACAGTACAAAAAGAGAGAGAAAGCAAAAGAAATTCAGAAGGAGAAGAAGGAGGTTGGTGAGGGGACTGAAAAAACTTCATGTGAAAATTATTCACTTAAATCAATGTGTTTAATCTGGAGATAAGTAGAATGGTGTTTTCATACAAAAGAAAAATTGGGACTATTCTGTATGCCCTCTAAAAGACAGAGCTGTTCCCAGGGGATAGAGATAAATTTCAGCTCAATAAAAGAAAGAACCATCTAATAGTCAGAGCTGCCCATATTGGGAAAGAGCTTCAGGAGCTAAAGAACCCCAGAGGCCTCCAGATTCTCAGAGGCTTAAGGCCTTGTTAAGAGAGGGGCCTTGGGAATTGCTGGTTTGCTTGTTTCCACTTCTTGTGCTGATACTAGTTATTCTCCTGAATGTAGTATGCTCTCCATGGGCCATTTTAATTTAATTATCCACAAGCAGGCTATTCCTGATATTTAAAGAAGTGTTTACAAAATCAGCTGTTGTATCCCTCTAGCAGTGTTCTGTTGACTGGCTTTCTCTGGAGATTCACACTGGATATAGCCATCAGGTTAGCAGTAGCTAGCAGGCAGAACACCTGTGAAGAACCCCAGCTTATCCCCAGGAAACACCAGTGAGAAAGCTCTTTTCATTTTTGTTTCTTTCCACTTCTATTTCTCAGCAAGCAGAACGAGATAGGGAAGGAAGGAGGGATACTCTCACCAGGCCCTGCGAGGTGATGGCCCCTGGGGTGTAGGAGCAGAGTGACCATGAGCCCCACAGAGGGAAAAGACTAGGAAGCCAGAATGAAGTTCCAGACCTTCTAGACACAGTATGTGCAAAAAGTATTTTATAATCTATTACATTAATTTGGATTAAACATATCATTGTCCTAATGAATCAAAGCAGATGACTAAAAATTGATGTACCTGTTTTTCAGATGAGTTACAATTAAAAACTATAACAAAAGTGTATCTTTGAGCCGGATATGATATTGACTTAAAACTTAAAACAGAGCTACTTTAAAAATATTCTGAGAAAGTTGCCTTTGGTGTTGAAAGTTCCTATATTTGGTTTCAGTCCAAAAGTGATTTTTTTTTTTCTCCCTGCATGACTTAATAATAAAGTACTCAGTCATCTCGGGCAGCCTGCCTATGAAAAGGCAACATGTGCCTCCAGGGTGCTCCCGCCCCCAAACACTCTACACTTCTCACTGTCACTGCCCCCCTCCTGGTATTACTCCCTAGAGGTGCACTCCCCACAAGATTTCTGACTGCAGGGCACCACAAGGAAGGCCCTTAGGCTGACTGTGACCTTGTGTGCTGTGAAAATCGAGCCTCATTCACTACGCTAAATAAATAGAAGGAAGGTTTATTTATGGAGGGAGCAGAGGGAGGAGAGGAAGAGAGTGAGCTGAAAGAGCAGAAGCAGAGAGGTTCATTCCTGAGCTCTCTCTTTAGCAAGAAACCAATATGGCCCCCTGGAGACTCTTTTTGGGACGCTATGGGAAGCAATGCAGGAGGATACAGCAACTTGATTGGGTGGTTTTCTCACACTGAACTTCCAGAAAAGGTTGCTAGGGCTTCCTCAGAGCAGAGGGTTTCCCTGATGAGAACTGAGAGCAAAGTCAAGGTGAACAAACTTTGGTCCAATTTCTCTGATTTCAGAGTTAAGACCAAATAGTCCTTTGTGGTCCTATTTGTCTCCAAATCCCATGTCCATGTAGCATGACCCTAAATTCTCTCTTTTCCCTCCTCTTAATTGGGGATGAAGATGAAACCTCAGGCTGCCTCTGGGAAACAGGAGACAAAACTTAAGTCATTCAGGTTTTGGCTCAAATGCTCCTTCCTCAGAAAGGCCTTCTCTGAACATGCAACCTAAACCATGCATGACACCCATCTTAGCTCATCCTAATATTATTTTCACAGCACGTACACACTCTGAAGTTATCTTGTATGTGTTTACTTACCTGTTGCCCCTGCCACTAGACTGGGGTTTCCCAGAGGCAAGGGCTGTTTTTGTTAAACATGGCACTAGAGGAGGCGCTGAAGAGGGCATTGAATGAATGAACAAATGAAGGGTCAAATGAGTGAATGGATGTGCTAAAGAAGTGGGTCAGGAAATTATGATGTGAGGGATGTATAGAATAGGATAATAAGGAAAAGGAAAGAAAAGGAAGAGGGAGATCAGCTTGTTTGCAACCCACCACCACCTGTTGTCTGCCTGCTCTCCCTGCCACTCCCAGGCTGCCCAGTCCTGCCTCAGGTTTCAATCCCAAAACCTACTTTGCAAGATATCTGGTGGCAGTGTGTTCAAGGGAACAGGCAGCAAACACTCTTGAAATAATGATGATCTTGGATTTAGAATGGCTGATGATGACCAAAGTCGTATTTGTGATTCAACTATAATTTAGCACAGAAATTCCCACCCAAAGGGAACACATGAGCATCCCTATGAGGAATAACAAAGTGAACAGGTATGTATAGTTTAACATGGTCTAGATTCTAACTGTTTTGTTTGCTTTTGTTTTTTCAACATTTATTATCAGGAGGCATAGGCTGAAAAAGGCTGGGGAGTGATCTAAATAATGTGATCAGACAAGATTTAGAGGAAATCTTGGTAAGAGGAGAAAGTGAAGGATGGATTTGAAATTTGGAACTTTAAAGTCCAGGAGGACATTAACCAATATGGAAAATTCAGGGCAAGCTAATCTGGGTGAATGAAGCTAAGCATAATTTTGAATTTGCTGAAGTGCAGATGGCAGCAAGACATCCCACAGAGACGGCAGCAGTCTGTGAGTCAGCCAGTAGAAAGGTAAGCATTAGACACCAATAAAAACCTTGTACAAAATCTGGATTATACCCTGTGGTATAATGGACAATGTATATCTGATCTTTGTCCCCAGTTCCTGGCACAGAGCTTCAAAAACCATTGGAATTTCCAGAGTGACAGGTGTCTTTGTTATGTTAATAAGACGACTCATTGTGGGCCCCTAAATAGCTTCAGGATGGGGTGGGGGTGCTGGTCACCAAAAAGACCAACCATCTGATTAGAGGGTTGGAATTTTGGTCCAGCTCAACCTCCAGGGATTAGTTCAGTCACGGGGCCGATGATTTAATTAATCATATATATGTGCCCAGAGAAGGAAAACTCTGACTACAAAAAACCTCCGCTGCCTTGCGGCATACCTCTTCAGGGGAAAAGCTAAGGGAGTAAACCCCGACAGAAAATCCGGAGCCGGAGTCCCTAAGGCGGTTTGACGTTGTAGTCAACACCGGCAACTCCTGCGGCGCACCTGAAGCCAAGCTGTATTGACACCGTCTTTCCCTTGGACCCTTCAGCTGCGAAGAGAGGGGGGGTCTGCTGCATGGGCAACAGCAGACCCTCCATATTACCCTGCCCAGGCTCTGTAGCTTCAGCGTCATCGCAAGATGTCGATTCAACACGGAAGGAGACAGATACTACCATGTCACTCCCGAGTCGGACTGCACAGCCATTCTCGGCGGTGCAGATAGACTCTTAAGAAGCTACACCATCGTCTCTCGAGACGGACGGCTGCCAATGAATATATGTGCCAAAGAAACCTCAGTAAAAACTGGACACTGAGGCCCAGGGGAGCTTCCTCACTGGTGAACATATTGATATGCCAGGAGGGGCACACCCAGATTTCACAAAGGGAGGCATGGTAGCTCTGTGTCCACAATCGTCTCAGACCTTGCCCTGGACGTCTCTTCTATTTGGGTGGTTATGATTTGTATCCATTAGAACAAAACTGTAATCATAAGTTTAGCACTTTCCTGAGTTTTATGAGTTATTCTTGCAAGTTATTGAACCTGAGAGTGTCGTGGGAACCCTTAAATTTATAACCAGTCAGTCAGAAATGTGTGTGTCCCTGAGCTTATTGGCTTCGTGTCTGAAGCGTAAGCAGTCCCGTGAGACTGAGCCCTTAAACCTGTGAAGTGTGATGCTAACTCCAGGTAGTTGGTGTCAAGAGTTGTCTTGCAGGACACCACCTTGGGGTGGAAATGGGGCATTGACACACTGCCTCTAATATGAACACATATATTACACAAAGTTTCTACAGTATACAGAGATTTTTAGAGGCATAGTTCCAAATGGAAACATTAAATTTTATATTTTATTTTATTCCTCACCATTTTGAGTCATTATTGGGCAACACTTAAGGAATTTGAAATATCATAATGGGTAATAATTATCTTTTACCCAAGAAATATAGACTAGGATGATCACCCTCCTATGTGGCACTTCTTTAAGGACAATCACTTGACAAAAACACTTAATCTTAAACTTTAACATGTAAGATTACAGACTGAGGGAAACGTTTGACAATTCATGTTTGCTGATTCTTGACTTCTTTATTTCTATAATTCTAAGATGTCACTGATTTTTATGATGAAGTGTTAATATTTTAGGGGCAGGTGGGGAAGGAAAGTAACACTCCCACATTAAATATAAATATACACTGTAAAATACCATCCATTGCAGAAATAATAACATGTAAAAAAAAATCAAGTGCATCTTAGATTTGAAAAGATATGGTACTATAGTAGTAATTAACATTGTTTTTGCTTCTTTTTAACTTTCAGATGATTTTCCCTTAATATGTTCAATATAATCACTTTTTGTTTATCAACTTTCTGTTCTAAAATATTACTGTCTTAAAACATGCCTATTTATAATAAAATGTTTAGATTGGGAGTAAAGTGGTTGAGATAAGACAAGGACCTATATTATTCCATAGTAAGCATTCTGAAAATAAAAAATATATTTAATTTCCCACATTAACTGAATATTGGAAAATAATTCTTCACTAATTAGACATTGACAGAAACCAGTTTTGTCTCTTTTATAAACTGCAGGTTTTCCACAAAGCGAACAGGTATTGTTCCCCCCACCAGGTGCTGTTTTGCCCTGTGGAGATGACTCAGAAGGCATCCCTTAGGCTGCTGGGCCACCGTACCACTCCCCACCTGTCTTCCAGATGGCCAGCACATGGGAGGCAGAGCCACAGAATTCATAACTCTGTGTTTAGGGCCCTGTGCATTAAAACCCCCTCATAACAAGCAAGTCAGTTTTATGCCTTTCTGACCTTAAGATTTCTTGATTTATCTATATTAAATTAGTGAACTGCTCAGTGCAAGGAACTGGCTACTACTGAGATTAGATGGCCTATCACAAAAGACCAATGACAAAAATGCTATGACCAAAAGTGTGGTCTTTACCAAAGCCTAAGCAATCCAGAGCTAAGCCTCACCTACATCTGCCAAAATCTTCCTGAAAATATGTTGTATGATAGGAAGTAAACCTGGCTTTTACTGAGGTAAGGCAGTCTGGTGAGATCCTTCTCTTCAAAGGCTTTAAATGGCCAACATATAAAAACAAACCTATCCATATATTAGGAAAAAAGAAGTACTGTAAAATCGGGAGGGATTTTTTCTTTTTTTTTTTTTTTTTAGATGACCTAGCACAGTGCTGTGTTAGATGTCTGATAAATACTTTAGGAGGTGATACTGATTAATTTGTAATAACTGTCAGAATGGGAGTAGGTATAAGGTGAGGGAGGAAAATATACTGTATTTACACATGCTGTGATTAACTTACTTAGCTTTGGCATGCAAGCATTCATGTTGGAATCTTAAATCAGTATGTAAATATCAGTTATGCATCAACATTCAAATAACTCAGCAAACTTTGAGATTTGACTTGAGTCACTGTTGAAGAACAAGTTCTGTGACTTTGAAAACTGATGAGGGGACTTCTGGCCAAGATGGAGGCATAGACAGACATGCTGCGTCTCCCTCCACAACTAAGAAGAAACACAACTACCTCAAAACTAGAGAGAACCAGAAATTACAGAAAATCAAACTGCATGGATGTCCAGCAAACAAAGATATAAAGACAAACACTCATCCAGACAGGTAGGAGGGGCAGAGAGGACTCGGTGTGGTGGCGGCAGCAGCAGCGGCAGTGGTAGGCTGGCAGAAAGTGCAGTCACACATTTTAAAAAGTCAGAATGGACACCTGGGGAGCGTTCCCAGCTCCTCACCAGACCTCGCAGCCCACAGTCCCAGCACTGGGGAAAATCAAGCCTCATTGCTCTGACTGTGCAGACCAGTGGGGGTTGGGGTGGAGGCAGAAACTGCTGGTCTCAGCAGACTCTGCTTGTTTAAAGGGCCCCCACGGTCCTAGAACATCCACAGATCCACCCACTGTGGGAACAACGGCCAGGGCAGCAGCTAGAGAAGCTCCAAATGTGGTACAGAAGTGGGAGAGGTGCTTGGAAATTGGGCAAGTGCTGGGAAGGAGGCATTGTTCCCTCTCGGACCCCTCCCCCCCACACAGCGCCACAACATGGTGAAACAGGTCGCCCTGTATTGATGAATCCCTAAGGCTCTGCCCCTTACAACATAACAGGAGCAATAGCTCTACATAGGATGTGGAGGCAAACAAACACAGGAGCCTGTCATAATGAGGAGACAGAGAAGTATGGCCCAAAAGGGGAAACAGATCAAGGTTCCAGTGGGAAAACTAAGCAGAGATAGCCAACCTAACAGATGAGGAGATAGACAACCTAACAGATACAGAATTCAAAACACTAGTGATAAAGATGCTCACAGGCTTGACAGATATGCTTGAGTACGGCAAATGCATAAGAGAAGAAGTGAAGTCTATGCTAAGTGAAACAAAGGAAAATCCACACAAAACCAATGGTGAAGGGAAGGAAACCAGAGTTCAAATCACCGATTTGGAACATAAGGAAGAAAAAAACAGTCAACCAGTGCAGAATGAGGAAGCTAGAATTGAAAAAAATGAGGAACTTCCCAAATTTTGTGAAGGAAATGGACATACAGGACTGGGAAGCACGGAAGGTCCCAGGCGAGCTGGACCCAGAGGGGACCACACCAAAACGCATCATGACTGAGATGCCAAAGGTGAAAGATAAAGACAGAGTCCTGGGGGAAGCAAGAGAGAGGCAGAGAGTTGCCTAGAGGGGGGTGCCTATAGGACTATCAGCTGACTTCTCAGAGGACACTTTGCAGACAGGAAGGGACTGGCAAGCAGCATTCAATGTGATAAAAGGCAACCTGCAACTAGGATTACTCTATCCAGCAAAGCTATCATTTGGAATGGAAGGGCAAATGAAGTGCTTCCCAGACAAGGTAAAGCTAAAGGAGTTCATCATTACCAAGCCATTATTATATGAAATGTGAAAGGGACTTACTTAAGAAAAAGAAGAGCAAAACTATGAACACTAAAATGAAAACAAACTCACAACTATCAACTGAATCTAAAAAATGAAAACAAAATCCAACAAAGCAAACTAGAATAGGAACAGAATCATAGGTATGGGTATCATTTGAGGGTTATCAGCTGGGAGTGGGGAGGGGAGAAATGGGAAAATGATGCAGGGACTAGGAAGCATAATTGGTTGTTACAAAATAGACAGGGGGAAGTTAAGAATAATATAGGAAAGGGTGAAGCCAAAGAACTTATAGGCACGACCCATGGACATGAACTAAGGGGTGTGGGATTGCTGGAGGGAAGCATGGTACTGGGCAGAAGGGAGCAAAGGGGGAAAAAATTGGAACTACTGTAACAACATAATCAATAAAATATACTTAAAAAAAAGAAAAAAAGAAAAAGAAAACTGATGAAACAGAACTCAGATTCACTATCTCCACTACCTTCAAACTAATAATGTTTATTAACACTAACATGCTGTACAGGACTTATATAAGACTTTGTAGTTTAAGCAATTTATAGTATATAATGATTGAATTTATTACTAAAACAACCATACCTTTATCACTGTTTTAGTTGTTACTCTAAAAAGTTCTATGAGACAACGAAGGACATTTTCATCACAAATTTCCAATGGAAACTGTCAAGGATGATGCTGCCTTGTGCATCTAACAACTCGAGTTGAAGAAGCCCACAGAGCAGTGTGCATCATCCATGCATCTAAAGGAAAATTTGGTGAGTAAATGCTCTTGACGTGGCTCATAACAAGCAGGTCAGTTCACTGAGGTTTCTTCAACTGCCTCTCTAGGTTACGAAAGCCATCCTTTGAATATGAAGGATATTTCAGCCATTGAGAAGATGATTCATAAGACTATCAAACCCTTACCTCATCACATAATCATGCGTTTTTTACACAAGAGCAACTGAAAATGAACATATTCTCTATTCAAGATGAGTTGCTTGAATTATTATTATTTTTAAAATCACATCTAGCCCTGGCCAAATAGCTCAGTTTAAGCATCATCTCCATACACCAAAGTTGTGGGTTTGATCCCAAGTTAGGACACAGACAAGAATCAACCAATGAATGCATAAATAAATGGAACAACAAATCTCTCTCTCTCCATCTCTCTCTAAAGTCAATAAATAAAATTTAAGAAATCAATAAAAATAACAACTATGAAGATTTTTCAAATAATTAAAACGTGAATTACCATATGACCCAGCAATCCCATTTCTGGGTATTTATCCAAAGAAATAAAAAACAGTAATACAAAAAGATATATGTCACCCATATTCATGGCTATTATTTACAATAGCCAAAATATGGAAGCAACTTAAGTGTCCACCAACAGACAAATGGATAAGGAAGATGTGTTGTATATAAAAAAAGAATGAAATCTTATCATTTGTGATAATATAGATGGAACAAGAGGGTATTGTGCTAAGTGAAATAAGTGAGGTAGAAAAAGACAAATACCATATAATTTCACTTGTAAATGAAATCTAAGAAACAAAATAAATGAACAAGTGAAATAAAACAGAAACAAACCCATAGATATAGAGAACAAACTAGTAGTGACCAATGGGAGGGGGTAAGGTGGGGGTTTGGGTGAAAAAGGTGAAGGAATTTAGTACAAACTACCAGTTATAAAAATAGTCACAGGGAATATTGTCAATGATATTGTAATAACTATGTATGGTGCCAGAATGGTTCAAGACTTACTGGGATGATCACTTTGTAAATGATATAAATGTCTAATCACTGTGACATACATCTAAACTAATATAATATTGTATTCAACTATAATTTAAAACATTTTTTAAAAATCAAAGCTATGGAAATTCTTGCCTGTGGCATAAACCATTAAGTATTCTTTACACAAGCCAGGAGTAAACTCAGTCCTTTTGGCTAACTTGAGAACATTTGCTTGTGTTGACAGCAGGGACTGGGCAACCAGGAAACCATGTACTAATTGGCTGCTTCATTCTGTTTGCCTTTTCAGCGTCTGCCAGGTGTAGCCCTGACTTCCAGAATGTGTCTGGCTCTCTGTTGCATCCTGCCTGTTATCTGTGTCTGGCAAACAACCACTCTAAGCTTCCAGAACTTCAGATCTTTCAGGGTAGTGATGATAAGTTATTCTCAGCCCACTCTGCCAAAAGTTTTTTGGCCGCCAGACTGAGGAAGACCATTGTTGTCGCTAGCTGTTATCTCCCCCTCCGACCCCACTTGGCAGATGTGCAAGTCCATCTCTCTGGTGTGAAAACAGGGCACTTGACTCTAGATGAATCAACGTGTTAATAAACAAGAGTCATGGAGGAAATAGCAACCAGTCTTGAAAACAAAAAAAAAAAAAAAGAAAGAAACAATTTGAGGTTTATTGGATGCCGACATATTTGTCCTCCATAGCACACCCCTGCTTTATCTCACTTTGCAGCCTTCCTATCAAAGAAGTAGGGAAGTTAATAGTTTATCAAATGGTAATCAGCTGTAATGTTTATGTATTACTTACATAGCATGGAAAGTATTTTGGGTGCTGGGGGTACTGTTTTCTTTAACTGTAGATCTATATCTTTGCCATTCATCTCCTCTTTTGTCAGACTCCATATTCTAGGAAGTCTACCAAGACATTTATTGTCTCCTGAATTTATCCTCCGTGCCATCAGGGAAACCCTCCTGACTGTGGCCTCAGAAGTCCCCACAGTGAGATAAGAATGGTGTGCTTTTCACTACGTAGACAGAGGAGCAGTATGGAAACCTCATTCTGGGGAAGGTTGTCTCTGAAGCAGAAGCAGCAGGAGAATAAGAGTACATTGTATTCACACATGGTGTGTCCCCTGTAAACACAGCATAATGCTGCAAACTAAACACTGGCCACAAGGACCAACTGACTCTCAGCATGCATGGGTCAAACGTGGGCCAAACACCAGGCTTGGGTGATTTTGTAGGAACCCAGAGGGCCCACCCAAGAGCTCGGCCTTCAATATGTGGCATGTCACAATGGATATTCTTGAGGAAATGTAGGGAGAGAAAGCCTGCTCTAGTCCTAGGACCACCTTTCTCTCAGAGATCCAGAATGGACAAAGTGGTCCTGTGTATACAAGACACTCTAAGGTCACACAGAACTGGGATCACAGGAGAGATGGGACTTCTTAAGGTGACTCAGGGACATCTTATAATAATCTTGTGGTTACAGAGTCATAAGAGAGTGACCATATCTCTGAGTTCCCTCCAGAAAATCCTGGGTTTACCCTGGTACATGTATTCATAACACTTTTTTTCATGCCTAAAGTGTCTTTTTTTGGGTGATAAACAGTCCCCTTGTCAGCTCACGCCCTAATGGGGTTAAGATAGGGTCTTCTGATGCCACAGCTGCACTATTAGGGCCACTTACCACCTGGGTTTTTATTTAATGTGGTTTCAACAAACATTTGTTCAGCACATATGGGGTGTCAGCCATCGTGCTAGGCAACAGGGCAACAACATGCACATGAGAGACTGACGCAGGCCCTGTGTTCAAGGTGGAGCGGAGGCATGCATGCCGCAGGGCCTCGGTGCTTCTTTGAAATGCCAGTGTAGTGAAGAGTGGCTTGCTCACTTGGAGAATCATGCAGCGTCTGTGCTGGCCTGCAAGTGGGCAGTGGTGGTGTCAGCACTGTGAGCAGACAGAAAAGCATAAAAGCATGAAACAAATGTGTATTTTTGCTGTGCTCTGGGAAGCATGAGCATCTGGGCAGCAGAGCACGAACAGGAGCACAGAAGCACTTTCATTTCTCCCTAAACAGGCACAATTTTTAATTTCAATATTTACTTTTTATTAGTGCTTGGCTACTACCAAATATATAAAATAAGTTCATGCTAAAGAATACCTAAGATCCAGGCATGGAGTTTAAGATTAACGAGTAAATTTCTCCTCGATTCTATTTTCACTCATGCCTACTGGCAGCAGACCATTCTCCTGCAGCTTTATCATCAGTTTCAGCACTAATGCAAAACTGAATAAGAATTGGTTTTTCTCGTTATCTTTTTAGTGGCTGAGTGAACATGCCTGCACTTTTAAACTTTGCTCATGTTTGTGCACTTTGAATTGAGAACATCCCCAGCTGTCTTCTTCATCTATTGAAGGGCAATCATACTTTAAGACCTAATTTGCATGCTGACTCCTTAAGAGAAACCAATCCTGGTCCTAATCTTGTTCTGTATATTGATCCTTGATGGCACTTAGAACATTACTATGTCACAGTAATTTGTCTTTAAGTTGTTATCAATAGCTAGATTCCAAATTCCTAGAAGCTAGACACTGTCTCTGATTCACCTTTCCAATTCTAGCATTTAGCCTAGAGTTCAGTAAATGATAAATCCTTGTTTAAATACACATAATCATGGGATTTTTGTCTCTTAAAAAAAAGTGTACAACCCAATGAATCATCCAGAGAGAATACTCCTATATAACTATCAGGGGTTAAGAATTAGAAAATAATTAAACCCTAAACCCCCTCCCAGTCACTATAAGGATAAGCACTATTTTGACTTCTAGCACCATCAGATATTAGTTCTACTATTTTGAACATTATATAAATGGAATCATGTAATATACACAAGGATTTGTCAAGAAAGTGTCCAGCCAGCTACTATAGACATTTAATTGAAGAATATACAAGAAACATTGTACATAGGACAATGGTGCCTCAATCCCCTTCAAAGTAGGCATTTTGGGTTATCACACAGTTTTCCCAATCACCATCAGCTGATCTGTGGTATTTTCCTGAGTCTCATCAATGGTCTGAAATCTCTTCCCTTTCAAGGTGACTTTAGTTTTGGGAGAAGCTGGAAGTCACAGGGCGCCAAATCTGGGCTGAGTCATTTAGGTGATTTGATGTTTTGCAAAAAAATTCTACACAAGACATGATGCATGTGCAGATGCATTGTCATGATGAAGTTGCCAATCACCAGTTGCCCATAGCCGTGGCCTTCTGAATCATCCAAATAGTTTTCTTGGAAGAATGTTCAAGTTTAACACAAAATTTGATGCAGACTTATTGCTCTACTTGCTCAGTCATTTTGAATGTGAGGGCCACACAGTTCATATTTTGTCTAGCGTGTTTCACTTAACATTATGTTTGTGAGAGTCATCCATATTATTGTACATAGCTTAATTTGGGGGGCAGGGAACTGCAATTATATGGACATACCACAATTTATTTACCATTCTGCTGCTGATGGATATGTGGGTTCTTTCTAACTTGAGGCTCTTACAAATCATGCTCCTATAAATAGTCTTGTATATGTCTTATGGTACACAAGGGCACACATTTCTGTTGAGAGTGGACTTGATCAGTCTTTGAATAGACTTATGTTTAGCCTTTGCATAGTGCCCAACTTTTTCCAAAACATGCCAGTTTATCTTCCCACCTGCACTATATAAACTTCCATTGTTTCAAGTCTGACCAATACTTGGTATTGTCAATCTTTAAAATTATAGCCATTCTGGTATGTGTATAATAGTATTGCATTGTGATTTAATCTGCATTACCCCATGACTAATGTGATTAAACACACTTTCATATGATTATTGAACTGACTGTTAAAATTGTAACTTTTTCTTATTCATTTGTTTGGCTATAAATCTTTTGTTACAGATGTTATAAATACATTCTCCCATTCTGTGGTTTCCTTTCCACTTTCTTAATTCTATTGTTTGCCAACAAACAGTTCCAAATTTTAAAGAAGATCAATATATTAGTCTTGTCATTTGTGGTTAAAGCTTTTAGTGTCCTTTGTAAGAAATTTTTCCCTTCCCAAACTCATGAAGAATGCTCCAAAATTATTTTCTAGAAGCTTAATGATTTCATATTTCATATTTGAATCTGCAGTTCACCTAGAATTTATTTATTTTTTGCACAGTATGGAGGTAGGGGTCAATTTTTATTTTTCCATATGGATATTCAGCTCACCCAGAACCAGTCATTGAAAAAACTGTTTCCCACCACTCTGTGATACTAACCTGTTTGTTAATCAATTATCTATATAAACATGGGTCTATTTCTGGAATCTTTATCCTGTTACAGTGATCTAACTGATTTTCAAATGTTAATACAATATTGGATTCCTGGGATAAACACCACTTGGTTACTCTACTTCTGCATGTAATTTGTTAACATTTTAGTTTTTGCCTCTATGGTCATGATGACTTTGTCTATAATTTTCCTTTCTAGTAACATCCTTGTCAGAATTTGGTGTCAAATTTATGCTGGTCTCTAAAACATACTGTGATGTGCTCCCTTTTATTTACCTCTGGAAGAGTTTTTGTAAGATTAATTATGTGGTAGGCAGCCTCTAAGATGGCCCCAAAGGTCCTGTCACCCTGGTACTTATGCCCTTGTGTAATTCTCTCCTCATTAGTGTGGGCCAAATTTAGGGACTCAATTCTAAGAAAAGAATATAGCAGAGGTAATGGGATGTCACTTCCAAGATGAGGTAACAAAAGACTGTGGCTTCAGTCTTGGGTGTTCACCCTCATCTGCTCACTCTGAGGAAAGTCAGCCTCTTTGTTGTGAACTGCCCTTTGGAGAGGCCAATACAGGAAGGAATAGAGTGTTACCTCTTGTCAAGAGCCAGTAAGGAACCAAGGCTCTCAGCCAATAGCCTGTGAGGAACTGAGGCCTGCCAGCCACCACAAGGGAGTTGGTGTGGGTCTCATGGTACACCTGGGCACACAATCAAATGTATCAAACCTTCAAGTGAGACTGCAGCCCCAGTCAAGTGCATAACTATGTTGAGCTCTTGAACCAGAGGCACTTGGGTAAGCCACACTTTATGTTTATTATACACATAAAACTGAGATAATATGTGTTATTTTAAACTACTAAGTTATGCAGCAACAGGTAACCAATACAACCACCATTATTTACTTCTTATTTATTTATTTAAGTATATTTTATTGATTATGTTGTTACAGTAGTTCCAATATTTTCCCCCTTTGCTCTCCTCTGCCCAGTACCCCCCTTCCCTCCAACAATCCCACCCCACTTAGTTTATGTCCATGGGTCATGCATATGTTATTTAGCTTCACCATTTCCTACATTATTCTTAACTTCCCTGTCTATTTTGTACAAACCGATTATGCTTCTTAATCCCTGCACCATTTCCCCAATTCTCCCCCTTCCCCCTCCCAGCTGGTAACCCTCCAAATGATCCTCATACCTATGATTCTCTTCCTATTCTGGTTTGCTTAGTTGGATTTTGTTTTTATTTTTTAGATTCAGTTGTTGATAGTTGTGAGTTTGTTATCATTTTAGTGTTCATAGTTTTGATCTCCTTTTTCTCAAGTAAATCCCTTTCACATTTCATTTAATAATGGCTTGGTGATGATGAACTCTTTTACCTTTACCTTTTCTGGGAAGCACTTCATCTGCCCTTCCATTCTAAATGATAGCTTTGCTAGATAAGGTCATCCTGGTTGTAGGTATTGCTTTTCATCACATTGGATACTGCTTGCCAGTCCCTTCTTGCCTGCAAAGTGTCTTTTGAGAAATCAGCTGATAGTCCTATAGGCACCGCCCTGTAGGCAACTCTCCGCTTCTCTCTTTCTGCTTTTAGAATTCTCTGTTTATCTTTCACGTTTGGCATTTTAATCATGATGTGGCTTGGTGTGGTCCCCTCTGGGTCCAGCTCACCCAAGACTCTCCATGCTTCCTGGGCTTGTATGTCTATTTCCTTCACCAAATTTGGGAAGTTTTCCTCCATTATTTTTTTCACATAAGTTTTCAATTTCTTGCTCCTCCTCTTCTCCTTCTGGCACCTCCATGATTCAGATGTTGGCACATTTAAAGTTGTCCCAGAGGTTCCCAAGCCTCTCCTTGTTTTTTTTTTCTATTGTTGTTTCCTCATTCTGTACTGGTTGACTGTTTTTTTCTTTCCTATGTTCCAATCATTGAAAAAAAACCCGGTTTTCTTCCCTTCACCATTGGTTTTGTGTGGATTTTCCTTTGTTTCACTTAGCATAGCCTTCACTTCTCTTTTTTTTTAATTGCTGAATATATTTTATTTTTTAAGTATATTTTACTGATTATATTGTTACAATAGTTCCAATTTTTTCCCCTTTACTCCCCTCAACCCAGCTCTCCCCGCCCCCAGCAATCCCCCCCGCCAAGTCCATGCCCATGATTTGTACATACAAGCTCTCCCGCTTCACCCTTTCATATATTCTTCGTCTTTTTTTAAAAATAAATGATTGATTAATTATTTTAACAATAAAAAATAATCCCTCCCTCTCAGATATTAAGACCCTTTATAATCTTATAAAGGACAATGGGTGAAGGTCTCAAGCTCCTCTAGCTGCTTCAAGCTGGACATGGTCGTCGTCCTACCTACCCTTGGGTCCAGAAATCCCTAATAAGAGTGGGGGTGTGGAGGGGAGGGTGGCCTTCCCACAAGGGGAAGGATCGTGCAGACTCCAAGTCAGTTGGCTGTCCCCGGACAACGGTGTGCTTGGTTTAACAGGCAGGCATCATTGTTGTATTCTGGGGGCAACAGATTTGGCAAAAGGTAGGGATTAATTTTTCAATGTCCCCAGTTAGGGGAAAAAAAAAATGGGCTTCTTTGGAGGAAGGTGTGCCAGGCACATCTCACCTGTCCAAAACACTTTTGCCCATTATACTTAGTTTGGGCTGAGGAAAATATTTTAGGTTTCCCCCCTCTTAGACCTCTGGGCCCTTTCGGTCCAAGCAATTAGGATAGAAAGAGAAACCAATTTTAAAGTGAAGTCCACAGACCACCCCATTCTTCACCAACCCAGCCACTTAGTTCAGCCAAACCGTTGAGTCTCAAGAGGCACCGCTGCAGACAGGATTAAGTGAGGCCTATACGTGCAGACAACCACTCAGGTAATGAGATCGTAGGCTTATGCCCTTTGAAAACAGAAAACACATGTAATTTATGTAGCATAACCCACAAACAAGTTTCTAACTCTGTCAGACTGTCTTATTGGAAAGACCTCCAGTTGCAAGGCATTTGACATTCTTCTTGCCTGTAACTTAAATATCTTTGATGATACCACAGACATAGTTTAACTTTCAAGTGAAAACATTTTAAATGAAAAGAGATTTTAAAGACGGTTAGCTGCACTACTTTATAGTCTACCACTGATCATTGTGATTTTCCTTGCATAATGATTTTTCTCCCTAAGATTACCCTCCTTGTCATTAAAGGGACTGCATTAAGTCCATTTTTAATTTATCCTGTTCATTTGCATTAACACAACAAGAGCAGCAAATGATCACTTATAATCTTTAGTTCTGCTTTGCTGGAACTTACCCAAGGAACATTTAGGGTGACCTTCAGTCTGCCCTTCAGAGCACAGAAGCTGAGCCACATATCTGCCATTCAGCCCTGTCTGTACACTTCTGTCTTTTCCAGGTCCTTCTGATTTTTCATTGTGCCTTAAGGCCCCTTCTAGCCATCTTTCAGGAAAACAACCTTCATTCCTTCCCTAGAAAGATTGCTGTGGACCGCACAACCAACCATGGTACCAGGCCTTTTATTTCGTGGGCTTTTATTACCTTCGAAAGTCATTCCCAGGTCCTCAGGGCTTTTTGCTAACAACCAGAGTCCAAGCATGTCTCCTTTAGGAATGACATTCCGGTCAATGTATTGGTCAAAAAAAAAAAAAAAAAAAAAAGCGTCTACTAACAACTGGTCTTATTAGTTTTATGCAAATAAACTTATGTCATCACTTACTTCTTTAGAATGCCAAATTCTGAGGGATCAGATAGGGAGAAAAATATACACTGTGAAGGAAAATCCTTGTCCTTCTAATATTCACTGAACTGGTATTTCCATTCTTCATATTTTCATTTTTCCCCCACTAAGAATTTTTTTGTTTGTTTTTCCATTACACTTGTCTCACGTTTTTTCCCCCTTCTTGCTTCGTTGCACCCTGTCCCCTCCTTCTCCAACATTTAGTCCCCACTCACTTGTCCATGTCCTTGGGTCATTTATACATGTTCTTTGACTAGACCCTTCCCCTTCTTACCCCCTTCTCTCCCTCCCACCTCCCCTCTTGTTACTGTTAGTCTACTCCTTGTTTAAATACCTCTGGTTCAATTTTGCTCATTTGTTTGTGTTGTTCATTAGTTTCCTGTAATAGGTGACAGCATAAGGTATTTTTCTTTCATTGCCTGGCTTATTTCACTAAGCATTATTCTCTCTAGTTCCATCCATGTTGTTGCAAATGGTAGAAGTTCCTTCTTTCTTTCTGCCAAATAGAACTCCATTGTGTAAATGTACCACAGTTTTTTGATCCACTCATCTATAGATGGGCACTTAGGTTGTTTCCAGCACTTGGCTATTATAAATAGTGCTGCTATGAACATAGGGGTGCATAGGTTGTTTTGAATTGGTGTTTCAGGATTTTTCGGATATAATCCTAGCAATGGAATTGCTGGTTCAAAAGGCAGAACCATTTTTAGTTTTTTGAGAAAATTCCAAACTGTTTTCCATAGTGGCTGCACTAGTCTGCATTCCCACCAGTAATGCACCAGGGTTCCCATTTCTCTGCATCCTCTCCAGCACAAGTTGTTTGTTGATTTGTTGATGATGGCCATTCTGACTGGTGTGAGGTGGTATCTCACTGTGGTTTTTATTTGCATCTCTCTGATGGCTAGTGATGTTGAGCATTCTTTCATATGTCTATGGACCCTCTGTATGTCCTCTTCGGAGAAGTGTTTGTTCAGGTCCTTTGCCCATTTTTTAATTGGGTTGTCTGTCTTCTTGGTGTTGAGTCGTATGAGTTCTTTATATATTTTGGAGATCAATCCCTTGTCTGAGATGTCATTGGCGGATATATTTTCCCATATGGTTGGTTCCCTTTTCTTCTTGCTGATGTTTTCTTTAGCTGAGCAGAAACTTTCTAGTTTGATGTACTCCCATTTGTTGATTCTTTCCTTTATTTCCCTTGCCTTAGGAGATATATCAGTGAAAATGTTGCTACATGGAATATCTGAAACTTGCCTGCCTATTTTTTCCTCTAGGACTTTTATGGTATCATGGCTTACATTTAAGTCTTTGATCCATTTTGAGTTTATTCTAGTGTATGGTGTAAGTTGATATTCTAGTTTCATATTTTTGCATGTCCCTGTCCAGTTCTCCCGACACCATTTGTTGAAGAGGCTCTTTTCACTGCATTTGATGTTCCTTCCCCCTTTGTCAAATATTAGTTGACCATATAGACCTGGTTTTATTTTTGGGCTCTCTATTCTGTTCCATTGATCTATATGTCTGTTCTTATGCCAGTACCAGACTGTTTTGATTACCGTGGCCTTGTAGTATAGTTTGATATCAGGTATTGTGATTCTTCCTACTGTACTCTTCTTCCTCAAAATTGCTGTGGCTATTCGGGCTCTTTTTTGGTTCCATATAAATTTTTGAAGTATTTGTTCTAGGTCTGTGAAATATGTTGCTGGTATTTTAATAGGGATTGCATTGAATCCACAAATTGCTTTGGGTCATATGGACATTTTAATGATGTTGAGTCTTCCCATCCATGAGCATGGTATATCCTTCCATTTATTTGTATCTTCTTTAATTTCTTTCTTCAGTGTTATGTAGTTTTCTGACTACAGGTCTTTTACCTTCTTGGTTAAGTTTATTCCTAGGTACTTTATTTTTTTGTTGCTATGGTAAATGGGATTTTTCTTTCAGTTTCTATCTCTGAGATTTTATTGTTGGTGTACAGAAATGCCTTCAATTTCTGAATATTGACTTTGTACCCTGCTATTTTGCCGAATTCACTTATTAGATTGAGTAGTTTTTTAGTGGAGTCTATAGGGTTTTCTATGTACACTATCATGTCATCTGCAAATAATGACAGTTTTACTTCCTCTTTTCCAATTTGGATGCCTTTTATTTCTCTTTCTTGTCTGATTGCGGTGGCTAGAACTTCCAAGGCTATGTTGAATAGGAGTGGAGAGAATGGACATCTTTGTCCTGTTCCTGACCTCAGGGGGAATGTTCTCAGTTTTCGCTGATTGAGTATGATGTTGGCTTCAGGTTTCTCGTATATAGTCTTTATCATGTAGAGGTATGTTCCCTCTATTCCCATTTTGCTGAGAGTTTTCATCATAAATGGGTGTTGTACTTTATCAAATGCTTTTTCTGCATCTATTGATATGATCATGTGGTTTTTGTCTTTCATTTTGTTTATGTGGTGTATTACGTTTATTGACTTGTGAATATTAAACCATTCTTGCATCCCTGGGATGAATCCCACTTGATTGTGGTGTATGATCTTTCTAATGTGTTGCTGGATCCGGTTTGGCAATATTTTATTCAGGATTTTAGCATCTATGTTCATTGGCGATATTGGCCTGTAGTTTTCTTTCTTTGTTGTGTCTTGACCTGGTTTTGGAATTAGGGTAATACTGACTTCATAGAATGAGTTTGGGAGTCTTCCCTCTTTTTGGATCTTTTGTAATAATCTGAGGAGGATAGGAGTTATTTCTTTCCTAAATAGTTTCTAGAATTCACCTGTGAAGACATCCGGTCCAGGGCTTTTGTATGCCGGGAGTTTTTTGATTACTGCTTCAATTTCACTAGTTGTTATTGGTCTCTTCAGGCATTCTGCTCTTCTTGATTCAGTTTTGGAAGATTATATGCTTCCAGGAATTTGTCCATGTCCTCTGGGTTGTCAATTTTTTTGCCATACAGTTGTTCGTAATAATTTCTTATAATCCTTTGTATTTGTGTTGCATCAGTTGTGATTTCTCCTCTTTCGTTTCTGATTTTATATATTTGGGTCTTCTCTCTTTTTTCTTGATGAGCCTGATTAAAGGCTTGTCAACTTTGTTTATATTTTCAAAGAACCAGCTCCTACTCTTGTTGATCTTTTGAATTGTTTGTTTGGTCTCTATGTCATTTAATTGTGTTCTGATCTTGATGATTTCCTTCCTTCTACTTGATCTGGGCTTTGCTTGTTGTTCTTCCTCTAGTTCTTGTAGCTGTAGGGTTAAATTTTTTATTAGAGATTCTTCTATCTTTTTTAGGTAGGCCTCTATTGCTATTAACTTTCCTCTCAGGACTGCTTTTGCTGTATCCCATAGGTTTTGGGTTGTTGTGTGTTCATTATCATTAGTTTCCAGAAACTTTTTGATTTCTTCTTTGATGTCATTTTTAACCCATTCATTATGTAATAGCATGTTATTCATTCTCCATGAGTTTGAATGTTTTTGAGTTTTTTCTTGAGGTTGATTTCCAGTTTTAAGTCATTGTGATCTGAGAAGATGCTTGATATAATTTCATTTTTCTTGAATTTGTTGAGGCTTGTTTTGTGTCCTATATGTGGTCTATCTTTGAAAATGTTCCATGTGCACTTGAGAAGAATGTATATTTTGCTTCTTTGGGGTGAAATGTTGTATATATATCGACTAAGTCCATTTGATCTAGAGTGTTGTTCAGTGCCTCAATATCTTTCATGTTTCTTTGATTCGAAGATCTGTCCATTGTTGAAAATGGGGTGTTAAAGTCCCCTACTATGAGTGTGTTGCTGTCTATATCTTTCCTGGAGTCTTTCAAAAATTTCCTTACATATTTGGGTGCTCCTAAGTTGGGTGCATATATATTTATAAGGGTTATATCTTCTTGATGGATCTTTCCCTTAAGTATTATGAAATGTCCTTCTCTGTCTTTTTTTATGGACTTTGCTGTGAAATCTGTTTTGTCTGATATAAGTATTGCTACCCTAGCTTTTTTTCCATGCCCAATTGCTTGAAATACTTTTTTCCATCCCTTTACTTTCAGTCTGTGTATCTTTTGTTCTAAGATGGGTCTCTTGTAGACAGCTATATGTGGGTCATTCCTTCTAATCCATTCAGCTACCCTATGTCTTTTGATTGGAGCATTTAATTGATTTACATTTAAAGTTATTACCAATAAGTACTTATTCATTGTCATTTTCCCCCTTTGTACTTGTGTTTTTCTCTGTCTCTGTTTCTTCATCTTCTTAAAGCAGACCCTTTAGCATCTCTTGCAATGCTGATTTGCTGAGGATGTATTCTTTTAACCCTCTTTTGTCTTGGAAACTCCTTATTTCACCTTCTATTTTGAATGAGAGCATTGCTGGATAGAGCATTCTTGGTTGTAGGCCTTTGTTTTTCATTGCTTGGAATATTTTTTGCCACTCCTTTCTGGCTTGTAGTGTTTCTGCTGAGAAATCTGAGGATAGCCTTATTGGAGCTCCCTTGTATGTTATTAGTTATATCTCTGTTGCTTCTTTTTGGATTCTCTCTTTGTCTTTGAATGTTGTCATTTTAATTATGATGTGTCTTGAAGTGGGCCTGTTTGGGTTCATCTTCATTGGGACCCTCTGTGCTTCCTGGACTTGCATGACTCTTTCTCTCCTCATGTTAGGGAAGTTTTCTGTCATTAGTTTCTCAAAGAGGTTTTCTATCCCTTGCTCTTTTTGTTCTCCTTCTGGAATTCCTATGATACGGATATTATTACATTTCATGTTGTCTTGCAGCTGTCTTAGAACCTCTTCAGTCTTTTTCAGTCTTTTTTCATTTTGTTGCTCTGTTTGGGAGTTTTTTGTCTACGTTGTCCTCCAGTTTGCTGATCCGATCTTCTGCTTCCTCTAGCCTACTTTTAATTCCTTCTACTGTGTTCTTCAATTCAGAGATCGTATTCTTCATTTCCTCCTGGCTCTTATTGATATCTTCCAAGTCCTTTTTCATGCTGGTGTAATTTTCAGTAAGTTCCTTGTAGTTTTTCTGGAGTTCCTTGTAGTTTCCCTGGAGTTCTTTGTAGTTTCTGCTGAGCTCATTCAGCTTCTCCATAATCCATGTTTTGAATTCCATATCTGATATTTTGCTCCCCTCTATTTCATTTAGCACTCTTTCTGGGGATTCTACCTTTCCTTTCGATGGGGGGTTGTTTCTCTGTCTCCCCATTTTTGTGACTCCTATTGTTTGTTGGTGCTTCTTAGAATGATCTGCACTTCCTCGATCTGCCCCTGGTGGCATCAGATCCTGTACCAGTCTGGGCCTAGGCAGCCTGTTGGAGACTTCTAGGGATCTACTGCCTTTCTGTGTCTTCTTTAGTTGTTAATCTATTCAATCTGTGATTAGCTGTCAGGCTTAAGCACCGTGGATGTGGCAGCTTAATTCCTGTGGGCAGGACTTTTTTTTCCCCTCAGGCTGATGCCACTTGGTCGGGAATGGTCTGCCTGCAGCACTGGCGATGAGTCAGCACTGGGACCTGGTCGGCTGCTACCCCAGTTCTCCCTTCAAAGCCACCGCACCAAATTCTCCCCAAGTGTCTTCAGTCCTCTCTGCCTTCCCTCTGATTGAGCCCAGGGTAAGTGGGGGCCAAAATATTTTTTTATGTGATCCACTTAGGAGCTCTTTTCCTCCTGCTCTTTCTCTCCGGCTAGCAAGAAACCCCGTGGCTTTTCACTTTTCACAGCTGGATACTATTTTACTTTCCACTCTGTTGCTGTAGGCTGGGAAGCCCAGCTGGGGGTTTAGACCCTGCCTTTCTCAGGGGGAAACCCTGGCTGCTGCGCTGTTTCTCAGTCCCTTCAGCTGCCACCTGTGGGAGCCCAGCCAGCCCTTCCATGTCTCCACACTCCCTACCGGCCACATTGTGATGTAGTGGCCTTTTCTGTCTCTCCATGGCTATAAGACTTCTTTCCAGCTAGTGTTCATTTGGGTATTCCAGATGATTTCTTCAAAATTAAGTTGTAGATCCAGACTGGTCCTGGGAGGAGGTTAGTGTAGCTTCCACTTACTCCTCCACCATCTTGGATCTCCGTCTGTGTTGCCCTTTATATTGTTTGTTTAAACTGTCTGGTTGTATTTCAGCTACTCTTTGGTGGGTGTTTTCCTCTGGTTAGTTGATTGAGAGTCACTCTGCCCACCTTGTCTTGAGATCTTTTGTGGAGGTGCTGTTAAAATGTAATCGCACAACCCAGGGAAGAAACTCACACCCTCCCATATCTCCCCAAACTACAATCTCACTATATGTTGCAAATGAGCCCATATTAATATACTTGTGGAGATACTGAGACTCTTATTTCATAGGAGAAACAAGAGTTGTTTTAAATGAAGGAAGGGTAATTTTTGAGAGAGAAGGTGATAGAGTAATAATATTAGCAATTGGGATCACTGTATGTTTGAAAAGGAGGAGAGGGTTACAGTGTGAAGTGAGAAAGTGGAAGTGTATAGTATTAGGATTATATAATAGGTATATGCTATATGTTTAGTGTGGAAGGGAGGATAGACACAACAGACATCCAAGAAGACGGACAGTCAAAAATTGAAGTAGAGGGCTGAGGGAGTTAGAAGGTAGGAAACAGATTAGAGAAATAATTTTTCAAGAATAAAAATACAGAGTAGAAAATAGCAAGACAGGAAGGGAGAGAGGAAAGAGAGAGAGAAAGTAGAGAAGAGGAAGGTAGGAAAGAGAAAGAAAGAAGAAGGGGAGGGAGAAGAGGGAGGGAATGAATTAAAATTTTTTTTTAAAAATTAAAGATTAAAACATGATATAAAATAGTGAAATAGAAAGAAAGAGAGAATATATAGAGAGAGGAATAAGAGATGGGAAAAGAAAAAAATAATTGAATGCAGAGGGAGAAGGGGGCAAAATAATGAAAAATTTTAATAAAATTAAAAGTACTTAGAAAGAAAGAAGAGAAGAAAGAAGAAGATTAGGGAGGGAAAGAATAAGGGGGAGGGAAGAAAATAGAAAGGAGGAGGAGAGATTAGGGAGGGAAAAAATTGAAATTGAAGAGTTGACAAAGGATAGCATGAAGCAGAGAATTACAAGAGAGAGAGAGAAAGGAGAGAAGGGATGGGAGGAAAGAGAAAAAGGGTAAGAAAGGGAGGGAGAAGAGGGAGGGGAATAGATTAAAATTAAAATTTAAAAATTAAAAGATTAGAAAATAAAGTGGAATAGGGAGAAAGAAAGAAAGAAAGAAAGAAAGAAAGAAAGAATATATATAGGGAGAGAAGGAAAATCAGGATAAGGGAAAAAAATGAATGGAGAGGGAAGGGGGATGTAATAAAGAAAGAAATTTAATAAAATTGAAAGTACTTAGCACGGAAGAAGGAAAGAGAGAGAAAGGAAATGGAGGGAGGACGAGGATAAGGGGGAGGGAAGGAAATAAAAAGAAGGGAATATGAAGGAAAGGGAAAGAACTTAAAATTAAAAAATTAACAAAGAGTAGGATGAAGGAGAGACATGCTAAAGAGAGAGAAAGGAGGGAGGAGGAGGGGAGAAAAGAAGGAATAAGAAAGGACGGGAGGGGCAGTAAGAGAGAGAGTAAGAAATAAAAGAATGAGAGGATTTTAACTCAACTGTTAGGCACAGTCTCTGTTTTTTTGTTTTTTTTTTTTTTTTTTTTTTTTTTTTGGTTTTTGTTTTTCCTTCCTTCCTGGGTCCGCCCCTATTCAAAATTCCATGGGTTTCAAATCTTTTCTGGTTGGTTGGCTGGCTGTGGGAAGATCCTGCTTGATTCTGCGGTTGCTAGTCTTTTATTCGTGGGCCTATCGCCGCTCTGCTGTGAGCTGCGTTTAGTTGTCCCCTTCTGTGGCACTCTCAGTCCTCAGGCTTGTCCAGCTATGCCTTCCCACCATTGGACCAGCCTGCGCCTGCCAGCAATTCCTGTCCTGCCCCCAGTCGTGTCTCTATTCCCGGGCTACAGTTTCTGCTCGCTTCCCCGTCTATATGCCTGCGCGGGCTACCTCTCTCCCTGTACCACGACCATCCCTTTGTTCTGCAGGACTCAGGGGCAGTCGGTCAAAGTGCCGGGCCCAGTGGCGCTCTCCTGTCCAGGACCTCTCCCCTAGTCTGGAGCTCTGCAGCGGCTTTCCCACATGGGTTCTTCTCCTTGCCCCCAAACTGTCTCTATTCTGAGCTACAGCTTCCGCTCGCCTCCCCATCTATAGGCCTGCGCGCGTACCTCCCTCCCCGCCCCAGCACCGTCCCTTTGTTCTGCAGGACTCTAGTGTGGTCGGTCAACGTGGCGCTCTCCTACCCAGGAGCTCTCCACCAGTCTGGTGCTCCACACTGGCCTTTCCCCACGGGCCCTTCTCCCCGCCCCAAAACCATCTCCACTCCCAAGCCACAGCCTCCGCTTGCTTCCCTGCTTACATGCCCTGCGCGCCCTACCTCTCTCCTTGCCCTAAACCCGCCCTTTGTTCTGTGGGATTCTAGCGTGATCACTCAAAGTGCAAGGGGCATGCAGTGCTCTCCTGCTCAGGAGCTTTCCCCCCGGTCTGGAGTTCCGCAGAGCCTTTTCCGTGCAGGTCGTCTCCTTGTCCCAAAACTGCCCCTTTGTTCTGTAGGGCCCTAGCGCGAGTGCTGCACGAGCCCCAAATGCTGAGTTTTCAGTAGGAGGTTGCAGCTGAGGAGGTTTCCCTCTAGACTCAGATCACACAGTTTCTCCCAGTCCTGGTTGTTCACTGTTCTCCCACTCCTCTGCCTTTTTCAGCCGAATCCTCTCCCTAACTCCCTACGAGACTTCACTTGTCGGTGTGCTCCTAGCAGGGGGAGCCTCCAAGCAGCTCTTGGCTAATGAGCCCTCGGGCGTGGTACCGCAGACGCACCGGGTCCTGGAATGTCTCAGCCTGTAGTGCGTGATAAACCCCTCCACCCCTCTCCCCGCTGCTCCCACGCTCCCCTCTCTGTTCACCCTATTGGAGATCCACACTTACTCGGTCACTCCTCTCCACATTCGCTCCTGAAGCCTCTCCATAACAGGAATGACAGAGAACACTGCCCCTACGCTGCCGCCATCTTCCCTCTCTCCACTTCTTCTCTTATGCATTGCCATACTCAAGCATATCTGTCAAGCCTGTGAGCATCTTTATCACCAGTGTTTGGAATTCTGCGTCTGTTAGGTTGTCTATGTCCTCATCTGTGAGGTTGGCTATCTCCTTGTTGCTTAGTTCTCCCACTGGAACTTTGATCCATTCCCTCTTTTGGCCCATATTTCTCTGTCTCCTCATCTTGACAGGCTCCTGTGTTTTCTCTGTGTCTTTGGTGGAGCCGTTGCTCCTGTTACATTGTAAGGGGCTGAGCCTTAGGGATTCATCAGTACAGGGTGACCTGTTTCACCATGTCATGGTGCTGTATATGGGGGAGGGGTCTGAGATGGGACAATGCTGCTTGCCCAGCACTCGCCCCTTTTCCAGGCACTTCTCCCACTTCCGTACTGGACTGGCGCCTCTCTAGCTGTTGCCCTGGCCGTCGTTCCCAGAGTGGGTGGGTCTGTGGATGTTCTAGGACCATGGGGGCCCTTTAAACAAGCAGACTCTCCTGAGACCGGAAGTTTCTTCTTCCACCCCAACCCCCACTGGTTTGCACTGTGAAAGCAATGAGGCTTGATTTTCCCTGGGGCTGAGACCGTGAGCTGTGTGGTCTGCTCTGGTGCTGGGAGTGCTTCCCAGGTGTCCCTCCTGACTTTTAAAAATGCATGACTGTGCTTTCCGGCAGCCTGCCACTGCTACTATTGCTGCCGCCACCACACTGTGTCCTCTCCGCCCCAGTTCTGCCCCTCCTACCTGTCTGGATGAGTATTTCTTCTTTATATCTTTGTTTGTTGGACTTCCATGCAGCTCAATTTTCTGGAACTTCTGGTCGTCTCTAGTTTTGTAGTTGTATTCCTTCTTAGTTGTGGAGGGAGATGCAGCATGTCTGTCTAGGCCTCCATCTTGGCCGGAAGTTGATTATTTCCTTCTTAAATGTTTGGGAGTTCACTGGTAAAGCATTTAACCCTGGAGTGTTCTTTATCAATGATTTTAAATTATGGATTCAAATTTTCTGATAGTTTTGGAATTATTTAGATTTTCTATTACTTCTTAGGCTGGTTTTAAGTTGTATTTTCTAGGAGTTTGTCCATTACTCTACTTTTTCACACTTATTGGTATACAATTATACATAATATCCTTTTTTTTTAATGTTCAAAGCATTTAAAGAAATAATTGAAGGTACAGTTTCATTTACAACTGAATAAAAAACAATGGGAAATAATCAGACAAAGTGCTCTCAGAACTCATTTTTGTGGAAAAAACAACTAGTCGGAGACTTAAAAAGCAAGACATGTTCAAGTTTCCTTTCTTTGCCTGGTTTTCTTCTGAGTTGTTTATTTATTTATTTTTTCCTTTTTTAATTGTTTCTTCTACTACAGTTTTCACAACTGAATTTTTCCCCCTTTTGCCCCCCCACCCAGCCCATCCCTCTCACCCACAGTCCATTCCCTCTCCGCTGTCCATGTCCATGAGTCACTCATACATGTCCCTCATAATATACTATTCATGGTGTCTGTAGGGTCTGAAGTGATGTTCCCTTTCACATTCCTGATATTGGTTATTTTTGTCATCACTTTTTCCAGATCAGTCTCAGCAGGGATTTAGCAGGTTTATTAGTCTTTTTAAGTAAACAGCTTTTGGCTTTGTAGGTCCTCTCGTATTTGTTTTCTATTTTATTAATTCCTTATTGCTTCTTTTACTTTTTATTTGCCATTTTTCTCTAACTTCTGGAGAGAATTGCTTAGGAACTGATTTTTAGCCATTCCTTTATACTCTTATGTGGTTTTTCTATAAATTTAATTTTTTGTAGCTTTAAAATATATATTTTTAATCCTCACCTTGATATTTTTATTGATTTTACAGAAAGCTTAATTCTGCGTTGTCAGAGCACATTCTGCATGATATTAATATTTTGAAATTTGTTGAGACTTGCCTTATGGCCCAGCATGTATTCACTCTTCATAAATATTGCTGTATACTTAAGAATAGTGTGTATTCTGTATATTTTTCTATTTAGGCCAATTTGATCAAGCTTATTATGTCTTATTCAAATCTTCTAATGTTTTATTGATTTTTAAGTGTCTTTCCTGTCAGTTAATGAGGAAGCTATGCTATTCTGCAAATTTAGAATTCTTATGTGGCTCTTTTTTTTTTTTTTTTTTTGGTGAATGAAATAATTTATCACAATGAATTAACTCTATTTTTTGGAATATTTTTTGCTCAGTATCTTTTCCTTGATAGTAACTTAGTTACCACTATTCTTCTAGACAGTGTTTTCACAATATAACTTTTCCATTCATTTGCTTTCATTCTTTCTGTGTTCTCATAACTTAATGAATTCCTTGCAGAATCATATTTATTTTAAAAATAAACTCAGCTATCAATACTTATATTTTAATTAAAGCATTTGTCACTATATAGTTAATGTATTTCTTAATACATATTGTATATTTATTTCAGAATCTGTCATCTTAGCAGCTTTATGCTCATCTTGCTTATTCTAGATCCTCTTTTTTCCACTTTTTGTTTTCTTTGAAATTGATGCATTATGTATATGTTTTTAATCCTCACCCAAGGATATGTTCATTGATTTTAGAGAGGAAGAGAGATACAGAGGGAGAGAGAGAAACACAGATATGAGAGAGAAACATTGATTAGTTGCCTTCACATGAATCCCAACAGGGGATCAAACCAATAGCCCCGGTATGTGCCCTGACCAGAGATGGAACCCACAAACTTTTGGTGTACAGGATGACACTAATCAAATGACCCAACCAGCCAGGGCTTAATTCAATATTTTAAAATACTTTTTTCCTCATTATATGGCAGTTTCCAGTCTTTCACTACTCTTTTAGTAGCAGAAATTATAAGATGCATTGCTGATTATCTAAAGCTATATCATTACTACTTTTGCTTCTACAACAGATACAAGAAAACTTTGAAAAATTTCGTTCTTACCCTTCTTGGTTGTTGAGGTTTAAGTCTATGCATTTTTAATTCCCCAATTACAGCATTAATATTACTTTAGAAAGAACATTTATTTGGACAAAATTTATTTATTTACTTATTTACTCCATTTTTTTTTTCCCTCTTCATTTCCTCTCCATCTGTAAGCAATTGAAATAATTTTCTTTTGCCTAAAGAACACTCTTTGGTCTTTCCTTTATTCTGAGTCTGCTTGTGATGAATTCTCTACGTTGTTCATCTGAAAATGTCTTGTCACTTTTGAAGGTTATTTTTGTTGGTTGGGCATAGAATTCCAAAGTTTAAGAATTTATTCCTCTGTCTTTTATTTCTGTAAAGAATTTAGTTGTCAGTCTAGTTGTTGATCCTTTGAATATAATCAGCTCCCCCTTCTTTAGGTTGCTTTATAGATTTTTCTTTGTCTTTGCTTTTCAGTAAAATTTTACTATAATTTTTTCTTTACATTTATCCCACTTAAGGTTTATAATGATTGTACAATCTATAGCTTTACGTCTTTCATCAATTTTGAAAAATTCTGAGCCATTATCTATTCAAATACTGCCTCTCTCTCCTTTTCTCTCTCCTTTCCTGTCAGGACTCCAAATGTACATGTTATATTTTTCATGATATCTTCTTTCTTTTGTATTTTATGAACTTTTATTTTTCTATACTTGATTCTGGATATTTATGTTAAGACTTCTCTTTCACTCTACTAGTTCTTGCTTCAGCTATATCTCGTCGGCAGCCGTCCGTCTCGAGAGACGATGGTGTAGCTTCTTAAGAGTCCATCTGCACCGCCGAGAATGGCTGTGCAGTCCGACTCGGGAGTGACATGGTAGTATCTGTCTCCTCCCGTGTTGAATCGACATCTTGCGATGACGCTGAAGCTACAGAGCCTGGGCAGGGTAATATGGAGGGTCTGCTGTTGCCCATGCAGCAGACCCCCCCTCTCTTCGCAGCTGAAGGATCCAAGGGAAAGACGGAGTCAATACAGCTTGGCTTCAGGTGCGCCGCAGGAGTTGCCGGTGTTGACTACAACGTCAAACCGCCTTAGGGACTCCGGCTCCGGATTTTCTGTTGGGGTTTACTCCCTTAGCCTTTCCCCTGAAGAGGTATGCCGCAAGGCAGCGGAGGTTTTTTGGAGTCAGAGTTTTCCTTCTCTGTTCAGCTATATCTAATCTGCTGTAAATCCTATCTTATTTCTTTAAATATTTATATTAATCAGTTATTTTAAAGTCTGTGTAAGATAATGTCATTTTCTAGATCCCCTGTGAGTCCCTTCTATTGCTTATTGTTTCTCTTGAGAATGAATCACATTGTCTTAACTTCCATGGCCAAGACTATATTTGTTGAGCTGTAGACATTTACAAAAAATAGTAAAGAGAATTTAAGGCCTAGGATGATGTTATGTTCCTAGGAACATACGTTTGCTCTCTACAGACATCTAGGGGCACTTGCAATCTCAATGATCTTAATCCAAGCAGAGATTGAGGTAATTCACAGATGAATTACAAAGTCTGAGAGGGATGGTCTCTTTCTGTCCACGCTTACTCCTGTGGCTTACCTTTCAAATCCAATTGTTGAGGTATACTGGACTGCTGCCATGATGCATCTAAGCTCAGTTTTTGGTTCCCTAGTGCTATGAGCTTCTCAGTCTCTCAGCTACCACCTTCTAAAGAAAAAGTGGGCCCAAATGATCACCTATCTGTAATTGTTTGTTTTCTCAGATCTTGGCACTATAATTATTCACTAACCTGCTAGCACTTCATGTATTCAACCAATTAAAAGAATTGTTCTCTGAGGAAGGTTCATCTAGTCTGCCATTAACAGAAGGAAATCTGTCCCATAAATGTTTTATTACCATCATATATTAAATACTCATACATTCATGGTAGTTTGCACAGGGCATAGTGATGGAGATAGCACATTTCGTGTAAATTAAATATCCAATTGTTTCTAATTCATTACAGAATATTTTTGCAGGATTAACTGATAGAGAACATATCATTATTGTGGGTTTTGACAGGTTAGTGGGATGCAAATAGTGTACCTTAATCCTACAGATTTTAGAATGTGGAAGGATTACATGGGTCACCTCTTCATTTTACAAGGTAGTAATGACCCTGGCAGGCTTAGTAACTTACCGAAGATCATACAACCAGCTAGCGGCACAAGTAAACATTTAAAACAGTTATCACACTTGCCAGAGCGCTGAGTTCTTTTTTCCTTAACACACTAGTTTTGTTGATTGAGAAAGCTTCTACAACAGTTGGGATTTCAAATATGTTTTGATCCTAAGAAGGAAATGGGGCTGGAGCACTTTAGATGATAGGACATTAGTTACAACTTGAAAGCAAAGGCTTGAAGGAGAGTTGGGCAGATCAGGTGAAAAAACTGATGAACTGTTTTGATGAGAACAAAGAAGAAAGCTGACAGGGGACTAGGAAAAGTTGAGATTATCCTGTGAGAGCATCTTAAAGCAGACAAGTGAGACTCTTGTTCTTTATCTGCAAAAGGAATGACCCTGTGATTTAGTTGACAAAGACATTTCATACACCTGTCCACAGTAACAGTGAGGTTGGGCAGGCATGATGGCAGGAGGCAGCTGAATCTGCCATGTCTGTCAGTGGCATGGTAAAAAGCAGGTCAAGATGAAAGGGAATGGCCAGGAAGGGATGAGGGATATTGTAAGAAAATAAAGTCAAGTTCAAGTAAAAATCTTGTGGAAAATGGAATTTTTTTTCTGGACTCATAGATTGTATAAATGTAGGGTACCATTTATTCTTTTTTTTTTTTAATTATTATTTTTTTCCCAGCTTTTCTTTATTGATTATATTGTTACAATAGTTCCAATTTTCTTTCTTTTTTTTTTTTTAATATATTTTATTGATTATGCTGTTACAGTAGTTCCAATTTTTTCCCCTTTACTCCCCTCCACCCAGTATCTCCCTCCCCCAGCATCCCCCCCCCAAGTCCATACCCATGGTTCGTAAAAAATAACTATCCCTCCCTCTCAGATATTAAGACCCTTTGTAATCTTGTAAAGGACAATGGGCGAAGGTCTCAAGCTCCTCTAGCTGCTTCAAGCTGGACATGGTCGTCGTCCTACCTACCCTTGGGTCCAGAAATCCCTAATAAGAGTGGGGGTGTGGAGGGGAGGGTGGCCTTCCCACATGGGGAAGGATCATGCAGACTCCAGGTCAGTTGGCTGTCTCCGGACAACGACGTGCTTGGTTTAGCAGGCTGGCATCCTTGTTGTGTTCTGGGGCCAACAGATTTGGCAAAAAGGGTTAAAAAGCATCATTCAATCCATAACTACTAGGTGGCAAAAGGCAGGGATTAATTTTTCAATGTTCCACATTAGGAGAAAAAAAAAAAAAAAAAAAGGGCTTCTTTGGAGGAAGGTGTGCTAGGCACATCTCTCCTGTCCAAAACCCTTTTGCCCATTTTATTTAGTTTGGGCTGAGGGAAATAGTTTATGTTTCCCCCCTCTCAGACCTCTGGGCCCTTTCTGTCCAAGCCATTAGGATAGAAAAGAGACTTCAGTTTTAAAGTGAAGCCCACAGACCACCCCATTCTTCACCAACTCAGCCATTTAGTTCAGCCAAACTGTTGAGTCTCCGGAGGCAGCGCTGCAGAGAGGATTAAGTGAGGCTTATGCGTACAGACAATCACTCAGGTAATGCGGTCATAGGCTTATGCCCTCTGGTTCAATTTTGCTCATTTGTTTGTGTTGTTCATTAGTTTCCTGTAATAGGTGACAGCATAACGTATTTTTCTTTCGTTGCCTGGCTTATTTCGCTAAGCATAATTCTCTCTAGTTCCATCCATGTTGTTGCAAATGGTAGAAGTTCCTTCTTTCTTTCTGCTACATAGAACTCCATTGTGTAAATGTACCACAGTTTTTTGATCCACTCATCTACAGATGGGCATTTAGGTTGTTTCCAGCACTTGGCTATTGTAAATAGTGCTGCTATGAACATTGGAGTGCATAGGTTGTTTTGAATTGGTGTTTCAGGATTTTTCGGATATAATCCCAGTAATGGAATTGCTGGTTCAAAAGGCAGTTCCATTTTTAGTTTTTTGAGGAAATTCCAAACTGTTTTCCATAGTGGCTGCACCAGTCTGCATTCCCACCAGCAATGCACCAGGGTTCCCGTTTCTCCGCATCCTCTCCAGCACAAGTTGTTTGTTGATTTGTTGATGATGGCCATTCTGACTGGTGTGAGGTGGTATCTCATTGTGGTTTTTATTTGCATCTCTCTGATGGCTAGTGATGTTGAGCATATTTTCATATGTCTATGGGCCCTCTGTATGTCTTCTTTGGAGAAGTGTTTGTTCAGGTCCTTTGCCCATTTTTTAATTGGGTTGTCTGTCTTCTTGGTGTTGAGTCGTATGAGTTCTTTATATATTTTGGAGATCAATCCCTTGTCTGAGATGTCATTGGCGAATATATTTTCCCATATGGTTGGTTTCCTTTTCATCTTGCTGATGTTTTCTTTAGCTGAGCAGAAACTTTTTAGTTTGATGTAGTCCCATTTGTTTATTCTTTCCTTTATTTCCCTTGCCTTAGGAGATATATCAGTGAAAATGTTGCTACGTGGGATATCTGAAATTTTCCTGCCTATTTTTTCCTCTAGGACTTTTATGGTATCACGGCTTACATTTAAGTCTTTGATCCATTTTGAGTTTATTCTGGTGTATGGTGTAAGTTGGTGGTCTAGTTTCATTTTTTTGCATGTCCCTGTCCAGTTCTCCCAACACCATTTGTTGAAGAGGCTCTTTTCACTCCATTTGATGTTCTTTCCCCCTTTGTCAAATATTAGTTGACCATATGAACCTGGGTTTATTTCTGGGCTCTCTATTCTGTTCCATTGATCTATATGTCTGTTTTTATGCCAGTACCAGACTGTTTTGATTACCGTGGCCTTGTAGTATAGTTTGATATCAGGTATTGTGATTCCTCCTACTGTGTTCTTCTTCCTCACAATAGTTCCAATTTTCTCCCCTTTACTCCCCTCCACCCAGCATCTCCCTCCCTCAGCAATCCCCCCCAAGTCCATACCCATGGTTCGTACAAAATAACTATCCCTCCCTCTCAGATATTAAGACCCCTTGTAATCTTGTAAAGGACAATGGGCGAAGGTCTCAAGCTCCTCTACCTGCTTCAAGCTGGACATGGTCGTTGTCCTACCTACCCTTGGGTCCAGAAATCCCTAATAATAGTGGGGGTGTGGAGGGGAGTGTGGTCTTCCCACATGGGGAAGGATTGTGCAGACTCCAGGTCAGTTGGCTGTCTCTGGACAACGGCGTGCTTGGTTTAACAGATTGGCATCCTTGTTGTGTTCTGGGGGCAACAGATTTGGCGAAAAGGGTTAAAAGACATCATTCAATCCATAACTACTAGATGACAAAAGGCAGGGATTAATTTTTCAATGTTCCACATTAGGAAAAAAAAAGAAAAAAAAAGGGGGCTTCTATGGAGGAAGGTGTGCTAGGCACATCTCGCCTGTCCAAAACCCTTTTGCCCACCATACTTAATTTGGGCTGAGGGAAATAGTTTATGTTTCCCCCCTCTCAGACCTCTGGGCCCTTTCTGTCCAAGCCATTAGGATAGAAAAGAGAAACCAGTTTTAAAGTGAAGCCCACAGACCACCCCATTCTTCAACAACCCAGCCCTTTAGTTCAGCCAAACCGTTGAGTCTCAGGAGGCAGCACTGCAGAGAGGATTAAGTGAGGCTTATGCATACAGACAATCACTCAGGTAATGCAGTCATAGGCTTATGCCCTTTGAAAACAGAAAACACATGTTAATTTAAGTAACATAACCAACAAACAAGTCTCTAAATCTGTAAGACTGTCTTATTGGGAAGACATCCAGTTGCAAGGCACTTGACATTCTACTTGTCTGCAACTTGAATTTCTTTGGTGATATCACAGACATGGTTTAATTTTCAAGTGAAACCATTTTTTAAATGAGAAGGAAGTTTTAAGACAGTTAGCTGACCTACTTTACAGTCTACTACTGATCATTGTGATTTTCCTTGCATAATGATTTTTCTCCCTAAGATTACCCACCTTGTCTTTAAAGGGACTACATTAAGTCCATTTTTAATTTATCCTGTTCATTTGCATAAACATAACAAGAACAGCAAATGATCACTTATGAACTTTAGTTCTGCTTTGCTGGAACTTACCCAAGGAACATTTAGGGTGACCCTCAGTCTGCTCTTCAGGGCACAGAAGCTGGGCCACATACCTGGCATTCATCCTTGCCTGTACACACCTGTCCTTTCCAAGTCTTTCTGGTTTTCCATTGTGCCTTAAGGTCCCTTCTAGCCATCTTTCAGGAAAACAACCTTCGTTCCTTCCCTGGAGAGATTGCTGTGGACCGCAGAACCAACCATGGTAGCAGGCCTTTTATCTTGTGGGCTTTTATTACCTTTGAAAGTCATTCCCAGTTCCTCAGGGCTTTTTGGTAACAACTTGAGCCCAAGTATGTCTCCTTTAGGCTTGACATTCCAGTCAAAGACTTGGTCAAAAAAAAAAAAGAACCTCTATTAACAACTGGTTTTATTAGGTCTATGCAAAGAAACTTAAGTCATTACTTACTTATTTAGAATGCCAAACTCTGGAGAGATCAAATAGGGAGAAAAATATACAACGTGAAGGAAAATCTTTGACCTAATATTCACTGAACTGGTATTTCCATTCTTCATATTTTCATTTTTCCCCCACTAAAAAAATTTTTTGTTTGTTTTTCCATTACAGTTGTCTCACTTTTTCCCCCCTCTTTCTTCCCTGTACCCTGCCCCTCCCTTCCCCCACATTCAGTCCCTACTCAGTTGCCCATGTCCGTGGGTCATTTATACATGTTCTTTGACTTGACACTTCCCCTTCTTACCCCTTCTCTCCCTCCCACCTCCCCTCTTGTTACTGTTAGTCTACTCCTTGTTTAAATACCTCTGGTTCAATTTTGCTCATTTGTTTGTGTTGTTCATTAGTTTCCTGTAATAGGTGACAGCATAAGGTATTTTTCTTTCATTGCCTGGCTTATTTCACTAAGCATTATTCTCTCTAGTTCCATCCATGTTGTTGCAAATGGTAGAAGTTCCTTCTTTCTTTCTGCTACATAGAACTCCATTGTGTAAATGTACCACAGTTTTTTGATCCACTCATCTACAGATGGGCATTTAGGTTGTTTCCAGCACTTGGCTATTGTAAATAGTGCTGCTATGAACATTGGAGTGCATAGGTTGTTTTGAGTTGGTGTTTCAGGATTTTTCGGATATAATCCTAGCAATGAAATTGTTGGTTCAAAAGGCAGAACCATTTTTAGTTTTTTGAGGAAATTCCAAACTGTTTTCCATAGTGGCTGCACCAGTCTGCATTCCCACCAGTAATACACCAGGATTCCCATTTCTCCACATCCTCTCCAGCACAAGTTGTTTGTTGATTTGTTGATGATGGCCATTCTGACTGGTGTGAGGTGGTATCTCACTGTGGTTTCTATTTGCATCTCTCTGATGGCTAGTGATGTTGAGCATACTTTCATATGTCTATGAGCCCTCTGTATGTCTTCTTTGCAGAAGTGTTTGTTCAGGTCCTTTGCCCATTTTTTAATTGGGTTGTCTGTCTTCTTGGTGTTGAGTCGTATGAGTTCTTTATATATTTTGGAGATCAATCCCTTGTCTGAGATGTCATTGGCGAATATATTTTCCCATATGGTTGGTTTTCTTTTCATCTTGCTGATGTTTTCTTTAGCTGAGCAGAAACTTTTTAGTTTGATGTAGTCCCATTTGTTTATTCTTTCCTTTACTTCCCTTGCCTTAGGAGATATATCAGTGAAAAAGTTGCTACGTGGGATATCTGAAATTTTCTTGCCTATTTTTTCCTCTAGGACTTTTATGGTATCACGGCTTACATTTAAGTCTTTGATCCATTTTGAGTTTATTCTGGTGTATGGTGTAAGTTGGTGGTCTAGTTTCATATTTTTGCATGTCCCTGTCCAGTTCTCCCAACACCATTTATGAAGAGGCTCTTTTCACTCCATTTGATGTTCTTTCCCCCTTTGTCAAATATTAATTGACCATATGAACCTGGGTTTATTTCTGGGCTCTCTATTCTGTTCCATTGATCTATATGTCTGTTCTTATGCCAGTACCAGACTGTTTTGATTACCGTGGCCTTGTAGTATAGTTTGATATCAGGTATTGTGATTCCTCCTACTGTGTTCTTCCTCAAAATTGCTGTGGCTATTCAGGCTCTTTTTTGATTCCATATAAATTTTTGAAATATTTGTTCTAGGTCTGTGAAATATGTTGCTGGTATTTTAATAGGGATTGCATTGAATCTATAAATTGCTTTGGGTAGTATGGACATTTTAATGATGTTGATTCTTCCTATCCATGAGCATGGTATATGCTTCCATTTATTTGTATCTTCTTTAATTTCTTTCTTCAGTGTTATGTAGTTTTCTGACTACAGGTCTTTTACGTCCTTGGTTAAGTTTATTCCTAGGTATTTTATTTTTCTTGTTGCTATGGTAAATGGGATTTTTCTTTCAGTTTCTATCTCTGAGTTTTTATTGTTGGTGTATAAAAATGCCTTTGATTTCTTAATATTGACTTTGCATCCTGCTATTTTGCCGAATTCACTTATTACGTCGAGTAGTTTTTTAGTGGAGTCTATAGGGTTTTCTATGTACACTATCATGTCATCTGCAAATAATGACAGTTTTACTTCCTCTTTTCCAATTTGGATGCCTTTTATTTCTCTTTCTTGTCTGATTGCGGTGGCTAGAACTTCCAAGGCTATGTTGAATAGGAGTGGAGAGAGCGGACATCCTTGTCTTGTTCCTGATCTCAGGGGGAATGCTCTCAGTTTTCGCTGATTGAGTATGATGTTGGCTTCAGGTTTCTCATATATGGCCTTTATTATGTTGAGGTATGCTCCCTCTATTCCCATTTTGCTGAGAGTTTTTATCATAAATGGGTGTTGTACTTTATCAAATGCTTTTTCTGCATCTATTGATATGATCATCTGGTTTTTGTCTTTCATTTTGTTTATGTGGTGTATTACGTTTATTGATTTTCAAATATTAAACCATCCTTGCATCCCTGGGATGAATCCTACTTGATCGTGGTGTGTGATCTTTCTAATGTGTTGCTGGATCCGGTTTGCCAATATTTTGTTGAGGATTTTAGCATCTATGTTCATCAGCGATATTGGCCTGTAGTTTTCTTTCTTTGTTGTGTCTTGACCTGGTTTTGGAATTAGGGTTATACTGGCTTCATAGAATGAGTTTGGCAGTCTTCCCTCTTCTTGTATCTTTTGGAATAGTCTGAGGAGGATAGGAGTTAGTTCTTTCCTAAATGTTTTGTAGAATTCACTTGTGAAGCCATCCGGTCCAGGGCTTTTGTGTCCTGGGAGTGTTTTGATTACTGCTTCGATTTCACTAGCTGTTATTGGTCTATTCAGACTTTCTGCTTCTTCTTGATTCAGTTTGCGAAGACTGTAGGTTTCCAGGAATTTGTCCATTTCTTCTAGGTTGTCAAATTTCTTGCCATACAGTTGTTCGTAATAATTTCTTATAATCCTTTGTATTTCTGTGGTATCAGTTGTGATTTCTCCTCTTTTGTTTCTGATTTTATTTATTTGGGTCCTCTCTCTTTTTTTCTTGATGAACCTGGCTAAAGGCTTGTCAATTTTGTTTATCTTTTCAAAAAACCAGCTCGTACTTTTGTTGATCTTTTGAATTGTTAGTTTAGACTCTATGTCATTTAATTCTGCCCTGATCTTGATGATTTCCTTCCTTCTACTTGATCTGGGCTTTGCTTGTTGTTCTTCCTCTAGTTCTTGTAGCTGTAGGGTTAAATTTTTTATTAGATATTCTTCTAGCTTTTTTAGGTAGGCCTGTATTGCTATGAACTTTCCTCTTAGGACTGCTTTTGCTGTATCCCATAGGTTTTGGGTTGTTGTGTGTTCATTATCATTAGTTTCCAGAAACTTTTTGATTTCTTCCTTGATGTCATTGTTAACCCATTCATTATTTAATAGCATGTTATTTATTCTCCATTAGTTTGAATGTTTTTGAGTTTTTTCCTTGAGGTTGATTTCCAATTTTAAGCCATTGTGATCTGAGAAGATGCTTGATATAATTTCAATTTTCTTGAATTTGTTAAGGCTTCTTTTGTGTCCTACCATGTGGTCTATCTTTGAAAATGTTCCATGTGCACTTGAGAAGTATGTATATTTTGCTTCTTTGGGATGAAAACTTCTATATATATTCACTAAGTCCATTTGATCTAGAGTGTTGTTCAGTGCCTCAATATCTTTGGTGTTTCTTTGCTTCGAAGATCTGTCCATTGTTGACAATGGGGTGTTAAATTCCCCTACAATGAGTGTGTTGCTGTCTTTGTCTTTCTTGGAGTCTTTCAAAATTTTCCTTATATATTTGGGTGCTCCTAAGTTGGGTGCATATATATTTATAAGGGTTATATCTTCTTGATGAATTTTTCCTTTAAGTTTTATGAAATGTCCTTCTTTGTCTCTTTTTATGGACTCTGCTGTGAAATCTGTTTTGTTTGATATAAGTATTGCTACCCCGGCTGTTTTTTAATGTCCATTTGCTTGAAATACTTTTTTCCATTCCTTTACTTTCAGTCTGTGTAGATCTTTTGTTCTAAGGTGGGTCTCTTGTAGACAGCATATATGTGGGTCATTCTTTCTAATCCATTCAGCTACCCTATGTCTTTTAATTGGAGCATTTAATCCATTTACATTTAAGGTTATTACCGATAAGTATTTATTCATTGTCATTTTCCCCCTTTGTACTCGTGTTCTTCTCTGTCTCTCTCTGTTTCTTTATCTTCTTAGAGCAGACCCTTTAGCATCTCTTGCATTGCTGGTTTGGTGGAGATGTATTCTTTTAGCCTTCTTTTGTCTTGGAAGCTCCTTATTTCACCCTCCATTTTGAATGAGAGCTTTGCTGGGTATAGTATTCTAGGTTGTAGGCCTTTGTTTTTCATTGCTTGGAATATTTTTTGCCATTCCCTTCTGGCTTGTAGTGTTTCTGTTGAGAAATCTGAGGATAGCCTTATTGGAGCTCCCTTGTATGTTATTACTTGTTTCTTTCTTGCTGCTTTTAGGATCCTCTCTTTGTCTTTGAATGTTGCCATTTTAATTATGATATGTCTTGAGGTGGGCCTGTTGGGGTTCATCTTCATTGGGACCCTCTGTGCTTCCTGGACTTGCGTGACTCTTTCTCTCCTCATGTGAGGGAAGTTTTCTGTCATTAGTTTTTCAAAGAGGTTTTCTATCCCTTGCTCTTCTTCTTCTCCTTCTGGAATTCCTATGATTCGGATATTATTACGTTTCATGTTGTCCTGCAGCTGTCTTAGAACCTCTTCAGTCTTGTTCAGTCTTTTTTCATTTTGTTGCATTGTCTGGGAGTTTTTGTGTACGTTGTCCTCCAGCTCGCTGATCCAATCTTCTGCTTCCTCTAGCCTGCTTTTAATTCCTTCTACTGTGTTCTTCAATTCAGAGATCGTATTCTTCATTTCCTCCTGGCTCTTATTGATAGCTTCTATGTCCTTTTTCATGCTCGTGTAATTCTCTGTGAGTTCCTTGTACTTTTTCTGGAGTTCCTTGTAGTTTCCCTGGAGTTCTTTGTAGTTTCTGCTGAGCTCATTCAGCTTCTCCATAATCCATGTTTTGAATTCCATATCTGATAGTTCGCTCCCCTCTATTTCATTTAGCACTCTTTCTGGGGATTCTACCTTTCCTTTTGATGGGAGGTTGTTTCTCTGTCTCCCCATTTTTGTGACTCCTATTGTTTGTTGGTGCTTCTTAGAATGATCTGCACTTCCTGGATCTGCCTCTGGTGGCGTCAGATCCTGTACCAGTCTGGCCCTAGGCAGCCTGTTGGAGACTTCCAGGGATCTACTGCCTTTGTCTGTCTCCTTTAATTGTTAATCTATTCAATCTGTGATTAGCTGTCAGGCTTAAGGACCATGGGTGTGGCAGCTTAATTCCTGTGGGCAGGGCTTTTGCTTCCCCTCAGGCTGACGCCACTTGGAAGGGAATGGTCTACCCGCAGTACTGGGGATGAGTCAGCACTGGAACCCAGTCGGCTGTTCCTCCAGTTCTCCCCTCAAAGCCACCGTGGCAAGCTCTCCCCAAGTGTCTCCAATCCTCTCTGCCTTCCCTCTGATTGAGCCCAGGGTAAGTGGGGGCCAAAATATTTTCATATGTGATCCACTTAACAGTTCTTTTTCTCCAGCTGTTTCTCTCTGGCTAGCAAGAAATCCTGTGGCTTTTCGCTTTTCACAGCTGATACTATTTTACTTTCCACTCTGTTGCTGTAGGCTGGGAAGCCCAGCTGGGGGTTTAGACTCTGTCCTTTTCAGGGGGAATCCCCGGCTGCTGAGCTGTTTCTCAGTCCCTTCAGCAGCCACCCGTGTGAGCCCAGCCAGCCCTTCCATGTCTCCGCACTCCCTATCAGTCAAGTTGTGATGCAGTGGCCTTTTCTGTATCTCCGTGGTTATAAGACTTCTTTCCAGCTAGTGTTCGGTTGGTTATTCCAGATGATCTCTCCAAAATTAAGTTGTAAATCCAGACTGGTCCTGGGAGGAGGTTAGTGTAGCTTCCACTTACTCCTCCGCCATCTTGGATCCTCTCACCATTTATTCTTTAGAGTTCTCAAACTAGTCATAGATGAGTTTGCAGTGTTTTTACATTAGTTGTTTCATAAATCCAAAGCATCATTACTTGTACTGTGTGTTTCTATAAAATATCTGCTAATAAAGATGCCTGCTAGGGTACTATGTGCTTTAAGGAGAGATTTCTTCAATATATTATTAGCATCACTTCTGAGCCATATTAATTTGTCCATTCACACACCAATTTACTCATCTCAGAAGAACTTAACATTTATGCTAGGAACTAAGAAAACAGATAAAAGACATAGTTCCTGTTGCCAAGAAGTTGCTTGGCATACTGATGGAATTTCCCATTACCGCATGTTGCTCTTGGCTATGCAAACATCAGATTTTTAACTTTTTACTCAAAATTATTCCATAAATCAAAAGAGTTTTCACTACAATTGTTCATTGAAATTGCCCTTCAGGTATTAGGTATGAGCACAGGCCTCATGTCAAGATCTGAGTAAAACCCACAGCCTTTATGTGGTGACAAGACTATAAAATTATGTGAAACCACAAAGTGATATCTTACTGCTTTTAAATAATAAATTTATTAATTTTTTTAATTGAGAAGAGGAAGGGGAGAGAGAGAAACATTAAATTGTTGCTGCATGTATTTATGAATTCATTGGGACTTGAACCCACAACCTTGGCATATCGGGATAAGACTAACCAACTGAGCTACCCAGTCAGGGCCTTGCTTTTAAATCTTAGTGATGAAATAGAGTCAATTCTCTGCCTAGGAAGGAAGAAGCTGGCTCTGTTACTTCTGTATATTTGCTGGGATGCTAATGTCAAAATGGGCTGAGGCATAAGAATTGCTGAAGCCCAAAAGGCATTGTTGTTTACAAGTGAATTAAAATCAAATCATATTAAAAATTCAGTTCTTCAGTCACATTAGCCATATTGTAAGTGCTCCATAGTCACATGTCACTAGTGGCTATCATATCAGACAGCACAGATACAGAACTTTCTCATCACCACAGAAAGTTCTACTGGACAACACCAGAAATGGAATGGGTCTCCTAAATATGGTGCAAGTTGGGATTGCACACAGGGCCAATAGGTTTATATTGCAACAGAAGGAATTATAGCCATGTACCACATAATGACATTTCAGTCAACAAAGGACTGCATATGAGACGGTGGTGCCACAAGATTGTAATGGAGCTAAAAAATTCCTGTTGTCTAGTGATGCCACAGCCCTCATGACATTGTAGTGCAACATATCACACAAAGACCATTGTGTTAAAATTGCCTACAGCATTTGACATGGTAACATGCTCTATGGGCATGTGGCTGAGGAGCTGAAGGGGAACAAAATGTGTCACCATAAAATATGTCTATTTGGCAGAAGGATTATTTTGGGCTAATTAATTTTAAGAAGATCTGAAAACCAAGATGTTACTCTTTGTAAAAGACATAAATATTTGTAAGGAAAATGTCCTTGGTGAGGGTGTCTCTCTCACTGCACCAGGGAGGGAGCGATAACCTTATCTCTAGAAACTCTTATCAATGCAGAAGAGAAGAATTTAGACCTGCATAACAAACTGACCCTTGTTTACTGTGCTTTTTCTGGTAACCTCTCATAACTGACTGTCCACAAGCCCATCATCCTTTTTTTTTTCAGCTGAAGATGGTATTTAAAATGGTGGTTTCTACCATTTTAGCAAGTTACTTAGTTTTCCTGGATCTCCCCCGTGTACATGGGAGGTATACATTCCACTAAACTTTTGTTTTTCTGCTGTTAATCTGTTATTTATCTACAAGGATTTTTTGAACAAGAACCCAGAAGGGCAGAGGGAAACTTATTTCCCCTCGCCTACAGAGCAATAGGCTATACCACATAGATAGGTGTGTAGTAGGCTATACCACCCTAGGTTTGTGTAAGTGCACTCTATGATGTTCGCACACTGATGAAATCACCTAGTGATGAACTTCTTAGAACACGCCCTGGTCATTCGGTTCAGTTGAAACTTTCTAGCACTTAATTCAGCCAAATAATAATGATGGAAACAAACTTTGTCCTGCCACCGAGTGCTTGGATGACCGACTGCTTCGAATCCTGTCTGTGGGACATGCAAGATGCATGGGTCCCTGTGTCCAGCACCAGCTGGGCCTGGGATCACTGACCGTGTTTACTATGTGCTATCCAGCCGCTGGCTGACAGAAAAGGTTCTGCAAAGCAAAACACTGAAAAAGGGAAGCACGCTTATCCTGCACATTTAACAAATACCTTGTTGCCTCCTACTGGACTCTGTAATAGGAGAAATCCTTTTTAATGAGGGGGTACTATCATTCCTGTGGTTGGACACTTAAAGATTCACCCTTGAGCTGATCACGTGGGAAGGACAGAATGGTGTCACTTCTCAGTGGAGTTCGGTTAGTGCAACTTACCTTGCTCATACCGACATAGTATACTATTCTACACTCCATTTATTTGCTTAGTTGCTCAAATCAAAGTCCATTTGATACATTCTACTCTTGATCTCAGAACATAATAGGTACACGAATGCAGCATTTCTTGATTCATGTGGATAAATGAGACTAATAACAATGTCAAGCCTGTAACTGGGGCCAAATGAGATCGGTAAGCACAGTTTTATATCTTCTGTCTACCCCCTGGTGGAGGGATTCATTACTAGTTGGAGCCAAAGAAGGAAAGAGAAAGAGGAAAGAGCATGAATTATTTCCTGAATATCTATTCAATCCCTCCCTCAATAATCTAGGGTTCATTGCTTATACAAGATTGCTGGCTCCACAGGAGAAGGACTGAGACCCATTATTTTCCTTTGAACGTGTTCTTTCCTGGGAATGGCGGGAGTAGTGCCTCAGCAGGATGGCTGCCCTGCCAAAATGCTTAACTCTGACCTGAAGGGGACACCACTCTGGGTGCAAAAAAAGACTTATGAGCTGTGCTGCCCTGGCAGCTCTGGAATTCTTCCTTGGGCCATGAATAATACTCAGTGATTCAGAGGAAGTACTGTCAATGCTTCAAAGTGAACCTAGCTAATTGTGTAATGTCATTCTGAGGCAATGGAAGAAGCCAAAAAAGAAGGAAGGTTGCGCAGAAATTCCTTCCTTTGCAATGATCAGCTTACATCCTGCACCATCAGATTTGATTATCCTTATCTTTTCTTGCATAACTACAAATGTTATGACTGGACATAAGTGAGCAGACTTCCAAAAAAGTTCAGCCACAATATTTGATTCTATGACTGCCTGTGGCGGTAAATTCCTTAGACGGGCCGCATACTGTGTGAAAAGCTACTTCCTTTGATTTATTCTTTTACCAGTTCTTAACTCCATCAGGTGCTGCTTGTTCTCACACCAGAAAACAGGCAAAAAAAAAAGTCCGTTCTTTTTGCATCACCTCTTTGCATTTAGGTAGTTTAATCTAAATATCTGCTAACCTCTTTTTCTCATATTGCATAGTAATTTTTAAATTAAATCCTTTTTAAAAGTAGCATTAAAAAATTGAATATGTAACACATGGACCTGTTCAGCATTACTTAGGCATCATAATAAATAGGAAAAGTAAGTACCTCTCCTACCGCACACCATTGCCTCCCCTGTCCCTACCTCCAAGCCCACCATTGCTACCAGCCACTGGTGTGTGCTACAGAAATACCCAAGCCCACAATTGTGTGCGTTTCCTCCTTTACAAATGCATTTTCACATAACAATATATCTTGGAGATCATTCCATTTGGTCATAAATAATCGTACTTCATCCTTTTCCATGGCTTCCTGGTATTCTAATGTTGAATATATCTTAATTTATTTAACCAGTTCCATATATTGATGGATATTTATGTGTTTCTAGAGTTTTCCCATATATGAAAAGTTCCAACAAAGATATTTATATACATGTCTCAACATATAACTACAGGTATGTGCATTTTAAATGTTGATAGATATTTCCAGATTGCCTTCCAAAGAGTTGACATCAATTTATATTCTCACAACCGTCTGTGAGTCCTTGTTCCCTAACAAATACCAGTTTTAGCTGAAACACTAGGTAGAAGGACCTCCAAGTAAACTCTGGGTTCTGACACTGGGCCTTCCACACAGTCTCTTGTAAAACCATTCTCCCTTAATGCCTAACAGAGCAAAACAAACAAGATGAACGAAATGAACAAAATGGGTTACATGCACAAACCAACTAGAGCCACCTAGAGGTTTCTCGGTACCACCAAGTTTGTGAACTACTTCCTTTGCATCAATAATTGTTTGTGTATGTGCTTTTTAAGGGTTGGAGGTGGTGAGAGGAATCCAGTTATCAGATCCTCAAAACAGTCTGTGACTACTGCCAAAATAGCTATGAATCAATGACTGGATAATTAAAAAAAAGAGAGAGAGAGAGAGAGAGAGAGAGAAAGAGAGAGAGAGAGAGAGAAAGATAAAATCAAAACTGTATAAAAATCCAAATGTCTGATTTCATGGGTCAATGGAGATAAATAAACTAAATAATACTGTAAACTTAAACTATTAATATATAAAATAATGAAATCACCCTAGAGTAGTGATTTTTCTAAGTTCTATTACATAAGCTAGAGCTGTTAGCAAAAATAACTGTTCTGTCATCATTTCATGAGAATATTTTAACACCAGAAAAGTAAGGAAGCTATAACCCTAGAGTTAAAGGCAGTCTTCTAGGTTGAATAAATTTAACTCTATTTAAAACTCACTAAATTGACACTGATTTCTTTTTCACCTCTAGCCTGAGAATCTGACGACACAGACAGGAAACCTGTCATGTAGCATCATGTCTGGACTAGCACCTGAAAGCCACTGCCATCAGGGACCTGCTCTGAAATTTGTGAAAGTCAGCATGCCTTGTCACTGTCTCACTGAAAAATCTAGAGGAAAGAGCAGCAGATTTTGAGTCCTGGATTTGCCATTAATTAACTTTGGTTAAACTACTTACCAACTCTCTGAACTGTAGTTCTTAATGTCAGATGAGAATCACAACACCTTTCCTGCCTACCTCACGGGACTAATAGGTTCAAAAAAATTAAATGTGAGCAAAGCTTTTTTATTTTTGTAAATTATACTGTATGATATAACTTTAGTACTAACTAACATTTACAGAGCGTTTTAAAAGTGCCAGATACTGTTCAATACGAATATTATTCCATCTAGCCCTGTAGCAACCAAATAAGGAAGCTGAGGGTTAGAGAGGGTAAACTAACATGCCAAGTTTATTTAACTAGTGAGGAGTAAGGTCAGGACTCAACCCCTACTATCAAACAGAGCAAAACAACAAGATGAAAAAAACAAACAAAAAACAAAACAAAATGGGTTACATGAGCAAACCAGTTAGAGCCACCTAGAGGTTTCTGGGTACCACCAAGTTTGTGACTGTCTGGTTTCAATTCCATATTCTTAATCATTATGATATTCTCTTTCCTAAATTAATAAAACCATTACTATTATTATAACAATTCCTTTATTACAGCTACTGGTTGGACATAACAATAATTGTTAATAATCTGCCAGATTCAGGTTCCTTTGATTAGTTAGCAATACCCATAGATGATAGTTTTAGTTTAATGACCAAAGATCAGCCCAGGAACCATACAGCTAATACATGCCACTTAAAAAAAAAACTTTGGATATTAATTTTTGTAGGTAACTATAAAACCTGTTAGTTGAAACCACAAGTTTATGTTGCAAAGAAAGAAAGTCTGGTATTATTGTATTCAAACTGGGCATGCATTATCCGGTAAAGATGTACAAACAACAGGATATAAAATTCAGAAATGTCAAATCTTTTGAGAAGTAAAGTCAATTTACTAAATCTTTAGTAAATTATAGTAGGCATTTAAACAGTATGTAAGGTTTGCTTAAGTCAAAATATTATGCCTTAAGAAATTCTTTGGTATATTATATTTTCTCACTCATTTTGTTTTGTTATTTATCTAGGATAAAGCAGTATTAAGGTCTTCTTTTCATAAAGACAGAGTCATTTTTAGTAAATTTAAAGTTGACTGAAACTTTGGTAGTTTAAGGTCCACAGCTGGAGAAACCATGGCAGTGTGGCATCAGTACCGGGCCGGGTCCACTAGCAGAGAGGGATGCCCCCACCACCCAGCAGCTGTGCTGTCTCCTGTGTGGGATGCAGTCACCAGCACCAGCAACCCCTCCACCCCTACCCCGATGTGCCCTCCCTTTGGATCTTCATTATTCCCTCCCAGTGTGGGGCCATATTACTTCAATCTTCATGAGCAGCTTCCAAAGTTGACTTCCAGCAGCGCCCTATGTCCCAACACATGCGTAGGGCAACACCTTCCTCTTTCCATCACCCCATCGACACTGCCTTTCCAGGTCCCTGTGGCATCTAGCCTGAAGTCCTCTGCCTGGCTTCTGAGGCCCTGTGTAACCAACTTCCCTCTGATTCACCTGGTCACTTTTTCATTGTTTAACCAACCCAGCCTTCCCTCAGGCATTAAGGTGACTTCACCTCTCTATAGCAGACAAAACGTTTGTTCTTATTCTGTCTGGAATTTTCTACCTGCACTCTGCTGGGTAATACAATGCAAAGAGTATAGACTTTGGAGTCAGACAAGATGTAGATGTGAATCTCAGTCAAATTGTGTGTGTGTGTGTGTGTGTGTGTGTATGTATATACACACTTTATTGAGTAGCTATAGTATGTCAGTAAGTGTGCCAAGTTCTTTGTCTCATTAAGTAGTTTCTTTATCACACTAGACTTATGAAGTAGCTATTATGATTTCCCCCAGTTTACATGTGAAAAGAAATTGATGGTTCGATTCCCAGTCAGGGCACATGACTAGGTTGCACATCAGGTCCCCAGTTGGGGGCGCGAGTGAGAGGCAACCACACAGTGATGTTTCTCTCCCTCTTTCTCCCTTCCCTTCTCTAAAAATGAATAAATAAATAAACAAATAATTTTTTAAAAAAGAAAGAAATTGAAGCACAAAGAAATTAATCATAGCCTTTCGGTAGAGTAGATGGAATTCAAATTTAAATCTGCCTGGAATTCAGAGCCAGTTGTCTTAACTACTTAATAGCAACTCACTACTTGTACAAAGTTGAGCAACCTACTTAATCTCTTCAATGTTTAATATTATCATATATAAACAGGGATATAAATGTCTACTCTGCAGAATTAATGAGATTATGCATGTGGAGTTACTGTCAGAACCTGGCATTCAAAAGAAGGTCCAAAATGTTTGTCTCTTTCCTGTCCAATTACATTGCACTCATCACTTACATCCTGCCTCTTCCATGAAGCCTCCCTGGAAGATGGGATAAACTATTTCAGCCTACACGGATTTCTTTTTCCTGTCCAACCCAAGAGTTCTAAAATTTAGTTCTAAATTGTTTTCTATGTCATTGAAATTACCCTTTGCTTCTTCACCTAGTGTTTTATAGGCAGCCTCTACACATTATACTTCCTTTACAACCCCTGTACTTTGCGCAGTACCAATACATCATAAGAACCAGATAAATGCTAACTGGATTAACGATGTAGCCCCCTGGATGCAGTATAAGACAGAGCTTCCTTTAGAAAAAAAATCATTTTATATTTTAAAGTGCTTATAAAATGGTATTATGGCATATACAGATTCATAACCTATCATTTATTCAGCATAACAATGAATTGAAAATGAGGAACTAATTTAAATTTAACTTTCCTACTTAGGATGTTTAGATACCTAGTACCTGTGATATACCCAGTTGTTGAAGGCTAAAAAAACTCTTGGTATTTAAAAAGTTATATCTTGCTGAACTGCTATATTACCAAGAAAGTCATGTTGACACCAGAACACTTTAATAGTACCCATCCTTAAGTATATATGGCAGTCATTAGGATTTAAGTGCTTCATAGATGTGTCGATTACTCATAGCTGATGATTTCCCTCTGAGGTAGTCACAGAGACTATGAAACTACCTGGAATTTCTAGAACTGGCTGACTACTGTGTTAAGCCAATCCTGGAAGGGAGTCAAGATAAGAAGCCAAAAAATGATTCCACTAATACAAACTAGAGCCAAAATAACAAAGACAATTATTTAAGTTTCCAGACATGGTCTATTCTATCTAAGTTCTTAAAGTAGGCCTACAACCACTGGAACCTGACCCCAGCACACTCCACAGAAGGAATAGAGTGCCAAGACCATAGGAGCGGCCCTCTTCCATCCCGAAAGACTATAACCACAACCCCAGAACCAGGCATGACCTACTTCCTGTTCATCGCTCTCAGTGGCACAAGCTACACTGTTACTTTTAGCTTTTGGCATGGACTCTTCTTTAAATGTTCTTAATTTTACGCATTATTATTTTAATGAAACAAATTGATCATTCCCATCTATAGTTTCTCAACTTGAGTGTCTTGACTTGCAAAAGAGTTAGTGGGAGTGAAAAGGAGAGAGTGCCGAGTGGTAAGAAATTCTCTCACGTGGACACGTGGTCCTTAGGAGCCAAACAAAGGGTGCCAACCACACTGTGCAGCTATGTAGGAGCCAGGCTAAATGGAAAGAGGTCTTAAAGGAAGAAAACCTCAATATAGTTATTCCCACTATTCCCAAAAAATTGGTCAGTTTCTGATACAATAAGAGATAAACAAATTTTAAATGCAAATTGCAACTGCACTTCTAAAAGTTATATATTTCATTAGAGAAGACATCAAGCAATTTGATTGTGATGTATCAGAATGAAAAGACACTAAACTGATAGCTAAGCTTCCAAATGGGGAGAAGATATATGAATACAACTGAGCCAGGCTGAAAATCGTCTTTCTGTGATAAACTTGTGGAGATAGCTTATACAACCTCCCTAAGTAACGCCATGGTGTCTCAAGTTTCTCTTCATTCTGCTAAGCGTCGTTGCTCCATGTGACACTTATACACAATGTATTACACTTTCTATTTCATAGAGAAGATATGTCAACACAAAGTAAAATGTTCATAGGAAATCCAAGACAGGCAATCTTCTGAATGTTTACAAACAGCTTTATAATTGACATTGTTTAGGCTCAACATCCAGATGACTGTCCTTAATTTTTTCTCAGCACATGAATAAGAAAGCCTGTGTGTCCATCCCCGATGCAGTAATATATTGTGCCAATCCTCTTTCCAAGGAGAATTCCAGAAGGTAGTGTCTAAATATTAGAAATCTTAATTTCTATTTTGTTTTGACCATGAGCATCATTAAGTTACCATGGCAATGTCCAGATTGTTAAGGATCAGAGAAGACAGCTCTTACTATGAACTCCTACCAACCCACATTCAAGATAGAGGAACCATGGGTTCAAAAGCTCTTTCTCTCACTACTTGAAAACATGTTTTGATGAAATAGATATTTTTTCTAGAAAGTATACCTTGCTTATCTGGAAAGCCTCAAACAGAAGTCCCAAATTCCTGCAGGAGTAAAAGGAAAACAATGTCATAAGTAAGTATAGTTCCAGAAGCTGCAGGTAATCTCTGGAATGGTTCCCAAAAATGAGCAAAAAGGAATTCAAGGCCATCATGTCACAAAAGCTATAAGGCAGTACAGTGCTCCCAAAGCAAAGACAAACAACTCCCCCAGCCAGAGCCCCTCTCAGCAGCGCCAAGTGGGCAGTAATTCATTACTGTGGTTACTGCATTCCAGTGAGGGAAACTGAAATGTCATACCGTCATTCACAACACTGTCTCATGGAATTATTTTTTCCGGATTCCTTGGGAAGTTAAAGTATTTGAGAAGAATATCAGGAACTGTTGATTCAGCCTGCTTTGTGAGTAGATAATTGCCTTCCAACTCCATTATTTCAGGAAATGATATGTGTGGCATTGTTTCTAGATGGGGGTAGCACTGTGTTTCAGCGGGACCCATACATGCTTATTAAACAAAACCAAAGCATGCAGTCTAAGTCACTTCGCTGAACTCAGACTTTTTGAATCTGGTCTCTAGATAAGAGGCTGGCTCCAGACAGCCAACCCACATACCAGTAACATTCTTTTGAAAGGGCGTAAGCAAAACTTGTTTTGAGAAATAAGAGATTTCACCAAAATTACTAAATGTGGTAATAAATAACTTAAGTAAATTATTAAATGGGTTTAGCAGAGACCTATTTGAGAGGCTAGATTTTTCTCTAATTTGGGTCTGAACCAAAGAACAGCCTGGGAACTAGAAGTAAAACACATTTTATCCTGAGAAGTACCTTTGATTCCATGGAATATATTAGCTGATCTTCCTGAAATGTGACATCATTTGTGGTACCAGCTGTATGGGTGTGCCATCGAAGGATTTACAAAACTAGTATTTCTTTGGCTTTAATATGTATTTTAAAATCAGAGAAAGCAGCCTAAACTAGCTAAGTGCTCCAAGGGGAACGGCTGTGGACTTCATTTTAAGAAGTTTAAACTACTTATGATCATGACCTGTGCACCTTTTTATAGATGGCTTATAAAGAGTAAATTCCCAAACAGACACCTAGAATCAATGATAATCATGATGATGATAGTTGCCATAAGAGCAAACATTAAATAAAATATAGCACTTATAAGTCAGGCTATTACACAAGTTAAATCATTTAATCTCAAAACAAACTTATAAGGTAAGTTTTGGTACTTTTACCACCCCTGCTTTACATATGAGGAAACTGAGGCACAGAGAGATTAATTAACTTGCCCATGTGTCACCTAGTTAATAAGTAGAAGAGGTGGAATTTGAACTCCTAGTACACACTCTTACCCCTTAGTTATCCCATTTTTCATGCTTCTCAGATACTTCTGATTCAGTGATGATTCAATGGTCACATCTCCTCTTTGAGAAGTTAGCATTTGGATAGTTTGTCAATAAAATTAAATGTTCCAAAATATATGTTCTAGTTAAGAGTCTGTACTATGATTTAACATTAGTTTCCAATAGTTGCTTTAGAGAGGCCTTACTTTTCCTTTTTAGAGTATGCTACGTTACTACATGATACTTGAATAAAGAGGAACCATTCCTGTGGAATATCTATGCCTAGCGTTGTCATTCAAAACTGTAAGAATGTATTATCTTTAAATACTTTTTTGAACCCACTACCAAGTGTAGAATTAAGCTATTTAGAAATACCTTTTTGTCACATTACAATTTTTAAAAATCATGTATGACAAAATTCAGCTGAAAAGAGTGCTATCAACTAATCTATCCATCTATCCATTTGTCCTTCCATCCATCCAGTCAACCAATAAGTCCCATATATCAGGCATTAGGAATACTGAATGGATAAGACAGACACAGTTCCTTCCCTCATGGAGCTTATATTCTGATTGGGAAGATACTAGATACATATATGAAGGTGCTATTTAGACTGAGGTCAGGGAAGTCCTCTCTGAGTTGACATATGTCTTTTTCTCTTAAAAAAAAAATTATGAGGTGGCATTTGACCAGATAGCTAAAGGAGTAAGGGAGGCAGTCTTGATAGGATCTGGGGGAAGAACATGTCAGGCAAAGGCTCCAGGTGGAAATGCACTTGGGTATGATTGAAGAGCAGCAAGAAAGCCAGCATGGCTGGGCGCACAGGGGTGGGAGGTGAAACGTGACATTGATGGGACCTCACAGTCCATGCCAAGGAGTACGGATTTTATTGAGTGGGAGGGGATGTCATTAGAGGGTTTTAGGCAGGTGAATGGTGTGCTCTGGTCCATGTTTTCTGAAAGAGACATGGCCGCTGCATGGCTGAAAGCAAGGAGACTGGTTAAGAAGTGCAGTCCAGGTTAAGGGAAAAAAATGATAGTAGCTTAGACTAGAATTGTGGTGGTGGGTAGATTTGGGATACATTACAAAGGCAGTGAACTTGGCTATCTGTAGGACTGGATGTGGGTGTGAGAGAAGATCGAGCATGAAGCCTAGATTTTGAACCAAGCAACTGGGTAACTAGTGGGGCTGGCTGTATACTGAGATGGGGAACTGAGGGAGGAACAGGTTTAGGAGGAAGGGGCAGCAAGAATTCTGTTTTGACACTCAAGTTTAAGATACCTTTTTAGATATATCTAAGTGATGTTCCTTAGGCAGTTGAATGTATGAGGGGAAAAGTCAGGGCTGAAGATACAAACGAGGGAGTTGATGAAGTCATGGGACTGGCTGTAAGGGAAGAGAACAGGTTGGAGGTCTGACTCCAAAGCATATCAAAATTAGAGCCTGGGAAGAGCACTCAGAGAGGTAAAAGGCAAACCAGGAGTATGTGGCAATCAGAAAGTCTGATGAAGAAAGTATTTCTAGAAGAAGGGAGTAATCCACTGTGCCAACTGCTAAGATAGAATAATGTGAACTGGGCTCGGTCATTGGATTTGGCTCTGTGGAGGCTGCTGGTGACTGACAGAAGTTTGAGTGGAGGGGTGGTACTGAAAGGTGGGCTGGAGGGGCTCCAGTGAGCTACCAGGGAAAGGGAGTGGAGACAGCAGCAAATAGCTGTAGCTTGTCCACATAGCTGAGATATAGTTGGGGCATTTAAACAAGGTTTCACTGAGGATTTGGGGGTTAGATCATAGAAATAGGCACAAAATAAAATATAAGTAGTCAATCTGATTTAAAAAGCATAACTCACTCATCTTTGGCTCAGGCACTCCCAAAGATGACTCCAATTATCCCCACGTGGCAGAGTTCATCTGTGACCCTTACCCCCTGGGAATGCTATCAAGTGTTCCCAGACTTCCAAACGTCCAGAGGACAAAAGGGAGGGGAAGGGAGGAGAGGAGAAAGATGTTCTTACACCCACCTGGTCCTCTCTAAGAATCACCACTTTCTCGGGTGATTAATATTTAGTGATGTGCACACATTCCAGGACTCACATACAGTCCACTGTGTGTCCTAAATAAATACCTGTGTGAGATTATAAGACAATAAATCCCGGATCACTACAAGAGATACACCTATATTATTCGTGAGAGGAAGGTCTTCTGCTATACTTTTGTCATTGCACACACGTTGGAACCTGGGATCTCCACCACCACCCTCATGGCAACCCAGGTCAGTGACGGAGGGCTGGCCTGAGGAAGAAAAACATGAAAATAATTCCTTCCAGGCTGCTTTCCACCCTCATTTGTCATTTCCCCAGTCCCAGTGTAGGCCTGTAGGCAGGAACCTCACAGCCACCTTGGTCACCACACAGAAAATCCCACACTGAGAGAACCAGGGACAAATATTAGCGAAGCTCATTGAATCTGGTTTTACTATTTTATTATTAAATGTGCACAACTTGATTATAAATTCCTTTAAGATGGAGTGCAATTATTGACTATGTTTCTCTCAAAAGAATCCAGACACAGCACAATGTTCCAATGAATGAATGCTTTATTAAGTTCTGTTTTGGTCTCCATACTATCTCTTTGATTCCTATTATTATTTTTTTACCAATTACCATATTTTTGTCTTTAAAGATTAATTGAGCAATTATAATTCTACCTTAATTTGGAGGAAGGGACCAAAAGTTTCTCAAAATCCATTTTAAAACTTTATTGGGAATGCTGTTTCTTAATTTAATTTTGGTTACACAAGTTGTAACCCAATAAATTGTACACTATTATTTACTTCAATATAAAGTCCAAAACATCATCAGGAGGATTTTACTCACTTTGACTCAATAAAAACTTTAGATGTGAAGAAAGTTAGGAATTCTCAAAAGTACTCCTAACCTTCCGGGTACATTATATATGCTTTCCTATATATTGTTATTGTTGTTCAGTGATATAACTTTTATTCATTATCTCTTATACATCTTTGTTCATAGATGTTATGTACCCATCTACACAGAACTGCTTAGAGGGAAAAGAAATCTGTTATCACAGTGACACCTGCTGGTTTTTAACTACAAATTTTAGATTTCAACTGATTTAGATTCTTTAGTGTCAAATTTTTCTTAATAAAATTAAATACTAATGCTTTCCATTTTAATAAATTATTTGATGTATAATTTTTAAAACAAATTTCATACACAACCATATAAAATTTTTTGTGATGATGATCTCAATGTAATTTTATGAACTATTGGAGGGGGAAGGAGTTGGGGGGGTACATCGATTTGTTGTTCCACTTACCCTGACCTGGGATTGAACCCACAACCTTGGCATATTGGGACAACACTCTAACCAACTGACTACCCAGTCAGGGCATGAACTATTTTCTTTAAAAAGACACGTTTCCAAAAAAGCTTCTTAAGCATTTCAGAGTATATATATTTTTAAATTGATTTCTCTTCTGGCTTTCTTTTCAAATTTTTTACAAATTCTATTTAAGGGAAGGCATTATATTAAATCTTTAAAACATTTGCAGAATGAAGAATTGCAATTTTAGCAATATGGGCTGGGCAATTCCATAAAAGTCAAGAGTTAGATCTATGTAGTAACTGAGACACTTTTAAACATAATTGAGCTGAACTCATACACTTTTTCTCCCAGTTTTATTGAGATATAATTGACACAAATATTATATTAGTTTAAGGTGTACAACATGATGGTTTGATATATGTATATATTGTGAAATAACCACACAATAAGTTAACATCCCTCACCTCACAGTTACAATTTTCTATTGTCTTTACAACATTCAAATACACAATACAGTACTGGTTTTATTTGTTTTTGTTTTTTTGCCTTTACCAAGTTTTTTATTCAAAACTAGCTGTCCACAGTGATTGGACCTTTATGGAATAAACAAATTTAAGTTTATGCCACAGGTTTCTTTTCTTCTGTGGTGGGTTTCTTTTCTGCAGGCTTCTTCTGAGCTGCTGGTTTCTTGGCTGCAGCCTTTTTTCCCACCAAAGGCTTCATTGGCTTCTTCAGCTTTGTCACATGAACATCCTTCTTTCCTTTCTTCCCTATGACAGGCTTCTTGCCTTGAACCCCCTTCTCATCTGATTTGGCTTCTAGTGCCGCTGCTGCTCTATCCACCTGGAGCTTGTGGTTCTTGGCCTGACAAGGAATGGTGTTCCGGCGCATGGTCTTTGCATATGGGTTTAACTTCAACATGATTCTCAGGTTTTTCAAAGGATTCTTCTTCAGAACTCTGCGATGAATCTTCTTGCGTGGTGCTCGGAGGGCTCTTTGGATCTCTGGGCTTTTCAAGATTCTGCTAAGGTCTGTATTGAGCATCTCGTGCATGGGAAGATTGTAGTGACTCTTGAGGGAGGCTGCTTTACGCCAAGTGCCATACAGATCATCTAACTTGCGGAAAGCACTTTCAGTCCAAATGCAGAAACGGCCCACATGTCCACCAGAAGCAAGTTTCAAAATGTTGTCTGCTTACATTAAGCAGAGTAATTCTAGGGATGTTTCTGAAGGCTCTGATGATACCGTTGTCCTCATTACAGATGATGCAGGGCCCCCTGCGCTGGATACAACAGTTTCTCATCTTGCCCTTGCCAGCCCTCATTCGCTGAGAGGCATAGACCTTTCTGATATCATTCCAAGCCTTAAGCTTCTTAAGAAGCAAAACAGCTTCCTTGGTTTTCTTGTAGCTTTCAACTTTATCTTCAGCCACCGAAGGAAGTTCAGGAACTTCCTCAATGCGATGACCTTTAGACATGACCAGTGCTGGTAAGGCTGAGGCGGCTAGGGCAGAGCAGATGGCAGATTGCTTCTGTGTAGTGTTCATTCTGCGATGCCAATGGCGCCAGGTTTTGGTTGGTGTAAACATGCGGCCCCCATGACACATATTTCCAAAAGCACCCTGGCCAGAACGATGAGTTCCACCACCTCGAACTCTGGGAATTTGAGCCACAGCTCTGCCAGTACCTCAACACTCAGCACTGGTTTGATGTCCTGCCAATTCACTGACAGCATAGGGCTGTCTATTGTTTTTGCGCAAGTTGGTGTGAACAAAGTTCACAATGTCTTGTCGAATTGGGAGCCTTGAACACAGCAGGCAAAGTGACATTTTTGCCAGACGATTCCCCCTTTTCGGTATACACTGATATCAATGGACGAGCACATGCCATGGCGTGGAGAGAGGAAGCCACACTCCTCTCAAGCCGGTGGCTCCCACAGGAAAAGGCCACAATACAGTACGTTAACTATAATTACCACGATGGACATCACATCCCAGAATTTACTAATCTTAAATCTAGAAGTTTGTACCTTCTGACAACCTTTACTCATCTCCCCCTCCCCCTCACCTGGTAACCATCAATCTGTTTGCTGTTTCTATGAGTCTTGTTTTTAAGATTCTACATGAGATCATGCAATATTTGTCTGGCTTATTTTACTTAGCATAATGCCCTCAATGTTCATCCATGTTGTCACAAATGGCAGGATTTCCTTCTTCTCTATACCTGAATAATATTCCATTGTATATATGCCACATTTTAAAAATTAAATGTATTGGGTGACATTAAGAAAACTGCAGGTATCAAGTGTACAATTCTATAATACAGCATCTATACACTGCATCGTGTGCCCACCACCAAAAGTCTACTCTCCCTCTGTCACTATATGTTTGACCCCCTTCACCTTCTTCATCCTTTCCTAGCCCCCTCTGGTAAGTTTGTTCATTTGTTGCTTTGTTTTATATCCCGCATGAGTGAAATCATATGGTTCTGTCCTTTTACATCTGACTTATTTTGCTTAGCATGATACTCTCAAGATCCAGCCAGATTTTCACAAAAGGCAGGATTTCATCTTTTCTTATGCCTGAGTAATATTCCACTGTGTACACACACCACACCTTTATCCAATCATCCACTGAAGGATATTTAGGTTGTTTTGACCAGTGTGTATAGTGCTGCAATGAACACAGGGATAGAGATAGATTTTATATATACACACATAATCTTCACAAATAAATGCTTCCATTTTTTTTTTTTTTTGGTAGATACCTAGAAGGATTGCTGGGTCATATGGTAGCTTGATTCTTAATTTTTTGAGGCACCTCCATACTGTTTTCCATAGTGCTATACCAATTTACATTTGCACCAGCACTGAAGATTCTTTTTCCCCACATCCTTCCCAATACTTGTTATTTTCTTGCTTTAATAATGGCCATTCTAACAGGTGTGAGGTGGTATCTCACTGTGGTTTTGATATGCATCTCCCTTACAGCTAGTTGAGTATCTTTTCATATTTCTGTTGGCCATTTGTATAAGTCTTCTTGGGAAAAGTGTCTGTCAGGTTCTCTATTTTTTAATTGCATGGTTTTGTTGAGTTATATGAGTTCTTTATATATTTTGGATATTAGCCCCTTATCATGGGTATCGTTGCAAATATCTTCTTTAATTCAGTTGGTTGCCTTTTTGTTTATTAATGCTTTCTTTTGCTCTACAGCTTTTTAGTTTGATTTAGTCCTATTACTTCATTTTTTGCTGTTACTTCTCTTGTCTTTGGGGTCAAGTTCATAAAATCCTCTGAGAACAAGGTCCATAAGTCTAATATTTTCTTCTATGTGTTTTATTGTTTTAGGTCTTATATTTAAGTCTTCAATCCATTTTGAGTTAATTTTTGTGTATGGTGTGAAATAAGTCGCTTCATTCTTTTGCATGTGGCTTTCCAATTCTTCCAGCACCATTTATTAAAAAGGCATTATTTCTCCATTGTATGCTTTTGACTCCTTTGTCAAAAATTTGTTGCCCATATATACAATGGTTTATTTCTTGTCTCTCAATCTTGTTTCATTGTTTGTTTTTCTGCCAATACTATACTGTTTTGATTATTGTAGCTTGGCAGTATAATTTGAAGTCAAGGAGTGTGATACAACTGGCTTTGTTCTTTTTTCTCAGGATTGTTTTGGCTATTCTAGGTTTTTCGTGGTTCCATACCAACTGGATGATGATTCTTCTATTTCTTTGAAAAATGCCTTTGGGATTTTTGAGGATGCACTAAATCTTTATATGGCTTTAGGTTAATACAGTTAAGTATTATGATTCTTCCAATCAATGAACATGGAATATCTTTCCATTTCTCTGTGTCCTCTTCAAGTTCTTTCAAGTATGTCTTGCAGTTTTCAGTGTATAGGTCCTTCACACCCTTTGTTAAGTTAATTCCTACATACTACATACCACTTTTTATTTATCCATTCATCTATCCTTGGTCGCTTAGGTTGTTTCTATGTGTTGGCTATTGTAAATAATGCAGCAATGAACATGGCATAGATAATCCTTCCAGATAAGTGATTGTTTCCTTTGGATATATACCCACAAATGAAACTGCTGGATCATATGGTAGCTCTATTTTAATTTTTTGAGAAATCTCCATACTGCTTTCTATAGTGGCTGCACAAATTTACATTCCCACTAATAGTACAGAGATTCCCTTTTCTCCACATCCTTGCCAACATTTATCTCCTTTTTTTTTTTTTATAACTGCCATTCTAACAGGTGTAAAGAGATATATCATTGTGGTTTTGATTTGTATTTCCCTGATTATTAATGTTGAGAACCTGTTGGCCATTTTGTATGCCTTCTTGGGAAAAATGTCTATTCAGTTCCTCTGCCAATTTTTAAATCTTTTTTTTTTTTTTGCTATTGGGATATACAAGTTCTTTAAATTTTTGGATACTAACACCTTCTTAGGTATTTTCTCTCATTCCATGGGTTGCCTTTTCAATTTTGTTTCCCTTTGCTGCACAGCTTTTTAGTTTGAGGTAGTCCCACTTATTTTTTGCTTTCTTGCCTCTGTAACAACAAAATCATTGTCAAGACTGATGTCAAAGAGCTTACCCCCTAAGTTTTCTTCTAAGTGTTTATGATTTCAAGACTTTAATCCATTTTGAGTTGGTCTTGTGTATGGTTTAAGATAGGGGTCCAGTTTCAATCTTTTACATGTAGCTTTCCAGTTTTCCCAACACCATTTAGAAAAGAAACTGTCCTTTCACCATTGTAAATTATTGGTTACTTTGTTGAATATTAATTGATCATATGAGTGTATGTGCGGGTTTATTTCTGGACTCTGTTCCATTAACCTATGTACCTGTTTTTCTGCCAATATCACTGTTTTGATTACTAAATCTTTGTAATATTGTTTGAAATCAGGAAGTGTGATGCCCCCAGCTTTGTTCTTCTCTCTCAAGATTGCTTTGGCTATTTGGGGTCTTTCGTGGTTCTGTACAAATTTTAGGAGTTTGTTCTAAAATGCCATTGGAATCCTGATAAGGACTGTACTGAATCTGTAGATTGCTTTAGGTAGTATGGAAATATTAACAAATTAATTTTTCTAATCCATGAGCATAGAATATCTTCTATTTATTTGTTTCTTCTTCACTTTCTTTCATCAGTATCTTATAGTTTTCAGTGTGCAAGTCTTTCACCTCTTTGGTTAAATTTATTCCTATTTCTCTGATAGTTTATTGTCAGTGTATGAGAGCACAACAGATTTTTATATATTGATTTTATATCCTGCAACTTTCCTGAATTTTAGTTCTAACAAGTCTTTTGGTAGCCTTTAAGGTTTTCCATACATAAGTAAACTGTCTTTATTGGGAGATTACTCCAACTTCTCAAAATCAAATTTTTCACTCATAAATGGTAACAATGTTCCTATGGAGGCTAACTTTTCTATGTCTACGTGGTCTCAACCAAATTTGATTTTCTTTTTTAAGTTTAAGGGGGAAAACCAATTACTCCCAAAACAATGGAAACCAGATAGTTGTCTCCAATTCAATCTTTAGAAAGTATACTACTGCTGCCTGGTTTGGCTGGGGAGTAGGTTCACAGTCCACAGGGGCCTGATGCACTGGAAAGAACTGGATCTTCTTCACTCTCTCTCCCCTCTTGCTTTAAAAAAATGCTAGACCAGTTGAACCTGGTGCATGTTGACTATCCTCAGTGACCCAGAACCACACACTGGTCTCTCCCTAGGTGGCACTCATATTCTATTCTGTGGCACAGACTGACCACCCAGTATATACCTTTAATAATTCAGAATATTTAAGAAGACTGAAATTTCATATAATAACTTATTCATATTTGTAGAACATGAAGCATTCTTTATAAAAAACTATGTACTTGTACTTCTGGCCAAGACAGAAGCCTAGACAGACATGCTGCATCTCCCTCCACAACTAAGAAGGAATACAACTACTTCAGAACTAGAGACAACCAGAAGTTCCAGAAAACCAAGCTGCATGGAAGTTCAACAAACAAAGATATAAAGAAGAAATATTCATCCAGACAGATAGGAGAGGCAGAGCTGGGACAGAGAGGACACGGTGTGGTGCTGGCAGCAGTGGCAGGTTGGTGGAAAGTGCAGTCACACTTTTTAAAAAGTCGGGAGGGACACCTGGGGAGCGTTCCCAGTACAAGAGTAGACTGCACAGCTCACGGGCCCAGTGCTGGGGAAAAAAAGCCTCACTGATTTTGACTGTGCAAACCAGTGGGGGTTGGGGTGGAGGCAGAAACTGCCGGTCTCTCAGCAGAGTCCGCTTGTTTAAAGGGCCCCCATGGTCCTAGAACGTCCACAGACGCATCCACTCTGGGGACAATGGCAAGGGAAACAGCTAGAGCGGCACCAGTCCCATACAAAGTGGGAGAAGTGCCTGGAAAGGGGCGAATACTGAGGAGGCAGCACTGTTTCCTCTCGGACCCTCCCCGCCACACAGCGCCACAACGTGGTAAAACAGGTTGCCCTGTACCAACCAATCCCTAAGGCTCCGCCCCTTACAACATAACCGGAGCAAGAGCTCTACCTAAGACACAGAGGCAAACAAACACAGGAGCCTGTCAAGATGAGGAGACAGAGAATTATGGCCCAAAATAAGGAACGAATCAAAGTTCTAGTGGAAGAACTAAGAGATGAGATAGCCAACCTAACAGATGCAGAGTTCAAAACACTGGTGATAAAGATGCTCACAGGCTTGACAGATATACTTAAGTATGGCAAACACATAAGGAAAGAAGTGAAGGCTATGCTAAATGAAACAAAGGAAAATCCACACAAAACCAATGGTGAAGGGAAAAAAAAACAGTGAACCAGTACAGAATGAGTAAATAAGAATTGAAAAAATGAGCATAGGCTTAGGAACCTCTAGCACAACTTTAATAAACGTTCCAACATCCAAACCATAGGGGTGCCAGAAGAAGAGGAAGAGCAAGAAATTGAAAACTTATATGAGAAAATAATGAAGGAAAACTCCCCAAATTTGCTGAAGGAAATAGACATACAATTCAAGGAAGCACAGAGAGTCCCAAACAAGCTAGACCCAAAAAGGACCACACCAAGACACATCATAATTAAAATGCCAAAGGTGAAAGATAAAGAGAGAATCTTAAAAGCAGCAAGAGAAAAGGAGAGAGTTACCTACAAAGGGGTGCCTATAAGACTCTCAGCTGATTTCTCAAAAGAAACTTTGCAGGTAAGAAGGGACTGGCAAGAAGTATTCAAGGTGATGAAAAGCAAGGACTTACATCCAAGATTACTCTATCCCAGCAAAGCCATCATTTAGAATGGAAGGGAAGATAAAGTGCTTCCCAGACAAGGTAAAGCTAAAGGAGCTCATCATCACCAAGCTATTATTATATGAAATGTCAAAGGGACTTACTTAAGAAAAAGACCAAATTATGAACATTAAAATAACAAACTCACAACTATCAACAACTGAATCTAAAAAATAAAAACAAAATTGAACTAAGCAAACCAGAATAGGAACAGAATCACAGGTATGGGGATCACTGGGAGATTTATCAGTTGGGAGGGGGAAGGGGGAGAATGGGGAAATGGTGCAGGGATTAAGCAGCATAATCAGTTGGTACAAAATAGACAGGGGAAGTTAAGAATAATACAGGAAAGGGTGAAGTCAAAGAACTTATATGCATGACCCATGGACATGAACAAAGGGGGTTGGGATTGTTGGAGGGAAGGGGGGTACTGGGCAGAGGGGAGGAAAGGGGGAAAAAATTGGGACTACTGTAACAACATAATCAATAAAATACACTTAAAAAAAGATGAAGAAAAGGGACACAAAAAGAAAAAGAAAAATAACCTGTGTGATTGTAAAGAAAAATTTGGTGATACATCTGTACTATGGATTTTCATGAGACCACTGATGGAACTTTTTTTAATCATAAAAATATCATTTACATTATATATATGATGTGCTGTTGCTGGCCCAACATAAGTAAGCAAAACACTAAAGTCCCTGTATTTCTACCACTGCATTCTTTCTTTAAAATAATGAAGTGAAAACATCTTGATTTCAAGAATAAAGATTAAATCACATATTAGGCTCTTAAAAGTATATGTAAACTGAAAGTTGTAAGCTGTTATACAAATGGAAGTATTGTGTTTACTTAAATTGATTTTGACTATTCAGAGATAATCTGAATCTTGAATTTTTGTGAGGATCAAATGTTAGTGTATTTATTTATTGCTTTGTGGAGTGATCATATTTTAAGGTCTAAGTTTTTTTCTCTTGTTTATAGAATATAAATATATCAGAGAAAATATTGCTTTGCTAATATTGGCAGAGAACTCACAAAAAACAAAGTTTTCAGCAGTTAAAATAAAAAAATAAGAGTAACAAAAAAGAGCAGGGTGTGATATAACTGATTTCAATCTTCCTTTCACTGTATGACTGTGAGTTGCACTAAGTCGATATAATATTAAGATTCACATTTTATTGGAGTTAAAAATAAATGATATAATCTTTCTGAAGAATTAAGAATAATCTGCTAGAAAATATGTTTTCTATAATGGTAGCTTCAAAAATTTTGACTGACTTGATGTTTAAAATATTTTTCTGGTATTTTTTATGCTGAGATAAAGACTTACAGAAAGGCAAAAAAGAAAGGGCAAAAAAGAGCCCTTAAGAGTACAATTTCAGGGTAAGTAGTCATTATGCTAAGTTCCCAATCAATAAAACCTTCTGCCTTTTAATTTGCAATGGCAACCAGAGTCCAATATATTAAAACACAAAGTACAGAGAGCGGCAAAAGTAGGTTTACAGTTATTCATATGGAAAATAATTAATAATACAATAAACTGTGTTTTGTGTACTCCCAACTGTAAACCTACTTTTGCTCTACCCTGTATATTAGAAAACAGTATACAAAGTACATGGAAGTGTTCAGATAGAAAACCTATGTGTTACAGAAGCAAACAGAGAATTTATGATGTTGCTGGGAAGCATCTGTGACTCCTCCAGATTTCCATGTACTTTGGGTTTAATACCACAGATCTAGTACTTCTACTTACACATCCATAATTGCAACATGGGGCATTTTCATAAACCACAATAATGTCCTAAAAAGAAAAAAAAAACAAGAAATCAAAATGAAGTGTTCAGATAAGAGTGATGCAGGTTTAGAACAAGACTATAGTACTCTTTAATTGCTTTCATTAGCCCATAAGTAGTAAAAAGAATCCATAGAATAGAAACTATCAAATTAGTTCACAGATGTAACAAGAAACAATCATATAGAAAATATTTGGCACAATAAAGAAGAGGTATGAGAGGTATAATCTTTTATACTAGAATATGGTCATATTTGGGGGAGAAAATTTTAATATAATAAAAATCAATATATACTTGTCTAACATGCCATTTCTGTACACAGATATCTCACTACCTACTTTAAAAACAAATGAAGAAAGAGCAGAATAAAAGTGAAATTCTATAGGATCACTGAGCTCTGGAACTTGTCATTGTCGTAAAGGCAGTTCTCCCTCCGGGCAGCGAGAAGGACCCCAGTTCCGAGGAGCCATGCCTGCATGGAGGACAAGAAGCATGGTCTGGGGCTGTATCGATCTGCTCTGGCTGCCATAGTAAAATACCACAGACAACACAGCACAAACAAAATATATTTATTTTCTCACAGTTCTGGAGGGAACAAGTCCAAAGATCAAAGTGCCAGAAAATTCCATTTCTGGTGAGGTCTCTTCCTGGTTTTGCAGATGGCCACCTTTTTGCTTTTTCATGTGACCTTTTCCCTGAGTGTGTGTAGTGAGTGCTCTGTTGTCTCTCTTCTTATGAGGAGGTCAGTGCCATCAGATTAGGGCCCCACATTATGACCTCATTTAATCTTAATTACCTCCTCAAAGGCTCTACCTCCAAATACCTTCACACTGAGGGTTAGGGCTTCAACATACAAAATTTGAGGGTCACAATTCAGTTCATAATAGGAACTGAGCTGAATGAGCAAGGACTGGTGAACCCCTATAGGGCACCACTTTCAGCGAGTGAACCAGGAAAACACCTCATGTTTCTCTTTGTTAACTGGAAGTAGAGCTGTGAGGGGGGAAAAAGTCTCTCCTGGGAATGCCTATTACAGTCTAACACTCACAGATGTTTAGGGATGAAATTCACACTACTTGTAAGTGTGTGTTAGCATGCATGTACATGTGCTAAAGAACAGGGAAGGGAGAGGCAGGAAACCAAAGGTGAAAATTGACTTTGAAGCCGTCCGGGGTTAGCAGTGCCACAAAAAACAAACTGGCAGTGCTAGAAAAAGAAATCTCCGTAGAAACATGCTTTAAACAAAAAAATCCCCCAAAATAAAGAGAAATATGAAACTCACAATCAAAATCAATGATCACATTAGAAAATAAATCACCACAAACTTCTTTCAGAAAAGAAACAACAAACTGCAGAGTCAGAGCTACAAAGAAAAGTATATTTAACATGTTTAAAGAAAAGGAAAAGAGAGAATAGAACTATTCCAAATGACCAGGAAAGTTTAGGAAAGAACCAAACAACACTTCTGGAAGTGAAAAAAATATAACCATAATTTAAAATTTGATAAGATAGGTTAAATAGGTTAGAGACAGTGAGGAGACAGAATTAGTGAACTGAACAACAGATTCAAAAAATTATCCAGAATTCAACACATAAGGAGAGAGAAAATATAAATCAGAGACTGGGGGAAGTACAATACTCAAAGAGACAGAAATTGCGAATTTTTAGAATGTATGAAAGACACTAATTCTCAGATTCAAAAAGCTCCATGAATCTGAACAGGATTATAAAGAAATGCATCGCTGTATAATGACATTTGATTATAGACCACTGCAGATAAAGACCTTAGACATAACCTGAGAGGAAAGACAGATAAGCTGCAAAGGAGTAGCTTATCTGATCACACTAACAACCGTCATTTCAGAAGAAACAATGGCAGCAAGAAGACAGTGGAATAATATTAAATACTAAGAAAAAATAACTGTCAATCTACCTAGCTAACTTTCAAGGACAATAAAATGGTAAACCTGAAGGTAAATGTAAACAAATATTGACTGCACAATTATTTTTGGAGTTAACTGAGATAAAATAAATTCTAGACACTATAAGTTGAGAGGAGAAAAATCAGACTTTGTTCAAAAGTCTCATGTTTAGAAAGAGGAAAGATTTTATATTAACCATGCAAATTAAATTTCTTGGTAAGTACTAAAATATAAAAACTTTTTAAAATCTTCTAAACTAGAAGAGTAAGTGGAAAAACAAAACAAAAATCAATCTGAAAGAAGCACCCTCCCCCCCAAGAAAAACACCCACAAGGGCAGTAAGGAAACAGAAAGTGAGACAAAAATTACAGTAAGACCATATAAATAAATCTTAATATATTAGTAAATTCAATAAACACAGATTGATTAAACTCTCCCAATAAGAGATAATCAGATAGAAAGAAAAAAAATTACAGTTTTTAAGAGGCACATCTGAAACATAATAAATAGAATGGTCCAACAGAATTCTAAAGAAATATATACCATACAAATACTAACTAGCTGGTGTGGCCTATAGATTTTTTTAAAACACATATTTTAAAGCACTGTAAAATGAAATAAAAAATTATTAGAAATAGAGGTCATGACTATAAGTATAAGATGAAGTTCTAAACTTGGAAGATAATTCTAAACTTGTATGTATCTAATAACAAAGCTTCAAAATATACAAAATAAAAATTGACAGAATTGCAGGGAGAAATGAAAATATAAAAAATGTTAACACATCTCAGAATATGAGATATCAAGTAGGAGGAAGAACAACAAGTAAAATGGAAACAATTTGAACAACATAATTAACAAGTGTGGTCTAATAGACACCAACAACTGGAAAATATGCAGACTTTCAAGCACTAATGAAACATTTACAAAAACTGACATTTTAAGTTCTAAAATCTCAACAAATTTCACATCAACTCTATATGAACTATTCTCTGACTAAAATCCAATTAAAGCAGAAATCAATTAAGAACAGAATTTAAAAATCTGCACGTCAGGAAATGAAACAAAAACTACACACATATATAAGTCAAAACAGAAACATTATGAAAAACAGAAAACACTTAGAACTTAAAAATAAATATTTCTATACCACTTAAACAATATTAATCACAAAATCATTTTGTGAGCTACGCAGAACCTATATTATCTCTGCTCAACAGCATAAACAGCAACAGTGCTGTAAATTTAGTAATTCCTATAGAAAAAAAATATATAAAAATACATATCAAAAATAATTTGGAAACTGGGAAATATAAGTAAAAGTGTTCACTACTAAAATATTAAAAGGAAGGCAAACCAACCATCTCTTTCAGAAGTTATATGGAATAGCTAAAGAAAGAAGTATCTTAAATGTTTAAAGGTTAAAGAGCCCATTAATTCTTTCTGGTTTAAGAAGTCCCTTAGATCTATATAGCATATATACAAACTTATATGGTAGAATATTATTCAAGAAATGAACAAATACTATATCAGAAATCCTTGTCGCACGAGTTGAGTAACTATAGTTAGGAGTAAATTCCTGCTCACACACAGTCCTGATTTCTTGGCTACAACATCTGTTCACTGGTGCATTGGCAATAAATAGCATTTCAAAACTGCCTACAGTACAAAGGGGATTTTCATTTAAGGTCCCCTCACTTTTCATGTGTGGGATATTTTTGGAAGTATTTTTTTTTCATCCACTGAAAGAGAATTAAGAAAATTCCAACATGCCTTAGTGTCAGCAAGAGCTCTTTTTAGTCCAGGTACCAGAGGATGATTGATGAACCTGTCAAGCCTACAGTAGCGGACAGAGAAAGTTGGCAGAAGTTCAGTGTTATTGAAAGAAATCTCAAATACTTATTTCATCTCCTCTATTAACTTTAATCACATTTTCAACATGCAGCCAAGAATGAAGCTTTGACAGTGAGCCATAAATTTACACAAGCAAGCATTGTCACTTTTCTGCACTAGCAACACTGAGATAACATGAGAGAGCTGGGTATTTTCTTTCTTGTGCCTTTCTTCATTGAAGCACATTAAAAAATGTTTGGAAGATTTATCCATACCTCAAATTCATTTGCCATAAATCTCTTGAAATATTGCATTTAATTTTGCTTCGTTTATGGCAAATAAAAAAATCAACTAATTCCTCAATTACAGTTAAATGCAGATTTTTAAGGACACTGTGATGACAGAGTTGGTACATGTTTCATCATGATACACCTGCTTATGAGAACAGACATTAAACACTAAAAAGGATTTACATTTAACATGGGTCCCTTGCCATTTGGGCAAAGACTTCTAGTATATTCAGAGCCAGAATCTTTATATGGTTCCAGATGGACTCCTTGGCAGATTTTGCTGATTTGCTGATTACTCATTAAACAATTGAAACATGTATAGACATTACTTGTCTTAAAAAGCTCACGCACTGCAAAATAGATACAAAAATGAGGTAAATACTATGGGCAAGATTATGGTTCTTGGAAAGGCTAAAAATCAAGTATGTTTTTGGTAAGCTTTTCCTCCTAAGCATGTCTTAAAAGCTAAAAATATTAATTGCTGGAAGTCCACAAACCTTAACAAGTGTGTCTTGTCATCAGGGAAACATGGCATTTTGCTGCCCTGCAAAATCTGTGACCTTTCAGGCAGTTCAAAGACCAATATGGGCATCTTTGTGGAGACTACACTTTGCTCTCATCTCTCTTATATGTGATCTCTGTTTCAAAGACAGTTGATTTTGTCTACATTACTTATGGAATAACACTTTAACACATTCTTCCAATAGCCAAGGAAGCTACAATATGCAACTCTTATATCTTCTTTTTAAGCCACAATAATGAGCTAATATTAACCCTGTAAGAAGGAATTAAATTATTTTTCTTTCTAAGAAGCCTATACTTACAGTTCTGAGATAATCAATAAAGAAGAAGACCGATTCTGATTAACAAAAAGTAAATTAATCCCCCTTTTCTCCTACTCCTGCCCATTCAAATAATCATGTATAGGCACTTAAGCTGGGAAGATGTAGCACTCTTCTTCCACTAAACATTTCATTAAGACTCCAGTAGAAGTTTCTTTCTTCTGATATGAGTCCCACTGAACATATTGCTAAGCTTGAAGCAAAGGCTAAATGGTTTGGTGGAATAGTTCGTTCTTTGAGGCAAGACAAAGTTTTCTTATTAGTTCGTCACTGTTGTTGTTCAAGTTCTTAAAAGGCTGAAAATTTTGCTAGGTCCTTCTCCATCTCAGCATACTGTTCTTTAAGCCTCTCTGTAGCTTTTCTGTGCTCTTCATCCACTTCAGCCTGCTTCTTGTGGTGTTCTTTCATGAAATCATCCCACTGGATTATATGCTGGTTTTCACTAGCAATTAAATGGTCATTATGAATCTGAGGAAAGAAAATTTGAAAGTCACATAACATTTTTCCAGACAGTTATTTTTCTATGTAGAAGAGACAAACATAACTTTACCTCTTGATGTTAAGTTATTCTATCAATCAGCTTGAGAGTCACAATGGTAAAATTGCATTATAGTTTTAATGTCCAACAAGAACACGATGTATTAGAAACATCTAAGTCTAAGGCTTTGCTAACTATGACTGAACATGGGTATCCACATTTCTGAAATTTCAAAAATAACTAGTATTGTTAAATGACAATAATCAAACACAATTCAAGCAAATTTTCATACCTTTATTTCTCCTCAAATTCCATTTAACTGCATATAATATTAAAATAAGTTTAAAGAATATATGCCAAAAGAATGATTATTATAAAGAATTAAAATGCAAGTCTTACATAAAATATTTTTAGATGCATTAAAAAGAATAATGCATTATTAATTATGGGAAGAGAACCCAAGAAATCTCTTCTGGTTGCATTCCATTTCTTAAAGCAAACAAACACCAAAAGCACCTGTTGTCAAATATCTAAGTTCTTCCTGAGATGCTCCTTAATATTCTACATGAGGATGAAAATTTTATTTTTGAGTACCACAATAAAGATAAAACAATGTATAAATAAAAAGGCATATATTTAGCATAATTTCAATTACAGTATTCCCTCACTTATTGCGGGTATTACGTTCTAGACTCCCCCATGATAGGTGAAAATCTGTGAAGTAGGAACCTTACATTTATTTTAGTATTTATATATATTTTAAGGCTTTATAAACCCTTCCCACACACTTATAAACCGTTCCCAGTTCCTTATTAACCTTTCCCACTCCCTTATTAAACTTTTCCACACATTTATAAACACTACTTATCTTCTTAAACATATTCTACACTCTTAAACCTACGTAACTTTAACAATATAAGTATACAGTACCACAAAATCCCGCAATATAGCGAAAAATCTGCGATAAGTAATTAAATATAATATTTTAAAAAATCCTGCGATACAGTGAGGCCGTGATAAGTGAACCGTGATATAGAGAGGGACTATTGTATTACCTTTGAATATGTACAAGAGTGAGCTACGTAGAAAAAGAGAGGATGAAAAACAACTATATCTCTGCCTCAAATGTTTTACATACGTGTCTTTAGAAGTTTTGATACAAGCAAGTCCTATTAAACAAACAAGCAAAATGTGATAGAAGCAAACCATAAAAATCTACAGAGCACCTAAAGTAATTACTATGTAACAGGACACCTGGAGACTCAGATGCTGGGAGACAGCTACTAGGCAAAAGAGAAAACGCAGTTTTTGTGCAGCTCATAATGTCCTTGCTGTTGTACTTTCTCTCTTATCTGGGACACGATGAGAAACAGGATAAAGAACTGGATAAGCCATCACACTATATGAAATGCATATTTCTGCTAGTTGTTTTGAACATCTTATCTACTTCTAAAAACCCCTCTTATAAGATTACATTATTCTCATTTTACAGATGAAGAAATGAAGGCTGAAGGATACTCAATTTACTTCTCCATGGTCACTCAACTACAAAGTTGTAGGTTTAAACTTAAGTCTTCCACACACCTGTGTCTTTCCTATCACAAACTGCAAATCAGATTTTGCTCAGAGGTTTTCCATAGATAGCTAAAATTCTTTTTCACTAGACCAAAAAAGGCTATTTCAAGAGTTTTTTTCTGCCAATCCTATCTGAGGTTCCTCAGAACAGAGGCTTTTCAAGTGAAAAGAGGTTGCGATTCTGACGTTTGACTTATAGTAAAACATTCCCCTAAAATATGTCCCACAGACCACTGGAATCGAAACAGGCATTACAGTAGTGGGGAGAGAGGGTTAAGGAGGGTTTTGCAGATCCAATAAATCTGGGAAGCAGGCTGAGCAATATTCAAAACATTACTTTTAACTCTTTAGTCTCATTGGTTGTAATTCTCCAAAAGATGAATAAAACATGAAAAGTTCATTAAACTTTTTTCATGGAACTTTTGCAAAAACTATTATATTTTAAGAGAAAAGCTATTAGCTAAAAAGAAAGGAAAAATGCAAATAAACTTCCTCAAAATGGTATCTTGCTTTAGCTGTGAATTAATTTTTAATAAAGAGAATATTAACATCCAAGCTCAGAAGTTGTTTTAACAGATTGCTCTTTTCTTTTTAATCGAAACACCATAATTAGCTCAGCTGACTCTGTGATTCGGACCACATGGCAACAACAACCTTGGTCCCACTTCCCACCAGGCAGCACATTATCCAGCGCAGCTCAATGGACAAAAATGAAGATTTGGGAGGCACATAGTCCTTGCTTCAAATTCTGGTTCACTTATTACCAATGGTACAATCCTGAGCAAGTTAAAGTTTCTCTAACTTTAAAATAAGGAAAATAATACTTTATATTCATAAATAATATTTATGAAAACCAAATGTAATACATGTCAAGTTCCTAGCTGAGTGACTGTGGTGTTTAATAAAAGGTCAATATTATTATTATACAAAATCACAAGCAAAAAATCTGGAAGGCATATCAAACTATTTTTTAATCCTCTCCAATTTAAGCTTTTTGCTCTTTAATATTAGTAACTTAATTTTAGCAATAGGTTCTTGTAATAATTCAAACAACAGAAGAAACTCAATAAAAGTAAGTTTCCCCCTCCCATTCCCCATATTCAATTCAATCTGTTTTGATGATTCCACTATTTACTATTTTGCTATAAAATGTTGCCATAGTTATGTTCAAACAGATTCATACAAGTCTAACAGAAAGTGACAGCTCCCCTACACCCCTCATATTAAATTCTTTCCAGTATTATTTTTTTCCCTAGTATTAATAGTTTGATGGATACCCACAGATTGTTTTCCTATGTTTATAAAAGCATATTTCTTTAATAACAACAAAATGAAGTCCTATTACTTATGACGGTCTGCAGCTTTCTTTTTTCAATAATGATATAATCAGTACTAGTAGCATACCAACAGCAGGAGGGTGGGAGAGCTCTGCCCTGGGTGCAAGCAATCAGGGGGTGCATTGTCTGTACAGAATTTAAATCAGTGGCACAAACAACTGAAAGACTTTTTTATTACCACCAGGAACTGGTAATTTTGAGTAATGTCAGTGATAAAGTACATCTAAACCAAAAATCTTTCTTTGGTGAAAGTTCTAAACAATTGCTGAGGTTATTATTGAATTTTAACAATATATGTTATAAATTAACACTTTTTACTGTTTAATCTTTAATAAACTTCGCATTCTATATTGAAGTTAATTTAAAGGACTTCCAGTTACATAGACAGTACTGGACAAAGGTGAAGTAAGCTACACATGTTCATTTCAAAAGTAAATTCTCAGTAGCTCAGAATCATTTCAGTTTTCTTTGGATGCTCAGCCCCTCTAACCTCTGGGTAATTAAATATTCTTGCATTTAAACAACGATAGCAGAGTGGCTGCTGAAATAAAACCGGAATTAGTTCAAATCTATCATACAACATTAACATCTTTTTATACTTACATTTATGTATGTTTATATTTGTATTTAAAATTTTTATCCTGTGGTGACATTGAGAGTCACTACAATTGTTTCCAAAGAAACAAAGACAGTATTGCAATTTCTGGAATTTATTATAAAAATGTGACTTTTATGAATCTTATCTAGACTTATTACTGTTTATTTTTTTAGACTATTATATTTAAAACTTTTCCAAACTATGTCTGTTACTTCATGTGAAAGAACTTTTCCAAATTTATAATAAAATGTATGTTCAGTCAACTATGATAGATTGATAAATCTGATATACTATTTTGAATTGTATATGCAAAGATCAAATTTGATTAAGTCATTAAAAAATCTGTGTAAGAATCAACGCAAACTATAACATTATTATCATTACTGAAACAGACCAATGTGTATATAGATTATTTTTCCTTTTTTGAAAAACCATATCGATGTACTTAAAAGTTATTAACCTCTTACTTTTTCCTTTTGGTATTACAGTACTTTTTAATTATTTTTATTTTTTAATGGTATGATAATGTATATCAAGTTTAAAAACATTATCAGCATTTTTTATCATCATTATTCTTTAATATCAGATTATTAAAAATAATTTTATCTGTGAGGGATTTAGAATGATCTATTCTAGATGTCAAATATGATAGGTACACTGCCCCTATGGACATGTTTCCAATGTTACACAGCAAGAAAGAGGTAGAATCAATAGTAAAAATCCAGTTTTCTACTCTGTTGTGCTATATAATGTTTAAACCAAATATTATGAGTCTTAAAGGATTGGCAATGTTTTTAAAATGGCAAAAAGTAGTAAGTATTCCACATTCCAATTTCAAAAATAATTAAGAGCTTAAAAAAAAAACAAACCCCACAATATGAACCACTTAGGGATTTATATATTGGACTTTAAAAACAAAAGTGCAACCAAGTGCCGCTGGTTCGATTCCCAGTCAGGGCACATGACTAGGTTGCAGGTCAGGTCCCCAGTTGGGGGCGCAAGTGAGAGGAAACCACACAGTGATGTTTCTCTCTCTCTCTCCTTTCCCCTTTCTCTAAAAATAAAAACAAATAAGCAAACAAATAAATAAATTAAAAAAAAAACAAAAACAAAAAACACAAAAGTGCAACAATTTTGGTCTAGTTTTTGTTTCTTCTAGCAAGCAATTACATAAAAGCATATGGTATTAAAAATAAAGTCACACAAGGACTAGGTGACTTTATTGGTGAATTCCACCAAACATTTAAAGAATTAACACTAATCTTTTACAAACTATTTCAAAAAAAATTAAAGAGGATGTAAGACTTAACTCATTCTATGAGGCCAGCACTGTGCTAATACCAACTGATACAAAAATCCTCAACAAAAAACTAGCAAACTGAATTCAACAGCATAGTAAAAGGATCATACATTATAATTAAGTGGAATTTGTTCCTGGAATGCAAGGATGGTTCAACACATGAGACTCAATCGACAAAATATACCACATCAACAGAATGAAGGGAAAAAACACATAATTATCTCAATTGATGCCAAAAACACATTAGACAAAATTCAACACCCTGCATAATAGAAACAACCCACAAATTAGTTATAGCAGAAAACTGTCTTAACATAATAAAGACAATATGTGAAAAGCTCACAGCTAATATCATATCTGATGGTAAAAAACTGAAAGCTTTCCCTTCAATATCAGAAACAAGACAAGGATTCTGCTTTTATATTCAACACAGTATTGGAAGTCCTAGCCAGAACTATCAGGCGAGAAAATAAAAGGCATCCAAAATGGAAAGAAAGAAGTAAAATTATCTGAATTTACAGACAACATGATCTATATGTCAAAAAACCATTAAGATTCCATAGAAAACTGCCAGAAATAATAAATTGAGCAGAGTTGCAAGACACAGAATCAAAACACAAAATCAGCTGCATTTCCTATACACTAATAAAGAACAATCAAAAGTGAAATTAAGAATGTAATTCCATTTGCAATAACATTGAAAAATAAAATACTTAAGGGATAAATATAATCAAGAAGGCTAAAGATTTGCACACTAAAAACTATAAAACTGTTGAAAGAAAGTAAAGACACAAATCAATAGAAGGCAGCTCATGTTCATGGACTGGAAGATTTAATTCTGTTAAAATGTCAACACTATCCAAAGTGATCTACATTTGATGAAGTCCTTATTAAAATCCCAATGATTTTTTTTCAGAAGTAGAAGAATCCACCCTAAAATTTATATAAAATTTGAAGTAACATCAAATAGTCAAAACAAAAACAGCCTTTAAAAAGAAGAACAAAGTTGGGTGTCTCATACTGTATTAACCATGTATTCATGATGGTTTTACATCTGGGGCCTTGCTGACCCTGGAGACACTGCCCCTTCCAAAGCTAGCCTGTTCCTAGATATAGTAAACGACTCCCCTGCAAGCATACAGACCTTTTACATGCAAGCAACCAATCCAAAGCCCATACCCTCAACTATCTTCTTTATTGGGCTCATATATTCTGGGCCATTATCTGCCTGCCCTAGTCACCCAGGGCCAGGTAACTACTGGCAGCCCCGTGCCCCAGAGCTTGATGAAATTATTCGAACTAGACAATCCTAAGCGTGATTATCCTGCTTCACATGTTACTTGCTGTGGACACCACCATAAAAGCTCTTGCCCATGTTTTCCTCTTTTTCACTCTTCCTGGAGAATCTTAATGCTTTCCTTCATGGCTATGTGTGCATGGCATGCCCCCTCCTCTTGGGAACTATGAGTAACAAATTATCTTTCCATGGCAATCATCCCAATCTTTTGGCCTCACTATATGTAAATAATAATAAAACCTAAATTTTAAAAAACACACTTCCTAATTTCAAAACATACCGCAAAACTACTATAATCAAAACAGCATGGGATAGTGACATAAAGATAGTCATATAGACCAATGGACTAAAACAGAGTTAAGAAATTAACCCTCGCATATATGGTCAGATATTTTTGAAAAGGTGCCAAGACCATTTAATAGGGAAAGGACAATCTTTTCACAAATGGTGCTGGGAAAACTAGATATCCACATGCAAAAACATGAAAAACTGGGCCCTTACCTTGCATCATATTAAAAAAATTACCTCAAAATGGATCAAAGACCTAAATGTAAGACCTAAAACTATAAAATTCTTAAAGAAAACAGGGAAACTTCATGATATGGAACTTGGCAATAATTTCTTATCTATGACACCAAAAGCACATGCAAAGAAAGTAAAAATTGGATGTCATAAAAATTAAAAAGTTTTGTGCATCAACATTATCAACAGAGTGAAAATGCAATCCACAGAATAGGAGAAGATATTTGTAAATCATATGTCTGATAAGAGGTTAATATCCAAAATATATAAAGAAATCCTACAGCTCAACAATATCAACAACAAAACAACCTGATTAAAAAATGGACAAAGGGCTTGAATGAACATTTCTCCACAGAAAATACACAAATGTCTAAAAAACACAAGAAAAGTTGCTCAACATCACTAATCATTAGGGAAATGCAAATCAAAACCAAGAGATATCCATTAGAATGGCTACTATGAAAGAAACAGAAAATAACAAGTGTAAGGAAGGATGTGGAGAAAATGGAACCCCTGTGCACTGCTGGTGGGGAGATAAAATGGTACAACTGCTGTGGTTCCTCAAAAAATTAAAAACAGAATTACCACAAGATCCAGTAAGTCCACTTCTGGGTATACACTCCCAAAAATGGAAAGAAGGAATTTCAACAAACATTTGTTCACCCAAGTTAATAGCAGTATTATTCACAATAGTCAAAAGGCAGAAGCAACCCAAGTATCCATGGATATATGAATACACAAAATGTATCCATCTTTAAAAAACAATGAAATTCTGATACATGCTACAATATAGATGAATCTTGAAGACACTATATAAAAGAAATAAGCAAGCCATGAAAAGATAAATATTACACAATTCCACTTAGTAGGGGACCTAGAATAGTCAAATTTTAGAGACAGAAAGTGGAATGATGGTTCTGGTGGGTACGGGAGCAGGAATGGGGAATTAAGTGCTTAGTGGGTACAGAGTCTCAGGTGGGAAAGATGAAAAACTTCTGGAGATGAACTGTGGTGATGGTTGCAGAACAATGTGAATGTACTTAATGCTACAGAACTGCATACTTAAAAATGCTTAAAATGGTAAATTTTATGTTAGGTACATTTTATCATAATAAAAATAAGATTCAAATCAGGTTTTAGAGGGTTCTTCATAAATAAAATCAATTGTAGTATTTAAAAAGTGGATACAATTGATTTTAAGATAAAATTAGAAAATGCCAACTTTTTAAAAAAGTGAATAGAAAGTTGTTAATGAGCTACAACTGTGTACCAAAAGTAATTAGCTGTAATGGTTTTGTCTCTTTCTACAACAGTAATAATAAGTTGACTTATATACCATTAGAGATAAATTTAAAGAGAAGCCAATCTTGAAACCAAACCATGTCTAAGACCAGATCTATAAATGAACTCTGGGATATGTAATAAAAACACATTTCTGCAAGCTTTAGTCTAAGTCAGTGATTCTCAACTGGGGGATGATTTTGATGCTCCTGCCTCCCAGATATTTGTTTATCACAGCACAGGTTAGGGGTAAGTGCTCCAGGCATACAGCAGGTAGAGGCCAAGGATGCTGCAAACATCCTACAAAGCACAGGCCAGCCTCCACAACAAAGAATTACCTGATCCAAAATGTCAACAGAGCAGAGGCTGAGAAACCATGGTGTGAGGGAAAACTGCATAAGCCAACCAAGGTCTAAAAAGCCCTTCAGAACATCTGTCAGTAATATACATGTCATTAATTTTATATATGCCTTACACAAACAAATGAGAAAGTATTTACTTTGGTAAGAAGTGTCAGATAACAACTCTCGGTAATTATTTTAAATACATTATTACTTACAAATTTACTACTCTACATTTTCACACTCTATCAAAAACAATGTATAATCTATGCTATCTCAGTGATCTCATAAAAAAATCATACAAGGGTACAACTAAATCTAATAAATACTTGTATATAACATGAATCAAAAGATTCATGTTTGCTTTAATACCATCTCTAGTTTGCTGTATGTCTATGGCTTCCAAAGTCGGTGCCTGTGTATGGAACCTAAGTTCAAACTAGTCACACACATCAACAAGCTCATCTCCCTTGACAGCATATTTTTAAGAGTCAGTGGATTTTAAACTAATTGCATTTTCACTGCACTACTCTTATTGCTAACACCCAAAATGCAACTTTGTATTAGTGAGTAGCTTTCAAAACATATGTCAAATAACTAGGGAATGTGCATTTATTGTTCTTCTGAATGTACTTTTAGATATCAATTGTGGGAAATGTGATTTGGGTGAATGACGTTTATCATAATTTACTTCCCACAGAATTCCACAAATTGTCTTGACATAAAAGAATTAATGATTAATGGCAAGATTCTATTTTATACCATTACTACTCCCATCTTTCTTTGTTCTGAGAGCCATTCAAATACACAAAGTGTAGCCAACAGTATAACTAAGGGCAACTATTAACATCAGATTGCAAAATGCAGCTAGAGGTCAATTTGCTGTGTACATATTTCCTAGATGAGAAATTAAACTTTATCTCTATGTCTTTTATATATGTGTAGTCTGAAACTGCTGTCATGTCAAAGTTTTGGCAACAGTTATGACAGAGAAAAGAGTCCCTAAAGATCCATATTTCAGATGTTTTGCTAACTAGATAAACACTAAAAAAGAAGTAAAGACTAAAGGTTTATTGCCTTCGAAGAATAGAGAATTTTTACTTTTCTCTGAGCTCTGTCTGAAAAATGCATCTTTGTATGACTTTCAGCTGGTTAATTTTATTAAATTTTGAGAAAGGAAAATACAGTGGTTGATTATGCATGTAGCTTTCAGACTCCATACCAGTCCTTAGTGAAACACAACATTTCAGAAAATTCTAAAATAGTAACTTTAAGGTGTACTCCATAAAAAGATAGTTCAGTAACATTCTCTGACATAATAACTATAAGAAATATATTTAAGACTAAAATATTCTAACAGCTTTATTATTTATTGAGGCCACTTTTTTTTTTTTTTAAACCATAGGATAGTAACTTTTAATTAACAAAACTATAACTGGGCAGGATTTTCAAGGGCTTCTCCAACTCTAATAGACCACAGCAAAGTTCTTATCCATAAAGTGATTGCCGGCATTTTAAATAAATGGATCATGCTGGCAGGGAAGAAGTGCCACCTTACATTTGGAAAGTGATATACAATTTGCAAAGCCATGTCACATAAACTATATAATACAATATATCAGGTAAGTAGAATATTAATCCATCAGGTTAAGCAGAACAGGTATTTACGTTGCAGATGAGGAACTTGAAGCTCAAGGCATTGTCCAAGAACATACAGCTATCTAATAAAGAGCCAGAAATAGAAGACACCAGTTTTCTTTTGTTTTTAATCTAATCTGGTCATTTTCCTACTTATGTATGGTTAATACACCAAATGTGAAAAAAGTTCTAAGTGCCAAGAGGAACTATTCCAATTATAATTTATTTTAGTTTAGTTCTGCCCAAAGATGCAAAGAATCGCCATTTTATCAGAATCATAACGACTTTGATGATGTCTTAGAAAGACCAATATGTGTGAGAGCATGTTTACATGAATCTGCTGAAATCACATAGCAACATGGTAGAGAGGCAACAACATCCTGCACAAGATATACCCTTTTTAAATTTTTATTTTGAAAGCCAAGGCAATTGCATATGTTACAGCCAGTAACAGCCAGTACAGCCAGTGATCCTACAAAAAAAGTATTTCTGCTTCTCAAACAAAGAAATGTTCCTGGTGCCTTCAGCAATAAATTGTTTAATATAGCAATCAAGGTTCTCCCCAACCATCTTCAGATATATCCCTTACATACACCACATCCTAGCTCCAGAGACTTACGACTTCTCATACCTTTTGTTTTTACTTACACAATATCCCTCACACTGTATCTTACTTCCCATCTTCTATCAATTGAATTTTAACTCACTGATCAAGGTTGGGCTCAAATGCCACCATCTTCCTAATAAATTACTCCTTTTGCCAAGATCCTACGAAGTTCTTTGTAACTTGACCACAGCTCTGATTTTATCTTATATAAGCGCTAGTGGTTTGGGACCCCTAGACTTTTCACCTGCTGAGAGCACAAACTGACTTAAAAAACTAAAATATTTTATTCCCCAGTGTCACCTAGTAGAGGACTTAAAAATAATCTGTCTGGCCAGGAATGACTCTGAAGCCCCCATGCCTGCCTTTCCAGTGCTCTCTAGACACCATGCAAACACTCCACCCTCAAAGAGGTTCTCTTGCTATAGCTTTGCCTTTTATCACTCTGTTCAGCAATGGCCCTGCTTCCTGACATGACCTGCTAGAAATAATCCTACTCTTCTTGGGCAGCCTTCCCACCTGGCTTAAATGTCAAGTCCTTTCAGTAGGCTTGATTCATCAAATTGTTGACTGTTTAAACTTTATATCAATATTTAAAAAGGAGCTGAGGGTGCAGAAATTTAAACTCTGTCAAGGTTCATTCCATTATATTTTTATACAGTGCCATCTGAACCATTATTGTGGATTTACCACAACACATTCCAGAGAAATAGAGACAGGAACACATGCAAAAAGGTGTATATTTCAGAATGACTTAGTATTTTCAACATTTCTTAATAAGTGTATCTTTATTGCTTAAAGCAACAAATAAATTACATAAATACTTCATGACAATTATATGTGAAAACACCAAATTATTACATGAACTTAAAGTCTTGTGCTATTTTTCCACATCTGAATTTAGTTAAGATATAATTCAAATAAGCAAAGCACTACCCAGCAAGTGATTCACACATTCTTATGACTATTCATTAAATAACCCATCCACAGGCATGAATGCTTCCTTTTCTAGAAGAAATATACATAATATATTCAATGGTTCAGGCATGAAGGAAAGATTTATATTTCCAATCAGTGGGTATTTTTTGTTCCATGTAAAAGTCCTACTCTTTTTCCTCCATAAGACAAATACCACTTTCAAGGGAAAGATGAAAATGTTGAAAAGGTTAAAAATAAAAAAGGTCTGTAATTTGTATTACAAAAATACGGATGGTGCAATCATGTGCCCATACCCCTTCAACATATCTTGAATGAATGAGTCATTTTTAAATCTTTTAAATTCACTGTACATAAAAGTAAATTCAGAAAATTTCTTTTTACAAAAAGCAACTGCTAGTAATATGATGACAATAAAAGCCCTGAAGTTACACGCTACAATATCCAAATGATCTTTACCTGTTTTCGTTCCTGTTCCCTCTGTTGGAGTCTACAGACTGAATCGGTAGCTGCTTGCACTGAAATAAAACAGAGAATGGGTTTTCAATTAGCGGCCTTTGTTCAAGGAAAGAATTACCTGAAAAAAATAAATACTTGGATTGTTTTAGATCTCAAAAAGCTATGCAAAAAAACCTGGTATTATTTGGTTGAGGCACAGTGGCAAGAAAAAAGGGAAGTTCTGCCAACATATTCAGTAGAACTACCATCACTCTTTAGCTTTGAGTTGCAAGCCAAAGGCATTTAAGTACTAATTCCAATGCCAAACTGTCAATAATGACCTCAGTATTCTCTAAAGAGACATAAAACACTGTAAAACACCTGACAAATTTACCACTACATTTTGACTGACTATGCCTTTATAGTGTCTTCCCCATTCATTAGCCCCCTCTCTTCCCTCTCCCTTTGTCTCATTCATACCACTGCTCTCCTATAGGCAGTGCTTGATATCCAGCATGCTCTAACCCTTTCTATTATTCTTCTGCTCTCTTGTCTTTTAACTCACCCTGGCTATCACTGCCAGATTCAAATTTCTCTGGATTGTTTTCATTGAGTCATTTCCCTTTCTAATGGACCAAAACTATTATTATTATTATTATTATATTATTATTATCATCATCATTAATTATTATTATGTGCCAAGACCTGTGCTAAGTACTTTCCATGTATTACGCCTCTTCATCATCATCATCATTATTATTAATTATTATTATGTGCCAAGACCTGTGCTAAGTACTTTCCATGTATTACTCCTCTTAATCTCACTTTCCTATTTAGGAGAGGATCACTGTCACATTTTACAGAGTTTTGGCATCTGTAACAAAACAGGTGTAAAGAGATGAGTGTTATTCAAGAAGGTAATGTGACTAATAAGTTCAAAAAGCAGGATTTAAAATCAGATCTCTGACCTTAAAAACTTGCTTCTTATCCTCAACACTCTGATTCTCTTAGGATTTCAATGAAGCTGGTTTTAATCCATCAGTAATTCAAACCTCTTCTTTTACTGGATCCATTTTATTTATGTAGACAAATGTTTTCGTTTACTTCACTGTTTAGTGTGCAGGCTAAGAGGCAGACTTAGTATTGTAAAATCTAGAACTGAGCACTTAACCAGCTATATAACTGATCCTGGGCATGTTTGCTTAGTCTTTCATTCATTTGCCAAATATTTATTGAGCATTTGCTATACGCTAGGTGATGTTACTGCTACTGTTGCTAATTTTGCAGCACCTTAGTTCCCCATTTGTAAAATGAACATAACAATAAGGGAACTTCAGAATGGACACAAGAATTAAATGAGGTAATACAGTAGATATTATGCTTAAAAATATTTAAATATTAACAGTCACTTAGTTCTTCATACACAGTAAGGAGAGTAACAGATCAGTACTCTGTTTAAAATTTATAATTAAAATTACTACTGATAGCTCTTATCCCGACACTTCTTACCAAAATAAATACTTTTTCATTTGTCTGTATAAAGCATGTGTAGAATTAATGGCATGTGTAATACTGATGCAAGCAGTCAAGGAATGTTATTGTGCTATTATTAGAACTATTATTCTATTTACTGTACTCGCTCTTCTCCAAGTGCTTTCCTTATTCCTTTAATTAAAATGTTTTACTTGTTTCAAAAGCCCAGTTCAAGGTTTATGGCCTTCATAAAATCCTCCCAGATTAATCCTTTCCCTATAAGAATTTTCTCTGACTTGGTATGTAATACCCTATCACTTTATCTTTCATTTGCTTAAACAGAGGTTTACCTAGCTGTTTCACAATTATGCCTTCCTAACCCACCTCAATCTGGCCCCAGGTGGGTCACAAGTCCATAACAAGGTGGAGACTGTGATTTCTCTCAGAAAAATGTTAGGGCCTGCCCCTTGAAAATATGGTAAAGAGGAGGATTCTGCTTTTAAAGAGTCATATTTTTATCAGTCACCACCTTAGTTGTATCAAAGATAGTGTTTTAATACTGAAAATTAGGTTCCCAATCATTGTTTGCTCTAACAAGAAAGATGAAAACAAAACAAAATAGGAGTTGACTAGATCTGCCTTCTATCTGTGGCATATTAACATTACATCATCTTTCCTGAGCAGTGGTTTTTATCATTTCCTGGTTAATTTTTTTTAGGCTCTGAACATAACTTTTTAAAAAGTCCACTCTGTGGTCCTTAGGTACTTCATTATTTTTAGGTTTTTCTTAGCTTAATTTAACAAGAGTTAAAAGATTATGACATTCATTTTGTCATTTTTTTTTTATATCTTTTAAAAATTTAAATAGAATGTATCTGACAAAGTCACACTTTTGTTCCCCATCAGGATTGCCTTGGTGCTTAGATAAAATAACCATTTTTAGAAAATTCAATTCCTTTGAAGTAATTTACTTTTTAATTCTTTAGCCACGCAATAAAAACAGGTTTACTTTCTGAATTTAATAAAATCTGCTTTTCCAAAGTCTAAGAAAATCACCTGACTATAGCAAACATTCCCTTTCTTCACAATTAGAGACTTGAACAGGAAAAGGCCCATTTATCTGAACCATCTCAACATTTCCACAGGATTTACTGGTCAATAGGAAACAGTTTCCCCTATTGTTTCAGTGCTTTAGGAGACTTTAACTGACTTCACAAAGTCAAGAATTTATCAAATTATTTTCTCTCAATCAAAAGAACATTCAAGGAGATTACAAATACAGTAATTGTGTCACGTACAATAGTTAACAATGTCCCAACTGTCTTCACATAAAAGAAATAAATTTATCCAGTCATGGTGTGTGTATATATACTTCAAATACATACATAAGAAAATAATTCTGGTTTGGTATTAGGAGCAGATGTTGGCTGAATTCTCTTTCATTCATTTCAATAAACAAATAATTACTTAGTGGCTACAATATGCCGGCCACTACTACTGTTCTAGGTGCCAGGGATACTGCAGAGAACAGAGTCCCCAAGCTCATTAAACTTTTATTTTAGTTGGGGAGACAGCATATAGATAAATATTTAGCATGTCAGAAGGTGATGAAGAAAAACAAAGCAAGGTAGGGAGGCCAGAGAATGCCAGAGTGAAGGGAGATGAATGTTAAGAGTGGCTAATTTAGGTCTCACTGTTGACATCTGAGCAGAGATGAACAGAAAATGAAAATGTACAGAAATCTGAGAAAAGAGTATTCCAGAGGGAGCAGCAAGTGCAAAGGTCCTGAGGCGGGAATGTGCTTGGCACATTAGAGAAAAGACTAAAGGAGGCCAGAGTAGCTAGAACAAAGTGAGAGAAAAGGAAAATGGTAGAAAATGAAAGTGAGCCAGAAGGATTCATTAATAAAATACATGTGAGGGGAGGAAGAAGGAAAGAACAAAAAAGGGAAGAAGAAAAGAATGGAGGGAGGAAAGGAAAGGAGATGAAGAGGGAAAGAGAGGAAAGAGGGAGGGGAAAGGAAGGGAAGAATGGGGGCAGAGTAGGAAGGGTAAAAGAGGTGAAGGAGAGAGAGAACACCAGAGAAAGTGAGATGGTGGGGAGAGAGAGAGAGATAGGAGTTTTGGTTTTTTAGCCTGACTAGCTAGGGAATGGTGATGCCATTACTGAAATGGGATAAAATGAGGTAAAAGCAGAACTGAGGAAAGACTTCAAGTTTGGTCCTGGACATTATACTGAGATGCTTATTAGACATCTAAGGAGACTAGGCAGCTGGATTTAAAAGTCTAGAATTCTGGAGCGGGTCTAGGGTGAAAACATGATTGTGGAATTAATGACTGGCATACAGATAATATTTAAAGCTGTGATTCTACGTGAGATCACCAAGCAAAGTAGTACAGACAAAAGATATCCCAGAGCCAAGCCTTAGGGCACCCCATGTCAAAAGTCAAGAAAAGATGTGGCAACTAACAAAGTAGAATCAGAAAGCGGAGTCTGCATTGCAGTAGAAAATCCAAGAGATAGTGATGTCGTGGAAAAAACGGTGGACTTGTCTTAAAATCTTCTCAAAAACACACAGAAGCAATCTCCTGAAGTTGAGAGAACTTGAGCTTTAGAGAAGGAGAACTAGGTTTGCATGATAGTTCCTCCAATTATTATTAGAGAACATGGATGTTAAACCACTATAAATTTCAGTTTCTATAAAGTGGGGAGGATGGTAATTTTTATTTTAGAGGTATGATAGTCAATGAATAAAACACAGGTAAAAATTCTAACAAAGTGCCATAAAAATAGTATTTTAAATCATGAGTTCTAGGTAAAGAGGCAGAGTGTAGCAAAAACAGACAAACTTAGCCCATTAAAATACCTCACAAATTACATTTAAAAAACTATAAAAGAATGGGGGGGGGGGCAAGGCTCCACCCTTTACTGAACAAGTATTATAATTGCATACTATAAATCTTGAAAAGTGGTGGCCAAGAATAAAAACACAGATTCTAATTAAGAACTGAGAGTCCTAACCCCACCATAACCACTCCATCTCCAAAAGTTAGAGAAAGAAAATGAGTTGACAAAATTTTCAGAACTATAATATGCTTTCATTTATAGAGAAACAGATATGCGTGGTGGAGGGAGAAGGAACAAATATATAAGAAGCAGATAAGACAGACAAAGCATCCATTCTGAAAGAAAACCTAATAAAGTTCTCCATTGGTACTTTGTATTACAAAAAAACAAAACAAAACTGTATTTATTAAGAGATCAAACATGCAGCATGAAATAAAAATGAGATTGTAAAGCTAAAGAAACAAACTGAGAACTATAATAATATCATTATAGATCTAATCAATAAACCAGAAACAGAAAGTAATTAGTGTACAACTAAATAAATAAATGGCAGCATTATAACTGCAGAACAGAAAGCAAATACAATAAACCTTGTCATAGTTAAAATTCACAAGTGAAAGTCTGGGGAAGAGATGTAAGAGAAAAGGTATAAAAGTCTAACCCCTCCATCTCTCATGGCATTAATTAATGCAATAACATGATGCTAATAACTTCAGAATGTCTCATTACTTTTCTTTGAATGATCTTCTATTCGTCGGCAGCTGTCCATCTCGAGAGACGATGGTGTAGCTTCCTAAGAGTCTATCGGCACCGCCGAGAATGGTTGTGCAGTCCGACTCGGGAGTGACATGGTATCTGTCTCCTCCCGTGTTGAATCGACATCTTGCGATGACGCTGAAGCTACAGAGCCTGGGCAGGGTAATATGGAGGGTCCGCTGTTGCCCATGCAGCAGACCCCCCCTCTCTTCGCAGCTGAAGGGTCCAAGGGAAAGACGGAGTCAATACAGCTTGGCTTCAGGTGCGCCGCAGGAGTTGCCGGTGTTGACTACAATGTCAAACCGCCTTAGGGACTCCGGCTCCGGATTTTCTGTCGGGGTTTACTCCCTTAGCCCTTCCCCTGAAGAGGTATGCCGCAAGGCAGCGGAGGTTTTTTGGAGTCAGAGTTTTCCTTCTCTGATGATCTTCTATTAACTAATATCTTTCATAGTAAAGAGAAATGTATTTTAAGGTGTTTCTTTCAGCTTTACGTACTCAAGTTTTTGTTCTGTTAAATTCAAATAAAATTTAAAATTAATACTTAACTTAAAAAGTATATGATCCCATTCTTATCAGAAGTACCCTCCTCCTCATACCTTCTCTTCTATTCATTCAGCTCTCATCCTACCACCCATCCTTCCATTTGGATACACAATACAGAAACATGTCTGGAATAACACTCTCCAAAGTTAAAAAACAATGGTTATATAGGTAGTTATTAAGATTTATTGTTTTCTCTTTTTCTTCCTATTTTCTTCTTTATTTCTTTTTCTTATTGCTTAACATTTATCTTTTGTTTAAGTAATTTAAAAAAATAGTCACTGTTCTTAAAAACAGAGAGGGGCAGGAAGGGAAAAATTTTTTTTTTACTATGGTCATATTAAATTGAATGAGGAATAACCTAAAGGTTTTTGTCCTTCTTACTCTCTAAATCAAGGAGAAGATATCTAGATAACAACCTTGATGAAGTATATTAAATAACTAATGAGTAGAACACAGGATGAGAAAAAAGTAAAGACTGTATCTTGAGGACAGTTTACTTTATGAATTGCTTTTACGTATCTTCCTAGAGCAGTAACGTTCAACTGGTGTGCCACAAGACTTTTTAAAACACGCAATACCTGATTACTTAGTCAGGGGCACTGACCTCTTTTCCCTTAGACTGTCAAATAAAGCAATGACAGCAGCCAACACAACAACAGCCATCTGGTGTAAATAAATCAAAATTATACCTATTTTTTTTGCCTAATATATGTTTTTTGATGTGCCACAGAATCTTAGTAGTTTATGTGTGCCATGAGATGAAAAAGGTTGAAAACTGCTGTCCTAGAGCTTCTGTTTGCTGTTTGTGGTGTTAAGGAACCATAGGAGAGTTTTAGTCTAAAAAGCTTCTGCTCACCCAAAGACACTTTGTGAGGTTAAGTGGTGCTACACAGACAAAAGCAAAAACTTCTGAGCTGTAGATTCTGTAATAGGTCTCCATTCAAATAACTCAAGATGTCCCCACTTTACTGTTCCACAGTTAGTTCTGTGCACCACGTTAGACCAAGATCCACACGGGTACTGTATGAGATGCAGCGGGTGGCACTGCCAGCAGTTCCCACACACGCATAGAAGAGATAAATGTGGCAATTCTACTAAAAGGCACAGAAACTCAACTCATCACTACTATTGTCAAGTATTATTTATATCAGAATATATTCCATACATAAGTTCACTTGATGATTTTGTACAACTTCCTGATCAACTGGTAGTAAAAATAATTAAGCCAGCACTATGACTTAAAATGTCAAGTTTTTAAACATGAACTTCCCCAGGAACAACAGCTGGGCTTAGGTGAATTTTTAAACTACATCAGCTTCAAAAGCAGGTAATTATCTCCATTGTTTCTGTGCTGCTCAGGACAACTGCTACATGAAAATACTTACATTGGAGCCTATTGAGGAAGCTTTCTTGTTTCTAGCAGAAAAATCCCTCCAGAAGCCATTGCTTTAATGTTTACAATAAGACCCCAAGCAGTCCACATATATTAAAACCTTAATTATTAATTTGGCATTTTATGTGTTTTAATTCTTCCTTTTAGGAGAATACATTTAAATTTTGGATTCCATATTACCTGTAATGTTTTTCTATTTCACTGAGAAAACTCTTTTTAAAAAAAAATCCTCACCCAAGGATATCTTTATTGATTTTACAGCGAAAGGGAGGGAGAGGGAGAACGGGAGAGAGAAAAGTGGGGAGGAGACAGGGAGAGGGAGAGGGAAGGAGAGGGAGGGAGAGAGAGGGAGACAGAGACACAGTAACATTGATTGGTTGTCTCCTGTATGCGCTCCAGCTGGGAATCAAACCTGCAACCTTTTCTGGTGTTCAACCAAATGAGCTGACCAGCCAGGGCTGAAGACTACTTTCAAGAGGCTAGTCCTTATATCAGAAATAACTAGCCCAAAAATGAAGCAAGTAAAAATAACCATTTATAGATTTAAACCAAATTTTACCCAATTTATTTTCATATACTCAAAGTGTGGAAAGGGAAAGTTATAGGCACTGCTCAAATGCATACATAAGCATTCTTATTAATAATGATTGTTTTATTTTTAGCATAATATCTAGAATGTTTGTCAAATTTAGGAAGTGACACTATGAACAAACAAGAACAAGTTTATAGTATTGTAAAATGCAAAAGCCTGAGGTTAACTTTAAACTTTTTGCTCTTCCCACAAAGAAACCAAATGTGATCTTAGGGGATTTATCCTCTCTCATCTCCTTTTAGCATTAGAGTCCACAAGACTAACTTGGACTTGCACACAAAGACTTACCTCAATTATTAGCCAAGGTCTCTCAGCTGTTTTCCTTCACTGGCCAGTTTTTTCTTTTTGTTCCCCAGAAAGATATTTTTTTATTTTGCACTTCAGTAATCCATCATTATTTATCAGGATTCTCCTTGGACAAGCTGAATTGTGTCAATATAGACTCAAGGAGAAGCCTTGCATTTCTGATATACTTCAAATTTTAAAATCAGTTACTAATAAAGCTCCTTTTATGTTACGATTTGCTATGTCTAATAAATATTCTTTTTAACCAACTATATCTTCAAATTAAAATAGTTTGCTTAATGAAAATAAGCGATAAAATACTAATGTGTATGGCTGGATTATTTTTGAAAAAGGTTAAAAAAAACCCAACCAAAACTCTAGTATCCTATATGAAAAAGTTTTATTTCAGATCCTAATTCTTGGTTATTGAAAATTTTCTAATGGATTAAATTTTTTAAAGGTAAAAAATGCTTCAATTTTCTCATATCCTAAAAGGATAATCTTGTGCACTGTAGATGCAGACATCTCATGTTGGTGATAAATGCTCTTAACATCAATGGCAACACACATTCATCACTAGATAACTGCTTTCTCTACAACAGGGCATCCCTCTAATATGTTCTGGTTAGGAATTCTCTCTCTCTACCTCCCACCAGAATACTCAGGGAGATATATTTTGGCATAGCACTTATTTGAAATAAAGCAATATATATATTTTTAAAAAACAGCTGTCTTACATCTCTGGAGAACTTGGTTTAAGTTGTCTTGCATTGTTTCTCTACATTTGGGAAGAGTATGTTCATTTGTTTCATGGATCACATTCTTCCAATTCTCAAGAACTCGCAATTCTCGAAGACCACGTTTTTCCTATTAAAAGAAAGTTAAGTGACTAGTACATATTGTGTCTTAAATTAGTAATTACTTTCTGGGATTTCCACCCAGGTTTTGATTGTTATATTATTACTTATTACTAAAATTTACACAGCCTTCTTCTAATTATTTGGCAATAAATGAGGTCACAATCTGGAGGCATTTTTTAAAATTATGAAATGCTTCACAAGTTGAAAGTTGCAATATGAGTAATATTTTTACAGCAATATTTTTAAATGGGCATGAAAAATAGTAAAAGAACAAAAAAAAGAGGCCCTTGATTTGATTTTAAATTTCATTTTTCATCCTTATCATATTACTTATACTCTATATTATAAAACCTGATTTCATTTTTCTCAAATAAAAATATGAAGTAAAGATAATATGTAGATACTTCCCTGTGCAGAAAAGAGTTAACACTGAAGGCCTAAGATTATTATCCTTCGAAAGGCCTGCTTGCAAGACAGGCCTTTGTCTGTGGGCTGAGAACTTGACCAGTCTACAGTTCCTTACACGGTATACAACTTTCTATACATGACAAGAGACTTCTGTCCTTCCGGGCATCTGGGATTCGGATACAAGCTAGGCAGAGATTGCCTACCTGACCAATTCCCAATAAAAACCTTGGACTCCTAGACTGAGGCAAGCTTCCCTGGTAGATGACACCCTACAGGACTTGTTACAGCCCACTGCTGAGGGAATGAAGCACATACTGTGTGACTCCATTGGGAGAGGACTCGTGGAAGCTCCTGCCTGGTTTCACCCAGACTCCTCCCATGCACTTGTTCCCTTTGATGATTCTGCTCTGTATTCTTTTGCCATAACAACACACTAATCACCAGAGCACCCATATGCTGTCAAGATTAGGAAAAACAAGAGAAGACTAAGAAACTGTCACAAACCAAAGACTAGAGAGACATGACAATTAAATGCAATGTGGTATCTTGGATTAGATCCTGGAACAGAAAAGAGGACTGTAATAGAAAAACTGATGAAATCCAAATGATGTCTGATGTTTCATTAAGAGTAATGTATCAATGTCGGTTTCTTAGTTTTTACCAATGTAGCATGGTAATGTAAGACATTAATAATGAGAGAAAATGGGGAAGAGTATACAAGAACTCTCTGCACCATCTTCGCAAATTTACTAAAATCTAAAATCAACGCAAAACAAAATGTTTATTTAAAAAGAGAAAAGTGGCAAACTTGATTTAAGGAATTAACAAGTTAATTATCTTGCCAGGGTTTTTGTTTTGTTTTGTTTTGAGCCATTCTTATGGAGCAGCTGTGAGCAGATTTTTACTCTTCCTATTTTTCCATAATAAAAAAATTTAAAACTTATATAAAAGTTTTGAGAAAATAAAACAATGAATCCTCTCATATACCTATCAAGCTTCAAAAATTCTCAACTCATGGCTGATTTTATTCCCTATATAACACCATACATCTCCCTACCCACATCCTAGATTCTTTTGAAGAAAATCCCAAGTGATATATCATTTCAACTATAAATATTTCAGCATCTACCTTTAAAAACAAAAACTTCTTTTGAAAAGATACAATAAGACCACGTCTCTTATCTCTCTCTCATATACACACTCAAAAAAACTTTAATATCATTAAAAATCATGGTAGTATCTTCTCAAATGTCCCATAAATGTTTTTATCCTTCAGTTTGTTTAAAGCAAAATTTAAATAAGATTCTTACATTGCATTTGGTTAATATGTTTCTTAAATATTTTTTTAATCTATAAATTTGTCCTCCATCACCCCCACCCCCTTGCAATTCATGGGGACAAAAAAAAGCTGAGTCATTTGTTCTGCAGTTTCTCACAGTCTGCTTTTTGCTGAATGAATCTCTATGGTGTAATTAAACATATTCCTTTGTCTCTTCTCTTTCTTATAAATTAGTAGTTAGAACCAGAGGCTTGATCAGATTCAGGATTTTATTTTTCGTTCAAAAAGAACATTTCAGAGGTGGGTTGTGTACTTGTGACAGGATTTTGCTAGCATTCTTTCTTCATTTATCAGCAGAAAAGCCTCCTTAAAGAGAAATTTCCCCTCATTGACTATTTGGTTACTCTGAAGATTGCTCACATATGAAAGGTAAAATAAAACACTTGATCATTTCCCTAAAACAGTGATTTGGTTCCCTAATGTTCTCTGAAAGTTTTCGTTTTTACGTATTTCTGTAACTCAAAAATTAAAAATATTTGAAGTTTTCAGCCATTACAGTATTTCTCCTTACTGGTGCTTAAATTGCCCTGTCTTTGTCCAGTAAGCAAGCACCTATTCAAGTTGGCTCTGGAATGCTTCAGACAAAACTCCAGTGTTCTTTAGTAGTTTCTTTGCTTTCTGATATGACCTGATGCTCCAGGCTCATCTTGTACATTTCCTGGCCCAGACTTGGAATTAGTAGGTCTCTAAATAGCACCAGTATTTTAAAATAGTATTTAGAGATCGAGCAGGAGGGGTGCCAGCTGCTACTGGGCTGATCATTAGTTTTAGGCTTTTCAGTGGACAAGGCTAGGAAATAGGGTTTTTGTTTTTTTTTAAAGAAAAGACACATTTTAAGTTCATACTCATAGTCAAACTTAATTTTAGGACTACAGGTTTTTAATTACCCTCCTCTGTCTTATCTCTTCCAAATCAGAAACATAATCACTCATTTGCTTTATCATCAATTCAATCAAATAACAATACTAATACTAGCCTCGACAAAATGATTAGTGAAAAGTTTTTTTGTTTGTTCTTGGTTTTTTTGTTCTGAAGGGACACTCCACAAGGGATGTACAGTTAAATCACTGTTTTCAAGTTACTTGCAATAGCTCTGGCCTGTGTGGCTCAGTTGGTGAGAGCATCATCCCAGAAACTGAAGGCTGCCAGTTCATTTCCCCATCAGGGCATGCTGGTCAGGCCCGTATTGAAGGTAAACAATCGGTGTTTCTCTCTTATATCAATGTCTGTCTGTCTGTCTGTCTGTCTCTGTCTGTCTCAAAAAAATATCCTTAAGTAAGGATTTAAAAAGAAAAAAGAATATAAAGTTACTTGGAATAATTTCTTTCTGCATGACAATGCCAACATATATAGATTTGCTTTATTACATATTTTTACTTGATTTGGAAAAAAATTGATCATTAAAATTTAATTTTCTTTTAATTATGGAGAATATTGATATGGCTCCAAAATTATATCTCTAAAAATTATATATTCAAAAAAGTCTAGCTTCTATCTCTATCTATCCTTTACATCCTATTCCCTCTATCACTCTCTTTAGGTAATCATTTAAATTTTTTTACGCCACCATTTTTTTTAAGTTTAAGGATATGCATCCACATACATCCACACATATGTGTATGTATACACACATGCATATATAAAATGTATATAAATATGTATAAGTATACATGTATATTTTCAATTCTTTCCTTCTTAAACAGAAATATGATATACAAACTTATCTCACTTTATAAGTGATTCATAACCATAAACATAATGTATATAACCTTTATGTGGTCAGGTGGTCTATTTATTCTAGTATTTAGAAAAGTTGACATTTTTGCTCTCATGATTATGTTTATGCTCTCCAGTTTTTTGGCTATTGTCTACTAATTGCCGACAATAGCAAGGTTAATAGGTGATTTCTGTTCCTTCTCTAGCCTTTCCGTTTCCCTCAGGACCCAATTTGAAATACAGTACTCCTTCACTTATGACGGGTATTACGTTCTAGAATCACCCCCCCCCCTGCAAAGTAGGAACCTTACATTTATTCTACACTCTTAAACCTACGTAACTTTAACAACATACGTACACATTACCGCTAAATCCTGGGATATAGCGAAAAATCTGCAATAAATAATATAATATTTTTAAAAATCCCACGATACAGTGAGGCTGCGATAAGTGAACTGCGGTATAGAGTGACCTCCGTAGTATCCTTTTACTCCCAGTTAATATTTATCAGGCAACAAATGAGGATATGCTACCTTTCACCCCCCCTTCCATTTTTGATAGATTATATCTATATTGTCAGAACAGAGCTGTGACATACTGTCTCCCCTAAAACCATAGTTTAGTCTTAGTTCTTTAAGTAAATATATACTTAATACTTACAAATTGCCATTAGGTAAAAGTCTCTCCAATCATTTTGGTTGTCTATAACTCATTCTGTTGATTACATAATAGATCCCCCAGGTAAGGCTCATGTGAAAAATATTCCCAGAGTCCTTGCATGACTCTAACAGTGTATCTGTGCTCCCTATATCTGAGAGTCAGTTTGGCTAGATAGAAAACCCCTGGCTATTACTCCACTGTGTTCTGGCATAAGACAGGTAAATCTGTTAATAATCAGTTTTTTTTTCCACTAGTAAAGAACTTAACCATTTTGTTGGGTTGCCCAAAGAGTTTTTTTCCTATGAAGTCCAACAGATTTATTTTAAAAATATCTCAGTGTTGGCTGTTCTGGGTTAATTTCCCCTAAATGCAGTGCACTCTTCAATAAAGTGTCATTAATATTTTTATTTCAGGAAAGTTTTCTTGAATTCTAGTTTTTACATTTGTTCTATTACATTGCTTTGATTTTCTTCTCTAGTGGCTCATTACTATGCATATATTGGATCTTCTGTATTTATCATCATAACTACTATTTTCTGTTGAATTTTTTTATATCTTTATTTTTTATATCTTTGTCTTTCAAATTTTAAGCTTCATTTTTAATTTCATTTAATTCATTGTGTTTAGTCATCCTTGTGTTCCTTCTAGTTTTCAGTTCTAAAATACTTTGAAATTTTTTTTCCTGATATTTTTCACTTTACCTTTTATTTTCTCTACTTCTATTTTATCGAATCATTTATGAGTTTTTCTAATTCTGACTTACGTCATTCTTTCCTTGCTTCTATAATTTTCTTACATCCTCAAGCTCACTCAAAAACATTAGGTTATAGTTTTCGTGTATGTCTGTGTGTGTGTGTGTGTGTGTGTGGTCATATTTTTCTTACTTTCATTGCCCTGAAGGACATTATTGTGTTCTTCATCCTCTAATAACTTTGTGTGGGATTTGACTCTTGCTTAGAAACTGAAATTTAGTTTTCCTCTATCTTTAGAAGGGAGGCGTGGTCAGGACATGCCTTTCTAACTTGAAAGTTCTAAAACTCCCATTTGGCTGTTTCAGAAAGTATTCAATTTCCTAGTTTCTCCAGAGTGCAGGACCTTGTTCTGGAAAGGGTTTGTGAATTTCAAACTCACAGATTGCTTGCTTCAACTCCAGGGGACTTCACTGTGGTTTGCTACCACTCACTCCTAAATTGGAAGCAGTGAAGTCCCTTCCCAGTTTCTGTTGCTGTTCTCAGAGCAGCCCATCAAGCTTTCCAAAGGTAACTGGTGGTAATTTTGAGGTTTTTTAGCACTCAAGGCTTCACAAGACCATCTGCCTTCTCCTCTCTTCACCCTGAAGTTTCTATACCACAGAAGCTTTTCAGCTTTTGGGAATGTGGTTATTTTGTATTTTGTGAATAACTTTCCCCCTGGTTTTATGGATGTTGCTTGGTTTTGCTATCCTAGTTCTATTTTTATAAACAGATTTGAGGAGGAAAAATAAAACACTATACCACAGCTACTGCCGTCTTCTCCAGATGGCACTGGAATTTGAAAGAATCAAAGCTAAAGATTATTTCATCCCTTACAGTAGATTAATTTCTTTATTAGGATGCAAAAGAAGGATGTCTCAATTCATATAGAAGACAAAGAACAGAGAGGGGAGTTCTACAGCTCCATTCAGAGTCCAGGTCTTACTCTGGGGTCCAAGAATGGGCTTTAGGCTTCAGAATCCTTTTGAAATTGCACTCAAACTGAATATATATGTCCTCTATTTTTCTGGGAGAAAAAATTCTCCAAGGAGTCTATGACCTCCTAAACTTAAGAACAATTTATTTAAAAAGTTATTACTTATAGCAGGCAAACTGGTTGTCAGTCACACATTGTAGTAAGTGAATTTGAACCCTCACCTCTCAGCCTATTGATGACAATAATTAAAAAACAAACAGGCCCAACAACAGTGTTACAGGAGACAAGATGTCAAAACAGTCACTGCCTTTAAACTTACCATCTGGTATGTGCCTATTTTTTTTTTAATCCTCACCAGAGGATGTATTTGTTGATTTTAGAGAAGGAGGAAGGGAGAAAGAGAGAGAGAAACATCAATCAGTTGCCTCCAGTGAGTGCCCTAACCGGGAATTGAATCCGCAACCTAGGTATGTGCCCTGACTGGGATCGAACCCACAACTTTTTTTGGTGTATGGGATGACACTCCAACCAACTGAGCCACCTGTCCAGGGCTTGTTTTTATATTGATATTTTTGACTAAGGCATACTACTGACACCTATTACAAAAGGAAAATATAAACTAGCATATTTGTATATTCATGTTATTTATGGGGTGAAAATTCTCAGAAGATCAGCACTAATGAAACTTGGTTTCCACTGTGTAACACCCCTAAAAATTTCATATGCAGTTAATTTTTCTGAGGTTGAAAGTAATAACAAGTGCTCATGTAATGTACTTAAAACAGTGCCCACAACTAAGCACTTAAAAATGTTAGCAATTATTAATAATATTAGTACAGCTACTATAATACTTATATAAACATTTTAATTTGGTAGTATTAGAAAAAAATGAGAAATGAAGAATTAAAAATTTTTCTTTCAGTTACAAAATTGATCAGTCCTCCAGATTTAAACCATATTGTGCATATATTACCTGCTACATAGGACAGACTTTATACTGATATTTAATCATCTGATAGTTACTATAATAATCTAACTAAAAATGAGAAGTCAGGATGTCAAGTGAAATTCTGATCTGTCCTGCCTCCTAAGGGGTTTCTCTTGATAAATTCAATTAACATTCAAACTCATCAATACAATCCTCCCCAACTCCTATAATTACTATACTTGTTTGAACACTTTTTTGCCTCTAATTTTTTCCTATCTGGATAACATGTTTTTTCTTTCTCAGCTCAAACATCACTTCCTTTATGAAAATTTTCCTCTCAGCTCTGCTGAGAGTTGGTTCCTCCTCTGTGGACTCAAGTACTTTGTGCTTATTTTATAATAATTCCACCCTTAAAACTCTTTGTTTAATGTCTCTTTTCTCCCTAGATTATAAGTTTCCTGGAGGTAGAGACTGTTTCATTTTTATTTTTACATATCTAGTGCGACAGATTGTCCTTGATCTATTCTCCTCTCTTTTTCCTAGCATTACCTGAGTCCAATAACAGAGGCTGCTAGATGTTTCTCACCTGCCGTCTTTTTTGCTACATGAAATGCAGATATCAAGGCTGGTGCTCCCAAAGTCACCCTGTCAAACATAAGGATAAGAGCAACACCCTAGGAAGGCAGAAGGAAAGAATCAGGAAAAAAAAAAAATGATGCTGTTATTGAGCCATCATACCAGCCTTGGGCTCTGGGTATTGTGAGAGAAAAATAAGCCCTTGTTAAAGCTACTATTTTTCAGTATCTGTTACTAGTAACTAAACACATTCCTTACTGATATTCCTAGGTACTCAATAAATATTCATTACAGCATTCAAAGAACAAAATTCACTAAAAATAAAATATGAAACTTGTACAGGAACATGTACTCCATAAGTAAGCACTTCATAAATGCTGACTAACATGGTCTCTCCTCTGTTCTACATGAAAGAGGCCATGATATCTCCTTAAGCTAGAAAGACAATGGTGCAGAAGACAATGCCTCTACCTACTGACACTACCAAATCAATGCTCACTGAAAGGGCACCACTGGGATCTCTGTTCACAGTGGTCACTGGAATAAAGGGAATAAGAGGCTTTATAAGTGAGAAGAAAGACAGCCAATGTCCATAAATATTAGCAACCACAAAAAAAGAAAGCTGAAAACAATATATAGGGTATTAGAACTTCAATATTTTAAGTAATGCTGCCACCATGTGGCATTTATTCTGTTCTTTTAGAAATAAAATTTTACAAAGAAAAAGATGATTGTTGCCATATATGTTAACTTTTTTAAATATATAAGCTATAAACAACTTCGGTTTTAAATACTAGCCAGTTTTTATTACAGTGAACTTCAATTAAATGGTATAAAGAAGATGTATGGATAACTCTGCTCCACCTTCCCTCTCTGTCCAATCATGCAATTCTGGGTGAAGACCACTTGGACTAATTAGAGGATGTTATTGTTTCAACCATGAATAGAAAAGAACTGTAAATAATGTACATATCCTTTTAACTCTAAAATCTAAAATGCTTTCAGCTTCTCTCCACCAAACCTTCAAGAAGACCAACTGGGGAGATCACTGTGTGAAAAGACTGGATCAGGTACATTTCAACGAAATAAAAAAATATTATATTATATTTAGTTGAAGATAATAGCTCAAAGTTAGCTGACAAAATATTTTGAGCCCTTCAGAGACCATTTTTCAAAGATAATATAAGAATGCCTTGCTTCACGCATTAGTTCCGGAGATTGTCTCACACAAAATCAGTGTTTAAGACATTATATAAGCTTGTATCTATCATACCTAGTGTGAAAATTTTATTCTTCAGTAAACATATTCCTCAGATAATGCTTATGACACTTGCTTAGTGAATCCCCATTTTCCCTAAGACATGAAAAATTGAACCCAAATTCATAAAAATGATTGCAAATTCTGAACTAATGAATTTTTATTTCATTGTACCTGCTACCATTTTCTCTTAACAAGTGACCAACATCTGTCAAATACCTATGTATCAGCGATTTTTAAAAATATTTCGTTTCATCCTCATAAAACCTCTGCAGTACATATTGTTCCCATTTTGAGAATAAAGAAACTAAGCCTCAGTAAAGCAAGTAATCGTAACTAGTGAGAAGAGTGCCAGGACTTAACTTGGATATGTCAAGCTCCAAGGCCCATGTTTATTCTACTCTTCAACACAGCCTCCTCTCCAAAAAGATTTTTGAGGGCTTAACAATCCAGAATGCAGACACAGTTTTCCTTAGCATAGCAGAGGACTAATTTAATTCCAGGACCCTGTGCAGATACCAAAATCCAAAGATGCTCAAGTCCCTTACATGAAATGGCATAGTATTTGCATATAATCTATACACAGCCATCCATATACTTTATATTATCTCTGATTACCTAAAATAATAATACAATGTAAGTGCTTATTAACAGCTGTAATTCTGTATTGTTTAGGGAATAACAATAAGAAAAAAAGTCTGTACATGTTCAGTATAAACACAACCATTTTAGGCCTAACTATAATACATAGCAACAACAATGCAACTTTTTTTACTGAACATTTTCAATCCACAGGTGCAGAACCCACAGAAACAGAGGGCAGACTATAATTTCTCTCCTTTTAGACACATGCTCCTAGCAACTATCTTCATCGTAATTAAAAGAGGTTGGCACCCTGGCCAGTGCAGCTCAGTTGGTTGGAGCACTGTCCCAAAACCAAAGAGCTGCAGGTTCAGATTCCTGATCAGGGCACATATCTAGGCTGTGGGTTTGTTTTTCTGTCTGGGTGCAAATGATCCCTGGTCTGGGCGTGTACAGGAGTACAGGAGGCAACCAAGCGATGTTTCTTTCTCACATCGATGTTTTTCTCTTTCCCTTCCTCACTCCCTTCCTCTCTCTCTAAAAGCAATGAAAAAATGTCCTTGAGGATATAAAAACAAAAAAAGAGGTATTAGCTTCAAAAGGAAGTGAGCTATTAAATAGAACATATTCAGCAGCATAAATGTAACACTTCTTTTGCCTTCCATTCAAGACTCAGTTTCACAGAAAATATCTACAATATTTAAAGAACACTGAGATAAGTATAATGACACTTGCATTCTAGGGATAACTCAGGTACTACTTAGCTGCATGGCTTTTCACACTCTGGGCTGTTTCTATGAAGTAGGGAAACTCAATTAGAGAATCCACCATTACTACAAAATTCTGTGCTTCTTTTAATATAGAGTAGATCTTTAAAGGTATATTTTAAAAACATTTTTTAAATAATAACTATTCAATATTTCAAATTAACCAGACTGGCAAAAAAATGACCAATGAAAAAGATGATTTATGACATCACTGAATATCAAAAACCCATTTTAGTCCAAGTCTTGTAACCCATTTTTTTGAATCATATTAAGTACCTACAATGCACCAGATGTTATTTTAGGCATTCTGAATACAACAGAAAATAAAAAAGGTAAGTCCCTATTCTCATGGTACCTATATTCTAATGAAGGAAGACAGGTAATACACAAGGAGATAACAAAAAAACTATTAGATAGTTATAAGAGTTTATGGTAGGCAGGACTCTAAGATGGCCACCAAGATCCCACCCCTAGTGTACAGAGACCCTCTCGCAATTATTGAACCAAACCCTAGTCTACATGCTGCTATGAAGATACTCTGAAGATATACTTTAGGTCCGAAATCAGATGAGTTAAAAAAGGGAGATTATCCTCAGTGGGTTTGACTTAATAAGCTGAGTCCTTTACAGGGACCGGGCTCCTCTCCACAAGCACAAGAGGGATTCTGTGTAACGGAGGCTCCATTCACAGCTTTAAAGATGGAAGGGGCCCTGTGGCCGAGAATGTGAGTGGCCTCTAGGAGCAGAGAGGGAGCCCTGGCTGACGGCAAGCCAGGAACTGTGTTCTACCACAGCAAAGAACTGAGTCCTGCCACAATCATGTGAATTAGGAAGAGAACTCAGAGCCTCAAATAAGAACAGTCTGGCAAACATCCTGATCTTAGCTTTGAGTGACTCTGAGTGGAGAACACAGCCAGACTTTATTCCTCACTATTTTACTTTAATCTCACTAAGGAATTGGTAATAATCTTTACACATAAGAGAATAGTCTCTGAATAATTTTCTGAGTGTCTCACATTATTGTTATCCCACAACAACAATGAAGAAGACAGCTAACAGCTTCTTAGGAACCAGACAATATTCTAAGATATACACGTACACACATGCATGCACATAAACACACCTTCAATCTTCACAACAACCCTCGAGGTAGGTATTAGGCAGATTTCGAGTAACAGAGTCTGTTGAACTCAAAAAAGGTATCTAATGCTGCAGCTCTGTCCCTCAATCTTTAGTGCTCCATACCACAGGCTTTATGAAGTTTTAAATGGTTTATGAAAAGGTTCTCTCCTTTTGGCAGGTTTATACTTCTTGCTTGGAGTTTCATTTGAAAATAGAACCCTAACTTACACATCATCACAAAATTGTTCGTGTAACACCATTTACCATCTATCCAACAGTAACTTGAGATGTTACTGTTTCATGTACAGTGAACCAATTATGTGTGTGCAAAACAACAGTAATATGAAACAGGATGGCAGGCTGGAGCATCAGTGTTGCTGGAACATAGCATGCTGGGGTGGAGTGGCAGATAGTTAAAGCTAGAAAAGTAGGGAACGGGCCACAGAATGATACTAGGACTTTATCTTGCTGATGGCAAACATTATCAAAGGGTTTTAAAAAGTGATATAACGTAGAACACTCCAGCAGTGGGATAAAGATTGAATTTGATTGGGTTGATAAAGCAGGCACCCAAGTCAGAAGGGATAGAGATTTATGAGAGATCATCTAGAAGGCCTGCTCACTGAATATGGGCTCTAAAGGTGAAAGGATATCTAAGGATGATTCTCATGTTTTAATTTGAGTGCTGATGCCCCAACTGAGAAAAAAAAATATAGAAAATGGGTCTGGAAAAGGCCAATTGGTCTTTTTAAGGTGTTTTTTTTTTTTTTTTTTTTTTGCTATAACTCATTGTAGAGATGAAAAAGCTGAGACTGACAGACATTAAATATGCCAGAGGAGGCAACAGAACTGGAGCCCAAGTCACCTGCTGCCTAGTTTTGTGCTCCTTCCCTTAATAGTAATAACTCTTAATGAGTTTTATACTTTGTAGATTTCATGAACACATAAAATCAGAAATTTTAAAACTAGAAAATGTCCCTTCCATATATGAACACACTAACAATTAGGGCAGTATTTATACAAAATAAGTTTTAAATACTCACTTCAAATTCTTTCACAAAATAACGGATTTCACCTTGAATAACTGGTCTATGATCTAACAGCCTTGAATGAATTTCTCCCAGATCTATAAAGACAAAATAAAATTCAAGGTTAATCCATGTTAAACGGCACAATCTCTAGCCTGTTTCACTCTTCATGTTTCCCATAAATATACGAAGGTTAAAATCTAGTTTAGACGATGAATTGAAAGGAAATCTTCTCATCCACTGTCAGTAAATTGATACAAATACTTTTGAGAGCAATTTGGCAATCTCTAATAAAGCTGAAGACATGTATGCCTAGCAATTTCATGCCTACTATGTACTCTAGAAAAACTCTTACCCAAATGAAAGAGACACTTACAAAATGAGTGTAATGTTAAAAGAAAAATGGGAACAGCCTAAACATATTCATGATGGAATACTATAAATCAGCAAGTAAAATAAATACACTAGTTACATTTATTAACATGGACAAATTCCACAAATATATTATACACAAAAAAGGTTTCAGTAGGATAAAGTTATTTATATAAACTTTAAAAATATACAAAAGGACACTTACTTTTGAGATACTTACAGAAACAATAAAACTATAAAGAAATGTACGAGAACAACAAATACCAAATTTAAGACAGTGGTTACCTTTAGAAAAGGAAGAGTAATGCAATTAGAGCAAGATACTCAGTGTCTTTTAATGTTTTATTTATTTAGATGGGTGGCGAGTGTTCATTATAAGTCTCTATACTTTTCGATAAGTCTGAAAAAGTCATCATTAAAGAAAAAAGTTCTGAATTTTAACTGCTTTGGGAGAGTCACTCTATTCATTCCGCTTAATAACAACTATATAGTTTTAAGAGGCAAACTTCAAAATTCCTGGAGGAGTTAAACCCCCAAATAAGGGGTAAACCCTCAAACAGTACCATTTATGTTCACTCATTGGTATAATCTGTTCCTCAAATGTCTTACTTTTGCAGACATCCAGTGGGACACATTTCAATCCTCTATTTTAATGTGTTTTATTAGGATACATCATTGGAAGTATGCTAAGTAAAAATATATAAATAAAAGTATTACTTTTGCTTAAAGTCTCCAATGGTTATTTAACTAGAACAGTTCTCTAAGAAGACAACAGTTCATTTAAAAAAAATTCTACTTAGTTCAGTTTGGGAAACAGATAAAATGAAGTAACAGGTTCTTTTACCTCTAACCTTCTGGGAGCCTACAGAATACAAACACAAATTACGAATGCCTAAGTGAGGGCTATGCTATGCAGAAATTTACGGGCCTTATTTGACAAGAGAACCTATTTGCTAAGAGTATCTCCATATCTCAACAAACACCAAGGTGTGGCTAATAGGCTCAAGTCCAAGGCTCCTTAAAAGCCACCTAAGGGCCACCATGATCTGGCTCCAGCTTAATCTCCCACCTGTCAGCAATTTTGAACTATTTGCAGTTTTCCAAACACACCATGCTGTCTCATTCAAAATATTATCACCACCTGGAACCATTCCTCAGCTCCCTAATCCCTGGGTTCTTCCTTCAAAACTGCTTGGACATCATACTTCCTTAAAATTTTCATTAATTCTATGCAGCTTCCTCCTAGGAGTGTCTCTAAGAACTCAGGACATACACTTTCATCACACCACTTACTATATTGTCCTGCAAGTATCTCAGAGACCAAAGTATTTACACTGCCCATAGTGCATATATGAGTTGACATATATTTTTCTATGTGACTAAGAAGTCATTAAGCTTTGTTGATTTTGGGATATCTGTTTCTGTGGCCTGATATAATGGGGATTTACTTAACCTTTGGAGAGAGAATTCAGTTCTGTTTAGAGGTGGATAATGATCACTTCTAAAACCAAGACTGTGCTCCAGAATTTAAGATAGTAAAGATCGGGGGGAGATTCTGAAATACACATTACTGTAGAATTTAAGCCACTAATTAGTTTTGTTATAACATATAAAAACAAAACAAGCACATTATAATAACAATTCTGATTTTGTAGGAATCCCAATGATTACAAATAAATTCTCTACAAATAATTAAATTACTGTAAGCTACAGAGTTTCACACAGCTACTGTACATGGGAAGTATTCTTTTGTTGTTTAATATAAAGACAAAGATACCTGCTGTTCTCCAGAAGTTCATACTCTACTGTTGGAGTTAGACAAATATCCCTTCATACCAAAGATAGGCTAATCACTTTAATGAAAGATCAATATGCTATACAACTATGGAACAAGGAGGAACACAGTACATTGGAAATCTCTCATTATCTAAAAAAGATGCTTCCCCCAACTCTGGCCCTAAATTTGGAGGCCTTTAATGTAATACGTGGAGCTTTGTGTATCTTAAGGAACAATTTACTGCACAGCAATTTTTCCTGATAATACCCTTGGTGTCACCATATAGATGTTGTTCTTCCTCACGACTTACCAAATCATTCCCTTTTCCATCCCTGCTCGTCTCACTTGGACTACATAACAGTTCACCAGACCTCTCTATAATGCACTCCACATAGTCAGTTCTCATTACTTGCAAGTAGTTATGTTTATAAAGTTGCCACAAACACTGAACTAGAGAATACTGAACTATGCTCTTAAAAGAAATACAGGATAGGTTTCTGCAAGCCTCTTGTCACATTTTTGTCAACCAAACCTTCATTTGTGTCATATGGGTTTACCAAGTTCCTTATAAAACACACCAGCCTTCGGGTTGAAGATCTGCTCTTCCAATATTAAACACTTAGCGAGTATTTTAAAGTTCCTCCACAGCCTCCTGATCTGCAGAACCTGCCTCACTGAAAGGCTAACATTTTTCACACTGTACCACCTTTGATAGTTCCAGTCAGCACTAACAGAAGGGTTTATCATTTTACTGACCGTTGGTAACTGACTACAAATTTCTTTGGCTTTAAACTTCACAACAGTGCTGTCCACTACGCTTTCTCTATTGGTCATCATCTCATAAATCCATAAACTTAGCTGCTTTTCCACTGCTTCATCACACACCATAAATGTTACCTTGGCACTTTCTGAAGTGGCCTCACACACAGATTGGTGAATTTTCTTTTTTTTCCTGGATTACTGATTACCATTGAACTCACAGCAAACAGCACTGTAACTCACACCTGAAACAAACTTCTCTAATACCCTAAAGCACATCACATAGCCTTCTTGTGCTCAGGGCCACTTCAGCACTACACCTGAAAACCACTTTAAACAGGAAAATCACCAACAAAAAGTACAAAACTGTGCAAAACATGGCACTAAACAGAAAGCAAAAAGTACACTTGTTTATAGTATGAGAGAGAAAACAAAAAGGACAGTGTCGCGTTGTTCAATCACAACTAGGAATGTATGCACAGGGCAACTCAAATTTTTCTCTACCCTGCCTGTGTGGGAATGACTATGAAAGCACCACCAATATTGATTTTGGAGTTATGAATTTATCTTAAAAATAGGCAAATTCACAAATATGCAACCCATAAGATGAAGATCAACTACTATCTGCCTGAGTGCTCTATTTAAAAATACAAATCTAACCACATGATTCTCATACTTATTATTGGATAGTTTCTTGTCATTGAAGAAAAAGTCTAATTTCCTTACAAAGGCAAAAAGTCTCGTATGGTCTGATACCCACCAAATGCCACCTTTCTTAAGAGTCCCACCATAACAACACATATAGTTTCCCAGATATGCCTTTGCTCATGCTGTTTCAAATGAAGTTCTAGATAACTTTGCCTTCTTTTCTTAACTGCTAATATACGATTCCTTGAGACTCTGAGATCAGACACTCCGTCCTCCAGAAAGCCCCTCCTGGCTCCCAGTCCCCACCTCTAACACCCACCCATAGGCCAGAAACTCTCAAAGACCCAGGGTATTAATACTGAAATCATTTATATGTTTCCCTTTCACTAGTCTCTGGCAGTAAGATTAAACAGATTTCTGGTCACATTTGACAATCTTCAAATTAGATGAATTAAAAATTGATTTTCCTGAATGAAGAGAATGGTTCCATTGAAAAAGTCAAGGACATTCTAGACATATTTTCAATTACAACTCAGTTTTGGATTAACTTTAAAAAATCCCCTCGAGCCCTGGCTGCTGTGGCTCAGTGGATTGAGCATTGGCCTGCGAGCCAAGTGTCGCTGGTTCGATTCCCAGTCAGGGCACGTGATTAGGTTGCACATCAGGTCCCCAGTTGGGGGCGCGAGTGAGAGGCAACCACACAGTGATGTTTCTCTCCCTCTCTTTCTCCTTTCCCTTCTCTCTAAAAAATAAATAAACAAATAAATAAATAAATAAAATTAAAAACAAAAAACCTTTTTAAAAAATCCCGTTATCTTTTTTTTAAAAATACATTAGAATTAAAAACTTCTGTACATCAAAGGATACAACCAACAGAGCGAAAAGGCAACTCATGGAATGGGAAAAAATATATGCAAATAATTTATCTGAAAAGGGGCTGGTATCTAGAATATATAAAGAACTCCTACAACTCAAAACAAAACAAAACAAAAAAACCTTGTATTATTTGATTTTAAAATGGGCAAAGGACTTGAATAGACATTTCTCCAAAGAAGCTATACAAATGGCTAATAAGCACATAAAAAGACGCTGAAATGTCACTATTCACTAGAGAAATGCAAACCAAAACTAAAAGATACTACCTCATACCCATTAGGAGGGACTGGCAAGGAAACAGGAAATAAGTCTTGGTAAGGATGTGAGAAACAAATCCTGTTCACTGCTAGTGAGAGTGTAATAGAATACAGCCTCTATGGAAAACAAGTATGGTGACTGCTCAAAAAACTAAAAAATAGAATTATCTTTGATCCAGCAATTCCCATTTTGGGCATATACTCAAAAACACTGAGAGCAGAGATGCAAACAGATATTTACATACCCATGTTCATGACAGCATTATTCTCAGATAAATGGATACACAAGATGTGGTGCGTGTATATGTTGTATGCATCTGTCTGTATACACACACAACAGAATATTACTTAGCTTTAAAAAAGAAATTCTGACATGTTACAACATGGATGCACCTTGAGAATGTTAAGTGAAATACGTCCATCACAAAAGGATAAACACCATGTAATTACACTTATATAAAGTACCTAGAGTAGTCCCATTCAGACAAAATAGAATGGTGGTAGCCAGGGGCTGGGGGTGTGTTTAGTGGGTACCGAAGTGCAGTTTGGGAAGATGAAAAAGATACAGAAATGGATGGTGATGACAGTTGCACAATGATGTGAATGTACTAATGCCACTGATGGTTAAGATAAATTTTGTCACGTGTATTTTACCACAACTAAAAAATAAAATTAGTTCACTAAGATTACACATATAAACAATTATATTTAGCTCTAACACCCAAGCACCCCTTCCACACTGATTGTTGTAGCTTGGAGAGACAACCTGAAGTCTAAAAGCAGCCTCGGGCAGCCGCGTTGGGGCTGCTACAATCCTAACAGGTCAAGTTAAAATGACAAAGGGGGCACCCGAGCGGTGCTGGTGCCCTTCCCTGGCTGGTGTTGAAGGGCTCTGGGCTCCTCCAAGCGCTTCTTCAACCTGCCATGCGGTAGGGCTGAGAGGGGTAGGGCTGGGATTAAGAAGACTGGCGATGAGCAAATGGCCAAGGTCTTGTTGCAGGAAATAGGGTTGCTGGGCGCTTTGGAAACCGAACTCAATTCTGGTTCTGTGAGAATCCAGGTTTTATATGGGTCGTAACCTTCTCCTAGCTCAAGGAACACAGGGCAAAGGGACATCCGCACACGTCTATGGAGCCTCAGTGTTTCAAAACGCTTTCTCATTATCTCACTTACTCCTGGGCAGACAGGGCTGCAGTGGGTAAAGCGAACGACCTAAAATCGCACAACTTCTAAGCGCCCTGCTGAGAGGCGCAGGCCTTCCCTACTCCCAGTCTCGAGGTGCTTTGCATTTCAGGTAGGTCGCGAGGCCGCATCTAGAGGCCCCGCGCCGAGATCCCCGGATTGAAGGGGCAGTGGGGTGAGGCCGCCCTAAGGTTCACGTCCTAAATGGTGTTTTTTGTTTTTTCCTTAAGAAAGTGAGAGACGGATTTTGTAGTTACTAAAAGGCCCCTGGCGCAGAGAAATAGGGGGCACGGTCACGACCCACGACCACCCCTGGCCCCCCCCACACATCCAAATGCTAGGCCGCAGGGAGCTGGGGGGGCGGCCCGAGGCACCGCCCCAGGTCAGAGGGCACCGCCTGGGAGGTGGGGCTGCCCCGGCATCCACCAGCGCTGTATCGCTACCACTCCGTACCCTTGATAATGAGGTGAGCCGGCGAGCCCGCGGCCCCTAGCGAGTCCCTCTTCTTGCTGCTGCTGCCGCCGCCGCCGCCGCCGCCGCCCGGTGCGGCGGCCTCACAGCCCACAGGGATCTCCGTCCCTCCGCCACTCATTCCGACCAGCTCCGCCCACCCGTGCCCGCGCTGCGCCTGCGCAAACTTGATCTGCCCCTTTTTCAGGCACTGGTTCTGTCGTCATCAAAGGGCGTCGGGGAAGCTGAGTCTATCCAGCGGGTAGTTGCATTGAGGCCCCTGTAGTGTAACTGGGGATGTGAACCTGAAGGAGGCCGCTACCTCCACGCTAGACAGGGACAGATACTGCCCAGACAGGAAGGTGCCTGAAAGTTAGAGCTAAACTCTTATTATTCCTCCCTAAATCTGCTGGAATGTGTTGTGATTTAGAAAGGTTGGGGAAAGAGGGTGCAGTTGCCGAGTAATGTTAATAGTGGTCCTATAAATATATTATTTGTATTATTTCCACCAGTAGTTTGTAAAGCATGTTGAGGTACATGCATTGCCACATTTGGTCACCATAGCAATTTGGAGGAAGGGTTTAATCATTTCTTTCCAACAAATTAAGAAACAGGATTAGAGTTAAGTAATTTCCCCAAATCACTTATCAGGCTCATTTGTGCCTATGTGAAGAAAAAAAAATCTGATCTTTTGTGTTTACAGAATTTCAACCAGTTGTTATATGGGCTAAGATAAAATGCATGTAACTATTGAAGGGACAGATTTGCTAGGGTGCTTTTAATTGTTCTGGTTATGAAGAGAAATCTGAGGGAGGGGCTGCCATATGTCAGACTGCTACCGTTTGGCGAACCCCATGAAGTTCATGCTGTACTCTCAACAAGTCTTCAAAATACAAACACTGTGCAACTTAGCAGTGGCTCCTTCACCTCCTATGTCCATCCAGTGGTTTTAAGACCCAGCTCTTAATCTCTCATTTTCTCTCACCTCCCCTTCCGCAAAGTCCTTAACCTCAAGGGTCTCCGGGCTAGTGCTGAAGAAGGAACATAAACCAGCATTTACAATATAGGGCCTATAAATGATAGGATGGAAGGAGGTGCAGCACACATGTGGGACACCTGGGGATGGAGGTAGCCAGGAAGGACTTCCCAGAGGAGGCACACATTTGTCCACAGACCTGAAATGAAGAGATATTAGCCAAGTTGGGTGGGGTGAAGATGGATTTTCGAGTTTTCTAGCAGAGGAAATAACAAGCCCAAAGGCAAAAAAGCAAAATATAGATGAATAAATAAATAAAAGGTAAATTCAGTTAATTGCAAGTTGTTGGGTCTGGCTTCTAACTTTTCTAGTCTTACTTTCATTTCCCAGCTTTAGCATCATCCTCTAGAAAGCATAATTACAGTATTTTGAAAGCCCTTCATTATTCTCTGACTGCTAGGCACTTTTCTTACTCATTTTCTTTTGTACCTGCAATCTAAATTTTCTCTAAGCTGGTGTTCTTATTGTCTTTGAACTACTGAAAAACCTTAGTATGCTTATTTTATACAGTGAGGTTGAATGCTTCTCCCACATTAAGGCAGCTGTTAAAAATGCAGATTCTGGGTTCCAACTCCAAATTTTGTTTCGGTAGTTCTGGGGTAGCTGCTACCGCCCCTTACCTAATTGCTCATTGATCAAAGAACTCTGGGTACAGTAGATAAGACTTTGGAACCAAACAGAATTGAGTTCAAATTCTGGCTCTGCCACTTCTCTGAAGTTCCTTTTCTGTAAAATGGCAATGAAATATCCATCTTTTAAGGTGGTTGTGGTGATTTAAAGATTAATACCTGCAAAGCACTTTGTACAATGCCTGGCACAAAATAAATTCCCAATAAATGTTATTATTATTATAACCTCCTCCATCTCCTTTTATAGTCCTGTATAATCTGCTCTCATTCATCCAATCTGCCTTTATTACCAACCACTATAATATATTGTACTTCTTTAGCACTTTACAATTTATAAAATGCTATAATGTATGATATATCATATGTCTATTAATCTCATTAATCTAGTTGAAGTAGATAATAAAATATCCATTTTTCAGATGAGTAAACTAGGAGTCAGAAAATATGGTAGAGTTTCCAAGATAGCTATAACGATTTCTCCCCTCCCTATACACATATGTAACATGCTGGAGTTCATTTACTCTCCTCTGGAATTTGGACTGGCCTTGTGACTTGCTTTGAACATAAAACATGATGGAAAAAGTGCTGTGCCTTAATACAACTGGCAGTTTCTGCTTTTGCTCCCTTTTCAGGAAGTCCAGGCTATCCTGTTGTCATGAGGCCATCGTGCAGAGAGCACTAGATGAGGCATCACCTGTAGAGAGATGTTGTGTAGGTGAGAACTGAGGCACCCTACCTTTCAGCACTAAGGCACACCCCAAACCCATGTGTGAGGAAGGCCTTCTTGGAGCTTTTAGCCCAGCCACCAGTCAGCTGAGTACTGACACATGAATTGCAGTGGAGCCTGAAAGCTGCCTAATCAATCCACATTACTGTGAGAAAGAATATATTTTTGTTGTATTAATGTACTAAATTGTGTCTTTATCTATTTAAATTATGCCCCCCTTTCATAGAAGGGATTTAAGAAGACTTAAAATAATCCCTATATTCCCACAAGATGGCACCATAGTTATTGAATAGCAGAACCATGGTCAAAGTGAGGAGAAAGTGGAGGGGATTTGGAGGGAAGGAAGAGACCATGGTCGAAGTCCTGGTCTTGAAACCGGAAAAGGTGATGTTCGTGCTCCCTGTCACTACCAAAACAAGTAAGTAGAGACAAGTATAGAATTTTATGGGCATTTTATTTAGATGGCTGATGATCTGAGAAGACTGTGGATTATGTACCCTAAAGACTGTCTTACATCTCATCTCAAACTGACCATTTTTATAAGAAAAGTGTAGATTAAGGGTTTGGAATTCAGGAAAAAATAGGTAAGGGATTTGGAATTCAGGGCAAAAAGTAGGTAAGGGTTTTGGAATTCAGGGAAAAGGTTAATCAGATAAAAGCTTCAGTCTGGCAATTTTCCTAGCATTCTTTCACCTGTTGACTGGTGATTCTTTATCTTCATCCTGTGGGCAGATGAACATTCTCTCCCTGGAGCACAACAGATCAGATACCAGCATGATTGCTCTCAGTCCTCCTGGACACAAAGGTCAAACTGCTTGTGGGTCACTTGAAGTCAAGGTGAGTCCAGTCATCCCAGTCCCTGGAACAATAGCTTTCTACCTGCATTAATTACTAAGTTTATTAACTACAACTTAAAACCAAAAATGTTCCAACTCTTGAGTTCCCCCATCAGTCTTCTGACTTCAAAGCTGGCACCTTCCAATATAGCAAAGTCCAATCAGCTAAGGAGTTTTTTCTGTACCATTGTTACAGAGCAAAAGGGGGTTCTTTCACGTGGTGCCTTGGTGTAAAACTCAACAACTAGTGCTGAGGAAAACAGGTCTTTATTTATAATACCCCAACCTGGGGAGGACAGTGAACACTTCAGCTCAGAGCCCTGTTCTCCCACAGGACTCAGCACTTCCCTTGCTTCCCAAAAGGCTAGAAGCCAAAAACATGTCCAGAAGTTTCCCATCCCTTATCTGTCAGCTCTCTCCTTCAGGATCTGGGGTACAATGTCATCAGCCTCCGTATAACAGTCCAGGAAAACATGTGCCATGTTGCACTGGATCATGCATGGTTCTCTTTGCCCTTTCAGAGCCGCATGTCCTCCTTTGCCCTCCTTGCAAACCGCGTGGATCTCCTCTCCTCTCAAAGCCGCATGGAGATCTTCTTCTCTTCTCAAAGCTGCATGGTGTTCTCCTTGCTAAAATGTCTGTTGCCTATTTTTAAACCCCTGACTGCGTCCTCTGTTGCAGTGGGTGTGGTAAGCAGTTCTGACCATTCACAGAACCTCGGACAGGCCCTGTGTGCTTTCCGCACCATTCCATGGTCAAAACTCCCATCTTCTTGGGGCCTTGGAAGAACCAAAGCTATTTGCATAACTGAGACACTAAGCTACTAGCCATAGTCATGCAAAGGCATCTTAAAAGCTGTTCTCTTTTCCCCATCCCCCAACCCACAGGCTCTGGGGATTTTTGGAGACCCCCACTCTGTAACACCATGACTATGCCAGACTTATTTACTTATTTTGGCCTCCTTATTTTTAGACAACCCCTCTCCCCTTCTGAAATGCTTTCTTGTCCCCTTCTACCTATTCAATTTACTAATTTCTTAATGTTGTACAAATAATAAAGAATTTGGTTGATCTTTGTCCCTGGTTCCTGGGAGATAACCTCTAAATCCTTGGACTCTCCCAAGTGGGAAAAGGAGGAGGGCTAGAGACTGATTCAATCATCCATGGCTGTGTAGAAACCCCAATATAAACCTCCTCCTGGACATTGAAACTCCAGTAAACCTCCAGGTTGATAACCATGCATTGATATGCTGACAGCTAAGGAGTACTGAGGAAAAAGAAGCTTTGTGTTTGGGACCCTGCCAGACCTTCCCCTATTCATTTGTTTTGTCCTGATTTGTATCCTTTATAATAAATCTGTAATACTAACTACATTGATTTATTGAGTTTTATGAGTCAATCTAGTGACTTATTGAACTTGAGGGGGACAGTGGGAACCCCTACAATTTGTAGATATCATGTCAGTAGCACAGATGGCCTGGGAACCCTGGAACTTGTGGCTGGTGTCTAACGTAAGGTCTGTTTTGTGGAGGATGGAGTCCTTCAATTGTGAAGTCTAAGCTAATTCCAATATAATCAGTGTCACAATTATGTAGCAATTGGACAAACACTGACATGTACCAAATGATGTTTCAAGTGTTGTACACACTGTAATTCATTTAATTCTTATGGCAGTCCTCTGAAGTAGGTATAATTGTTATTGTCATTTCTCAGGTGGGCAGGGCTGAGGCACAGACAGGTTAAATGACTGCTCATCTTCATTTGGCAGAACAACCTTGGTCCCTGTGTGTGTGCGTAAGTGTAGGTGGTGGTGAGGAGAAAGTGAAGGGGATTTGGACGGAAGGGAAAGAGAAGCCATACTAGCTCTTAACAGGCCATGTGGGCTTTTCATTTTTTCATTCAAACACAGTGAACAAACAAGTATCGAGCACTTTCTACATGTCAAATGCAGTGCTAGGAGCTGAGTGAGATATAAGCGTGACAAGACTGCCCATTCTCCTCCTTCCCTTGTGGAGTGTACAGTCCTTACAGAGGGAACAATATGAAATCACTATACAATTACTTTTCTGCAATTCTGTTGCTGATGGTCTGTAGATACATGTTTTAGCTGTTTGATATTTTGAGATTTTTTTTAATGTGTTTTATTGATTACAGTGTTACATTTGTTCCAATTTCCCTTCCCTCTGCTCCCCTCCACCCGGTGGCCCCCCTCCCTCCCCTTGTCCCCCCCTTTTAGTCCATGTCCATTGGTTGTGCATATAGTTCTTCTCAACCTCTGTCTATTCCATTCCCTCCTACGATGTTTCTTAATTCCTATACCATCTCCCTCCCTCTCCCCCTTCCCCTTCCCTGCTGACTTCCCCCCAATATGCTCCCCATACCTATAGTTCTTTTTCCACTCTCGTTGCCTACTAAGTTTGCCTTTGTTTCAATTCCCTAGCTTCTGTTGTTGTTTCTTGTGATGCAGTTTTCATTTTAGATTTCATAGTTTTGATTCTCCTTTTTCTAAACCAGTCCTTTTAACATCTCATAAAACAGTGGTTTGGATCTAATGAACTCTTTCAGTTTTATTTTGTCCTGGAAGCACTTTCTCTGCCCTTCTATTCTGAATGACAGCTTCGCTGGATAAAGTATTCGTGGTTGTAGGTTTTGGATTTTCATTGCTTTGAATATTTCTTGCCAGTCCCTTCTTGCCTGCAGGGTCTCCCTTGAGAAGTCAGCTGATAGTCTAATTGGGACCCCTTTGTACATGATTCTTTTCTTCTCTCTTGCTGCTTTTAAGATTCTCTCTTTATCTTTTTGACATTTTGATTATAATGTGTCTTGGAGTGGTTCTCCCTGGGTCCAGTTGTTTTGGAACTCTCTGTGCTTCCTGGACCTGTAAGTCTATTTCCTTCCCCAAGTTTGGGAAGTTCTGTTTTATTATATTTTCACTTAATTTTTCAATTTCTAGTTCTTCTTCTTCACCCTCTGGCAATCCGATCACCTGTATGTTGGATCTCTTATAGCTGTCTCAGAGGTTTCTGATCCTCTCATCATTTTCCTTGCTTCCCGTTTCCTCTCTCTGCACTGGTTGACTGTTTGTTCCTTCTCTATGTTCTGGTTTGTTGATTTGAACTCTGGATTTTATTTCCTCACCATCTGTCTCGTATGTGGTTTTGTTCCTTTCAGTATGAGTGTTTTTCAATTCTTTCTCATCTTTTTCCAGATCTTTTGTGAATTCTGTAAGCCACCTGATAACAATGGCCCTGAACTGAGCCTCTGACAGGTTTCTTATTTGTTCATCTGTCAGGTTCTTCATCTGTTGCCTGGTGAGCTGCACCACCGGGATTTCTATACTTGTCTGCCTCATTTTGACAGATGCGTTTTGTTTTCTTGGGCCGGCTATAGGGGGCAGTGCCTGTGTACTCGTCACAACCCAGCAACCAGTGGCGATCCGCAACCTATTTCGCAGCGCTGTGGCACTTTGTGTGGGGGCAGGGGTCTAAGATGGATTCCTGCAGTTATTCCACTAGGAGACCGGGATCCGTCCTCCCGCCCTCTGGGCCTCACCGTTCAGGGTGATGCGGTGGTTGCTTTTCCCAGTGTTGGGTCGCAAGCTGCTGGGGTTAGACTGCAGCTGAGATTGCTCTCCCTGCCACTGTCCCTGGTGCGACCGCAAACAGCACCGCCCCCTTTCACTCTTCTTACCTGCCCAAAGGGCGCCGCTGGTTTATAACTTCATACGTTGGGCTTCCGTGTAGCTTTATTTTCTGGAATTTCTAGTTATCTTTTGTTTTGAAGTAGTTGTATTCCTCTCTAGTTGTAGAAGGAGACCGAGCGTGTCCGTCTAAGCCTCCATCTTGGCCAGAAGTCTGTTTTAGCTGTTTGATTGCATTGCTCTGTACACTACTGAGTTTTGTCATTTGGCGGGGATGGCCAGGTTCAATGTATGCCTCTATTTATTTTCCTCCCTTTCTAGAAATCTTTAAACTGCAGCTCAGACAGCGAGGAGAGTCAGAGAAGGGCCACATCTGCAGCACTGTTTTGCCTGCGCCTTCAGCTGGGGGTGGTGCAGCTGTGAGTGTGTCCTTGGCTTCTGCCCCGTGGAATCTCAGAGGTTTGAGGCTAAAAACGTCTTGTGTTATCTCTTGTTGTTTTTGGATTAATGACTTTTTTGTATTTTTTAAATAAAACTTTAATTGAAATCATTGTAATTTTCACGAGTTGTATGACATAATACAGATTCCTTGTACACCTTGCTAGCTTTCCTACTTATTCAGATTTCTCCAGTTTTGCTTGTGTTCATTGTGTGTGTGTGTATTTAGTTCTATACAATTTAATCACATGTTTAGGTTTATGAGTTCATTATCACAATCAAGAAGATATTGAAGAGTTTCAAAACCAAAAGAATCCCATATGGTGCCTTTTTTAGCCAAACCTACCTTCCTCTTTGCCTCCTCCTGACCTGTGGCAACCTATATTGTATCCTCCATTTCCAAAATTTTCTCATTTTGAAAAATATTACAGAAATGGATTCACACACTAAATACTTCTCCTATGGTTTTAAGATTAGCTGTTCTCACCTTTATGACACTATGTAAGATCATTTTTCAAAGAATCTAAATATCAGACCCTTTAAAACCATGGCATTGTAAAAGGATTTTTCAAATTATTGTACCTGCGAGGGTTAAGACATCTAAATCATGAAAATAATGTGAATTTAGTGGAGTTAAAGTTCTGACTTCAGGGTAAATTATTTGCTAATTCTCTATTGAATCTTATGAAAATTAGAAAAATAAAATGTGTAATTACATGCATATTGAGAACAAAATTTGATATTCATTCCTTAGTATAAGTCCATCAAGGATACATGTAGTTAAGGGAGGGGACTTCTAAATTTATTTATTTATTTTTATCAAATGCATTTCATCTAGATTTCCTCTAGAATATTTTCTGAATTACTGTTTACCTATTTTTTGTCTAACCCACTTTTGAAGTGGGTTAAAAAATTAAAAATGGAAGATATTGATGAAAGTGAAGGAGGGGAAAAGATTAGAGGGCCTTTTGGGGTTAGATAGTCAATATTGCTGCATATTAATCTCACTAAGTTTTAAAAACACTTCCACCACCCTAGGCTTAAGTGGTCGTTTGGTATCAAGTGGCAGATGGTACATTGGCATCAGCGAGGTCCTGTGCTAAACCTTCCTACACTGAATTGTGCTCATTCCGCCTAGAGATACTTCTGGTGTAGCTGCATCACTTGGAAAACATGTAATGTTTTACTGAGAGAGCTACTGTGGAGAGAAACTGTGCTCCTATGATAGGGCCAATGAAGCAGAACACAGAGTGCTCCACCACACCGATCATTCCTTCAGAAAACTTGACTCAGCTGTGCAAAAAGACAAAAACATGCGTTCTTGGACGCATGCAGCTATGCTATGCCTGTCACCTGAGATTAGGACAGCAGTTTTAATGGTGTGGTCTCTGTACCAGGCCCCTTGAATCAGAAACTCAAATTGAGCCCAGCAATGTGTGTTTTGAGAAGCCTCAGGTAATTGCTATGCAGGCTAAAGTCCGAGAAGCACAGCATTGCTTAGTGCAATGTCTGTTACTTGTTGGCCAAACGTCTGAGAGTGATAATTAACTCTAGAGTTCTTTTATCCAAGCAACAGGACTTCAGTCAAATGTTGAAAACAGTCAGGAACTGTAAGGCTTGTGAGGCAAACCAGAGGGTTAAAAACCTCTAAACTCTTTCAGATAAGGAGATAAACACGTGTGTGTGTGTTTTGCAGGTCAGGAAAAGGGGGCAGTAGAGGAAGGATAACTTATATTACAGACTAGTTCATGGACTACACCAAAGAAATTTTGGAATTTGTAATCAAATGGCTATAAGTTTGTGGTCTTGGTCAAAGCAAGCCTGTGGCCTTATTATTTAGAGATGTCTTGTCAAATTAGTTGTGTGGCTATTGTATTTCAAGTTTAACTTGGACAGACAGGCCTGCCAGGCACAAATTTCTCAAGCAGATGATGTTGGGGAGGACAAAAATTATCCACTACAAGACTGTGAGGGCAGATGACACCCAGCAGGAATGGCAAGTCAAATCTGCAGAATCCGTAATACAACTGGCTAGCCCTAGGGGCCCAGCCCCTTGGAAGTGGAAGAGACAGCATGAATGAGCCATCAAATCAACTCACCAGGCTGGAAAAGATGCAAAGCTTTTATTCTCCCAACTAAGAAGGGAAAGTTCAAAAGATTAAAATATTCCTAAAGGAACTGTGTTAATAGGAGTGAAATCCCTGAGACATAATAGCAAAAATTGCCAACACCTCAAAATCTTCTGACTTCCTGTCTACCTTTTTTTGTCCACGTAAGTGAAAGATGAGTTTTGCTAGATTAGGTAGCAGTTGGAATTGGTTTTATTCATCAGCAGTATGGGGAATAAAGGCAGAGCCTGCAGGAATGTAGGCTCCAGCAACAAGTAATCATTATTGCAAAATCAAATTCCCCATTTCATCTCTGATATGCCTGTATGTAACCCTAGAGCTGGCTTCACAGTGTTATAAATCCAGCATACAAGACACGGAGCAGTGGGATATAGAGCCCCTTGTGTATCTAAAAGCTCTGCCGGGCAAGAGAGATATATGATGGCAACTTTCTCCCCATTGCTTTTGCAATAAAATTCACCCAGAGCTCCAGGAAGAGTTAGGAATGTAATTCAGCTTCAATAAATCAAGACTAAGATTAAGATGACCAGATATGTAGCAGCCTGCTCAGGTGTATGGAGAATTTGAAATGTAGTGCCCTGGTGATGGGTACAAGCAGATTATCTAATTATGGAGAGAAAGAGAAATATCGTTCTCTGGGGTAAAAAACTAAATGCTCTAATCCATTAAACCACTGCGCCTCTCACAAAGCTAGATTAATATTAAAGTTCATGTAACTTAAATGGAGAATAAAAAAAAGTTCATGTAACAGACTCATAGATAGAGGGCAGGATGACAGCTAGCTGGGGGTGAGGAGGAGAGGGGGTGGAGGGATTGAGGAAAGGGAAAAAGGACTCATGGATGTGGACAACATTGTGGTGATTGCTGTGGGGAGAGGGGTATAAGGGGACTAGATGGTAATGGAAAAAATACAATAAGGATTAAATTAAAAAAATAAAGTCAAATGTTAGCAAAAATATGTACGTGAAAAAGCTATACTTAATCATTCTAATTGGGCTACTTACCTCCTATACAATCACAATTTTAACTCAATTTACAATTTTAAATTGACTATTTGTCAATAAAGAAATTAGTTGTGCATTTAACATTTTGGTGTGACATACATATATTTCTGATTATAATACAGTTTTATTATTTCCTAACAATATCTGCTTACATTTTTATCAACACATCTTGAAGCTATTCTGGAAGGACTTTCAGCAGGGTTCTCATATGACGCTCTGGCAATGGGTGATCTTCCCATTTATTTCATTCCTATCTTCCTGCTTCATCCCAGCAGGAAAGCTAATGCGCCTGTTTACTGGCTTCAGGTATGACTGGTGGAGCCAATGGAGGACCTATGTTTAACAGGAAGTAAAAATGAGAATGTTCACATATTTGTGAAAAATCTCAGTGATGGAGTAGAGTTTAACTGGGAAGTCATGAATGAATGTAAGCCATTCTTGAAGTAGTGTCACTTTTTTAACTGTATTGTGACAGCAGCTATTTGAGATTTACAGCCACAAAATTCCACAAAATACTTCATGATACCTTGGATGCTTTGGGTATAACTGTGCCTAAAGACAAATAACCTTTTGATATTCCCTGCAGTTTCGTTATTTCTATTTGTTTTTAAAGCGGTATTTATTTAAATAAGGAAAAATTCATGGATCTTTTTCAATTTTTTGTCTGTTCTTAAAAGTTGCCATGTGGAATTAGGAGATAAGGCCTACTATCGAGACAGGGCCGTCAAATCAACCACAGTGCATAATATGGTGATAGACTATGTCCTCTAATTCTGAAATTGTACAGTTCCCATTCACTCTAGCCATGGTTTAACTGAGATGTTGGTTAGCATGTGGGTTAGTCTCTCCACCTCCCTACCTTCTAAATTAACATGAGATGATGTGATTGCTGTTAAGAGTCTGGTATAGAGCTCAGTTAATGGCATGATTATATTTATTTACTTTCAAGAATGCTAAGTGGCTGGCAATCTCCCAGAGTGCTTTACATGCCGTTTCAGAAATTTGTTCACAGACCACTGTGATAAACTCTGAGGGAAAAGATGTAATTGTGTTATCCCCAGGGCCTAGCACAGCGTCTCATACATAGTAGATGCTAAATAAATATTTGAGGTTTTACTGAATGATCAGTGCTGCAGGCTTCTGGGAATTACAGAAAGATGGTTGGAAAAGGGTATCCACTTTGCAGAAGGAATAACATGGACAAAGATGGCCCCACTTTGTTTTAGAGGAGTTTTATTGATATTTTAGAGAAAAGAAAGTAAATAGTATGGTCCATTTTTCAACAGCTTGAAAGATGTGAAGACAAGAGATTTTTAAACTGGTAAGCAATTTGATGAATTCATGTTTTACCAAAAAACAAAACAAGACAAAAATCACAAGATGCTCTGCCAAGCTATCTTATCTCAGATAGGCTTACATTGAGCAGGTGCCTCAGGGATGGCAGATGGGAAAGGACTGAAGAATTAATTAAAAATTTTTCCTTAAAAAGCCTTTACTGATCACTTCCTGTGTACTTGGCACTGTGCTAGGTAACATTTATACACTGTCAATGAAAATTCAAAAACCATGAGATCAGTAAATTTACCTCTACTTCACAGGAGGAATTTCATGTGCAGTGATTTATCCTCTCCTTTTAAAAACACTGCTGATATAATTTACATATCATAAACTTAACCATTTAAAGTGTACAGGTCAGTGGGTTTTAGTACATTTTTAGTACATTCAGAGCTGTGTAACCATCTCATTTATTCTTGGGGACACACACACACACTTTATCCAATGTCTAGAGAAGCTTTTTTCTATGGTTAAAAACTAACTTCACAAACTGATTAAGCAGATTTACTAGCACACCAAGAAAATGGTTTATAGGTTAAGCTTGAGCCAGACACTTGTCTGAATCCCAGCCCCTTGATACTGGGTGTGTGACCTTAGGCAAGTTTCATTATCTGCAAAAAGGGTATAAAAATTAAATTCACTTAAAACATGCAAAATGCTGCCTGATACATACTGAATGCTACATAAATATTAGTTATTATTGCTGTTATTAAAAGTGCACATTAACAGATCCTCCTGTTAACTAAATACAGCAGGATCCCGAAAGTTTCTGAATAATGGAAATTGTAGTCAGTGAAAAGTATTTTTTTATTGTGTTCTAATTCTTTGCAAATCGATGATCCATGGAATATCAATAATTTAATAAAAAATATTTTGCAAGTTGATTATTTGGCATTCAGAAGGCATTTTCCCATTTAAACATGACTTATTGTGACAGAGCCAGCTAGCTGCCTACCCAGTTGCCTGCCTAATATCCCTTTTTCCCTTCTTCCTCATTGACAGAGCACAGACTTTATTCTGGATGCCAATGTGTGGGGTAAAGGACTGCATTTCTGGATTTTGTTCCAGCTGGGATACAAAAGAGACATACGTAGATACTGGTAAATAAGGATTTCCAGGACTCAGCTGGGAGAGGCGTCTTTTTCCTCTCTTCCTCTTTCCTGGGTCTTGATCATAGACATGATGTTTGAAGCTCTGATAGCCACCTTGGACCATAAATTGGACTTGGGAAAGAAAACTACTTGTTCAGTATGAAGAACGGTGGGAGCTGGGTGCATAATACTGTGGACTTCTCGTCTTCTTTTATATGAAGAAAAACAACCTGCTTTAACATTATCTGGTTATTGTGTTCTATACAGCTGTACCTAATTTCGATTAACACTTTTACTTTGCTTGGTCGGCTCAAAATAGACTTAAAAGAATACTACATTCTTGCAACAAGCATGCATTGAGCATCTGCTGTTGTGTGCCAGTCAAGGCAAGGAAAAAGAGAAACTCTGCTCTCAGGGAATTAACAGTTTGGTGGAAGAGACAAAAAATCAGTAATAGTGTAATGCCATCAGTGCCAGAAACAAGGGTAGGGAGAGAGGCTATCAAGTGAAAAGCAAAGAATTTCAGGCAGAGAAGTACCTGACAGAAATGATCCATGATGCACAACAGTATTTCTACGAGGAAATGAATTGTTTCAATTTAGATACTGAGAACATTATCTAACCTTTGTCAAGGAGGAGCCAGGCCTTTGTATTTATGCCATCCCCTCATCCAGTAAGATCTAAGTTGGTGGAGGGAAGTCCTGGCCCATAGGAACACCAGGTAACATCTGTTCAAGCAATGCTGTGCGCTTGAATAAAGAACTAACCAATGTAAAGATTCAGAGGGTTGAGACTCACAAGGTAAAAGTGGAAGAGGGGACATCTGACAAAGTAAAGATGTGTCCTCCTACTCTTTCCTCAGAGAGGACCTAAACTGAAGGAAAAAAATGAAATGGTTGGGATGAGGTGACTGGATAGCCTGTTTCGCCTAGCCTGTCTGTCCTGATCACCTGTAGTCCAGGAGTGAAGAGGTGTGAAGATAGGAATAATTTGCAGCAGCAATCATAATGTGGAATGCTGGAGCAGACTCAGCAGGGCAGGGAGTCAGAAACTGGGCCTGCCTCAAGGGCACACATACTAACTCCCAAGAGTAACTTGAGTCCTTTAGTCTCAGAAAATGTTTCCAAGGGCCATGAATTGTGAAATCCAAGCCTGTAAAAATTGTCTTATTTATTACAATATACTTAAGACACTTGGCCTAGTAAATCTCTTGACTTGGTAACATGAAGGACAAAAATGTGGGGCTCTTACAAACAAAAAGAGAGAAATTTACTGATAGCCATAGGTTGTATGTTACGCTTTTTCACATATATTCTCTCCTTCCAGTCTCATAACTTAGTTATCTTTGGTTTTACATTTTATTTTTATTTTTATAGATTATGTAAATATAGTTAATTGACTTGCTTAAGGTCACAGGCCAGTAAATGAAAGCAGAACTCAAAGGGCTGTCTATTTCCTGTCTCTGCTCTTTGCACTCGCTTTTACTTGTATACTAGTACTTAAGATTTAGTATCAGAACCAAAATATTAAATAATGTTAAACAGTAAAGCACCAAAAGACTCTATTTTCCTTATTATTTGGAAATATAAGTTCTTTAACTCAATGATCGATTACTTAATTACTCAGCCAGTACAAGTTATACATTGTATAGATCTATTAGTGTCTCTGTTCTTTACATAGCACTTGAACAACAGCCTTTCTAAGAGTTGCCTTTTACTTATTTTCCAAAAATCAGTTGCATTTTCTTTAAAAAATTTTTATTTTATTTTCCCATTACCATGGAACCCCAATATATCACCCTCCTACTGTAATCACCACACTGTTGTGCATGTCCATGAGTCCTTTTTCCTTTTTGTTCAACCCCTCCCCCCCTTAACTGCCCTCCACCCCAATAGCTGTCATCCTTGCTCTGAGTTTGTCTCTATTTTGCTTATTAGCTCAGTCTGTTCATTGGAGTTCACATGAAATCATATGGTATTTGAGAGTTGGCTTTTAATTAAAAAACATCTAGCAGTTATCAAGTCCAAAATTAGTGGGATAACAAGCAGGGAATTCCTATTTGTTTTTATCCACTAAGCCCAACAACAAAAAAAGAACCATTAACTCAAGATAATGTATCTTAGTCTAGTTCCCTCTAGGGTGGTTCAGTAGTTAATTTCACCTCAATGAATAGCGAGCGACTACTTGAAAGAAAGAAACAAATATAAAGATGTTTTCAACCACATTTACTGGTTCACATAAATATTTCAAAACAAATACATCTGTCTTCCCTTTCTCTATCCTTGGCACAATTTATTATAGATCTTAATAAACAATCCACTGTAAATATTCATAAGGGGCAAATGGATTTTAAAATGTGAAAGAGAGGTCAATAAACAGTCAAATAGGTCAACCATTACAAGGACTAGTTTTCAAAAAATTAATTCACTGATTCACAACTTTTATTAAAATAAATTTCATATAAAAACAAGGTAATTTATAACTTGATCTTAACTCAAGTTTTGACAGTTGAATTTTTACATAAAAAGTTGCAAAATTCCAACTAAAGAATAAAATAAAACATTCAGAAACAAGTTTTTAGTTTGAAAATCTATCAACTTCAGCAAATAAAGAATGACTGCATATCACTTTACGTTCGTCCTCTGGTCCAGAACATACTTTCCATTTAAAATATTTTTAATCACTCTTCTGTATAACTGGGTAGCTTCTAGTGGGAATTAGTATATAGTCTGTTCTTGATGAAGACAACACTAGACAGATGTTGCCTGATGCCTGGATAATGCTGAATGTGACAAAACCAGCGAGACACATTAAGATATTTCTCCTTTTCTTGAACTGTCAGGTCAACCTAAGTAGAGATTAAACACACACACACAACACAGACATTACATAAACACAACCTTTAATATCATCTGAGTAGGAGATAGAAATTGGGGGTGGGGGGAACAGTTCTCAAAGCCAATATGTTCAGATAGGAGTGAAAAATTTCAGCCACTTGGAAGAGCTATTCATTTGTTTAATGCTTTTATGTTCAGTTCAAAACCAGCTGTGCTTCCTAGGGAAATCACGTTTTCAACAAATGCCAATTTTACATTAACTCAAAGAGTTTGATTTTTACTTTATTGTAAAGAAAAATAGGACAAAGAAAAAAAATAGCTTCCAAAACACTGAGACTTAGTTTTCTCTAATATTTTTGGGCAAACCTAAAAAAAGAAAACTTTAGTGGCATCTAACATACTTAACAAGGGAATACTCTGTGAACTGATATATATGTATGTACAGGTATTTGTAGATGGCTGGTGTATACATATGTGAACTACTGCTTCCTTTCTATTAAACTCTGGGGAAAAACTTCATTCAAGACAATTGCCATATAATTTAAGTGATTATTGCTTAATACAAGAAGGAAGAGCTACTTCCGCTGGCTAATTCCTCAGGTGAACAACAGACCTAAATTCTGTTTGCAATAAGCTGAACTCAACTCTATGTTCAGTGGATGTAACAGTTCACAAAATATATTATAAAGCTACGAGAAAGCCCAGAGATAAGGTTGGAAAAAGATGCAATAGAAACAGTTGTTGCCAATCATTTCACTGGGCTCAAAATCCAAAATATGCTTTTCTCTAAGACAAATCTTAGATTGGAATCATGAAGAGGTGTCAGGTAAAGAGAAAATCAGTAGGGCAGTAACTCACAGCCATGACCCATGGAAAAGGAGTGCAATTCCTGCTGCTGCTGTTAATTCAACATTTACTTAACGGGTATTTCAAGTGTCCGTAAAACTGACAGAAATACTTATACAAAGGAAAATACCTCAGTCACCCCTGTGTGGTTCAAACCCACTATCAGTCTGCTTGTTGGAAGGCACTCTTAGTGAGATGTACATCCTATTGCGGCTCAGAATTTAGCATATACATACTTGTGCTTATAGGCAAACACTGTTAAGTTACTGGGTCAAGAAAACTGAAGGATAAATCACTCTCGTATGCAATAATTATTACAGAATACAAATAATACTAGCAGTAAAAAGATAGACACATAGTATTTTCTTAATAAATGTTTAAATGAACTCCTATTTCCATTTTATATTTACTATGAGGCAATTTAAAAAGAAAAATTAGTTCAAGTTATCCTGCCTTCCTTTTTGCCTTTTATAATAGCAGGATACTATTGTTTCAGTATCTGATCTTTCAACACTTTCTTTAGTGGTCTCAACTATCTCTGTTGGCCCAGTGTACTTAAATTATTAGCAATTATTACTGCTTCTGTTACATAAAAATTTAAGTTTTGGGTTTAAGCCCCATACAAAAGCTGCTACAGCAAATATAAAAATACTCGTTTAAGGGGGCATAAGTTTGCATCTAGTTATCAGACATACACTACTATAACTGTTTCACCTACAATATAGTTAGTCCATGGCATGGAGATAAAAAAATTGGTCAAGAATGTCTTTTTTATGCAAAAGGTACTTTTTACTAAACAGGAATTCATGATTTCACATGTAAAGAATTATGTTATTCCTGTCTGATATGCTGTACACAGGAGGCACTTAAACAACCACTGTGGAATGAACTAAATATCAGTCTATATTTCAAAAGGGAAAATACATTTTATAAAAGAGCTTTTTGGTTTGTTTTCTAAATCTTTACCATATGTGAACTTCACCACTGATTTTGAAAGAAAATGTAAGATTTTTTTTTAAAAAGCTCAACCACTAGTAAACATAGCTGCAAATCTAATAGGAAATGGGGGTGAGTTCTGTTAAATAAATCAATGAAATTCAAAATCAACTTCAGTAAACCTCTTTACTGATAGTCAAAGCAGACAGAAAAACAAGTTTTACTCCAACATGAATTTCATGATCATTCAAATCTAACCACTTTCTTACAATTTAGTCTCTCTAGTACTTTCTTTTATAAAGTCTCCACTCAGCCATTTTGTGAGATGTTATTTTTCAGAATGAATTAAATACACCAGAAATAAAGCATTTCCAAACAATAAAGTACTAAAGATTATTGGATCTGTGTTCAAGTTGGTCACTGAGATTTTGAAACAAGGTAAAAAGGGCAATGTATATTTACTATTTACATGTCAGAACAGCATCTGCTATCAGACGGCTAGCATATGCTGCTTACCAGGCTTATTTAAAACAGCAAACTGTAACACAGAGCAAACTCATTATTCTTCAACTTAAAATGTTCATATTTAGAGTTTCTAGTGGAAGATTTTAGCATACCTACTGTATAAAATAACTGTTATTCTATGACCTTCTTAAACTTTGTCTAACATTTTCCAATTCTAATAATTTTTAACTAATGATATACTTCAGACAATATAAATTTGTTCATTTTCCCTCAGAAAACTTTGCTAGAAATACACAGAGCTTTACCAAAATATTCAAGTTACCACTTAACCTCCTTTTAGTTTAAACTTTGGAGCTCCTCCCTTGAGTCTGAGAAAATTATGACTTGTTACTTTTGCTACTTTTTTGGTAGACAATCTATTTCTGAACTTACCGTAAACAAACAACACCAAACTTAGTCTTTTTAGAACTTTTTGAATGGGATCCCCATCGACTATTCCACCTACAACACTGGCATTCCCTCATTCATTTCTAGTGGACTAGTTTGGGTCCTCTCCCTGCTCTGTACAACAGGAAATACATTGCAGTTGTTCTAGTTACCACTTCCTGCTTCTCTTTAGTCTACACGCCAGTTTGTCCACAGTGATGCTTGGCTCTTTCTACTTAACTATTCCGTTTTTTATTTCTACTGGCACTCTATAACTAGTTTGGACTTTAAAGCCAAACAGATAATATTCTTAGTCACTAATTTTCCATGAAGACATGTGAGAAACACTTGAAGGACCATTCCGTATCAGGGTGAAATGCTGGTTTGCTACCTTTCCAACTGGCATCATGCTGCCTCTGGGACACGCTTTATGGCTGCAGTCCTGGACTGCTCTGCAGCTCTTTCTTTTACTTTTTTCCTTTCTTTCTAAAAGAACGACCTATCTCCATCAGTGTTCTAAATTTCAAAACAAATGGATTTTAGTTGATAACAATCTTATACTCAAACAGCACATAATGTTACAAAGGATTTTAACAATCTTGAGTAACAGTCTGTTCACAGGGACTGCTATCTACTAGTGAAATCATTTAAGAAAGCAATGAGTCACTGTTGTGATAATAAACAGCCACACTAACTGGTAGTATAACAAAGGAAGAACAACATAATATTCCTCAGAGGGAATTTAGATAGACTAGATCTTATAATTAGAGTATGTTGGCCACAGCTAAAATTGGGCTCACACTGAAATAAAATACGTAGGATTATTTGAAGACTTGAAGGTTCCCTGACTGTTGTTTTGTACACTGCACTGATTACATTTTAAGTATTTAATAACATGAACAAATACATGAAAGAATAGGGGCAAAAATATAAATACGCCAAAGCAAACAGAGCATGGGAAACTATCTGATGAATATGAGCAGGCAGCCAATCTGAACTTCACATCTACTCTGCCTGAATTTAATACCTAGTAATCATTTTTTTCTCATCTGGGTATATTTACACCTAACTCAGCAGGGATGTCATTTAACACCACAGTGGAATTCTGTCACAGTACAGGTTGTAGTCTGCAAGGCATGTTCCTTGAGGAAGTGTTTATTTCTCCCATGTATGTTGCTTACACTTGGACCAAGGTGGGAGAAATGCTTTGCTTATGAACTAATTTTATGAACCCAAGAGGGTGGTCAACTAACAATTATGTTTTTTAAAAGATAAGCATAATATCCTTAGTCATAATATCCTAGTCACTACATATAAAGAGGATAGACATTTCAAAATAGGAACTATAAATAGGTACAGATTATTAAATATTACCAATGTAACCCTCATTTTAACATGCAGCATTGAATGAAACACTTCTAACCTGCTTGAAAATCAAATGCCTTGGGAGGCACCTAGGTTCATAATTGAATAACTTTGCAGCTGGTACTGAGTGTTCTGCATTATAGAAGCATGACCTTGTTCAGTCTGCTGGCCAAGAAATTCCACACAAGCTCCCTCCTGTTCAGTGTTTCCTTTCCCTACTACATGACCTGCATGAGCCTAAAGACAGAAAAATGTAAATTTACACTTGGTTTGTAACAGTTACTCATCTTCATTTTCATCTTTTTTTTTTTTTAATTATATGGGAGAAATGCTCTCCTTCTTAATGACAGCTTGATGTTAAGTGAAGCCAGACCTTGCAACAGTCCTGACAGACATTCATTAGCTTGCTGAGAGGCATCACATAGGATTAGAGATGACATTTCTCTAACATTAACTTTAAAATTAAGTAACGCCACATTTAAATATTTTTAAAATATCAGTAAGTGTGTTGTTGTTTTTAGATACAGATTGTTCTTGCTCCCTTCTATAAGGTACCTTTGCTCACAGCACGGCAGTCTCACTCAAATCAAGTTATGGACTTCCCCAAGTTGAAAGACTCTTGGGTTTGCACCAGGAAAAAGACAGATACCTTAATAGCAAGCAAGCTCTCTTTACCTGGAGGCTTTTTGCACTTCAAAATGGGATTGTAAAAATAAACCAAAAAAAAACCCAAAAAACCTACTAAAATATTTTGAATCAGAATGGAATAAAGAGGCTGGTGTGATCAAAGTATTTCAGCTCTACTTAAACTGCCTTCACATTTAAATATGATTACTTTAATTATATTGATGTACAGAATTAAATATTATACTTTCACTATAAAGTTATACAACCTAAAATAGGAACTATAAAGAGGAAGAGATTATTAAATATTTCTAGTTTCAACTAGCACTAGGCTGCACAAGGCACTGTGCTAAGAGCTGGGAGAGGGGCAAAGGGATATATGACACGATTCTCCTCAATCTTCTTATTTTGCTTAAAATTGAGTCTTATTTCTTTTATGTGTGGGGAACATTCATGCTACTTTATTCCTGTTGGACCAATGTAATTATTAATTGCTCCAGTTTCACTGAAAAAAAGTGTTGTTTTATATGATACATCATATGGTCATCCTATTTATAAGCAATATTTAGGGTCAAATTTATTATAAGCTTTCTAAAATCATAAAAATTCCCTTGGAGAGCCAAAGCCATCCAAAGATATTTTTCTGACAATTTCATGATTTTACATTCTAATTTTCTCTATATGCCTTTTTCACTGATCACATAATATTCTAATCAGAAATTAGCACTAGATTCCATTTTCTCTTATTCACTAATTGTTTTCACGTAAAACAGTCTTATCTCTTCAATGAGATCAAAAGTTGCCTGAAAATAGTTTTATACTTCTTTTATGTCCCTCCAGTATAGTATAATGGGCACATATAGTAAGCTCTTATTAAATAAACTTGTAATAATATAAAGTACTATGCTAAATTAAGGATCATACTAGGACATTACAATAATGTTATAGAACTTAACACAATCATTTAGGAATCTTAGAAATAATGGTTAGTAAGTCATGAAAATCCAAATGGAGGAATCATAGCTGGAGGTGGGGCAAAGAATAACTGTCATACATTATCGTGGTGCTTTCTTTATGAAGCGGCTTCCCCATGCATTCTGTCACTTGAGTCAGAAGATGGAGTTTGTCTTGGTCCTTCCAAAACCTGAGCTCTGTGGCTTTGCATCAAGTACTCAATGTTCCTAAGCATTAGTTTCCTTCTCTGGGAACAGGAGGACAATTTTAGCTAGTTTTCTCTCTTTCAGATCTATGTGGTACAATGAGAGAATATATGTAAAACTCAGAAAAATGTAAGAGATATGTGAATTATGTTGTTCAATGTTTACAGAGGGGACAGACTATATACATGTACCAGAAATTACGTCAGACGGTGGTATTACAAATAGGAATTGTTACAATCTCTAACTCAAGTAGTTTATAATTAAAAGAGATTTTTTCTAAGACTTACAGTAAAACATAAAACAAGCCAGAACTGGTAGTCTGTGAGATACATAAAGAAATGGAGACTTGAATGTGCTTTAGGAGCCCAAGAGGACTTCCCCAGGAAAATTAGTGCTAGAACTGAGTGACACTTGAAATACAAATGAATTTGGGAGGAAGGTAAGGGCTGGGCCAAGCAGCAGAGGAGCTGTGCATGGACTGAGCAGAAAGAGCAAAGGTGGAGGAGACTCCAGGGAGGACATTACAGCTGAGAGAGAGGCGTGTGGAGAGAATAACAACAATGAGGCCAGCAAGGGAGGCAGGGTCACATGAAGAAGGGTCTCCTATCGGAGGCAGTGAGAAGCTACCTCATTATTTTGAGAAAGACACATTCATGAGAAAAACTGCCCCGGTAGCAATAAAGATGGACTGTAAGAGATGAGACTGCTGGCAGGAGGATATTTCAACAGCCCGGACTGAAGATAATGAATTCTGGAACGAGGGCAATGTCATCTAGAATCACAGCAAGAGTCACATGGGAGAGGTGTCCACAGGTGGAAACAAGACCTTACTGACCTTCTGCATGAGGTGCAGAATACAGAAAAACATGAGTTCTTTTTTCTTCCCCACAGTGAGGAGACAGGTGTTGGGAGGAGGTTTTAGGTAGAGAAATGTGAGAAAGTACAAACTCTGGGCCAAACTGCCTGGTTCCCAGGGCTGGTTTCGCCACTTACTTGGGTGATCTCAAAGCAGCCACTTGACCTCTCTATGCCTCAGTTACTTCATCTGTAAAATGGGGATGATAACAATACCTATCTCACAGGTAGTTATAAGGATTAAATGAGTTAACATTTATGAAGCATACAGAACAGTGCCTATATAGTTATTGCCATATAATTGTTTGTAAATAAATTTAAGATGGGAAACAATTTAATGGAAAGAGATTGACCAGATAGAGGGAAAAATTGAATATATGAGAAAGAAAAGATATAAAGTCTGGGACAAGATCCGAAAAGGGGGCAGAAGGTAGAGGGGGAACTGAGGTAAGAGGCCAGATGAATGGATTAGCTGAGGAAAAAAGCATGATGATTCTTTCTGAGGCCAGAAAAAGGAGACAAGATAAATGAGGAAGTGCACATAGGCAGGGCTGGAAGGGGAGTGTATTCAAAGGTTAGCCTCTATTTTCTAGCTGAATAAGGGATGGAAGGTTCTGTGATAATGACTGAAGATAAAGGGGGAGGCAGAAGGTTGGGGCTTGAGCAAGGTGTTAAAGGTCTAGCATTGTGCGTAGGAGGAATAAAAGCCGATCAGCAAGACAGCCCCAATGAAACTGAACACTATACATTTACAATGGTATCAGTCTGTAGTGTTGTATTATCTCCAACAGAACTCAGCCTGGATCTAGAATTAAAGGCATTTATTTAGACTGACCAAGAGTTGGAAATTTACAGGGAAAGGGTGGTGAATGTACAGTGAAACAAAGAAGCTGAAGATGCTGTAATAAAGGGATGTAGTCAAAGTTACACAAAAGAAGATCTAGATTGCACGGGGAAGAAAATATATAGGTTAGGAAAAAGAGCCCTGGCTGGTGTGGTTCAATGGATTGAGTGCTGGCCTGTGAACCAAAGGGTCACTGGTTCAATACCCAGTGAGGGCACATGCCTGGGTTGAGAGCCAGATCCCCATTTTGGGGTGTGCAAGAGGCAACCACACATTGATATTTCCCTCTCCTTCTCCCTCCCTTCCCCTATCTAAGAGTAACTAAATAAAATCTTAAAAAAAAAAAAGGGAAGGGGTTACTTCAGACAATGATGGGATTTAGAGAGTAAGAGATTAACAGTCAAGGATAAGAAGTTGCACAGAAGATGGGGTTGTGGAATTAAGATGGAGAGGTGGGGTCCAGGTGATGATGACGATCAAGGCCTAAAGGTGGCAAGAGAAGTAGTTGCAAAGAAGAGCGGAAGCAAGAACAGGAATCAAGCAGGTCATGGAAGAGGAAGCAACTATGCCTGATGGATACATGGAAGGAATATTTATATGCATGAGGTACTTTGTATAAAAATTATCCCTTTTGTTTTTATTTGGTAAACTGAAAATTGAAATTTGATTTAAATTCAAGACAAATAAAAAAATCATCTCAACATTACATAAAAAATAACTATTCAAATACTCACTATGAAGTGATGGAGTCCATAGTATAAAAGGATATCTGCTAAGGTAAAATTATATCCTGTAAGGTAGACTTTATCTTCAAGATATGAATTAAGATCCTAGAAAAAAACAAATAAAATATTTAAAAAACAGTTAACTACCATATTGTTTGACTTTAAAATACTTAGAAGGCTATTAGAAAACAGAATCCTGACCTTTAGTTAAATAAATTATCTTTAACATTAATAGATTCAGATTCATTAAAAATCACAAATCATATACTAATCACCTCATTTAAAAACAGGGCAAATAACTTCAGTGTTATTTTAAAGAAACAAGAAAACATTAAAAATGATATTCAAAGTGAGCATTTCAGACTCCCAATTTTTATTTGTTTTGGGGGGGAAACACTTTGTAAATCATGCTAATGTTAGATTTATTTTTTTAATTAAAATATAAAAAACTTCTCAACAATTTCTAATTCTTAAGGGAATTATAATTTATTGGCTTACTGCAGCATTTTTATACATGTATATATTTAATTGCGGTAGAATATAGGTAACATAAGATATACCATCTTAACCATTTTTAACTGTATAATTCACTAAGTGTTCAGGGTACTCATAGAGTTGTGCAACCAACCTTCAGAATTTTGTCATCTTGCAAAACTAAAACTCTATTAAACAACTACTCATTTCTCCCTCAACCCAGGCCCTGGAACTGCCATTCTGCTGTCTCCATCAATTCGACTACCTCATATAAGTGGAACCCGAGTATTTGTCATATGCGACTAGTTTATTTCACTTAGTATATGTTCTTCAAAGTTCATCTATGTTATAGCATGCACAGAATTCCCCTCCCTTTTAAGGCTGAATATTATCCCATTGTATGTATATACCACACTTTGTTTATCCATTCATCTGACAATGGACACTTGCATTGTTTCCACCACTAGACTATTGTGAATGCTGCTATGAACATGGGTGTACATATATTTGTTTGAGACCCAGTTTGGGTATACCAGTGTATCTGCAAGTGAAATAACTGGTTCACGTGGTAATTGTATTCTTAATCTTTTGAGGAAACACTGTACTTTATAGAAACTGTACCATTTTACGTTCCCAACAATGCACAACATTTCTAATTTCTCCACTCCCTCATCAACATTGTTATTTTGTTTCTTTGGTAGTAGCCAACCTAATGGATGTGAGGTGATATATCATTGCGGTTTTGATTTAATTTCCCTAATTATTATTAATGTTGAGCAGTTTTTCAAAGACTTGTTAGCTTTGCTATCTTCTCTACAGAAATGTCTATTCAGGTCTTTGTTCCTTTTTGTATTGGGTTCTTAATTTTTTCTTGGTTGAGTTGTAGTTCTTTACATATTCTGTGCATTAACTCTTTATCAGATATATAGTTTACAAATATTTTCTCCCATTCCATGATTCCCTCTTCACTCTGTTGATTGTGCCTGTTGATGAGCAGAAGTGTTAAATTTTGATATATGTACCTTATTTTTCACTCCGTAAGATGCACTTCTTTCCCCACCAAAAGTGGGGGAAAATGTCTGTGCATCTTATGGAGCAAATACTGCATCACAGACCATGATGTGTATTACCTGACATGTCAGCAGTGGTGACAGCTGTTAGGAGAGGAAGCAGTGGGCCCACATGAAACCCCTGGAGATGCTTAAATGTCCCACTTCACTGCTGAATCTCAGGGAGTCTGGTCAGTATGAAGATAGTGAAGAAAGTGATATCAGTGATTGTGAGCAACTGAGCTTCATAAATTCTGACACTAGCAATGATGAGTTCTTGGGCTTTCCAGAAAACTAGAAGAGTACTTGAACCTTAAGTCTCTCCTCATTTGTTAATGACAGTGATGATTGTTCTTAATACTGCTGTTGACTGCTGTTCACTTTACATGGTTGAAATAGTCTGTTATATTTTATTAAATATGTTACTACACCATTTGGTTCAGATTATTTTTTTTCTTGTTTTCCTCCTCTAAAGCTAGGTGCGTCTTATGGTCAGGTGCATCTTATAGTGCGAAAAATATGGTAGTTCAAAATTTTTACTTCTGATGCCTATGCTTTTCGTCCATATCCAAGAAACCATTGTTAAATCAAATGATGTGATATTTCCCCCTACATTTTCTTTTAAGAGTTTTATAGTTTCAGGTCTACATTTACAACTTTTCATTTTGAGATAATTTTTACATATTGTGTAAGGTAAAGGTTTAACTTCATTCTTTTGCAATTGGATATCTAGTTTTTCTAACACCTTAAAGACTCCAGTTTTAAACTCCATTTAAAGCTACACAAAGTTCTGTCATTTGTTCTCCAATTATCTCCAATTTATAAAGGTTAAGTATATACAAAAAAGTTCATTTAACATCATTACAAAAAATATATACATATATACTAATAAGCATGGAGTTCCCTAAATAGCTAATAGGTACTTTTGAAGGAAAAATATTTTAAGTATATGTTAAAAAAATAAAAAATTGTAAAAGGTCCCAATCTAATTTGAAGTATTGTCTGAAAGACCAGCATGAATAAATCAATTAATTTCCCAAGAAAAAAAATCTAGATTAAAAAAAATATGAATACTTTTTAGTCCCTCTCAAATTTAATATATAATTTAAGAGCACAGGGATTTATTATATGGTCAATTACCTTTAAATTAAATAAGAAAAATATTCATATAACCTTCAGACAAAGGTTTATAAATATTTATGTGAATTATTGTCAGATAGTCTCACAGGCTCTTATAAAGACTAGTTACAAAACACTGCTCAGAAGTCAATAGTATTTAGTCTGGAAAACTTCTTAAACTTTAGAGATAGCATTTTGTTTTCTTAAATCACATTCCAAACATCTGGCACATAGTGGTTCAGTAATTAGTAAATATTCGCAAAATTGAATTTAATCTCTTTAAATTTGCTACAACTTCATTTAAAGACAGTAATTTTCAAAATGGCATAAGAATATGGATTCCAAGGGGTGTTACAGATGACGGCATTTAAAGAAATGTAGATGTAAATAAGGAGATAAATTCAGAAGAATCAAATTAAAATTTGGGGAGGAAGGGTAAAATATATTAGGAGCTACTACGTAAATTCTATAGTAATCTGTTCAGTGGAGATAGTTTCTCTTCAAACATCTTCATGTGAAACAACTTTGATAAAAGTATAAAAATAAATATATCTTCATTTAATTTTAAGAAGCATTTTAAAATAAGGTCTGAAACAATAATTTAATACTCTTTAATATGTTTATACATTCTTAAAACAGAACCTATATAAATGTTTTCTTTATACAGACTCTTAAAAGTTATAATCTTATAACCGAGGACAAAAAAAAACTCTGATTAGGTCATATTTTTCTGATTAGTGATTCTAATGTGTACGCTTTTTTTTAAACAAGTCTTTCTGATGCCATTGCCAAACTTAAAAAAAATATTTCCCTGTATAGAGTTCCACCTGATTTTGCTTTTTCTTCCTAACCAATTAATATTAAAAAAGCAGTATAATAAAAGTTATGTCTTCCATCTAGATTCAACAAATGTTAGTGTTTTGCAATGTTTGCTTTCTGAAATTACATATTACCTTAATTATGAACCATTTAAACACATAATCATGGTTTCAGTAATGAAATGAAAGTTTAGAGTAAGAATTAACCCTTTCATAATACCCTAATAGCAGAAATTTTAAAAATAATAAAAAGCTAAATAGCCCAGTCTAAATGTGCAAAGAATACATACAAATAAGCAATTTTTTAAAATAATGGAAATGTTCATAAGCGTTATGAAAAAAGTGCCAAAGGATTAGTAATTTTAAGAAAAACACAAAATAAACAAAGAAATCACTTTCTGGTTATTTGTTCTGGCAATGAAACTGGGGTGGTGAAGGAAAAAAAGGGCAACATCCATGTGAGCAAGGGTTTGTGGAAGGTTACCCTCACATACTGACAAACTAATAATGCATTTTTCTGGAGGGCAAATGAGCAGCATAGCCTTAAAAATGTACACAGGTTTGGCTTAGCAATTTCCCCTGTAGGAACTAACTAAGGAAACAAATGAGAAAGTGTTAAAATATTTAGCAACAATCTAGTAACTACACAGGGACAGACTATTTAAATTCCAGTGCAAGTATATGATGGAATATTAATAGGTTATCAAAAATGATAATATAAATGAATATTTATAGACATGTAAAGATGTTCACAGATAGTCAATAAAGAAAATAAAACTAGTTAGTGTCCAATAACTATCGATTTTAAAAATAAAACACACATATGTGAAAAGAAAAAGTATGGAAGGAACACAAGGGGTTCAATAAATATTTGATGACTGAACATTAGTGTTAACAGTTTTTGAAAATTTTGATTTATTTATTGTTTTTCTGTTATAGTTGTCCCACTTTTACCCCCATTGCTCCCCCACCACCCTGCCTACTGCTTCTCCCACAGTCAATCCCCACCCCATTGTTCATGTCCATGGGTCATTTATACTAGTTCCTTGACTAGACCCTTCCCCTTTTTACCCACTTCTCTCCCTCTCCCTCTGCCCTCCTGGTCACTGTTAGTCTGCTCCTTGTTTACATGCCTCTGGTTCTATTTTGCTTGTTTGTGTAGTTCTTAAGTTTCCTGTATTAGGTGATATCATATGGTATTTGTCCTTCGTTGCCTGGCTTATTTCGCTAAGCATAATTTTCTCTAGTTCCATCCATGTTGTCGAAAATGGCAGGAGTTCCTTCTTTCTTTCTTTCTGCTGCATAGTATTCCATTGTGTAAATGTACCACAGTTTTTTAATCTGCTCATCTATAGATGGGCAGTTAGGCTGTTTCGAGCATTTGGCTATTGTAAGCAGCACTGCTATGAACATAGGGGTGCATAGGTTCTTTTGAATTGGTGTTTCAGGATTCACTGGGTATAATCCTAGCAATAGAATTGGTGGGTCAAAAGGCAGTTCCATTTTTAGCTTTTTGAGGAAATTTCATATTGTTTTCCATAGTGGCTGCACCAGTCTGCATTCCCACCAACAGTGCAGTAGGGTTCCCATTTCTGCACATCCTCACCAGCACTTGTTGTTTGATTTGTTGATGATTCCCATTCTGACCAGTGTGAAGCGGTATCTCATTGTGGTTTTTTTGCATCTCTCTGATGGCTAGTGATGTTGAGCATCCTTTCATATGTCAATGGGCCCTCTGTATGTCATCTTTGGAGAAGTGTTTGTTCAGGTCCTTTGCCCATTTTTTAATTAATTTTTTTCTTGGTGTTAAGATGTGTAAGTTCTTTATATATTTTGGAGGTCAATCCCTTGTCCGAGGTGTCATTGGCAAATATATCTTCCCATATGGTTTCCTTTTCATCTTGCTGATGTTTTCTTTAGCTGGGCAGAAACTCTTTAGTTTGATGTAGTCCCATTTGTTTATTCTTTCCTTTATTTCCCTTGCCTTAGGAGATGTATTGGTGAAAATATTGCTATGTGTGATACCTGAAGTTTTCCTGCCTATGTTTTCCTCTAGGAGTTTTATGGTGTCACAGCTTAAGGTTTTTTATTTATCTTGAGTGTATTCTGGTCTATGGTGTAAGTTGGTGGTCAGTTCTCTCTTGATAGAACAAATGTTTGAAATTTCTTTTATTTGCTTATATTTGCTAATTCTATAATAAATATTGCCTTTAAAATAAAAACACTGTCGTAAAATAGCAAAAAGTAAAGCAGAAGAGAATACAACCCTTCCTCATCTGTGCTCCTATGACCAAAAATCACTTGTAGTCCATTATCCATTTATTTGTCTCCCCATTGGTCCAAGTTCTATTAAAGCAGGGACTGTATATAATGGTTCACTGTATCATTACTCCTAGAGCTGTATCTGACACATCATTGTAGATACAGATGAGCAAACAGTGGCAGAGCAAGGACCACATCCCAGATCACCCAGTTCCTCTTATATTTCAAAAATCGTAATAGTTTCAGTCAGATTGTCCAGATTGAAATTTCAGATAATCATATTTACACATACCAGAAACAACATTTTGGTAGAATTACTTTTTATGCTCCTAACAGCAAATCTGTCTTTTGACCTTAAAGACCCAGTTCCATAAAATCCCGTTCCTTTCTTTCAAAATTAAGTACTTTATTACTATCATTTTTGGTGGGGGGAAACTGTAAGAGAGTTATAATTATTTCTTTGCCTGAAATCTCACATTCATTTACAGGGAAGACTTGCTGATTTCCCTCTGGAAATGCTGCTGATAACGGCAGGGTGCAGAGGGAAGGGTCGGTATGGATATTAAGAATGAACAGTTACCATGAAGAGCCTATAAATGAACAAGGCCTGAAATTTATTTTCTACCAGTTCTATTGATAGTACCTATTAAGAACACAGTTTAAAGTATTTTCCCCAGAGTACTTTAAGACCTTCTTGCACAACTTATATGACCAATTTAATGATAATGGACATAAAATTAGGAAACAGAAGGGGTTCCCACAATGATATGTGGTGGCTTGGGTGATCGCTAAGGTTCCTTTAAACTTTAAGAGATTTTTAAAAATTTGCCTTATTTTTATAAAAATAATAAACAAAAATAATTTTATTTGGAATATTTTTAATTCTCGGTGACTCTGAAGCCACATTCAGTTTCTATTTTATATCAATAGATTCTTTTATTCTAACGTGATTTCTTTATAAAGAAAACATAAATTCTAATGCATTAAGTCTCAAGGGAGGGGAATGTGGGCTTTCTCATATCAGTTTGACAGTTTTTTTCAAACTATAATCCCCAAAGATCCTGATTCCCCTTGTCTTTGACAAAGTACTTTACTGATTAGGGAATCAAGATTGCCCAGTTGAAAAATAAACATTAAGTCATCCCATTAAAAAGAAATCTTACTGAGCTGTAAGTTGTATGAAGGAAAAGCACAAGTGTCGTATTCTGAAGGAAAAGGACATAGAACAAGGAACGGCATCTGTCTGAGAGAGGGTAGTCAAGAACATTTCTGAGGAAGGAGTATCTGAGCTGAGATCTGAAGGGATAAGGCTGGCACAGTCTGTTCAGGCAAAGGCAGTAACAGGTACAAACTACCCTGGGGCAGAAGGAAACAAGAGGGCCTATAGCTTCAGATACTGAAAGTCAGGGAAGAGATTCCTGGTATCAATAGTTCATTCATTTCAGCCTATAGAGAGAAGTCACAATACCTTCAACAGAATGTGGATATCATCTCTATTGGCGTTTCCATCCACTCGAGTTACTCTGTATTCCAACCATTGTTGAACTATTGCTTTTTCTTCAGCAGTGCTTCCAAGCAAGTATTCTTTGTTGGCTTGCCTGACTAAATGAGTTGCTATAGTAGTCAATCCTGTTAGACTTGGACCATTGTTTGTTTGAAGAACTGGAATCTTAAAAAGAAAAAAAAAAGTTCTTCAGGTAAATTTTAGAAACAAATACTATCACAACTGCAATTCTAAGTAATTGCTAAACGCCTCAACTCTTTCCCAACTACTCTAAGATTTTACTTTGAGATACCAAATTACATACTAAATTATGTAAATAAAAGTCAGGAAAATTTATATTTGATAAAAGATGCTTGATGATGAAACTGATAATAACACTGCAAAATTCAGTAATATGTTTTTATATAACTGTATGTACAAAAAGAGAAAATGAAAATCCTAACAACATGCATTTTTTTTTTATGGTTCTTAAATTATTTTTTATTGTTATTCTATTACAGTTGTCCCGATTTTCCCCTTCTGCCTTCCTCCACCCATACACCCCTACCCCCATTCCCACACTGTTGTCTATGTTTATGAGTCATTCATACATGTTGTTTATCTAGTCCCTTCCCCTTCTTTCCACCATTATCCCCTCCCACCACCCCTCTGGTCACTTTCAATCTGTTCTGTGTTTCCATGCCTGTGGTTCTGTTTTGTTCATTAGTTTATAGTAAGTCCCATCTCCACTTCTTTTTGCCATTAACATTTAAGAATCACCGGTATGTGGGCAGAGTAGCCTAGCGGTTAAGAGTGGCTCCCTTGAGGCAAAATGCCTACGTTTGAATTCTAGCTATGTGTCCTTGGGCAAATAACTTTTCTGTTCTTCTGTCTCCTTGTTGGGACAAGGGTGAACTAGCTCTTGGGTTGCTGTGATGATCAAATGAGTTAAAACGCAAGTGGTAGCTTTTATTGCTTCTCACCAATATTTCTGGTTTTCTTCTGTTTCCAAGCACTGGGAAGGATTGTACATCTCCACCCCTATGCAGGTGAATGTGCCCATGTGATTTACTCAGAACAATGAAATGATTCTCCATGTTCTCTCTTCCCTTCTCATGGCCATCATGGAAGCATGTGTTGATAGGGAAGTGGCCGAGACAGCAGCAGTGTGGAACAATCAACATGCATTATTTTCAATCAAGTTTACTCATGTCCTATTTTATTTTAGCAAGGTGAGAATGCTTAAATAAACCCAACTTCTGTAATAACAAAACCAAAAAGGTTATAGTAACACTGAGTTTATGTTCATATACTGGGTGGGCCAAAAATCTGTTTAGTTTTTGCTATACAATGGCCCTAGTAGTGCTTACCATCTTTAACTTCATTTGAACCAATTTTTTAGATTAATACAATTAATATGACAGCTGTCATATCAGTGTGCATTAAAAAAATCTTATCAAAATTGGTGAATTTTTGTGTAGCCATTTGAATGCTGAAGATGGAAAAAAATGCAGTATTTTTGACAAATTATGCTTTATTTTTTCAAGAAAGGTAAAAATGCAACTGAAGCACACACATACAAAAAAGGTTAGTGCTATGTATGGAATATGTGCTATGACTGATCAAATGTGTCAAAAGTGGTTTGTGAAGTTTTTTGGCCAAATAATTCTTTGCTGTGGGGCTGTCTTATACATTGAACGATGTTTAGCAGCACCCCTGGCCTCTACCCACTAGAAGCCAATAGCAGGAGATAGCCAACATACTCAAAATGCCCAAATCAATAAAGTTATTGATGAAAATGAAAACTTTTAAGGAAAAAACTAAATGGACTTTTTGGCCAACTGAATAGTTAGAACCATCAAATGGGATCTAGGCTGGTTTTAGGGACATGTGATCTAATTTAATTCCCTATCACATTACCTAGGTGAGAGCTGGGCTGTGATGGTGACTTGGTTGTTACAGACTGCATATTTATCCATCTTGGAGTCACTTAGAGTGAGGTCACTCTAAATGTTGGCCCATATTTCATTATTTAAAAAAAAACATTGCAAAATATAATTGGGGCTACTGATAATAAAGTCTGGGATTCAGGTAATCATGTGAAAAATACCCCTATTTTTCATGTTTCCCCTATTATAACAGCAATATAAAGGGTCAGATTATAAAAAAATTGCTAACTGATTTAAACATTCTTGATGTACGACTAAGTGAAGCACCGTAAGAAATTTTAAAGAAAATGAAAAGTATCATCCAAGTGGGGAGACCAATCATTATAAATAATCAAGAGTACAATCTAAATGATCTATGCATATCAAAAAAACATATTCTCGGGAAGACTACCGCTCTTTTCATCCATGAAATAGTATCTTATACTTGTCTAGTGATTTATACTTTTCAGGGCACTCTCACATCTAGGTCAACAGAACTCTGAAGTGTATCAGGAGATTAACATTTCATGGCTACAGAGTCAAAGGCTACTCACTGAAAGTTAAAGAAAGTAACTCTCCACTTTCCACTTCCTCACCTACTACTAAAGTTTTGATGGAGTCGAAAGTTATGCGTGGATTTTTAACTGCATGAAGCGTTGGTACCTTAAACCTCCACATTGTTCAAAAGTCAACAGTATTTCACATTCATTACTTAGCTCCTTGAATTCTCACTTTTCCATTCACACTCAAATAAAACTACTACCTCTAAGAGAACCAATAAGTTCCTTAAAAAATGTATTAAAAGAAAATAATATGGAACCCACTGGAGGTGCTGGTAATGTATTCCCTGACTATGTGGTTACCTGGTGTGTTCACTTCTTTGTGGTAACTCACTAAGATTTATATGATTTTCTGAATGAATCTTAATCTTGTAAGGAAGGAAGACTAAAGAGAAGAAGAAAGAGAGAGGAGGGAGGAGAGTGAGAGAGAGGGACAGGGAGGGAGGCAAGGAGGGAGGGAGAAAGAAGAAACCAAAGAACTTGCAATTGTGAGTGTGTGTGGCGGGCGGGGGGAGGTAAGATAATTCTAAAGAGAATTATATGTATTAGTATAAATATATTATGCATAACCCCAGCACACTAACTCAAAAAAATTCCCAGTTACCTTCTCATCTAATCATTACATCTTCTAAGACTGGTAAGTAATCTTACCCTCATTTTACAGATAAAGAACCAAGGTCACTAGAATGGCAGAGTCAGGTTTAAATAAAATACAGTTGGCTCCAAAGTCTATTGTGTATTTTTTACACAGACTATAGTATAGAAATCAGAGCTCGAGATGGTGGACCCGAGGTAAGTGAAGTTGTTGACAACCTCCAGGGTGTATCCGTCGATGGTGATGCATGGGGGAGTCCCCGTGCCTTGAGCCATAACATTCGTCTTTGTCAGGCTGATGGCTAGTCCGAACTCCTTGCATGCGTGGGAAAGGCAAGTGACTAGCTGCTGGAGTCCCTCTTCGGAGTGTGATGTCAAAGCTGCGTCGTCGGCGAAGAGCATCTCACGGATGAGCACCTCTTTGACTTTGGTCTTGGCTCGTAGACGGGCCAGGTTGTAGAGCTTGCCATCGGATCTGGTGTGAATGAAGACACCCTCGCTGCAGTCCTTAAAGGCGTATTGGAGGAGCATGGAGAAGAAGATTCCGAACAGCGTAGGCGCGAGGACGCAGCCCTGCTTTACTCCGCTGCTGACTGGGAAGGCCTCAGAGGTTGCGCCGTTGTAGGACACCGTGCTGTGCATGTTGTCGTGAAAGGACATGACCACAGCAAGCAGATGTGGTGGACAGCCAATCTTCCGTAGCAAGCTGAAGAGTCCGCTTCGACTGACCAGATCAAACGCCTTCATGAGGTCAATAAAGGCGAGGTAGAGTGGTTTATGCTGCTCGTGACACTTCTCCTGCAGCTGGCGTAGGGAGAAGATCATGTCCACTGTTGATCGGCCAGCTCTGAAGCCACACTGGGACTCTGGGTAGACGCGGGAAGCAAGGGTCTGCAGGCGGGCAAGAGCGACCCGGGCGAATACTTTGCCGACGACGCTGAGGAGAGAGATGCCCCGGTAGTTGTTGCAGTCGCTGCGGTCTCCTTTGTTCTTGTACATGGTGATAATGTTGGCGTCTCTCATATCCTGGGGGATGTAACCCTCCTTCCAGCAGAGACAGAGTAGATGGTGGAGCGGCTGTAGCAGGACTGGTTTCCCGCTCTTTAGGATTTCTGGAGGGATTCCGTCGCTTCCTGGTGCTTTCCCGCAAGCAAGGCGGTCGATGGCTTTGCCGAGCTCTGCCGCAGTAGGTGGGGTGTCTAGCTCCTCCATGACTGGTAGGTCTGGGATGGCTTTAAGAGCAGTGTCTGTTACGGTGTTCCTCGTCGCGTACAGCTCGAGGTAGTGCTCGGTCCACCGCCGCATTTGCTGTTCCTGGTCAGTGATGACCTCACCTGTCTTGGACTTAAGGGGGGCGATCTTGGAGGGGATTGGGCCTGTTGCCTTCTTGATACCCTCATACATTCCTCGTGCGTTGCCTATATCGGCGGCTTCCTGAATGCTTCTGCACAGGTTTAGCCAATAGGTGTTGGCACAGTGGCGGGCAGTCTTCTGGACTTTGTTCCTGGCAGCCCGTAGAGCTTGAAGTGTACTGGGAGTGGGCGTGACCTTGTAAGCCAGTAGGGCCTTCCTCTTAGCCTCGATCATGGGTTCCATTTCTTCCCAGTGAGCCTCGTACCAGTCAGCGTTCTTCCGCTCTTTCTTCCCGTAAGCAATAATGGCGGAGTTGTATATGGCGTCGCGGAGACGTGGCCAATTGGATTCGATAATGTCATCTGCCGCCATTCCCTCGCCGAGTGCATCTTCCATCTTGTTGATGAATTGCTGGGTCTTAACTGGGTTGCTGGCACAACTGGTGTTGATGCGTGGGCGACCCTTCATCTTGGAGTGGTGCAACCTCTTCGGCATTATGCGCACCTTGCTTACCACGAGGGCATGGTCCGTGTCGCAGTCTGCACTGTGGTAGCTGCGGGTGAGGAGGGTGCTGCCAATATCCGTTCTTCTGGTGATGACGAGGTCAAGCTGGTGCCAATGACGGGAGCGGGGGTGCCTCCATGACACCTGGTGGATCTCTTTGCACTTGAAGAATGTGTTTGTCACGCACAGGCCGTGGTGACACAAAAGCTCAAGCAGTCGCTGACCATTCTCATTGATCTTTCCTCTCCCAAAGTTTCCAAGGCAGGTGGGCCAGGCCATGTGGTCGGCTCCTACTCTTGCGTTGAAGTCTCCAAGGAGATAGAGAGCGTTACTTCTGGGAATCTTGGATAACGCTTCGTCCAGTGCATGGTAGAACTGTTCTTTCTCTTCGGTGGTGGCGCAGAGGGTTGGGGCATATGCGCTAAGAATGCTGACTGGGCCGAAAGTTGTTGACAATCGGAGGGTAAGTAATCTCTCTGTGCCTCCTGTGGGTGGCTCTATGGAGTTAACAAGCGTGTTCTTCACAGCGAACCCAACACCGTGCTGTCTTGGTTGGTCCGGAGACTTCCCTTGCCAGTAGAAGGTGTAGTTGGTTTCTCTGATAGTTCCGTTGTCGGCCAACCGGGTCTCCTGTAGAGCCGCAATGTCGATGTTTAGTCGTGCCAGTTCCCTATCGATGACAGCGGTTTTCCTGGCATCCTTGATCCACGGAAGGTCTGCAGTAAGTCCGGGGCACATGGTCCTGATGTTCCAGCTAGCGAGGCGAAGAGCCGGAGGCTTCTTTCTTGTTGTTTGCTTGGAATTAACTGGTGCGGGTGTTTTGTGGCCCACTTTTCGAGAGGCGCCTCTCTGATCCCCACGCACCCAGTGGGGCAGGCGAGCCATGGCGAGACGGTAGCTGTCCAGTGAGGTGCGATGACCTCTCCCACCGTCAGAGGAGACCCCTGGCGCTCGTTTCCTTCGCCAATCGGATGAGCTTATAACCGGTATCTGTCTCCTCCCGTGTTGAGTCGACATCTTGCGATGACGCTGGAGTGTCCTCTCAAGTGAAACTGAAGCTACAGAGCCTGGGCAGGGTGATATGGAGGGTCTGCTGTTGCCCATGCAGCAGACACCCCCTCTCTTCGCAGCTGAAGGGTCCAAGGGAAAGACAAAGTCAATACAGCTTGGCTTCAGGTGCGCCGCAGGAGTTGCCGGTGTTGACTACAATGTCAAACCGCCTTAGGGACTCCGGCTCCGGATTTTCTGTCGGGGTTTACTCCCTTAGCCTTTCCCCTGAAGAGGTATGCCGCAAGGCAGCGGAGGTTTTTTGGAGTCAGAGTTTTCCTTCTCTGACTTTAGAGATGTCCTTCCTCTTTCCTCCTTTACAGTCTTGAGGGCAGCATTTACAGGCTAAAATAGAAAACTGGCAGTGTAACCTTCTAAGCAGATACTACCAATACCCTGCTTGGGTATACTCACCCAACAATAAACATCTCTTAAATGTCCTCCAAGTGCCATGCCTTGAATTAGTAAATGGCAGTGCAATGGCAGCCAAACATTTGGATCAGTTTCACTAAGTAAACCACCAACACAAGTAGGTTTTTAAAACAATAGAATAGTGTCTCATTTTATTAAAAATAATAACTATTTTTAAGCAACTTACCAGCAACACAATAAAAACCTAGCTGTGTTTCCCACTGTTTCAACTGCTCCTCAGCTGGCTTTTACACAGCAGTATCCTGACTGGTGGCCTGAGTTAAGACTTGAAGAACAACAGTGCTGGCACTATTGAGATCCATGGAAACCAATTGGCTCAGTCCGAATAGCCCGGCTCTCCAGCTTCCACTGTCCAACACGAAGTGGCGTCGGTTGGTCCCGCGCCCCACGCTTGCAAGTCCACGCGCCGCCGCCCACTGATGCCGAAAGCGGCTTCTAGGAACGCGCCCTGTTCTGAGTTGCAGCTCTAAACGATGCGGACGCTAGAATATCGCGTCACAGACATCCACAGCAATAAAAAAGATCAAAATACTGATACACAAAACAACACAAATGAATCTCAAAAAGCATTACGCTAAGTGAAAGAAGCAAAGCATAAAAGTCTACATGAAGTTCTAGAAAATGCAAAATTATAGAGACAGAAAGTAGATCACTGGTTGCCTTGGGCTATGGGGCTAGAGGAAAGGATGATACAACAAGACACAGGATAATTTTTAGGGAGATGGAAATGCTTTAATCTTGATTCAATAGTAGTTATGCTACCGAAAAGCAATTTGGGGTCCTGCTGCCTGCCGCCACCCTCTAGGCAAAATTCCAGAAGCAAAGGTTTGGTGATAAAGAAAGTCTATCCAGTCACAGCTTCAATTACTTAAGCCTATCAATTAAGGCTAAACTCTAACACCTGGGCCCTGCTATCATTTCCCCCTGTTTTAATCACCTTATTTCTATAGGGCTAGTTACAAACTAAAACAGCATAAAATACAAAAACTACACAACTTTGGAAGAATGACAGGCTTCTGCCTCATAGCCTGTTCCCTCTAGAACACCCAAAGAATAAACCAGGGACCCTCTGCCAGACCAGCCCAATCCTTTAGAAAAATAGGAAGCCCCACACTTTGTTCTTCCACAGAGACACGAACTTAACAATATACTGTCTAAAAACGCTTTAAGAGAACTCCAGAAACCAGTTAAAAAGTCATAATATCCCAGGAAAGTGCAAAGCCAAAACCAGCTACATTAAAATGGTTAAAAAAATTATTTCACCCATGAGAGCCCCTCCCCTAAGCCAGCACAGAAACAACCTTAAAGAAATGAAGACCTAATAATTATGAGACAAAAATAAAAACGACCATCTTAAATAAGTTCAATGAACTTCGAGAGAAAACAGACAACTAAGGAAAATCAGGAAAATGATGCATGAACAAAATGAAAGTATCTTAAAAAACAGAACTTCAGGAATTGAAGAATGTAATAATTCAATTAAAATATTCACTAGGAGGACTTCTGGCCAAGATGGAGGCATAGACAGACATGCGGCGTCTCCCTCCACAACTAAGAAGGAATACAATTACCTCAAAACTAGAAACAACCATAAGTTCTAGAAAATCAAAGTGCATGGAAGTCCAGCAAACAAAGATATAACCTGCAACCAGGACCACCCTATTCAGCTGCACGTTTACATACTACATAAAACACTTTTAACTTTGAAATAACTGTAGGCTGAGAAAAGGGAATCAAAGTTGCAAAGACACGACCTGAGTTCTGCACGTCCCCTCACAGCGTCCTTACGTGTCAGGAGTAGTGGCAGTGAATTCTCCCCACGCTTTCATCTCAGTGTGAGGACTATCAGACTCGGTGGTCAGATGAGCCTTAAGCCGGCCGCCTGTTCCCAGGGGAACATCCACCCTGGAGGTTGTCAACGACTTCACTTACCTCGGGTCCACCATCTCGAGCTCTCTGTCAGTCGACTTGGAGGTCAACCGGAGAATCGCCAGGGCAGCCACAGTTATGGCCAGACTGAACCGGCGAGCGTGGAACAATTCCAGCCTCACTGAGAAAACCAGACTGCGCATCTACCAAGCCTGCGTACTCAGCACTCTCCTCTATGGCAGCGAGACGTGGACCACCTACGCAAGGCACGAAAGGAAACTCAACAGCTTCCACATGAGGTGCCTGCGACGCGTCCTGCATGTCGCCTGGCAGGATAAGGTCCCCAACACCGAGGTGCTGAAGCGAGCCAATATGAGCAGTTTGCATGCAGTTCTTAGCGAGAGATGCCTCAGGTGGCTCGGCCATGTCAAAAGAATGGATGCAGGCCGTATCCCCAAAGACCTCCTCTACGGCGAGCTAGCAGAAGGCAAGAGGATGACAGGGCGCCCAAAACTGCGGTTCAAAGACATCTGCAAAAAGGACATGACACAATGCTCCATCAATCTCAACACATGGTAAGTTCAAGCAGTCGACCGCCTAGCCTGGAGGCTCGCGGTCAGGCAAGGTACGTCACGCGCGGAGGCTGCGCGCAACGAGGAGGCGGTCCAGAAAAGATCGAAGCGGAAGCAGCGTCAGCAGCAGCAACAACAGCCATCTGCCTTCACCTGTACCAAGTGCGGCAGGGATTGTCACTCCCGAATCGGACTGCACAGCCATTCTCGGCGGTGCAGATAGACTCTCAAGAAGCTACGCCATCGTCTCTCGAGACGGACGGCTGCCGACGACCGACGATAGTATAGAAATATTACTCAGTTGCAATCATGGGACACATACTACTTCCATATTCATCTTGGGGTTCCATGGTCCTCAATAATCACTTTAAAAAGTTTTTTAAATTTATTTTTAGAGAGAGGGGTAGGGAGGGAGAAAGAGAGGAAGAGAAAAATCATGTGTGAGAGAAACCTCTATCTGTTGCCTCCCACATGTGCCCCAGCCAGGGGCCAGGCCCACAACCAGGCATATGCTGACTGGGAAATTGAACCCAGTCTTTCGCTTTGCAGGACAATGCTCAACCAACTGAGCCACACTGGTCAGGGCCAATTAATCACTTTTAATGCCTACATAAGTAATATTCCAAAGTGCTGATGCCATGATTTAATGAACCATTCCCCTAGAGCTGGACCTCTGAACTGTTTTCAGTTTTTAATTACTGTCAGTAAGGTTGCAGAAAATACCTTATTGCTGGCTTACTGCTGTCAATTGTCTACCCCACTCCTCCCCCTGCCAAAAAAAAGAGACTGAATATTATCACATATCCTCATCCCTTCTCTAAACTCATAAATAGAAACTTTCAATAGCTGTCCCCCCACCTCCAAAAAATACTCTGAATTCTAAAGCCCTCACAATTGGGCTTCTAACTATAATTTGGGGTTTATTTTGCATTGCATCATTCATCATCTTCCTTTACTTTTTGCCCCAAACGTTTCCATCTTTCATAATTTACTGGTCTTACACAGTTTAAACACCAAATTTTCTGTGTAGTTTACAAACCCATTCTTAGAGACAGAATTAACTTTTTTCTCCACACTCCTAAACAATGCTTACCTTCATTTAGTAAACATCCTGTTCTGCTTTAAATTAACTGCACTGGCTGTTTCTCATACTAGATAGTAAGATCCCTGAAGGCAAGTCTCATCTCTTAGTAAGGTTTCCTAAAAAACAGAAACCAAACTAGTGGATAGTGAATGAAGGGAAGAAATCAGCATGAGGCCTGAGGAAAAAGCAAAAGCAGGTCACTTTGGCTCAAATGCTCACTCTGTCACCAGTTACTGGGCAGCTGATCTTAAGCAAGTTGTGGACCCTTTGGAGACTTTGGTTTAACTTATGTGTAAGAACTACAATATGTTGCTTTTAAGACAAGATTTTAACAAGAGCCAAAGGAAGAACAAAAAAAGAACAAAGTAAACGTCATTTGAAAAAAAATATCGAGGCATAAAATGTCTATATCCATGCACTATGCAATGATGACAGATTGCATATACAACAGTGGTCCCATACATAATAATGAAGCTAAAAAAATCCCTATCATTAATAGAGGAATGTTTATGGTGGTTTATCTGCCCCCAAACAAATCAATTATGAAAAAATAAATAAATAAAAACCAACCAACCACAATGGACATATTTCTATGAGTGACTCTTCCTCAAGAAGAGCCTCTGGGAGGTGCTTTAGGTGGTGTCCCAGAAGAAGGCCTTGTCATCACAGGAACTGACAGCTCCATGTGTGTTATGGTCCTGAAGACCTTCCTGTAGGACAAGATGCGAAGGTGGAAGATAGTGATACTGATCGTCTTGACCCTGTGTGGGCCTAGGCTAATGTGTGTGTTTGTGTTTTGGTTTTTAACAAGAAATTTTAAAAAGTAAAAAAATAAAATAAAATAAATATAAAAAATCCTATAGAATAAGAAATGAAGAAAAATATTTTTGGAAGCTGTACAATATGTTTGTGTTTTAGGCTAAGTGCTAGTATGAGCCAAAAAGTTTTTAAAAATTTAAGTTTATAATGGAAAAAGTTACAGTAACCTAAGATGAATTACTGAAGAAAGAAATTTTTTTCTTATAAGCCTAATGTAGCCCTAGTACTGTATACAGTGTTTATAAAATTTTATGGAAGTATACAGTAATCTCCTAGGCCTTCACATTCACTCATTGACTCAGAGCAACTTCCAGCCCTGCAAACTTCATTCAGGGTAAGTGCCACATACTCTGTAACATTTTTAAAAAGTCTTTTATATCATATCTTTACTGTACCTTTTCTCTGTTTAGAGAGACAAACACTTACCATTGTGTTCCAATTGCCTACAATATTCAGTACAGTAACATGATGTGTAGGTTTGCAGCCTAGCAGCAACAGGCCATACCATGTAGTCCAGGTGTGTAGTAGGCCATAAATAAATCTAGGTTTGTGTATCATTCTATGATGTTCTCACTGTGGAGATCAGGACCAATAAAATGGCTTTGGTCCGATCAAAACAGCAAAAAATATATAAAACAAATTGGAGTCACTCATGTCAATCAAAATGGCTTCCAGTGACACTTTGGTTCAAGAGGGAAATTACCCAAGTCACTCTAGACACATCTGGCAAGGCAACATACTTAAGTTATCTGCCCACATGGTCAGAACAGACACATCTGGCAAGGAGACACACGTAAGATAGCTGCACTGGTGATCAGAATAGCCATGTTTGTAGAGCGGGGCCACCCATAGACAGGTTCCCGGACAAATTCCAAACGTGGCATCAGGAGTGCCAACACATTTATCAAGAAGACCCAGAAGGGTGGAACACACTACTTTTGAGGTATAACTGAGGCAGGTTTCAGACCACTGCCGAGACAGCCGAGCTCCACACCAAAGTGCTGCTCCATGCCACACTGATCTCCCTTAGCATCGGCTGCTGGAAGCTCTGCCCTGCTGGACTGAGGACTTTGTCTGCCCTGCTGCCCACCTGGCTCAGAGATCCTTCCCTGCAACATGCTGACAACTCCCTTGCCCACCGTGCTGTCTCCTGGACCTGCAGGCTGAGACTCTGGGACTCGGGTTCATTATCCACTGATTTCTGTGTGTTATAATTCTCTTGGATTGTTAAGAGTGTGAGTAGGATATTAATGCATGTTGATGTTCTACTTTGAGTAAACTTGCATTCAATGAAAGCTGAGTGTATAGCAGAGTTACTGTGACTCTTGTCCAGTCCTTGCTGCTGGGCTGCTCAGCAGGCAGCTAGCTGAGCAGTTGTGTGACTGACTTACAGAGAACACTGTATCATGAACATACACTCATTACACTCACAAGGAGGAAATCGCCTAACCAGGCATATCTCAGATGGTATCCGCACCATTAAGCAATGCAGACTGTACATACAAAGTTGTCTTCATACATTCTCTTCCTCTACATTCCCTCAACGGACAGTAGCGATCTTGATAAAACACCAAAGTCCTTCAATGCCTTGAGAAATCTGGGTCCTTATACCTCACCAGTCAATCTTATACAGTTTAATTTTCCCCTTCAGTCTCTGCACGTTGAACACTGAATTTGATAAACAGGTCTCAAAATAGCCTTTCCTGAATCTTCCAGGTTGGGCCAATACCATTATGTTCTCTAAGCCGTCTTGACTTCAATGTCGCACTATTCAGTATTGTAATGAAAACGGCTGCGATGTCTGTCCACCCAGCTAAAAAAGCAAGTTTCCTGAGGGAAGGGAGTGTGTCAGGCCCACCACACCACACTTACTGCTAGGCACCCTGTTAGCTCTCTGGAGTAGCTGCATAACAATGAATCAAAGGCACGCGTGTAGTAACTGCTGTCACTGAATGCAAACACGGAATCTCAAGGTTGGTCTATCTACGGACTCTTTGAGGATCCTCTTCGTTTCCCCAGAATAGGATTATAACAATTTACCAGAAGGGCATGTTCCGGCCGAGCCTGACCGGGGGAAGTTCCCTCTCTCCCTTCCGGTAGCTAGGACTGCAGAAAGAGACCCAGAGTCGCCAGCCCACCCAGCGGAGCAGACACGTGGGAAGACCAGGGGGCCGCAACCTCTCTCCGTCCGCCTCTGCCTGCCAGCCCGTCCTACCTGTGCTCTGCAGGCCCGGCTGCCATCTACCTCTTCCCCTCCGAGCCGCTTCTGCTTCTCACCTGGCGCTCGCCCTGAGCGCTGTATTTGTTCCCTTTACTCAGCCCCAGGGACTTCTCCAGCAGTGCCAACTCTGCGGCCGCCGCCATCTTCCCGTCTGAGCTGCCGGCAGAGGAGGGACCAGGACAGCAAGGATCCATGGCATTGGCGGGGAGGGAAGACCCTCCCTCAAAGCTCTCCAGCTATTGGCAGAAAGGAGGGCGTGGAAGGTGGGCCTTCGCGCAGGAGGCGGGGCCAAGCGAAGGGAAAGGGCGTGGTGTCAGACAGGTGGAGAGGTGGTGGCTGGGCTTCCGAGGTTATGGAGCTCTGGAGGGTGGACCGGCAGAGCCGGACTTTGGTTGCGAAAGCACACAATCTGAGACCTTGTAAACCACAGGCTCTTGGCCTAACGGCCAGAGTTAACTGGTTAACAGGTTTATACATAATTGGAACCGAAATTTAGTTTAGCTAAGGAATCTGAATTTGCACCATCAAGTTAAATAGCAAGGAGTTAATCTGTTAGGGGTTTCCAACATACAGCGTTATTCGTGGGGATTTTAATTGGGTTTTAATGGTGAAATGGAAAAACTAATTTTTTTTTCTGTAAATCTACAGCTCGAGTAGAAGTAAAATATAAATTTAAGGTTTATTTATAGGACACTGGTTGTATGAGTATCGAGTAATTCCTATAACCCAAGAAAATCAGCCATTAGCAGTTTTAAGGATCTTTAATAGCAATACCAGAAAAATAGTGATATGATTTATATAGCCTTTGTTATATAAGTAAGCAATTCACATGATGTTTTCTCCCTAAGTTGCTGTATATTTATATCTTCAAAGTAGAAAATGGGCAGTATATGTTGAAGACTTGACCCCTATTTCCAAAAGATTTATGAAAAAAAAAATTCCACATCACAATGAATAAACAAAACGTGCTTTAGTTTGAGAGAAATGGAAGAGAATTACTACAGGTAGTAAATCACTAAATGAGAAATAAAGAAGTTTATTGGAAAATGTTGTGCTGTGTGACATCTTTCCTACTCCAGAATTCTTAATAAGTTAACACTGGCAGCAGAAGCAAATGTAAGGAAAAGAGAATTTGGCCAAATCAACATAAAAATACAAAGAAAAATTTGGTATAATTGTATTGTACATTAATAATTTGTTCATTTTCCATTTATTGAAAACTGAATAACTGAATAACTCCAGATAGGCCAGTCCTCTGAGAAAATTCACATATCTATTTTCAGTGTTTAGGTACACTTTTTGCTTATAATAACATATACATTTTTTTCAGTTATTTATTTCCAGGGAATGGTATATTTAAAATAAGGCTAAACCCTGGCCAGGTGGCTCAGTTGGTTGGAGCATCATCCAATACACCAAAAGACTGCATATTCAATTCCCAGTCAGGGCACATACCTAGGCTGTGGATTGGATCCCTGGTCAAGGCATGTGCAGGAGGCAACCAATAGATGTTTCTCTCTCACATCAATGTTTCTCACACTCTCTCACCTTTCTTCTAAAATCAGTAAGCACATTCTCAGGTTGGGGGGGGTAAAATAACGCTAAATGATGTAAACTGAGATTTGAGTTCCAGTATAACTATCTAAATGGATGTTTACCTGAATGATAAAAGCAATAATTTTTGAGGAGTAAGAATGGATAAATGGGTCTAATATCACTTTTTAATGTATGCTTTTTGATTTAAATAATTGCAGAAAAACTTTGTAATTAAAAAGAAACTGTTCACTTTAATATAGTTTCAAGCTTCTTTCCTTTAAGTCCTGAAGGTTTTTAACCCTGAATTTCCTTTTCTTCTCTAGTATTCTTACTTTTGTTGTAGAAATTAATGACTGGGGGAAGAAATTGGTTACCTGCTACAGCACATAAAAAGAGGCAAATTGAAACTGGATTTCAGGAGCCAGAGATTCTAGTCTATTCAACAGTAACTAGTTATGTCACTTTAGGTAGGCAGCTAACTCCACTGGGACTCAGTTTTCTCAAGAATAATGTGCATGGGCTTGGATTAGATATTCTCTCTTGTTCCTTTTGGTGTTGACATTCTGTCTTTCAATATCGAAAATGAACTTGTGATTAACTTTTTGCCTTAAAGTAGACATGACTTTTGTGCTGCTGATGTAATTTTGTAATTATAATTTTGTAAAGTAGCTGTACTACTAACAATTTTGTATAGTTGGCTGGAAGGGACTTCCATTGTGACAAACTGTGGTGTATACACATATACTGGCTTGCATGTTTTTTTTGTTTTTTTTTAAGATTTTGTTTATTTTTAGAGAGAGCAGAAGAGAGGTAGGAAGAGAGGGAGAGAAGCATTGATGTGCAAGAGATACATCGATTGGTTGCCTCTTGCATGCCCCCAACTGGGTACCTGGCCCGCAACTCTGGCATGTGCCCTGACTGGGAATCCAACCAGTAACCTTTCGGTTCACAGGCTGGCACTCAATCCACTGAACCACACCAGCCAGGGCCTGGCTTGCCTGTTTTGAACAGAATTTATGGATGGCCATAGAAAGAGGGGTCTAGGTGTTCCTGTCATAATTCAACTCTTAATATCAAAGGATGAGAAAGAAGATCAGAAGTGCTTTATGTACAAATGCTCAGAGGGATCCTATCCTTGATGTAATGCCTGAGTGTTGCCATCTTAAAATTCTTAATTGTTTTTTAAAAGGGGGCCTGTATTTTTGTTTTGTGCTAGACCACATGACTCCTATAGCCAGTTCTGCCTGTAAAGCTTATTACTTTTGCTCTCTGAGTCTAATAGGCTAAAAAGATTCCAAGAATCAATTGAGGATTTGACATTCAGTGCCCAGGCAAAGGAAAATGAATATATCTTTAATGAATGCAGATTTCAGAAACTCCAATACTATGGCTGCCTCTGTACCCATTATTTGCCTCCTCAAAAAATCCAGAAAGAAACTAATAACTGCCAAACACTACTTTGTGTTAAGAACTAATAAAGATCCAAGATGGCAGCAAACTAGGTGGATGTTATACTCACCTCCTTCCAACATCAAGCTGGAATTATGACTAAAATATGGATTAACCAACCCGGATAACCAACTGAAGACTAGCTGAAGAGAAGTCTTATAACCGAGGATTTACAGAAGAAGCCACACTGAGACCAGTAGGAAGGGTGGAGACATGAAAAGGGCTGGCCCCACTCCCATGGGTGACAGTGAGATTCTAGAGGGATATCTCAGCTCCAAAGTTTCCCACTGAAGAATGAGGGATCTCAACTGCACACTGGTAATCCCAGCCCAGAGCACCTGAGCTGGGAAGAGGCACCCAATGAGATCTGGCTGTGAAAATCAGCAGATAAACTGTTGATCAGGAAGAGACACAGTTGTCTTCTTAAAGTACCAAAACACAAAATTTTGTTTGCAGCCACTCACCCTGAGCTCTAGCAGAGGGAGAATGAAGTGGACTGTGGTTGTGTGAGGAGAGACTGGGGTTTGTGGCTTAGGAGAGAGCTGAGAGGACAGCCACCAGGACCCCTTTGCTGAGTCCCTCTGTCACACTACAGTCACCATCTTTCTTGGATGGGGCACTCCCCTCTATGTGACATCAGCCTGGGAAAATGCAATAATCCCATCCTCTGGACTTCTTATTTCCCCACCCTGCAGAGCTCATGCCTTGCTGAGAAATCAGCTGCCTGGGCCAGGGTGTAGAGGTCTGGGCAGACTCAGGAGGTGTCAGTGACTGAGTGGTTTAGCTTTGGGGCAGGGGCCATTCCTCCCACTTTCCCATGAACCTGACTGATGGCTACCTGTCATGGGAGATTCTCTAGCTCCACCTTCTGGGCTCCAGGTGGCCCCACACCTTCAACTCCTGGTGGTCCTGTCCTGCCGAAGTCTGGCAGAATTTGGGACAGACTGAGTTGTGCGAGCCTGGGGTAGAGGCCACTCCTCTTATCTTCCCCCCAAGCATGATTGGCACCTCCTTCTCATGGAAGACTTCGGCAGCCTATTGTGTTGAGCTTAGGTTTCTGGCACAATCTTGGTCAGACTGAGTTGTGTGACTCTAGGGTGGTGGCCATTTTTCCCTTGAATTACCCACTGGTGCAGAGCCCTCCTTTCACACTGCCACATCTTGGTATGTTTGGGCCTGATAAATGCTACTGACCTCATCCTGATGACTCCCTGAACTAAACCCACCACAAAAGTCTGTGGGCACCTGTCAGGTGGCAGTAGACTTGGTATACCCATGCCAAGTGGCCTCAGACCCAGGACTGGCACTGAGTTTGAACCTGTATCAATCTAGATAATACTACTTACCTCTACCTGGTGACTCACTGAAAATCTACCTCATACAATTCAAGTACTGCCAGAAGCACTTTTAGTGGCCGAACCTAACACAGAGCTGGCAGGTGGAAGTGGGCACAAGTGGATCTCAGAGTGCCTTGGGACTTTTGCTGACCTGTCTCTGGGCCTGGTGCTGGTAAAAGCCAGCCCTGGCATGCAGCTTGGTCCTTCCCATGCACACCAAGGCCCAGCAGAGGCAGCTACAAACTGTGGATTGCTTTTTAGCTCCAAACAGGTTTCCCAGGGCAAGCCATAGGCTGCATCTGACATTGTGCTGCATAAGAGTCCCTTCCAAGGGGCTCCAGAACCAACACACCTAGTGGCCAGCTTCAGGCAACATTAGAGCAGGGTCCAATTAGCTTCAAAAGTGGCATATCCAAAAGAAGAGCTTGGAAGGTACCAGACTTGGCTGAGTTGAATTTTGCTTTATGTGAGCACCTGCAGAGTAGCTCATACACTGTGGTTGAGGTCAATCCTCACAGTTGAACACATGCAAGAATGGGACAATAGCAATCAAGACTCAGTTACAACAGGAAAGCCCACATAACACACACAAGGGACATTTCTGGAGCACCAGATAAGGTCATCAATGAGACTGCATGACTGGGTTCCACAGGACATCTACTACATAAGACTACCTTACCAACAACTGGGAGTCATACCAGGTCTACCTAATATGTAAAAATAAACACAAGAGGCAGCCAAAATGAGGAGAAAAAGAAACATGACCCAGATGAAAGAATAGGAAAAATCTCCAGAAAAAGAGTTAAATGACATGGAGGCAAGCAATTTACCAAATATAAAGTTTAAAAAATTGTTATGAGGGTGCTCAAGGAACTTAGTGAGAACTTCAACAAAAAGATAGCAAGCTAAAAAAGGACACAGAAATCATAAAAAATAGGACTAGTCAGAAATGAAGAATACATTAGAAGGAATAAGTAGTAGGTTGGATGAAGCAGAGTACTGAATGAGCAATTTGGAAGACAAGGTAGAAGAAAACACCCAATGAGAGAGATAAAAGAAATTTTTTAAAAATGAGGAGAGTTTGGACTTCTGGTCAAGATGAAGGCATAGGTAGACATACAGCGTGTCCCTCCACAACTAAGAAGGAATACAACTACCTCAAAACTAGAGATAACCAGAAGTTCCAGAAAACTGAGCTGCATGGAAGTCCACAAACAAAGATATAAAGAAGAAATACTCACCCAGACAAGTAGGAGAAGCAGAGCTGAGGCAGAGAGGACAGGGAGTGGTGGAGGCAGCAGTGGTGGAAGCAGCAGCGACAGGCTGGCAGAAAGCATAGTCATACATTTTTAAAAGTAGAGAGGGATACCCCGGGAGCACTTCCAGCACCAGACCAGACTGTACAGTCACAGTCCTAGCGCTGGGGAAAACAAAGCCTCATTGCTTCTGACTGTGCAAACCACTGAGAGTTGGCGCAGAGGAAGAAACTGCCAGTCTCTAAGTAGAGTCCATTTTTTAAAGGGCCTCCACAGTTCTAGAACATTCACAGATCCATCCACTCTGGGAATGACAGCTAGGGCAACAGCTAGAGAGGCACCATTCCCACACAAAAGTGGGAGAAGTGTCTGCAAAACAGGCGAGTGCTGAGGAAGTGGCATTGTTCCCTCTCAGACCACCCTCCCCACACATACGGCGCCATAATGTGGTGAAAAAGGTTGCCCGTACTGATACATACTTCAGGCTCCACCCCTTAAACATAACAGGTGTGACAGCTCTAGCTAAAATACAGAGGCAAACAAACACAGGAGCCTGTAAAAATGAGGAGATAGAGAAGTGCGGCCCAAAAGAGGGAGCGGATCAAGGTTCCAGTGGGAGAACTAAGCGACGAGGAGATAGGCAACCTAAGAGATGTACAGTTCAAAACACTGGTGATAAAGATGCTCACAGGCTTGACAGATATGCTTAAGTATGGCAAATTCAGAAAGGAAGAAGTGAAGGCTATACTAAATGAAATGAACGAAAACCCACACAAAACCAGTGGTGAAGGGAAGGGTTCTGGCATTCACATCAATGATTTGTAACATAAGGAAGAAATAAACAGTCAACAGAATGAGGAAATAAGAATTGAAAAAAAACGAGAAGAGGCTTAGGAACCTCTGGGACAACTTTAAATGTGCCAACATCCGAATCATAGGGATGCTAGAAGGAGAAGAGGAAGAGCAAAAAATTGAAAGCTTATGTGAAAAAATTATGAGAGAAAACTTTCCTAATTTGGTGAAGGAACTAGACATACAAGTCCAGGAAGCACAGAGAGTCCAAACAAGCTAGGCCCAAAAAGGATACACCAAGACACATCATAATTAAAATGCCAAAGGTTCAAGATAAAGAGAGAATTCTAAAAGCAGCAAGAGAGAAGTGGAGAGTTACCTACAAAAGGGTGCCTATAAGACTATCACCTGATTTCTCAAAAGAAACTTTGCAGGAAAGAAGAGACTTGCAAGGAGTATTCAAGGTGATAAAAAGCAAGGACTTACAACAAAGATTACTCTATCCAACAAAGCTATCATTTAGAATGGAAGGGCAGATGAAGTGCTTCTCCAATAAGGTAAAGCTAAAGGAGTTCATTATCACTAAGCCATTATTGTATGAAATGTAAAGGGACTTATTTAATAAAAAGAAGATCAAACCTATGAACACTAAAATGACAATAAACTCACAACTATCAACAACTGAATCTAAAAAATAAAAACAAAATCCAACTAAGAAAACCAAGACAGGGACAGAATCATAGGTATGGGGGTCATTTGGAGGATTATCAGCTGAGAAGGGCAAGGGGGAGAAATGGGGATGTGGTGCAGGGTTTAAGAAGCATAATTGGTTGGTACAAAATAGGGGGAAGTTAAGAATAATATAGGAATAAAGGGGAAAAAAAGAGTAATATAGAGACGGGTGAAGCCAAAGAAGTTATATGCACAACCCATGGGCATGAACTAAGGGGGGGAGATGATTGCTGGAGGGAATGGGGGACTGGGAAGAGGGGAGCAAAGGACAAAAAATTGCGATTACTGTAACAATATTATTGATAAAATATACTTTTAAAAAATGAGGATAGTTTAAAGGACCTTCGGGACAACATGTCGGCAGCCGTCCGTCTCGAGAGACGATGGTGTAGCTTCTTAAGAGTCTATCTGCACCGCCGAGAATGGCTGTGCAGTCCGACTCGGGAGTGACACGGTATCTGTCTCCTCCCGTGTTAAATCGACATCTTGCGATGACGCTGGAGTGTCCTCTCCAGTGAAGCTGAAGCTACAGAGCCTGGGCAGGGTGATATGGAGGGTCTGCTGCCCATGCCTGTCCGTCTCGAGAGACGATGGTGTAGCTTCTTAAGAGTCTATCTGCACTGCCGAGAATGGCTGTGCAGTCCGATTCGGGAGTGACACGGTATCTGTCTCCTCCCGTGTTGAATCGACATCTTGCGATGATGCTGGAGTGTCCTCTCCAGTGAAGCTGAAGCTACAGAGCCTGGGCAGGGTGATATGGAGGGTCTGCTGTTGCCCATGCAGCAGACACCCCTCTCTTCGCAGCTGAAGGGTCCAAGGGAAAGACGGAGTCAATACAGCTTGGCTTCAGGTGCGCCGCAGGAGTTGCCGGTGTTGACTACAACGTCAAACCGCCTTAGGGACTCCGGCTCTGGATTTTCTGTCGGGGTTTACTCCCTTAGCCTTTCCCCTGAAGAGGTATGCCACAAGGCAGCGGAGGTTTTTTGGAGTCAGAGTTTTCCTTCTCTGATGTGCTCTGACTGGAAGATCGAACCAGCAACACTTAGCTCACAGGCCGACGCTCAATCCACTGAGCCAAACCAGCCAGGGACAGGGACAACATGAAGCATAACAATATCCACATCATAGGGGTACCAAAAGGAGAAAAGCAAGACCAAGGAATTGAGAATATACTTGAAGAAATGATGAGTGAAAACTTCCTTAACTCAGTGAAGGAAAGATACACACAAATCCAGGAAGTGCAGACTCCCAAACAAGATGATCAAAATAGGCTCATACCAAGACATATCAAAATTAAAATGGCTAAAGTTAAAGACAAAGAGAGAATTTTAAAAGCAGCAGGAGGAGATATTTAGTTACCTACAAGGGTGCTCCAATAAGACTGTTAGCTAACTTCTCAACAGAAACATTTCAGGCCAGCAGGGATTATCATGAATATTCAATGAGATGAAAAGCAAGGGCCAACAACCATGACTTTTACCAGGCAAGTCAAACTTCTATAGTTGCAGGAGACAAGAAAAAGCTAAAGGAGGTTGTTACCATCAAAGCAGTATTATAAGAAATGTTAAAGGCTCTTCTTTAAGAATAAGAAGAAAAGAAAAACAAAGGAACATAGTTAAAAAAATAAAATGACAATAAACGTGTGTCTAAAACTAATTACTTTAAGTGTAAATGGTTTAAATGTTTCAATCAAAACACATAGGGTAGCTGAATGGGCAGTAAAGTAAGACCCACATATATGCTGTCTACAAGAGACCCACCAGAGAACAAAAGATATACACAGATTAAAAGTCAAGGGATGGAAAAAGATTTCATTCAAATGGAAAGGGAAAAAAAGCTGTGGTTGTGGTACTTACATCTGACGAAATTGACTTTAAAACAAAGGCTATAGGAAGAGACAAAGAAGGATACAATATAAAGGGAGCAAACCAACAAGAGGATATAACCTCTGTAAACATTTACACACCCACGATAGGAGCACCTACATATGTAAAGCAAATCTTGATGGAAATAAAGAGAGAGAGAGAGAGACAGTAATACAGTAATAGTAGAGAATTTAAACAACCCATTAACATCAATCTATATATCTTCCAGAGAGAAAAATCAATAAAGAAATTGTGGCCCTACATGACACCCCTGATCAGGTGGATTTAACTGATATCTTCAGAGCATTTCATTCCGAAGCATCAGAACATACATTCTTCTCAAGTCCACATGGAATATTTTCTAGGATACACCACGTATTAGGACACAAAATAAGTCTTAATAAATGTAATAAGACTGAAATATATCAAGCATCTTCTCTGAATATAATGGTTTGAAATTAGAAATCAATCAGAAGAAAAGAAAGTGAGAATCATATAAGGAATGAAGGTTAAGTAAACATGTTATGAAACATCAAGGAAGAAATAAAAAGATACCTTGAAACAAATGAAAATGAGAACGTAACCAAAAATCTAGGAGACACAGTGAAAGAAGTCCTCAAAAAGGAAATTTATAGCATTACAGGCCTACCTCAAGAAATAAGAAAAATATCAAATGAACTATCTAATTTTATATTTAAAGGAACTAGAAAAAGAACAACAAACAAATCTGAGAGTAGAAGACAAGGCTTAATAACGATCAGAGCAGAAATAAATAAAATAAGGTCTAAAAATACAAAAGCTTAATAAAGCCAAGAGGTGGTTCTTTGAAAAGATAAACAGGATTGACAAACCTTTAAACCAGATTCATCAAGAAAAAAAGAGTGGATCCAAATAAATAAAATTAGAAATAAAAGAGGAGAAGAACTGACTCCACAGAAATACAATGAATTTTAAGCAAATATTATGAACTATATTCCAACAAATTGGACAAGCTGGATGAAATGGATAAATTACAAGAAACATACAAAATTCCAAAGCTAAACCAGGAAGGTCAGAAAATTTTAATAGACTGATTGAACTAACACCTATCTTTCTCAAATTATTGTTAAAAAATCAGGAGAAGTACAGACTTCCAGGCTCATTTTATGAGACCAGCATAATTCTAATTCCAAAACCAGAAAAGGACACTGCAAAGAAAGAAAACTATAGACCAATGTTCTTGATGGATACAGACACTAAAATTCTCAACAAAATATTAACAAACTGGATCCAGCAGTACATTAAAGATCATACAATTTTCTTCCTCTTGCCTCTTACACATTAACTTGTGTGTACATTTAATGTATGTGTATTTATTGTGGTAAAATACACATGACATAAAATTTACCGTTTGGACTTCAGGCCAAGATGGAGGCATGGATGGATGTGCTGTGTCTCCCTCCACAAATGAGAAGAAATACAACTACCTACCTCAAAACTAGAAACAACCAGAAGTTCCAGAAAGTCAAACTGCATAGAAGTCCAGCAAACAAAGATATAAAGAAGAAATACTCATCCAGACAGATAGAAGGGGTGGAGCTGGGGTGGAGAGGATGCGGTGTGGTGGCGGCAGCAGCGGTCGCAGCAGCAGGCTGGTAGAAAGCAGTCACATGTTTTCAAGTCAGGAGAGACACCTGAGGAGCACTCCCAGATCCTCACCAGACTGTGCAGCTCATGGTCCCAGCATCGGGGAAAATCAAGCTTCATTGCTTCTGACTGTGCAGACCAGTGGGGGTCAGGGAAGAGGCAGAAACTGCCAGTCTCTCAGCAGAATCCACTTGTTTAAAGAGCCCCCATGGTCTCAGAATGTCCGCAGACCCACCCACTCTGGGAACGACAGCCAGGGCAGCAACTAGAGGGGTGCCAGTTCAGTGCAGAAGAGGGAGAGGTGCCTGGAAAAGGGGCAAGTGCTGGGCAGATGACATTGTTCCCTCTCAGACCCCTCCCACACATACAGCGCCACAACGTGGTGAAATAGGTTGCCCTGTACTGATGAATCCCTAAGGCTCCACCCTGGGACACAGAGGCAAACAAACACAGGAGCCTGTAAGAATGAGGGGACAGAGAAGTGTGGCCCAGAAGGGGAAATGCATCAAGGTTCTAGTGGAAGAACTAAGCGACCAGGAGATAACCAACCTAACAGGTGAGAAGGTAGACAACCTAACAGACGCAGAATTCAAAACACTGGTGATAAAGATGCTCACAGGCTTGACAAATATGACTGAGTATGGCAAACACATAGGAGAAGTGAAGGCTATGCTAAGAGAAACGAAGGAAAATCCACACAAAACCCATAGTGAAGGGGAGGAAACTGGGGTTCAAATCAATGATTTGGAACATAAGGAAGAAAAAAACAGTCAACCAGTGCAGAATGAGGAAGCAAGAATTGAAAAAAAATGAGGAAAACTTTCCAAATTTTGTGAAGGACGTGGACATACAGGTCTGAGAAGAATGGAGGGTCCCAGGCGCACTGAACCCAGTGGGGACCACACCAGGACGGATCATGATTGAGATACCAAAGGTGAAAGATAAATACAGAGACCTGGGGGCAGCAAGAGAGAGGCAAAGAGTTGCCTACAGGGAGGTGCCTATAGGACTATCAGTTGATTTCTCAGAGGACACTTTGCAGGCAAGAAGGGATTGACAAGAAGTATTCAAGGTAACGAAAAGCAAGGACTTACATCCAAGATTACTCTATCCAGCAAAGCTATTATTTAGAATGAAAGGGCAGATAAAGTGCTTCCCAGACAAGGTAAAGTTAAAGTAGTTCATCATCACCAAGCCATTAATATATGAAATGTCAAAGGGACTTACTTAAGAAAAAGAAGATCAAAACTATGAACACTAAAATGACAACAAACTCACAACTATCAACAACTGAATCTAAAAAATAAAAACAAAATCCAACTAAGGAAATCAGAATAGGAACAGAATCATAGGTATGGGGATCATTTGGAGGGTTATCATCTGGGAGGGGGGAAGGTGAGAAATGGGGAATTGGTGCATGGATTAAGAGGCATAATTGGTTGGTACAAAATAGACATAGGGAAGTTATGAATAATATAGGAAAGAACCATGAACAACCCCTGGACATGAATTAAGGGGTGATGGGGTTGCTGGAGGGAAGGGGCATCCTGGGCAAAGGGGAGCAAAGGGGAAAAAATTGGAACTACTATAATAACATAATCAATAAAGTATACTTAAAAAAAGAATATATGCACCCCTATGTTCATTGCAGTTATATTTACAATTGCTACGATTTGGAAGCAGGCCAAGTGCACATCAGTAAATGAGTGGATTAAAAAGTATAGTACATTTACACAACGAAGTACTACTCAGCCATAGAAAAGAAGAAAATCTTAGCTTTTAGAACAGCAGGGATGGACCTGGATAGTATTTTGCTAAGTAAAATAAGACAGTCAGAGAAAGACAAATATCACATGATTTCACTTATATGTTGAATTTAGTGAACAAAAGAAACAAAATAGAAACAGACTTATAGATAGATAGAACAGGTTGACAGCTGTCAGGGGGGAGGGTGGATCAGGATTGGGTGAAAATGGTGAAAAGATTAGGCAAAAAAAAATCCCCAACAACAACAATCATATTCACAGACAGCAGTATATTTGTAGTGGTATGCTGATTAGTAGAGGGAAAGGGGTGTAGGGGAGGTAGAAGATAAATATGGGATAAATGGTGATGGAAGGAGATGCCTTTGGGTTCTGAACAGACAGTACAGTATACAGATCAGGTATTACAGAATTGCACACCTGAAACATATAATTTTATTAACCAATGTCACCCCAATAAATTCAATGAAAAAAAAAAAAAGAAATTTGGCATATCATTTAGTTTCACAGCAGTAAAGGGACATACACATTCTCCAGGTATCACTGGGGGCTTTGGATGCAAATGACAGTATCTACTCCTATTAATTTAAGCAGAGTGGGAATATATTAAAAACTTTTAGTAAGTTCACAATAATATTAGAATGGCTGCAGAAAAAATATCAAAGCTAGGATTCCCAAACCAAACTGGAGAATTGATTTGCTTAAGAAATCCCTACCACTGATGTCATGACTACCAAGTACTAATGCCAGAAATCAGATTTTACTCTGACTACTACTACTACTAATACCATTTCTGTATCAGGAACATGATCTTAAAATCGTTGGGAAACTGCTGTCTCCAACTGTTGCCTTTGGGAGCTGGATGCTTGGGTGCTAGTTATTCCAGCACAAATGGCAGATTCATACAGTATGCTTCTTAATATTGCTCAGTTCTGAATGAAAATGTGTGACTGCCAAGCTTGTGGTCATTAGCTTGTGTCCTGGTAACATGGGAAGTTGAGTTTTGACTTCTAGGCTTGAGAGGCCTTGATTATATATTTACCTCTAGTACCATGACTAAGTGATTGCAATAAAGGAGTTTGACATTATACAATGATTATCTGCTCTGCATTGTAGAAACAATATACATATCAATGTATAATTATTAAAAACTATAAGTATTTGAATAATTGTGAAATATTGGGGAGATAAGATGAAGAGCATACGGAAATGAAAACAGCTTGCTGATGGCCCAAGGGTTTTAGTTAGAAAAAAACTATTATTTCAAATTAGATGCTGAGGGAGCAGGATGGAAGGAGAGAAAACAATACTAGCTAGTTCCAATATTGTTTATATGTAATTGATAGGCAGTATCCAAAAGAAGAGGCAATTAAGACTATTATATAAAAGCATTATTCTACAACTTCTGGTCAAGATGGAGGTATAGGTAGACACACTTCACCTCCCTCTACAGTCATAAGAAGAAATTCAACTACCTCAAAACTAAAAACAACCAGAACTAACAGAAAATCGGACTGCATTGAAGTCCAACAAATATATAAAGAAGTAATACTCATCCAGACAGGTAGGAGGGGGTGGAAATGGAGTGAAGAGGAGGTGATATGGTGGCAGTGGTGGCAGCATCAAGTCAATGGCTGTGGTCAGGGAGCTGAAAGCACAGTCACACTTTATAAAAGTCAGAATGGACACCTGGGGAGTGATCTCAGCCCCAGATCAGACTGTGCAGCTCACAGCTCCAGTGCCGGGGAAAATAAAGCTTCATTGCTTCTGACTGTGAAAACCAGTGAGGTTTGAGGTGGCATAAGAAACTGCCAGTCTCTTAGCAGAGTTTGTTTGTTTAGAAGGCCTGCACAGTCCTTGAACATCTTTAAACCCACCCACTCTGGGAACCACAACCAGGGGAATAGCTAGAGGGGGGCCATTTCCATATGGAAAACAGAAGAAGTGCCTGGAAAAAGGGTGAGTACTGAGCAACCAGCAGTGTTCCCCTACATACAGCACCACAACATGGTGAAACAGGTCACCCTGCACTGACAGATACCTAAGGTTCAACTCCTTACAATGCAACGGATTCAATAGATTTACCTAAGACACAGGCAAATACAGGAGGTGGTCAAGTTAAGAATGCAGAGAAGTATTGCTCAAATCAGGGAGCAGAACAAGGTTCCAGTGGAGGAACTAAGCAATGAGGAGATAGCCAACCTAACAGACACAGAGTTTAAAACACTGGTGATAACAGTGTTCACAGTATTAACAGATATGCTTGAGTACGGCAAACACATAAGGGAAGAAGCGAAAGCTATGCTAAGTGAAATGAAGAAAAATCCACATAAAACCATTGGTGAAGGGAAGGAATCTGGGGTTCAAATCAATGAATTGGAACATAAGGGAGAAATAAACAGTCAACCAGTACAGAATGAAGAAACAAAAATTGAAAAAAATGAGGAGAGACTTAGGAACCTCTGGGACAACTTTAAACGCACCAACATTCAAATCATAGGGATGCCAGAAGAGGAAGAGCAAGAAATTGAAAACTTATATGAAAAAATAATGAAGGAAAACTTCCCAAATTTGGTGAAGGAAATAGACAATACAAGTCCAGGAAGCACAATTAAAATGCCAGAGGTTCAAGATAAAGAGAGAATCTTAAAGACAGCAAGAGAAAAGAGTTACCTACAAAGGGGTCCCTATAAGACTATCAGTTGAATTCTCAAAAGAAACTTTGCAGACAAGAAGGGACTGGCAAGAAGTATTCAAAGTGATGGAAAGCAAGGACCTACAACCAAGACTACTTTATCCAGCAAAACTATCATTTAGAATGCAAGGGCAGGTACAGTGCTTCCCAGACATGGTAAACTAAATGAGTTCATCATCACTAAGCCCTTATTATATGAAATGTTAAAGGAACTTATTTAAGAAAAAGAAGAGGATTAAAACTATGAACATTAAAATGACAACAAACTCACTACTATCAACAACTGAATCTAAAAAATAAAAGCCAAAACAAACTAAACAAACAACCTGTGATTCTCATAGGTATGGAAATCATTTGGAGGTTTATCAGCTGGGAGGGGGAAGGGGAAGAAATGAGGAAATAGTGCAGGGATTAAGAAGCATAATCGGTAAGTACAAAACAGACAGGGGGATATTAAGAACAGTATAGGAAAGGGTGAAGCCAAAGAACTTACATGTATGGCACATTGACATGAACTAAGAGGATGGGACTGCTGGAGGAAAGAGGGGTACTGGGTGGTTGGGTGGATGAGAGCAAAGAGAAAAACACTGGGACAACTATAACAGCATAATCAATAAAATATACTTTAAAAAAGCATTATTCTAAAGGTAACCTTAAAATAAAAATATGAACTTTCCTAAATGTCAAAAGAGAGAATGCAAACAAAACAGATCATGTAAGAGGATGACTATGTTTGTCTGTGTGAGTATATATAATTTATATAGCATGAAACAATATGAAAGAATTGGGCCAAGTATTTAGATTATATGAATAAACATATATAGATTTAATTAACCTACAAAATGAAAAGCATTTTTGAACTGGCTAACAAAGCAAAATTCACATTACGTTGTTTATAAGAGCATACCCCAAACAATACAAGGGCACTTTATAATGCTAAAGGCTACAATATGGAATGGAGATAAAATAGTGATTAATATTATGTACTCAGTAACATGACAAAATTTTCAGTAAAGCAGAGACAATGGAATGCTAGGAGAAATAGAAACCCAGTAATAATAGGAGCCTTTAATATATCTCGATCAAAGACAGAGAAAGTGGACAAAAATAATCAGGAGGACTATAGATAATTTAGACAGGATAATCAATAGTATAGAACATATACATATATACAAATTCTGAAACCTAATAAATAGAGGGAACACCTTGTGACAGAGTCCCACAATCTTGGTGGCTTAAAACAACAGAACTTTATTCTCTCACGTTCTGGAGGCTGAAGTCTAAAATCACTTTCATTGGGCCAAAATCAAGGCACAGCTGGGCTGCATCTTTCCAATTCTCCAGGTCAGCATCTTCAAATCTCTTTCTGTTCCCTCCTTGCACAGCCTTGTTTGTGTGTGTCAGAAATCTCCCCCAGCTTCTCTCTTATAAAGGCACTGTGATTGCATTCAGGGCTCAAATGAATAATCTCTTCATCTACAAATCCTTAACTTAATCATAGCTGAGAAGATCCTTTTTCCTTATAAAGTAATATTTCCCAGCTCTAGAGATTAACACCTGATATATTTGGGGGCCATTGTCAGCCTATTACCAAACAGCAGTTGGGGTCCTGCTCCCCACTGCCACCCACTAGGCAAAATTCCAGAGGTGAAATTTTGGTGATAAAGGAAAGGAGTCTTTATTCAAAAGCAGTCACTTAAGCCTATCAAGTCACAGCTTAAACCTATCAATTAAGGCTAAACTGCATTCCCCCTGTTAGTTTTGAGCTATTTTATTCCCATAGGGTTAGTTTACAAACTAACACAAGATAAGATACAAAAGTTACACAATTTTGGAAGAATGGCAGGCTTCTGTCTCAGAGTTCCTCCACTCTAAAACATCCAAAGAATAAACCTGCCACCCTCTGCCAGGCCAGCCAGATCCTAGGTTGTGCCTGGAGTTCCTTCCCATCCAAAATACCATCTGCTGGGAAACACAGGCAGCTGCGAGAACAATCATCCAGGAATCCTCAAGGAAGTAGAGCCTGAAAGTCAGAGAGAGCCAGCCCAGGAGCCAGAGCCCATGAGCCAGTGAGCCAACCCTCTTTTTATTTCCATGTGCTCTGGAGGCATTCAGCTTCTCAGCCAATCCTATCCTAGGCTGCTTTCCATTGCCTCAGCAAACTCCTCCTGCAGACCCTCCCTATTTCTCCCCAGTGATCTGATCAGATCTCTCTGTATCAAGCCTACCACAACTTCAATTTGAATACACATGACTATTTGTGAAAATTTGTTGTGTCTTAGATTACAAAGAAAATGCATTTTAAAAGTAAATAAATTCTAAAGAATAAAAAAACTAAATCATGATTTTCTGACCACAATTAAATAAGTCAGAAACTACGAGTAAAGGAATATTTTGAAAAGGTATTTTTTAAGAAACATAAAAATATTCTAATAAATAACTCAGGCCAAAGTGGATACACAGGCTGAAGTTTCAGAATAATAAATCTTAGAGATATTTACAAGAGGAAAATTTACACAGTGAAATACTTACATTAACAAAAATGAAAAATAACCTAAATAAAACTAAAATCTAGGTAAAGAATTGAAAAATAAGTCAAAAGATATAAGAAGGAAATAAGTAAAAAGAAATGTGTAAGAAAACAGCAATAACAATAAAAGAGTAGAATATAAATAAATTCAAATTATAAGAGTTGAAAAAAATAAACCACAAGCTACTATATGTAGTGAAAAATAATAAAGGGAAAAAACATAAATACACAAAATTAGAAGTGGAAAGAGGGAATTTCAAAAATCGTGAGACTTATTTTCAACAAGGTTCTGCAAATAAATGTGTAAGCTTAGATGAAGTTTTCCAGAAAATTTTTTCTCAATTATCTTCTAGAAAAATGCAACTTACTGTGAAAACATTTGAAGGAAAATCTCATTTTAAATGGAGTTAGGAAGACCTGAGGGGGACCTCTCATGCTCTACTACTGCTCCTCATTCATAGACTGCAAGAGGAAGAACCTTCTTTTCTACCCCAGCTTGAGGAAGGAAAATTTCCTCTTGCCCAGCAATAACCCAGTCAATAAGAAGCCACAATAACCACCCACCCCTTCAACTCTCTCTCTCCTCTAATGGACTTTCATTTGAAACCACCCTCCCAACTCCTTCCTTTCCTTTACAAAAGCAAGCGCTTCTCATTTGTTCTCCAAACTTGCCTATTGTTTTGCCATAGTTTGAAATTCCCAAGCTACAAGTCCTCTGTTATTCCAAAATGAACTCATTTTATTTGCAAACAACTGGCTGCTTCATTTTTAAGAATAACAATAAAATTGACACCAGTGGGACATAAATTCTTAAATAGACTAGTAATTGCTATGGAAGGAATAGAGGAAGTAGTAAAAGATCTTTCCCATAAAAAAGTATCAACTCAAGATGTGTTCACAGGGGAAGCCTATCAAATTTAAAGGTCAAATGATCTCAATGCTGGTAAACTATTCCAAAGCATAGAAGAGGAAGAAAAAATGGGAAAGTTGTTTTATAAAGAGAGTAAAACATTGATCCTTAACTCTGTCAATAATTTTTCTAAACAAGAAAACTACAGAACAATCTTAGTTCTAAATATAAATGTAAATATTATAAATAAAATATTAGCAAATAGAATCTCATAGCACATTAAAAATAATACATTATGAATAAGTGGAATTTATTTCAAGAATGCTAAGGTGGTTCAACATCAGGAAATTACTAATATAATGCATCATATTAACACAGCTAAGGAGAAAAATTATGTACATAATCATCTCTACAAGCTCAGAAGTCATTAGACATTATTTAATACTCATTCACATTAAGAACACTCAGTAAAATAGCAATTGATACGTGTGTGTGTCCCAAAGTCTGAAAGGTAGTGGTTTATTTTTTATTTAATGAGAAAACATTAGAAGTTTTCCTGTAACGGTAAGGAGTAAGGGAAGAATGCTCACCATCTCCATTATTTTGTGACATTGTATTAGTAGGTTTTAGGCAATGCATTTAGATGAGAGAAAGTAATTAGAGGCATACAACAGAAATGAGAGTTCAGTTACATCTCCTTGTAGATAATATGATTTTATACCTTGAAAACTCAAAGAATCAATGGGAAACCACAAACATTAAGGGAATTTATCAAAGTAGCACATTATAAAATCAAAATTCAAAAGTCAACAGAAGTTACAATTAGAGAAAAAAACCCATTTATATTAAATATTTAAAATCTAGATGTAGAGACTGGGACATGATCTGATGCCGCAAGGGGCCGATTCAAGAAGTTCAGATCAATCAAAGAAGCAGAAACAAACAAGAAGTCACAAAAAAAGGAGAGAGAGAGAAACAACACCCCTATCGAAAGAAAAGAAGGAATCCCCAGAAAGAGTGCTAAGTGAAATAAAGGTAAGCAAACTATCAGATATTGAATTCAAAATATGGATTACAGGGAAGCTCAATGAGTTCAGCAAGCTCAAAGAAAATTTCAAAGAACTGTAGGGAAACTACAAGGAACTTACTGAGAATTACATTGGCATTAAAAAGGACATAGAAGTTATCAATAAAAGCCAGGTGGAAATTAAAAATACTATTTCTGAATTGAAGAATACAGAAGAAGGAATTAAAAGCAGGCTAGAGGAAGCAAAAGATTGGATCAGTGAACTGGAGGACAACGTGGAAAAAAATTTTCAGACAATACAACAAAATGAAAAAAGACTAAAAAGGAATGAAGAGCTTTTAAGAGAGCTGCAGGACAACATGAAACATAATAATATTGTATCAAGAAAACCAGAGGGGGAGGTAAAGGAGCAAGGGATAGAAAACCTGTTTGAAAAAGTAATGACAGAAAACTTCCCTAACTTGATGAGAGAAAAAGTCACGCAAGTCCAGGAGCACAGAGGGTCCCAAAGAAGATGAGCTCAGAGAGGACCGCCCCAAGACACATCATAATTAAAATGGCAAAACTGAAAGACAAAGAGAAAATCCTAAAAGCTACAAGAGAGAATCAGCTAATAACATACAATGGACCTCCGATAAGGCTATCTTCAGATTTCTCAACGGAAACACTACAAGCCAGAAGGGAGTGGCAAAAAATACTCCAAGCAATGAAAAACAAAGGCCTACAACCAAGAATACTCTACCCAGCAAAGCTTTCATTCAAAATGGAAGGTGAAATAAGGAGTTTCCAAGACGAAAGAAGGCTAAAAGAATACATCTTCACAAAACCAACATTGCAAGAGTTGCTAAAGGGTCTGCTTTAAGAAGATGAAGAAACAGAGGGAGACAGAGAAGACCACAGGTAGAAAGGGGAAAAATGACAATGAATAAGTATGTAACAATAATAACCTTAAATGTAAATGGATTAAATGCACCAATCAAAAGACATAGGGTAGCTGAATGGATTAGAAAGCATGACCCACATATATGTTGTTTACAAGAGACCCATCTCAGAACAAAAGATCTATCCAGACTGAAAATGAAGGGATAAAAAATATATATATTTCAAGCAAATGGACGTGAAAAAAAAAAAGCTGGAGTAGGAATACTTATATTAGACAAAACAGATTTCAGAGCAAAGGCCACAAAAAAGATGAAGAAGGACATTTCATAATACTTAGGGAACAATCCATCAAGAATATACAATCCTTGTAAACATATATGTACCCAACAGAGGAGCACTCAAATATATAAGGAAAATTGTGAAGATCTTCAAGAAGAATATTGACAGCAACACACTCATAGTAGGGGTCTTTAACACCCCATTGTCAACAATAGGCAGACCTTTGAAGCAAAGAAACACCAAAGATATTGAGGCATTGAACAACACTCTAGATCAAATGGACTTGATATATATATATATATATATATATCGTCGGCGGCGGCAGCCGTCCGTCTCGAGAGACGATGGTGTAGTTTCTTAAGAGTCTATCTGCACCGCCGAGAATGGCTGTGCAGTCCGACTTGGGAGTGACACGGTATCTGTCTCCTCCCGTGTTGAATCGACATCTTGCGATGACGCTGGAGTGTCCTCTCCAGTGAAGCTGAAGCTACAGAGCCTGGGCAGGGTGATATGGAGGGTCTGCTGTTGCCCATGCAGCAGACCCCCCCTCTCTTCGCAGCTGAAGGATCCAAGGGAAAGACGGAGTCAATACAGCTTGGCTTCAGGTGCGCCGCAGGAGTTGCTGGTGTTGACTACAACGTCAAACCGCCTTAGGGACTCCGGCTCCGGATTTTCTGTCGGGGTTTACTCCCTTAGCCTTTCCCCTGAAGAGGTATGCCACAAGGCAGCGGAGGTTTTTTGGAGTCAGAGTTTTCCTTCTCTGATGTATATATATATATATATATATATATATATATATATATATAGAGAGAGAGAGAGAGAGAGAGAGAGAGAGAGAGAGAGAGAGAGAGAGAGAACTTTTCACCTCAAAGAAGCAAAATATACATTCTTTTCTAGTGCACATGCAACATTTTCAAAGATAGACCACATGGCAGGGCACAAAACAAGGCTCAACAAATTCGAGAAAATTAAAATTATATCAAGCATCTTCTCAGATCACAATGGCTTGAAACTGGAAATCAACCTCAAGAAAAGAACTCAAAAACATTCAAACTCATAGAGAATGAATAACATGCTGTTAAATGATGAATTGGTTAACAATGACATCAAGGAAGAAATCAAAAAGTTTCTGGAAACAAATGATAATGAACACACAACAACCCCAAACCTATGTGATATATAGAAAGCAGTCTGAGAGGAAACGTCATAGCAATACAGGTCTGCTTAAAATGGATAGAAGAATCCCAAATATAAAATTTAATTCTACAGCTACAAGAACTAGAAGAACGACAACAAACAAAGCCCAGAGCGAGTAGAAGGAAGGAAATCATCAAGATCAGAGCAGAGTTGAATAACATAGAGACTAACCAAACAATTCAAAAGATCAATAAAACTAGAAGCTGGTTCTTTGAAAAGATAAACAAAATAAAAAAGCCTTTAACCAGGCTCATCAAGAAAAAAAGAGAGAGGACCCAAATAAACAAAATCAGAAATGAAAGAAGAGAAATAACAACTGATACCACAGAAAAACAAAGGATTGTATGAAATTACTATCAACAACTATATGACAAGAGATTTGACATCCTGGATGAAATTGACAAATTTCTGAACAAAAGCCTGAATACACTGATAAGAACTAGTGAAATGGAAGCAGTAATAAAAAAAAAAAATCCCAGCACACAAAAGCCCTGGACTGGATGGCTTCACAGGTAAATTTTACAAAATATTTAAAGAGGAACTAACTCCTAACTTTCTCAAACTATTCAAAAAAAAAAAAAAAATCCAAGAAGAGGGAAGACTCCCAAACTCTTTGTATGAGGCCAGTATTACCCTAAATCCAAAAACAGGTCAAGACACAACAAAGAAAGAAAACTACAGGCTAATATCACTGATGAATATAGATGCTAAAATCATCAACAAAATGTTGGCAAACCAGATTCAGCAACACATTAAAAAGATCATACACCCAATCAAGTGGGGATGCAAAGGTGGTTTAATATTCACAAATCAATAAATGTAATACACCAAATAAAAAATGAAAGACAAAAATCACATGATCATATCAATAGATGCAGAAAAAGCATTTGATAAAGTAAAACACCCATTTATGATGAAAACTCTCAGCAAAATGGGAATAGAGGGAGCATACCTCTACATAATAAAGGCCATATACGAGAAACCTGAAGCCAACATCAAATCAATGGGCAAAAACTGAAAGCATTCCCTGTAAGATCAGGAAAAAGATGAGGATGTCCACCCTCTCCATTCCTATTCAACATTGTCTTGGTAGTTCTAGCCATAGCAATCAGACAAGAAAAGGAAATAAAAGGCATCCAAATTAGAAAAGAAGAAGTAAAACTGTCATTATTTGCAGATGACATGATAGTGTACATAGAAAACTCTATAGATTCCATGGGAAAACTACTTGAACTAATAAGTGAATTCGGCAAAATAGCAGGGTGCAAAGTCAATATTCAGAAATTGAAGGCATTTCTATACACCAACAATAAAAAAATCAGAGGTAGAAACTAGAAAAAAAAAAAAAACTCATTTACTAAAGCAAATAGAAAAATAAACTACCTAGGAGTAAACTTAACCAAGGAGGTAAAAGACTTGTGCTCAGAAAACTACATAACACTGAAAAAAGTAATTAAGGAAGATACAAATAAATGGAAGCATATACCATGTTTATGGATGGGAAGAATTAACATCATTAAAATGTCCATAATACTCAAAGCAATTTATAGATTCAACACAAGTCCTATTAAAATACCAGCAACATATTTCACAGACCTAGAACAAATACTTCAAAAATGTATATGGAACCAAAAAAGACCCTGAATAGCTACAGCAATCTAGAGGAAGAAGAACACAGCAGGAAGAATCACAATACCTGGTATCAAACTATACTACAAGGCCATAGTAATCAAAATAGTCTGGTACTGGCATAAGGACAGACATATAGATTAATGGAACAGAATAGAGAACCCAGAAATAAATCCAGGTATGTATGGTCAAATAATATTTGACAAAGGGGGAAGGAATATAAAATGGAGTGAAAAGAGCCTCTTCAACAAATGGTGTTGGGAGAACTGGACAGGGACATGCAAAAAAATGAAACTAAACCACCAACTTACACCATACACCAGAATAAACTCAAGATGAATCAAAGACTTAAATGTAAGCCGTGACACCATAAAAATCACAGAGGAAAACACAGGCAGTAAAATTTCAGATATCCACGTAGCAATATCTTACCTGATATATCCCCTAAGGCAAGGGAAATAAAGGAAAGAATAAACAAATGGGACTACATCAAACTAGAGAGTTTCGGCTCAACAAAAGAAATCATAACCAATATGTAAGGGAACCAACCATATGGGCAAACATACTTGCCAATGATACCTCAGACAAGTGTTTGATCTCCAAAATTTATAAAGAACTTATACGACTCAACACCAAGAAGAGACAATTCAATTTAAAAAATGGGCAAAGGACCTAAACAAACACTTCTTCAATTAGGACATACAAAGAGTCCATAGGCATATGAAGGAATGCTCAACATCACTAGCCATCAGAGAGACGAAATAAAAATCACAATGAGATACCACTTCACACCAGTCAGAATGGCCATCATCAACAAATCAACGAACAATAAGTACTGGCGAGGATGTGGAGAAAAGGAAACCCTAGCATACTGTTTGTGAGAATTCGGACTGGTGTAGCCACTATGGAAAACAGTATGGGATTTCCTCAAAAAACTAAAAATGGAACCGCCTTTTGAACCAGTGATTCCATTGCTAGGATTATACCTGAAAAATCCTAAAACCCTAATTCAAAAGAACTTATGCACCCCTATGTTCATAGCAGCGCTGTTTACAATAGCCAACTGCTGGAAACAGCCTAAGTGCCCATCTGTAAATGAATAGATCAAAAAACTGTGGTACATTTACACAATGGAATACTATGCAGAAGAAAGAAAAAAGGAATGTCTACCATTTGCAACAACATGGATGGAACTAGAGAAATAAGGTAATGAAAGACAAATGCCATATGATATCACCTAATACAGGAAACTAAGGAACAGCACAAACAAATGATCACAATTGAACAAGAAGCATGTAAACAAAGGGCAGACTAACAGTGACAAGGGGCGAGTGGGGAAGAAGACAAGAGGGTAAGATGGTAAAGGGTCTAGTCAAAGAACTAGACATGGACATGTATAATGGGGTGGGGATTGTCTCTGGGCAAAGGGATTGGTGGGATAGGGGGAAGCAATGGGGGAAAACATGGGACATCTGTAATAGAAAAACAATTCAAAAAAGCAAAAAATAAAATAAAGTCTAGATGTAAACATAATAGAAAGTGTTAGTTATATGAATAAATATATGAAAACAAAAGGCTGAAAAGTATATGTGAACAAATGTGGAGACATGCTATATGGATGTCAATCCTAACTTAATTTATAGATTAGCAAATTTTAATAAAAAGTCACAGGTTGTGTTTTAATCTGGAGCTGGAGACAATAAAAAGTTCATTTGGAAGAACAGACAAGCAAGAAAAGCCATAAAAATTTTGTGGATTAAAAAAGAACAATGTAAGGTGAGAGCTGGGAGAGCCCTTTAAGATGTTGAAACATTATTATAAATTTCCTATAATCAAAACAAGGTGGTATTGACATATTGACTAGACAGATCAATGAAACAGAATAGGAAATCCAGATATACACCAAGTTGGATTTGCTAATATGCAATAAAGGCAGCATCTCAAATTAATGGGAGGAAAGACAGACTTCGTAATAAATGCTGTTTAATAGCCTACATTATATACACTGATAAATTCTAAAAGCATTCAAAATTAAATGTAAAAAATAAAAGTATACAAATACCAGAAGGAAACATAGGTAAATTATTCTATACCCTGGGAATGGGGGGAACATTCCTCGTCATTACTCCAAATCCAAATGCAAGAAGTGAGAGAATCCAAATACTTAACTGCATAACAATAAAGAAACTTTTGAATGGGAAAAAAGTCACACACAAAGTAAAAAGAACATATTAAAAACCGGGTAACATTTGCAACTTATATTATTATAAAAATTTAATAATGTTAACGTATAAAAGAACTAACAAGAGAGAAGAAAAAGACCAAACTAACTATATAGTAAAAAGCATCGAAATATGGATAGACCTTTCACAAAAAACTATACAAATGTCCATTAAAGCTATAAAGAGAGTGAATTTCCTTATCATAAGAGAAATGTAAATTATAACCATGCTGTGAAGAAATAGATATTCTGATACATTTCAGGTGACAGCAAAATGATACAATCCGTGATCTTTATCAGAGAAGTTGGGTGATGTCTATCACAATTACAAACACATTCACCATTTGGCCCAGAGATCCAACTTCCAGGAGTCTCTTTCATGGAATACTTGTGAAAAAAATGTATGTATAAGGCTATAGAATGATATCCTGTTTATGATAGCAAAAATTGTAACCACTCAAATGTTCTTAAATAGGAGACTGGTTGAATAAATCTTGGTATGTCCACATGGTGGAGTACTATTTAGCTCTAAGGAGGAATGTGATACAGAATAGTCTCCAGCCATATCGTTAAGTGAAAAAACAAGGTAAAAATATGTTTATGGCATGCTATTATTTATTAATAAAGAAGGGAGTGGTACAAATATACACAAGTATTTGCTTTTATTTAAAAAGTGGAATTATGAAACAAAACGTAAAAAAAAAAAAAAAAAGAGAGAGAGAGAGAGAACCTGTGAGGGAGGAGATGTTATGGAGAGGACAGAAATAGAAACCAGACTTTTGTAAGTCTACCTTTTCATATACATTTGACTTTGGAATCAGGTATGTATTTTATACAATTATAAGCATATTAAATTTAAAAAGAAATCTCTAAAGAATCGAAAGCAAAATAAAACAAAATGTCCATCAAGTTGGTGACATGATCACATAGTGTGGAAATCTTTTAAGCGACTTTATAATAATAATTTAATTACACATTCTTTGTGAGATATACTATAAGGACTAAAATTTATGGAAAATGCATATATTTTTTGTTCAGTTACCATATTAGTAGTTTTAGTGTTGGTATTGTTTTTCTGACTCTAAGAAAAACAGTTAGCCAGTGTTGTGTAATAAGGTTGTGTACTGTGGCACAAAGCAAAGGGCTAATTATGTGGTGACGTTGGAAACTATGGTTTTGGATGTGGCAGAAAAGAGAAGTGAATGTAAGATAGATGAACTTAAATCAAAACTCCTCAGTTCTGAATTTTATTTAAAATATCAATATAAACTCATGATGATTTTTATCTTGAAGAAAATAAAAAGTATTTCTTATCTAGTTTGTTTACTTAAAAACCTTAGAAACAAGGGCAACTCCATGAATCAGTGTTCTTGGGAAAACTGGCTGATTCCAGATCCAGGACAGGATGTGTACAATAGATAAGCCTGGATCATATTGCCAAAGCAGAAAGCGAAGAGGTTGTCAGAGAGTAATGAGGAGTGTCAAAGGATAGGATAGGATAATTTGAAGGTCAATAATAATTGCAATGGATCGAAACACTTTAAATATGTTTAAACCTATGAGTTCATAATGATACTAAAAAACAAACACAAGAACAAAATCTAAACAATCTTCATTGGTTACCTTTGGAGGGTTCTAGATATCTAATTCATTATTTTGAAAAGTGATAAATAAAGTGAACAAATAAAGAAATATTTTTTCCTTAATTATCCTATAGATACTCTGTCTCAGGGAAACCACACACTGATGAGAGTAAAGTTTCTCTTTATAAAAGTGCTCCAGCTGATAAATGAAGATAAAACAATAAAATATCACTGTTTTGCATCCTCCAATAAAATAATGGATCTAGGTAACAATTATTAATAATTTGTCACATCACAAAAGTAGAGATTAATTGATATAATGTGCTTCTGAGAGAGGTACACATCGTCACCTATGGAGTAGCTTGTCAATTGAACCTAAACCTAATTAAGCCTTTTGATCTAAAAACCAGTTTATAGCAAATAAAAGCAAGAAAGAGGACCGTGTTAAGTGACACCATGAAGAGGCAATCGGCAAATTCTAGGCCATAGAAAACTCTGTAGAACAAATAACCTATTTCGGTAAATAAATTGAAAAGAAAGAGAGGGAAAGTGTAACATATAAATTTAAAGTTATAAGGACATATCAACCAATTGCAGGGTACGAAATTTTTTCAAGCCTAATTATAGCAACAAGCTATTAAATTTTAAAAAAAAAGAAGGTTGATGGTTAGCCATGACAGTGGCACATACATATCTACTACACTCCATTTTGTATAGCAGAGGTATTACGGCACTTGCCCAAATTCACATAGCTAATAGATATAAGCATGAATCACTTGTGGGCTTTAGAAAAATACAGATGTCATACAATACTCTTGGAAATTCTGATTTACTTTGTCTGGGTGGGACCAGGCATTGGTATTAAATAAAAACTAGACCACCAACTTACACCACATACGAGAATAAACTCAAGATGGATCAAAGACTTAAATGTAAGCCATGACACCATAAAAGTCCTAGAGGAAAACATAGGAAGGAAAATTTCAGATATCCCATGTAACAATATTTTCATGGATACATCTTCTAAGGCAAGAGAAATAAAGGAAAAAATAAACAATTGGGACTACATCAAACTAAAGAGTTTCTGCTCAGCAAAAGAAAACATCAACAAGATGAAAAGGAAACCAACCATATGGGAAAACATATTTGCCAATGATATCTCAGACAAGGGACTGATCTATAAAATATATAAAGAGCTTATACAACTCAACACCAAGAAAACAGACAACCCAATTAAAAAATGGGCAAAGGAACTGAACAAACCTTTCTCCGAAGAGGACATACAGAAGGTCCATAGACTCATGAAAAAATGCTCAACATCACTAGCCATCAGAGACATGCAAATAAAAACCACAATGAGATACCACTTTACACCAGTCAGAATGGCCATCATCAACAAATCAACAAACAACAAGTGCTGGCGAGGATGTGGAGAAACGGGAACCCTACTGCACTGTTGCTGGGAATGCAGACTGGTGCAGCCACTATGGAAAACAGTATGGAATTACCTCAAAAAACTAAAAATGGAACTGCCTTTTGAATCAGCGATTCCACTGCTAGGATTATACCCCAAAAATCCTAAAACCCTAATTCAAAAGAACTTATGCACCCCTATGTTCATAGCAGTGCTGCTTACAATAGCCAAGTGCTGGAAACAACCTAAGTGCCCATCTGTAGATGAGTGGATCAAAAAACTGTGCTACATTTACACAATGGAATACTATGCAGCAGAAAGAAAGAAGGAACTCCTGCCATTTCCAGCAACATGGATGGAACTAGACAGAATTATGCTTAGTGAAATAAGCCAGGCAAAGAAGGAAAAATACCATATGCTATCATCTAATACAGGAAACTAAAGAACAACATAAACAAAAAAACTAAATAGGACAAGGAGCAGAATAACAATCAACAGGGGAAGGGGGAGGGAGAGAAGGGGGATAAGTGAGGGAAGGGTTTAGTCAAGGAACATGTATGGAGAACTCATGGACATGGACAACGGGGAGGGATATGATTGTGGGAGAAGGGGTGGGCTGGGTGGGCGGGAGCAAAGGAGGAAAAATGGGACAACTGTAATTGAAAAATCAAAAAAGAAAAGAAAAGAAAAGAAAATTAAAAAAAATCAATTCTTAAAAGTTAAATCAATAATTAAAAAAACAATTCCCAGACGATTCTAATGTGTAGCCAGGGTTGATAACCCCTTTAATAAATGGAGGATCTAAGATTTCAACTCAGCTTTCTAGTTCTAACCACACACTTCTAACTTCCTGTTGTCTCCTTTCTCTGCTGTTATGCTGAGCTGATGCATGTTCTTCTTCACTCAGCAGCAGGTGTAAAATAGAGAGGGAATGTATTTAAATTAAAATAATGATTAAATGTATTTTTAGATGATCTGTATATTTGACTTGGAGATATCCTCATCAAGACAGCCTTACTCATAATAAAAATAACTTGATGATTTGATTTTGTCAAATGGAACACTTCTGTAATCTTCTATTATTATAGTCAAGTTTTAAATCTACAGTACCTTAGGATACAAATTAAATGTCAAATGAAATTAATTTGGCAAGTGGAACGTGAACTGACTGACTTTGCTTTCTGGAGCAGGCCTGACAGCTTTCTGTATGTCACATGGGCATCTGTTAACATGGGCTACCAATGCCAGAAACTGTTACTGTATCAGATTGCTCCTAGCAGTGCCTATCTGAAAATTTTCAATTTTATGAGAGCTTAACTTTCTATTTCAGAATATGTTGGGGTTAAACCCATGTTTGAGTGACATCAACTGTGTGGTAAATAAGGTGATGCAGGTGTTACATGCACTTTTATTTCTATGTCACAGACACTTCTTACATCCGCATTTATCCCACATGTTCACTAAGCTATTACAATGTGCCAGGCACTGAACTGAGCACCAGGAACACATTGATGATCAACCCCCCATCCAGTTACAGTGTCTTGAGGGAAGAAACTTGAAAAGTGATGAGTAGAATTGTGTGACAGGCAATGATCAAGAAATAGAGTGAATGACAAGAATGCACAGAGGGGCACTTGATCTGGAACTGGGGGAAGTAAGGGAAGGTTGCCAGAAAGTCATGGTGTCTAAGCTGAGATATGAAGGATGAAAGAGCTGGTCAGGTGAGAGGTAAAAGAGTGGTGCTGGGGGGAGGGGTTGGTCTGAATTGTGGGAATTGCATGAGCAAAGGCTAGAAAGTGAGGAGAACATGATTCTTTGCAGGTGCTGCTTGGGCTGAAAAGGTGAGAGGAGAGGCTGGGCAGGTAGCAGATGGTGGACCAGAAGGGGTTGGTAACATGCCTTAAAGAGTCTTTACTCCAAAGTCCCTAGACACCTCATACTCAACATGTCTGAACTGAACTCATTATATTTTCTCTTACGCCCTTTCCCCAGATCCGGCCTTTCTCTCCTAGTCCCCATCTCACTGAACAGCATTCAAACATTTGCCCAAGTCCCAGGTCTGGGTGCTATCCTTGACTCTTCCCTCTTTCACATCCCATATGCAGGCAACAGAGAGTGAATTGAAGCCCCACGGGAAGACGGACTAAATGTCTTTTCACTGGTTTTGTATTGGTGCTCAGACTGCCTACCTCTTGGAAGCTGCCCTTTACTTGTACTTCTCCGCACCCTCATTGCTCATGTCTTTGCATAAACTTCATCATAGACCATCTGAAATTTTTTAATGGTCTCCGGGTTAGGATCCTGATATCCATTTTGCCTCCTTCCCATCTGTCCCCCATCCTGCAGCTCTAGAGACCTCTCTAAACTGCCAATTTATTTTGTCACATTTCTGCTGAAAACATACCTGTGGTCTCTCTTAGAACTTTTACAATTCAGTCCAAACTCCTTAGCCCAACCAATAAGGTTCTTCATAATCTGACCTTTGCTGACTCCTTCAGACTCACCTTGGACACTTCCTGCTTGGAGTTCTGTTCTTCCCACTGCGTGTCTCCTCAAAACTCCCGAAAGTCCCATGAGCTCCCTTACCTTGGGGCTTTTGTATTTATTGTTCTCTCCATCAAGATGCCCCCACCCTCCTACCCCAGTCCTCTCTAAGGGCTGAGACTCTGAGCTCTCATGGCAGACAGGGTAACATTCCCTGCACAAGAAGTACCCCACTGTATTGAAACTGTCTTCTTGTCTCTCTGCCATCCACTGGCAAGCTCGCTGAGGACATAGACTATGCTCTGTTTAGCCTGGTACAAGGGTCGATAAAGTTATTTATTGAATAAATAAATGAACATACAAAGATACAAAATGAAGCTGAAAGCTAGGCCAGTAGGTCAAAACAACTAACATGCAAATTGAGAGAATATTGTAATTTGCCTTTAAGTAATATTAAAATCACAAAAGCAGAAAACCGTGTCTACTGGGTAGGCCAGTGCAAATGAAGATGACTCAGAGTTGGCAATCAGTTTACTAAAAGAAAATTCATTTCTTTTCACTAGTCCCCAACAACTCATTCACTGATTTCCTTAACATGTTCTTTAGGCTCAGGAAGTGGCTATTTATTATCTTATCACCGTCCTCATCCTCATTCTCATCCTCATTGTCCAATGAGGTCAAACATTTGTTGATCATTACCGTGTGCCACATTCTGTTCTAAGGTCTTTACTGGTTTTTGTATTAACTCATGGATCCTTACAATCTTTAAAGCAAGTACTATTATTCCCCTTTTAGAAATGAGGACACGGAGCCTCAAAGAAGGGCAAGAAAATGAATTTTCAGAGCATTTTAGAAAGCAAAGTACCTTAGAAGAATGAAGGGATCTGATTTTCCTCATTTTGAAGTCTGCCCCTGTCTGACTTGTCCTCTGTAGCCTTGTAGCTCTCAGACTCAGTGGTGACTCAGTTGGAAGTTCCAGGCTCTTCTTAGGGACATCAGTTCATCAGAGCCTAAGCAGAGCTTGGCCTGAGAGCCATTCAGAGGTCACCACTGCACTGTGCTGACTCTCCTGCCAGTAGCCGCTACTGGCACTGGCACTGCTGCTGAGCCGAGGATGTGTTAGGGAAGAGCTGGTGTCACAGCTTTAACTGCAGCCCTGGGGATGGTGATGGCAGAGAATCACAGGATTTTTAGCAACAGAAAATCTTCCCAGCCTCTCTGGAAGAAGGCCCAAGGGTGAAGCATGTCCTCTGTAATACCTGTAAAGTGAAGAGTTAGTAGGTGGCCAGCACGCACTTACAGAGCCAGCCCTCAGGACAGGTCAGTTCCTTCTGTTCGAGTCCAGGCCATTGGAAGGACATGTGCTCACTGAGCGCCTCCCTTTCAGCCTCCGCTCAGGCTTACTTTCTCTCTGAAGACTTTCCTAATCCATTTCTGCTCCTGCCTTCAATCCAGGAGAGCCAGCCATGCCCCCTTTTGGGTCCCACTGGACCTTATACATACTTTCAACAAAGTGCTTCTTCACATTTGGGACTTTTCCTAGTAGACTGTAAGTCACATGACAGGTGACTGGCATGGAATAGCCATTCAATAAATGTTTCTAGAAAGAGTGAATGAAGATTAAATGGTTAATAATTATAGGAGTAAAATCTTAAGGAGGAAGAATAGCATTGAAGAAAGATGACGTATTTTATAGGTGTCCGAACTAAATACACCCACAAGGACTAGCAATCCACATACTGGTGTTGAAGGGCTGCACCTGTTCCCATCTATTGCAGGTACTGTTGGATTCTTACCCAAAAGCGATTTTCCTCTCCTTTCTTCCACACAATAGAGCACACCTTCCGTAAAACAGCTAGAAAACACAGGCACAGAACATGTGAAACAAAGGTTTGGTAACTTTGGTCCCAACCTATTATTTCATGGTCCTTCTCTGCTAATAAGTTGTTTTTACTGGCTTTAAAAAAATTATCCTTAGAATCGTTTGCTAACTTCAGCTCATTAAGACTTCTTCTTTCCCAACAATATTCATGTATATATTGGTTATAGTTGTTTTACATAACAAGTAATTTTACAGCCTCAGAGGTTTAGAACATAAAAACTGATTTCTCACTCATGTTACTGTTCTGTGTGGATCTTTAGTAGACACAGTCCTTTAGGAACACAGGCCTAAACATATAGTTTAGTGTCTCCATCATTCTCTAAGGCCCATCTCTGGACCCTTTTAATCTGAAGTATAGATGAAGGGAGAGGGAGAGCATTGATGGCCATGTCCAGTGCTGTGGACCAGGTCTGAAAATGTTGCACCTCACTCCTGTCCACATGCCACTGCCAGAACTTAGCCATGATGCCAAACCTGACAGAAAAGAGGCTGAGTCCTGGAATCTGTCCCTCTGCTGGTTATTCTGCCTTTTTGCCCAAGTTCAATTCTCCACTTGCTCTGGCCCTGCTTTGGGCCCCAGAATCTCTTACTTCCAGATAGGTTCAGTGTGAGAGGCATAGGCAGGAGACTGGAGAGCTAGGGTTCGGGGTTTTTATTCCCCAGCCTTCCAGCATTTCACTGTGTTAAGAGTCTGACTCCATTCCATTTTTGGTGTTTGGTAGTTGACAACATTTAGGCTTCCACCATCCCCCTTCCTAACATATAATTTCTGCTACTCCACATAAGGAAATTCCATATACCTTCAGAGTTCTTGACACCAACAGGAGGTTTGAAACTCGCAGTCCCAGCCTGGGCGTAGAAACCCTTCTCCGTCTGATCTCCCAGGCACAGTGAAGGCCAAACTCATCCTCTGCTCTTCGCTCTGCCATTCCAGACAGCCTTGCTCCCCTGAAGTTCCTTGTGTGTCTTTCAAACTCTTTTGATATATGAAGAAGTGTCATCAGTCAAGACATTCAACCTATTTAACTGAGAGGAGTCCATCTCCTATGCTTGGGATGACCCAAGGAGAGGCAACATATTCTGAGAGTAGTTGAAAACCTAGGGGTGGTAATGACTATCTCTTCTTGCTAGTCTCCGGGTGACTCAGCATCCTTATTGGTTTTCTTATTCCTTTCTGTGCTCCTGAAAATAGTCCTTTTATTAAAGTTTCTTGAGTCATCACAGTTGGATTCTATTTACTGCAAGAATCCTGACTGATACCAGAAGAGGAAAAAATAGGTTCAGTGAGCATTTAGTCAGTTGCTTTCATAGTGCGGTCAGTACCAAACTTTAGATTCTATAACTGGTTTTCAACAGCTATGGATATATATGAGTGCCTACCAGAATAAATGGGATTTGATTAAGCAATTTAGTAGAGGAGGGTCTTTTTCATGTAGTTGGCATTAAAGTGGCATTTTGCTTTAAAACATTTTTGAGAGTAGGGTGGCATTTGGACATGTTTTGGGATAAAAAGCACTCATTTGAGACTCAACTTTGGCTAACATGGGACAAGCAAGACTTATATAATTCTTCATTGTAAAGCCAAATGTGATTATTAGTAACGGAGCACTACTGTAAAAATTAGTCTGCAATCTAAACACATTTTTCCCCCTTTAGCACATTCTGCTGAGGTACACTTAGATGTCCCTGTCTTAGAAGTATCTTTTGCTGGGGATGAGTCCACGTAATTAGGAGGAGACACTGCTGAGAATTATACAGATGACCTGGCTGCCCATATCTTAATCTTGGTTTCTGCATTTAAATTAGGCATCTGAAACTTGTGTTCCATACTTTATTAGATTTTTATATTAAGCTTCCTCTAAACAGAAGGGCATTTTTCAAATTCTCTTAAAGTTTGTGAACAAGAATCTCCAAGGAGGTTTTGCTGTCTTTGCTCCTGATTTGTGTGCTCTCAGTAGCTTGCAGCTCTTTCTAGCCTTTCTGGTGTTAAATTAATAACAAATGATGTCGAGATGACAGGTAGGAGAAAATGGAGAGTACCATGATATTAAAAAAAAACAACGCTCAATCTATTATGTAACACAATGTGTGACACTTTGTCAGGTTTTGCCTGTAGGTATCTTAATTTAACTTAAATATTTTGTTCACATCTTTTTAACTCAGAGCATGGAAACATAGCCCTTAGCACCTCTCTAGCAGACTTTGTAGCATCTATTAGTTGTGATGCAGAATACCAAACTTTCCCAGTTATTTGGGTTATTGGAAAATGCACTGAAGAAAATAAAAAGGATAAGTATACTTTCCTGGTGGAGAAATCATGTGGTTCTCACTTGAAGTTAGGAGTCGTATTTTGGATGAATATCAACATTATTTTCTCACAAGCAGAGCCATCCAACTTTGCCTCAAAACGAGTATGCGCCTTGTCATTACAAGTATTTAAGCAGTGGCTGATCATCTGCCAAGAATTCCTTGAAAAATGATTCTTAGCAAGTATGAAGAGTATTGAAAGAATACTTTGGATGTGTTTAAACTGTGTGCATTTAATCTTTTTTATGTATTAAACTTCAATATAATATTTACTTTAAAATATTTATTATGGGAAATTTCAAACATACACACAACTAAAAACACACACACACCTAGAGACAATAATACAGTGAAGTTCTATTACTGATCACCCAGTTTCAACAATTATAAAATTTCTTTTGAATATCTTAAAAAGCAGCTTGATTGGAAGATTTCTGAAGTCTCCATGATTCCATTTTATAGGTAACATAAGCTTTCTTGTCTTGAAGGGCCATTTTCTTGGTCTAAATTGAAAGAAAAAATTTTAATATGTACCCTTCCAGATCTGTTCTCTTGGCCACTGGTTCTCTTCATCTCTGCTCTCAGCTTTGCTATGGACAATGGCTCACTTCTCTGCTGGATACAATTTCTTAGTAAATATCGCTCCCTCTTTACATGTCTGTGGGGAAGTGGAGATGGGCTGGCTCCACATCCATTTCTGCTCTCTCCCTTTGTTTCCTTACAGGGCACTTACTATACTGAAGGGTCAAGGTGAGGATGAGGCTTTTTGAACATTACTCTTCTGGAACAACTCCTTGAAAACTGTTCCTTTTGACTGAAAGAACTGTGAACTAAAGTGCTAAATTATCTGGACCCTAGTTACCCAACATATAATGATGGCGTGAGTGTGGGAAAACCATTATAGACATTCTCGGTCAAAGAAGGTGATGGTGCAGAGCAGTTATGGATCATAATAATTATGAAATTCATATGGCATGTGCTTCCCATTCCATGATTAAGACTCAGTCCCGATTCCTGGGAGTGAGCCACAGTGGCTCTTGGTTCCATTTTCTGAAATAGACTCCCTTTTTTATAAAATGTGATCCTGTTTGAAGCAAAGTAATTTTTCAGTCTACTTCCTAACCATAGGGATTATATCATTCAAAGATATTGTTTCATTTTGTACTGCTTATTCTTCTCAATTCAAGCTAATATAATTCCTTAAAAAATTCACAGGTTTTATTGTACATTGCTTTGTAATCCATTCATTAGACAAAAGCAACACCTGAAATTTCTTGAATAAACCCTTCCGCAGCTTTGGTTCTCTATAAGGCAAACAAGGCACAATAATTTTAAGATCCCGAGAGAGACTATTTTCTATTTGGAAAGGGTGCTACCTTTGGAGATCTTAGAAGGTTTTATAGTTACACCCTTGGTTTCATCTTTGGACAGGTTTATCTGATCATGCCTTGGATGGCATTTTCTAATGTGAGCATTGCTTGCTATCTGGAAAAGCTTGGAATGAGAAAAGGTTTTATTTGTGAACCTAGTAAGTCCTGGTTCCTTTATATTTAAGAGTTCTTTAGTTTATCTTATTTCTCTACTCACAGTTTACTATAAGCAACAAATAGAGGCAGGCAGCACTTTGTGCCATTTGGAAATCTCCTTAGCTAGATTATTCCTTTCAGAAGTGCATGTTCTATTTCCATGTTCCCACAGCAACAGAGTTACTAAATTTTCTTCTACTATGTCACAAGCCTCCCCTTTTCTCTAGCTTCCCCTACATTTTCTTCCTTTTCCTTTGAGCTCTCACCAGTAGCATTTTGGGGACTATCATCAACATTCTTCTAACAGTCTTTTGAAGGCCCTGGGACTTCTACCAGCCACTTGATCTTGGCATAGGTTCTAGAAGTCTGTTAGGGTATCACACCACTTTCCAGATACCAAAATCTGGTTTTTATTATCTATGTAGTCCATAGCACACCAGCTATTAAGTAAGTAGTGAATATTCGATGTGGGATTGGATTTTCAGTTATTTTTGTCTTTTGCATATTTTAAGTAATGATCATGCATAATTATGGTCATTTTCATTATTCTTTTATTAGATGGGAACTGGGGGTGAATCTTAAAGTTTTATGAATGAGAAGAGAGTAGTAGTTTCTACAACAAATCAACAACATTTTGAAAAGTTTTCTTTTAAAATTATTTAAGCACACAATTTGAGACCCTGTTATTTATTTTTACTTCATAGGGGCATTAATGGGAACCAGGTAATAGTTTATAAAGCAAACACAAAGATCAAAGTCATTTGAAAATCAGTCTGATTTTTCTGTTTTGGGGGCTTGGGGGTAGGGGATTGATGGAAATAATGAACCTTCAATTCATTTTAATTTAAGACCATCCTTGCCAGCAAGGGAAATTTAATTACTTCTACTGTACATTATATTTATTCATTAAAGTAATCATTCAGTGGGAACACATTTTTAAAAAATATATGAAGTGGTAAAAATGATGGGTTCATAAAAATGTCTAGGAGTTTTCATTTCTCATCTTAGTTGTTTGTAGTGATAGAATCATCCCATCTGTGAGAGGGTACTAGCTAGCTTGCTTTTTGAGTTGTTTGGGTGCATGTGCATCATTTGTGGCTTCTCCATGTGTCCCTGCATAAGCAGATAGTGCAGGTAACAATAATAGAAATTAGGGACACAAAAGAGAGCAGAAGCAGCAGTATTTGTGCACTTTGGGGGATAGATCTTGGCAGCATGTCAGTATGTAGATGCATTTCCCCACTAGTCTCCATGACTGCTCACTCCCAGTGTCTAGCCTACAAGTCTTTGTGGCCTATCTTCAGTCACAGAGGCTTGCAGGAAATAAAAATCCATTCATAGCTCTCAAATTTCAAAAGCAGATGATAAATTAATGCAATCGCAAAACTGTTATTTTCTGTCATTGATAAATTCTTTATGAGGATGACTTTCTTTGATATTTTTAAAATGGTTGATATTTGTTCTAAAACTAGGAGCACATTTAAAAACTTTTTATTGCAGCATAACTTGCCTACAGAAAAGTGCACTAATCATAAATATATAGCTCGATTAAATTGACCAATAGAACATGTCTGCATAACTCTAACTTGCATCCAGATCAAAAAGCAGCATTTCCTGCATCTCTTTATAATCCATCTAGGCACAATCTATGCTAACCACCGTAGATTGGTTTTTCCTCTTGTTAAACATTGTCTAAATATAATCATATGGGAATTAATCTTTACAACACATTTTTCAAGGTTTATTGAGGTATAACTGACATACAATAAATTGCATATATTTGAGGTGTCCAATTTGATGAAACTTGACACATAAAAACCCATGAAACCATCACCACAAGTAAGATAATGACCACATCCTCCAATCCTAGAGATTCCTTACCCACCTTCTTTCCCACTTCTGCCTCTCCTCTCCTCAAGTCACCACTTTCTGTCATCACAGACTAGTTTGCATTTTCTAGAATTTTATATAAATGGAATCATACATAATGTACTCTTTTTTTGTCTTTCATTCCCCATAGTTATTTTGAGACTCATTTCTACTATTATATGTGTAGATGGGTCATTCCTTTCTACTGCTGAGTAGTATTCCATTGTATGGATATACCACAATTTCTTTATCCATTCAGCTGATGTTAAGTACTTTTTGGTGTTTAGCTTCTTTTGCTCAATATTATGTTTGTGAGCTCTATTTTAGTAGATATTTGTGGTAGAAAAGAGAAGTTACTATGTAACACTCCAAGATATAAAACTCTGCCCCAGGAAAAATGAATCAATGTACATTCAGTGTGAGGTCATGCCAATATTAAGTCATTCACTTACTAATTCAAAGCATTTATTGAGCATCTACTTTGACAAGACTTTGAGCATTTAGTGGGGTGGTAGATTGTACTATTATTCCTAACTCTTTTCTGTCCTCTCTATAAGAGCATTATACATCCCCGTCTGAAGCCATGTGGTTTGCAGAGTCTCCCTATGTGAGGATTATACAGGATGAGACAAAAGCAGGTTTACAGTTGTGAGTATGGGAAACACAGAGTTAATTCTTGTATTATTATTTATTAATTATTGTACTATTTTTCTTACAAACAACTATAGGTCTTCTTTTGCCTCTCCCTGTACTTCCCTGCCCCACTGATGACAGGGGCAGACATTTGATTTACTTTGGTCAATGAAAAGGGAGCAGAAGCTTGAAGAGCCACTAGTCATTTGGGCTTAGCTCTTTTCTCTGCCACAGATTACTGTGCTCCACACAGGGGGCATTTCTTCAGCCTGAATCTGAGGGATGAAGGCACCTAGAACAGAATGACTGCTGACTTGTGGCTGATATGGATAGTGAGCAAGAAATTTTTGTTATTGTGGGCAGTCATTACAAATAAGAGCTTAGCTTCTCTATATATACATAAGAAAATCAACTGAAATTATTGAAAAATTGTTTGTTTTTAGGATAATATAATATTTCAATATCTATGTTTTCAGGATTTTTTGATTTTAATCAATCTATTGGATTCATCAAAAAGTTCATTTGGTTTTTTTCCCCATAAGATGACTCTAGTAGTGCTTAGTTGTTTTTAACTTCATTTGAAAAAATTTTGTTAGATTTTATTGCGACAGCTAGCACATCAGTATACATTTAAAAAAACATCAATTTTTGTGTAGCCATTTTAAAACTGAAGGTGGAAGAAAATACACATTTTTGGCACATGATTCATTATTTCAAGAAAGTAAAAAAGGAACTGAAACACAAAAAGAGATTTGTGTAATATATGGAGAAGATGCTGTGAGTGATCGCGTCAAAAGTGGTTTGCAAAGTTTCATGCTGGAGATTTCTCTCTGGATGATGGTCCATGGTTGAGTAGACCAGTTGAAGTTGATAGTGTTCGAATTGAGACACTAACTGAGACACTCAATGTTATATCACACGGGAGATAGCCAACATACTCAAAATATCCAGATCAATAGTTATTGGTGAAAATGAAAAACGCGTCTTACTTTATGGGAAAAAACCATACAGATTTTTTTGCCAACCCAATTCTTATTCCTTGTTTATCAATACATTTCTTTTACCTTTGAAAAGAGTTTATTTTGACCCATTCTTTTCTTGGGGTTGTGCTATTGCCCAATGAATATATAGTGAGGACAGTACTGCTAATGCCTTAACAATAAATAAATAAACAAAAGGAGTTACCTTGAATTACAAACTAATTTCTTGAGTTTCTAGATTATCTTATTTAAAACTTGGTCATCTGATTTCTTCCCCTTAGTTAGGTTTCAGACAGTTATTTTCAAACTGTGCTTTGTGCATCCCACGAATGTTTCTTAATATACTCTGCACTCCCCACCATAAATTATAGGCATAGTGCTCTAGATTCTTCCTCCTGAATCACCCTCTTAATCCCTGCTCCTGTGTTCTTGTTCTGCTTCACGGAATTTCCAGTAGTGTTACAAATAAGTGCAAACCTTGGGGTTAAGAAACTTAGCACAGTGCCAAAATTCCTACTGAAAGTCCTTCATCTGGTAACCCAATAAAAGAAATCTAGCTAAGATAGACTTGACTCTCTCTTCTTATGTTCACACTCTTGTGTTGTTAATTTTCTTGTATTTCACATTTGGTCCAGCCTAACTGGCATAGCTGTGTAACTCTCCAAGAGGAGTCACTTTATGTCTTAATAGCATACTAGAAGCCATCTCACACTGTGCCTAGTTTCTACCCTATATTTTAAAACTAAAATCTATTCATGACCTGTAAAATTTATGTACTTTATTTGTATTTATTATACTTATTATCATAATTGTTGCCACTGGAAGGGTTTAAATTCCCATTTCTAAAAGTTTACTTCACCAGATATTAATATTACATATTTGGAAGAATCACTATAAAAAGCACTTCAGAAACCTAACGTGTGAGTGCTAAAAAACAAACAAACAAAAATTACCCAGTGGTTCTTGGCTATATCATTCGTGAACTTAATGTTTTTCTCAGCCTGTTACTCCCTGACTTGGGTGTTGTTTAGAAACTGACCAGCTGATGTCACTATGGCACCATGAATGCAGGCATATTTCAAGACCCTTGTTGGGAGAAATGTTGGATTGGTGTTTTAGCAGCCCTGGGGAAAATAGCCTTGCTCCCACTCAACACAGCCCCTGTCGACCTCCTCTCTCCCCTTCCCTTCGTAGTTTATAAAATTGAGAACTAGCTGACAGATTTAATTTTGTTGGAGAATTACATGTAGGCAAGAGGGCGATCAAGCACATACTGTTAAGAAGTAGGGTAGGGGGTGGGGTGAGATAATGAGTCTATTACCTATGTTTAGCAAATGCAGAGTGCTGGGCTAATAGTTCTTCAGGTTCTATTCTTATGCTATACACTTTCATTTCTGCATTGTTAGATAAAACTAACTTAGAACTGTCTATAAAGGAGCTGATTAACTGGGTGATGTATTTTCTAGACTTATTTCTAATATTCTTTTCTGTGCCTACCCTTGATGTGTTTGGACCATCACAGAGAACATAGCTGGACTTGGAATTTCAAATTAGTCTCTTGGTCAGAACGTTTTAGCAAATCATGGAGGCGGGGAAAGGGAAAGGCGGAGAGTAATAGCTAATAAGAGTTTTGGAATTATCTGTAGGTATAAGGCATTTATGCCACCACTCCCTATACCCACTGTAAATCATGTACAATCTCTCAGAGGACACAGAAGAACAGACAAAACATTATGGAGTTTAAAGTTGTGTAAGGAGAAGAGTCTTGCTGACTCAGGGTCACTAACTTCATAATCCACATTAGTTTGCCCAGGCAGCCATAACAAAATGCCACAGACTGGTGGCTTAAGAAACAGGAATAAGTTTTCTCACAGGTCTGGAGGCTGGAGGTTCAAGGTGAAGGAGTTAGGGTGGGTTCCTTTTTAGGTTTCTCTGCTCAGCACATAGATGGCTGTCTCCTTGTGTCCTCACACAGCCATCCCTCTGGGCAACTGTGCACCTCTGGTGTCTCTTGTGGGCGTCCAGATTTCCTCTTCTTATTAGGACACCAGTCAGATTGAATTAGGACCCACCCAACGGGCCTCATTTTGATTCAATCGCTTCTGTAAAGGTGTCCCATCTCCAAATACAGTCATATTTTGGGGCATTGGGGTTAAGGCTTCAACAGACAAATTGGGTGTGGGGGTCCAATTCAGTCCATAGAACCCTTTCCAGCTCCTCACTATCCAAATTGAAACTGGCCAGTCTGGGAGGCTGATTATTTGACTAAAATATTTTCCCTAATTTTCTCAACTTCTTTATGCCTCTTTAGTAGCATGCTATAGGCTTGCCAATAGCCCGCAGTTTTCTTCAGAACCTTGAGATCACAGAGAAGTTGTGGGTGTCTAGAGAGCCTCCCTGAAGACCACAGAACCTGGAGAACAGAGGGATCTGCTCAAGCCCACTGGAGCCAGGCCCAAGCCTGGGGTTTATAAAGAGGTTTTGATTGACCCCAAAGTAACTTGACTTCGTCTCCTTCCATTTATCCTCATCTCTAGATATGCATTTTTAAGAAACCCTGCACCAAGATGCTCTAAAAGTTAAAGTATTGAAAATAGAGTGAACGCAAAAATAATTGAATTGAGATTGTGCTTTTGCTGTGCAGTACGGAGAGCTTTAACCATTTGCTACATAAAAATAAAGCAACATGAATTAAAATAATATGTATATATTATACTTTATTATAAAATTAATAACATAATAATGTCATATTAGAAAATTTAGAAAGGATAGATAAATAAAGAAAAGAAAATTTAACTCAATACTGGGTTATTTATTTTTCTTTGGAAAAATGATATAAATACTGCTTTTCAACAAAGAGAACAAATTTAATTCAAAAGAAGAAACCTCTCTTACATAGAATTCATGAATGAATTCAATCATGTCTTCAATAAATGTTTATTGAGCACAGAGCATACCAGGATTGTTCTAGGACTGGAGATAATGCTATAAACAATTAGGAACAATCCCTGGTCTCACATTCTAGTGAGGCAATTAGCAAATCCATAAAAAGCTTCATGTTATCAATTCCAAATGCATGTAATTTTTAAAAACATCTCTGATACTGAGATGCATCTTACAGTCACTGGTCACTTCCTGAAACATGTGATATAAACGACTTCACAATGGGTGTCAAGAGCTTGGAAGAAAATTCTAGAGACAATGTATATATATCACCTTTTTAACCTCTACGAACAAATGGTCATGGCATGGGAGTTGGGGCACTGATGAATCAGAGGAATGTAGTCACCTCCTGGAAGGTGGAGTGTGAATAGGCCCATGCTACACGATGCAAAGCTGGGTGGGAACCCAGCCCTGGTGGGTTTATGGATTTATTTTAAGAAATGCCGTATGACCAAAGATCATAGGCACCAAAGATGTCAATGTGTGTCAAAACAAGCATAAGATGGCTCTGCCTCAAAAAAAAAATAATTCAAGAGTTGGAGTCTGTGAAAAAGTTTTAGAAATGTTTTAATGGATTATTTTTATTTAAAAAAATGTATGTGCAGAGGAATGCATGATAAAATTTATGCCTAATTAGATCTTTAAAACCTCTCTTAATGAGTATAAAGTGATATTCTATGTGATAAGGAAGCATTGTGTCCTAGTGGAAAGCTTTTCTCTTAGTGGTACACATAAAATACTTGCATGTGTCACAATATGTAGTGTTTTAAATTCTATGAAATATGGTGCTATATATATTAGGTGGTGATAAGTGATTCACACAAATTCAAGCTAAACGCGGAAGCCATAGTAGTCTGCTCAGACTGTTATAACACAGTACCATAGACTGGGGGGCTTAAATCACATGCATTTATTTCTCACAGTTCTGGAGGCTGGAAGTCCAGATGAAGATGCTTGTAGATTTGATTATTTACTGGTAAGGAGGACCCTCTTCCCAGCTTGCAAAAGTCTGCCTATTTGCTGTACCTAAGACAGGGAGGGAAAGAGGGATGGAGGGAGGGGGAGAGAGAGAGTGTGTGTGTGTTCTGGTTAATAATTCCATCATGGGAGCTCTATTCTTAAGGCTTTGTCTGAACTTAATTTTTCCCCAAAGACTCTACCTCCTAATAATATCACGTTGGGGTTTAGAGCTTTAATATGAATTTTAGAAAAAATATAATTTTTCCGTCCATTAAAAGAAACACCTGGTTGGATAGAACTGTTTTTTTTAGGAGGAACCAGGAACACCTGTATTTTTGTCCTTTGTGACTTCAGGGAAATGTCTTAACTTCTTTGAGCCTTGGTTTCCTCATTGACCAAATGATACTTACCCTGCATATTTCATAGTGATTTGGTGATGGTCATATGATATTTATTCATATAATCAGTCACTGAGGACCATGCCCCAGGTCTGTGCTTGGTACTGGAAGTGTAGCATTGAAGAAGGTCGAGATGATACCCTCCTTTAGAGGTACTACTTGATGGAGTACTGATCCAGTTTTCTCCCACCTACCCAGGGGGACCTCTCCCAGTTCCTTCTGTTTGCTCTTCCCAACTAATACAAAGTAATGCACAGTGTGTCAGAAAGGAAATGACAATTTTTTATCATTTCTTTAAGCCACATTTGAAAGAAATAAATGGACACTATTAAATGGATTTTTGATGCTTCTTGCTAAAGTTGCTTGGGAAAAATTTAGTTCCTTCAACATTTGGATTGAGCCTCAGCAAAACACGAAACCAGAGAATTTAGCCTCCAGGAGATCGACATCATTTTGGGTAGATTTTCTTTTCCATTAGTGTTCTAGTTATCACCATTACTGAGCAAGCTGCCCGAGGCACACAGGAGCCAATATTATGGCACTGGCTTTTGGGATAAGAAAAAGATTTATTTGAGGTAGAGGGCAAGGAGACACAAGGCAAGGCTCAAATATGTCTCCTTCATCCAGGGTTCTTAGGAGAGACTCAAGCACTGGATCTTCTTGGACAACAGACCCTTTGCTTCTGAAAGGACTCCAGCATTCAAGCTCTGGCCACATCCTGGTCCTTTTGTTCTATGAGGGTCGAGGTGGGAGTGAGTGGGGCTGGTTCTAGGTATAATTCACAATATTTTCTCCTCTGTTCACGCATGCTTTGGCTGTATGACTTGCAGTTTTGTTCTCTTGTCTCTGAAAAACAACTCAATGTCTTGTAAGAAACAGGATATAGCTAGTTTGAGCTGGTTCTGCAGTTACATCATCTTCTAAGGACCTAGAACCTCTGAGTTCGTCCCCACTCCATCTTTCTGCTTGCACTATTTCCCCCACACACTGGTGCTTTCCAACTTGCTTTTAGGAGATACCTTGTACTAAGTTGTAAGTGACTGATAAAATAAGGTATAACCCTGACCAAATACTTTGTTTTTTAAATGATATCAGTGCTTTGAGATAATAAGTGATGTTTTTACAATGTATTTTAGGTCATAATCTTGAAATAAAAACTTGGTCTCCAACACCACCCTCCTCCCTACCCAGAGGCCAGGTAGGAAACCGAAATCATCACAGTTACAATCACTTACTTTACCTTCCACGTTGGCTGGTTTTACTTATGGGAAATTTTCTCATTGTTATTGCTACTCTATTTGTTTTCTATTACAAAGAAATAAATTATTTATCAAACATCCCTCAAACGCAAATACATTTTCAGGGAAAATTTGCTCCTTAATTCTTAATAAGAAAGACCCTGATTCTAACTCCAGAGAGGTTTATTTATACTTAATTTCTTTGAACTGCTTCTAATTTTTATTTTAAAACATTTATTAAATGGCAAGACAATATCTCTGTGTTGAGGCTTGCATTACATGTCCCCCTGAAAATAATAGATATAAAATAGCATTTCACTTATATTCCTTTTTATTCTCATGTCTGACGATTCATTTTATTTAAAGAAAAATTGTGATTTCTTGATTTAAACGTAGGAGCAATCTCTTTAATTTTAAAAGAATTTCTCCCTCTTTCTTTGCTACTAACATCAGCCAACAGGATTCTGGACAACAGGCAGTGCTCACCATCCTGAAGAGCTGTGTCATATATTTGTTATAGTCTAGGCTTGGTTAATATCATCTGGGCAACCATACTTTTTTCACTAGGTCAGCTGAATTTAATGTTCAGTTTTGGAAAACTGTATTCTCAACAGTGAACAATGACCAAATAAAATCACCCCGCTGTTAACTGAGGTTTAATCAATTAAGACATCAGTATTACATGGCTGCCCTCTCCTGTGTTGCAATGCAGTGGTATTTACTCTCTGGCCTCAAATTCTGATACTCATGGAATGAAATTCTACTCTGAACAGCAGCATCCTCACTCTGGAATTCTTGCAGGCACAAGTACAAGGTTTTTTTTTTTTTTGTCATTCTAATTTCCGGGACATGTTGCCAAGTTCTGCTCTTGCTCTATGGACTTCAGTGAAGACCAGTGGTGGGAGAAATAATGCAGCTGAAGAAGGTCGACAGAGAAGGGCATCCAAGAGTGCCCTTCCTGTGGAAATAGCAACCATGTTCAACAACCAGCACAAAGCAGTGTACTTGGATGGAAGAAGCCATTCATAGAGCATGATCCACCTCTGTTCTATTCAAAGAATGTCTGTTTCCTCTTTACTCCCAAAGGAAAAGGAAGAGTTAAATGGCAAATTTGATGTTGGTATTATTCCTCTCATTCAACCACTGAGGAAACACTGGGCTCAAAATGGTTAAATCACTTATTGAAGGTGTCACATACAAGAGTTAACCTATTGATCCCTAATATCAAAACTTTTATTTATTTTTTAGAAAACCATGCATGTTGATTTACATAGATGAAACTCCATATTTATAGAACTTTAAATCTTGTGTTAAAGGTTTTTAAAGTTATATTTTACTACATGCCTTAAAGACAGAAACTCCTGTTACAAACTTTTGAAAAAGTGGAATATGCAAATACTTTGTAGTTGGACATAACTGGGCTTAAAGTCCATGTGCTATTGTGTGATCTTGTACAAGGCACTTATCCCTCCCCCATCTCAAGTTCTTCATTTATAACATGAAGGTGCTTGTACTGAGAAATAATCGGCAGCCGTCCGTCTCGAGAGACGATGGTGTAGTTTCTTAAGAGTCTATCTGCACCGCCGAGAATGGCTGTGCAGTCCGACTCGGGAGTGACACGGTATCTGTCTCCTCCCGTGTTGAATCGACATCTTGCGATGACGCTGGAGTGTCCTCTCCAGTGAAGCTGAAGCTACAGAGCCTGGGCAGGGTGATATGGAGGGTCTGCTGTTGCCCATGCAGCGGACCCCCCCTCTCTTCGCAGCTGAAGGGTCCAAGGGAAAGACGGAGTCAATACAGCTTGGCTTCAAGTGCGCCGCAGGAGTTGCCGGTGTTGACTACAACGTCAAACCGCCTTAGGGACTCCGGCTCCGGATTTTCTGTCGGGGTTTACTCCCTTAGCCTTTCCCCTGAAGAGGTATGCCGCAAGGCAGCGGAGGTGTTTTGGAGTCAGAGTTTTCCTTCTCTGCTGAGAAATAATAGACACTAGGTAAATGTTACCCTTTGTATAATTGTAGGTATATCACATGAGTTGATAACAATGAAGAAATTTTCTTTTAAGAATGATGACTATTTCTTAGAAGTGTTATTTAATTAATATTCACACACCTGTAATGTCCACACACAATAATTTGGGTCAGAGGTGTTGGGGTGATAATTTGCCCATTGATAAAATAGGGTCAAATCAATATACTATAATGGAGATGTGTAAAACAAAACGGCAGTTTCCCTGATTGTTTTTACCTTGAACATGCATTACTCCTGAGCCCCCATTCTCATTGCTGCCAGAAGACACTTAAATTTGACAACTACAATAATAATCTCTTTCTCTTTAAAATAGTCCTTTTCAGATAAATTGGTTCAATTAAAAAATTCAAATTCCTTATCAGAGTTTTTCTGCCCACTCCCTACTGAATGAATTAATATATTTGTTAAAGTCCAGGCTTGGTTAGTATCATCTGGGCAACCATGTTTTTATCACCAGGTGAGCTCATGAATTCTCTCAGAGTTGACATGTCCATTCCTCCCTGGTCATTAGTGTCTTGACAGGGGTCTGCTGAAGAATGGTAGGCCCTGCATGGGCTTTGAGCATCCTCCTAGTGCCTGATGGGTAAACTGTGGTCCTTGAACTCAATATCTCTTTCTCTCTCTCCTTTTTTGAGTATATTTTATTGATTATGTTGTTACAGTTGTCCCAATTTCTTTTCCCTTTGCTCCTCTTTGCCCAGTACTCACCTTCCCTCCAGCAATCCCACCCCGCTTAGTTCATGTCGATCGGTTGTGCATAAAAGTTATTTGGCTTCACCCTTTCCTATATTATTCTTAACTTCCTCCTGTCTATTTTGTACATACCAGTTATGCTTCTTAATCCCTGTACCATGTTCTCATTTCTCCCACTTTCCCTTTCCAGCTGATAACCCTCCAAATGATGCCCATACCTATGATTCTGTTCCTATTCTGGTTTGCTTACTTGGATTCTGTTTTTAATTTTTTAGGTTTTGTTGATGATAGTTGTGAGTTTGTTTTCATTTTAATGTTTAAAATTTTTATCTTCTTCTTTTTCTTAAATAAGTCCCTTTAATATTTCATATTTAAGGGCTTGGTGATGATGAACTCATTTATCTTTACCTGGCCTGGGAAGCACTTCATCTGCCCTTACATTCTAAATGATAGCTTTGCTGGATAGAGTAATCTTGGTTGTAGGTCCTTGCTTTTCATTACACTGAATACTCCTTGCCAGTCCCTTCTTGCCTGCAAAGTTTCTTTTGAGAAATCAGCTGATACTCTTATAGGCACCCCTTTGTAGGTAACTCTCCTCTTTTCTCTTGCTGCTTTTAAGATTCTCTCTTTATCTTTAACCTTTGGCATTTTAATTATGATGTGTCCTGGTGTAGTTCTCTTCAGGTCTAGCTTGTTTGGGACTCTCTGTGCTTCCTGGACTGTATGCCTATTTCCTTTGCCAAATTTGGGAAGTTTTTCATCATTACTTTTTCACATAAGCTTTCAATTTCTTGCTCTTGCTCTTCTCCTTCTGGCACCTCCATGATTCGGATGTTGGCACGTTTAAAGTTGTCCCAGAGATTCCTAAGCCTCTCCTCATTTCTTAAAATTCTTGTTTCCTCATTCTGTACTGGTTGACTGTTTTCTTCTACCTTGTGTTCCAAATCATTCATTTGAAACCTGACTTCCTTCCCTTCACCATTGGTTTTGGGTGGATTTTCCTTCATTTCATTTAAATAGCCTTTACTTTTTCCCTTATGTGTTTGTCATGCTTAAGCATATCTGTCAAGTCTGTGAGTATCTTTAATGCCAGTGTTTTGAATTATATGCCTGTTAAGTTGGCTATCTTCTCATCTGTTAGGTTGGCTGTCTCCTTGTCACTTAGCTCTCCCACTGGAACCTTCATTCATTTCCTCTTTTGGGCCATACTTCTGTGTCTCCTCATCTTGACAGGCTCCTGTGTGTGTTTGCCTCTGTGTCTTAGGTAGAGCTGTCAGTCCTGTTACGTTGTAAGGAGCAGAGCCTTAGGGATTTGTCAGTAGAGGTCGACCTGTTTCACAACGTTGTGGTGCTGTATGTGGGGGAGGGGTCCGAGAGGGAACAATGACACTTGGCCAGTACTTGCCCCTTTTCCAGGCACTTCTCCCACTTCTGTATGGGACCAGTGCCTCTCTAGTTGTTGCTCTAGTTGTCTTTCCCAGAGTTGATGGGTCTATGGATGTTCTAGGACCCTTGGGGTCCTTTCAACAAGCGAACTCTGCTGAGAGACATGCAGTTTCTGCCTCCACCCCAACCCCCACTGATTTGCACAGTCAGAAGTAATGAGGCTTGATTTTCCCCAGTGCTGGTACTGTGAGCTGAGCTGTCTGGTGAGGAGCTGGGAATGCTCCCCAGGTGTTGTTCCTGACTTTTAAAAAAGAGTAACTTCCTTTTCCACCAGACTGCCACTGTCGCTGCCAATGCTGCTGCCACCACCACACTTCATCTTCTCCACCCTGGCTCCACCCCTTCTATCTGTCTGGCTGAGTATTTCTTCTTTATATCTTTGTTTGTTGGAGTTCCATGCATCTTGGTTTTCTGGAACTTCTGGTTGTTTCTAGTTTTGAGGTAGTTGTATTCCTTCTTAGTTGTGGAGGGAGGTGCAGCATGTCTATTTAGGCCTCCATCTTGACCAGAAATCCCTCAAGGCCACTTTAAACTGACCCCAGAACTCCATGAGCCATTTGTTCTCTCAGTACTTTCTCTCCTTAGAGTCTGTTGAAAGAGCCAAACAATTAAACAACAATTAGAACAAGTGTAGTAAGTGCTGTGATAGAGGAAGTACCCAGTATAGGGGGTGGAGGTTGAAAATCAGGAGTGCTGAACCCAGTCTCTGATACCAGGAAAGATTTCCTGTGAATGGTTACTCTCAAACTGCAACTGCAGGTTGTGTAGGGAGAAGTTGTCCCGTGCAAAGACAGAGAGTTTTTTGTTTTTGTTTTTGAAAGTTGGAGATGAAAAGGAGAGGTGCATGTTCCAGGAAGATAATAGCATGTATAAGGGCCCGGGGGAAGGCTTATTTAAGAAATGGAAAGGTAAAGGTAAGGTGGAGCTGGGAGCAGCAAAGGATGAGGCTGGAGAAGTAAGCTGAGACCACATCAGAACAGTTATAGGAACCATGGTAACCATAGCCAGCCCCTGCTAAGAGCAATGGGAAGCCATTGAAAGTTTTTAAGCATAGTCAGATTCTCTTTGTGGGGAGATGACTGGGCTGAACCACAAAGGATGATCAAAGGTGTCTATTGAAGTAGTCTAGCTGTTTGTTAGAGGAAAGATATGACAAACTCAGCAAGATCCTTTTTTCATGCCACGGGTTGGCATCCAAGATCATTAAATAGAATTTTTTTTTTCTGGAAAAATAGAAGACACTAGCACTCAAATATTATCAAAAAGTATCCTATTTTAACTTACAGAAAATTGTATATATTTCACAGTTTCTTTTCTATGTACACTGCATTGAAAAATAAATTATGATACAAAAAAACTTCAATGAGTAATGACTAAAGAGTAAAACACATACATTTAAAATCTTGTCAACTGGTCTGCTGCTGTAGTATGTCTTATTATTCACAAATAAGTACTACCCTTCTTGGGTAAGTTTATAATCTCCCCATGTTCATGTGACATGTGTTTGACAATTAAAATGATGAGAGGTTACATGTGATACTGTGTGACACTGAGATTTGGGGGACAGTTTGTTAACCCAGCATAACCTGGTCTGATGAATATAATCTATTATATCATAGAATAATAATATACCAAACATGGGATTTTTTAAATTTTAATTTTTTTTACATTTGTTTTTAATTACAGTCTACTTTCAATATTATTTTGTATTTGTTTTAGGTATACAGCATAATGGTTAGAAAATCATATACTTTACAGAATGTTTATACCTATATTTACAATACCCACCTGGTATCAGACATAATTATTACAATATTTTTGACTATATTTTTTATGCTGTACTTTACATCCATGTGATTATTTTGTAATTACCAATTTGTACTTATTAATCCCTTTACTTCTTTCACCCAATGCCTTGGCAGGTGCCAGTCCACTTTCATGTCTATGAGTCTGCCAAACATGGGATTTTAAAGTATCTCAATTTTTTTATGAAAATAGAAAATCTGAAAACAGTAACTAATTTGCTTTTGCTGGCACCCAAATAACTTCTGGGTGAACTGAGGATGATGAGGCAGCCAAGGAAAGACAGAGTGATGGCGTTCTCTAGCCAAAGATCTGGCCCAGGGACCTTCCCTTTCTTTTTTCTTCTTGTATTTGGCCCCTGCGGCCCCATTAATCTCCCTTCTCTGGCTTCTTATCTGATTCCTTGTTAAGCTACTGGGAGACATTTTGGAAGAATTCCCATGCAAATGCATTAATTTGTTTCTTTCCAATAAATGCGTTGACTTGAATTTAGCATCTGGGCAGTTTGCTTTACGATGCTTCTCAGCGAAGGGGGATAAGGAAGGGAAGAGTTTAGTCAAGGAACGTGTATAAATGACTCATGGACATGGACAACGGGGAGGGATATGATTGTGGGAGGAGGGGTGGGCTGCGTGGCGGAGAGCAATGGGGGAAAAATGGGACAACTGTAATTGAAAAACCAAAAAGTAAAAGAGAAAAAAAAATAGGATAAAAAAAAAAAGATGCTTCTCAGCTTGAGCTGATCTGTTTACAAGTTCTGTGCCACACCGGGTTGCAGGTAAGGGATCTGAATCTGATTATAGGTGCTCAATTGACACAAAGTTGAACGGAAAGTTCAATAAAAGTCTGCAAAACTCGAACAAGTGAAATGCATTTTTTTTTTTTAATATACCAGTGTGTCAATATTTTTGTCCTATTTAAGGAATTGTAACATTCTGGTATTTGATTGTTTCAATGCCCTTTGGATGCTTGTTCAGTAAAATTTTCTGTGTGCTATTTATTACTATTTTATGTGAATTGGTCTTTGGTAGTAATTATAAAATGCCTTGTTCTAAATGTGGTGCTTTTATTTCTTCTCATGCATCCCATTTCCTTAAGTTCTTTACAGGGAAGTCTACAGGGACGTTTATAAAAGGGAAACATGGCTCACAAGTTATCGTCTTGCATGTATTACAGAGAAGCAGGTTTTCTCCTAGAGACCTTGCTTTCCGTTTTCCAAATTTTTAGATATTTAATTTATTTATTCATTGTCCCCAAACTATTTGAAGCAGTTTTTGAACATTTGTCTTACTGATTAAAAATAATCCTATGAGGTCTTGGCGTAAGAGTTATAAGTGAAAGTCCCAACTTTTCAGTTTCTTGCCTATGTGGCTCTGCTTTAGCCACTCAATATATGTAAAAAAGATACATTAATATCTTTCTAAATATTAATGTAATTTGTCTAGGATTATCATCCACAGATGAATAAAGCCAATTGCTACCTTTAAAATGCAGAATATCTTGCCATTAATTCATCAGAATTTTTGTTGAAGTAATTTACAACTATGCATTTTCTTTGGGACAGTGTCAAAGTTGGCCAGAGGCTTGGCACTGTTTGGAGTAAAGTCCCAGTGAAAAGGTTTGCATTTCCATAGAAGCACAAAGTTTTGCTTCTTTTGTATTTCTTTGTTGTAGGGGCCTCCAGGCTACCTTTCTCTGCTGAAGAGAAAATGCAATTACTTCACTTATGTTTATGTTTTAAATACCCATTTCTTGACAAAAGTGTCAGATTGTTAAACAAATGTTCCAATGGTATTTTTTATTTTGAACTAGCATTTATTTGTTGCTTATTAAAGAATCCAAAAATTGTTTTCTCTTAGGAAAAGAAAGTGGATATCCTTTATTTTCTTCCTTTTACTTTTTTTATTACCGTGTAATCGCCCTATACCCTCTTCCACCTCCACCCATGTCCCCGCCCCGCAATTGCCACACTGTTGTCCCTGTTCATGAGTTCTTTCTCTTTTTTCTTTCATGCTCAATCCCTCCAGCGCCAACCAACCCATCTCCCCTAACCCCCCACCCCCTGCAGCTATCAGCCTGCTCTCTATGAGTATGTTTCTAATTTGCTTGTTAGTCCATTGGGATTTGAGGCCTGGCTTTATTCAACTGGGAAGAAGTCTAGTAATGCTGCCAGTGAGCACATAGTCTCTGTGATTTAGAGCTCTCCAATCCTTGGGCTAAAACTCTGAATGTACCATCATGTTTCCTTTTGAAAATGACTTGTTTTCCTTCATTCCTGAAACAGAATACATTTTCCACTGTGTGATACACTCATAAAATCATCTTAAACAACATTTTAGGATTATGTTCTAAAATAGTTATTTCTACAGTTAAAAGTGTTTTGTTAATAATTTGCAGATGGATTGCACTCCTTCCTTCATTTTTCCCTTCTTCCCTCTGTAAAAAGGAAATAAAATCTTTATACAAGGTCTGTCCAGAAGATACACGGCATTGTAATATGAACAATAGAGACATTCATTGAAGAAGATACAAGATACAAGAAACATTGTACATAGAACAATGATGCCTCAGTCTCCTTAAGAGTAGTCACCTTGGCACCTAACAGAGTTCTCCCAGTTACCATCAGCTGCCCCATTGTTTTTCCTGAATCTCATCCATGGTCTGAAATCTCTTCCCTTTTAAAGGTGATTTTTATTTTGGAAAAATCCAGATGTCACAGAGCGCCAAATCTGGCTATAAGGGTGCTGAGTCACCTGGGTAATTTGATGCCTTGCAAAAGAACTTCATGAGAATGTGATGCATGATCAGGTGTATTGTCATGATGAAGCTGCCAATCACCAGTTGCCCATAGCTGTGGCCTTCTGAATCATCTGAATAGTTTCCTTGGATGAATGTTCAAGCTTAACACAAAATTTGATGCATGTTTGTTGTTCTACTCACTCTGTCATTTTGAATGTGATGAAAGTATATATGCTCACTCAATGGCTGGCATCTACCACCCCCATTGACTAGTACAGTGAAGTGATCATTGTTCCCTCATGCACATTCCAGTCCACTCTCCCTGGCTTCCAGGTTACATTGGTGTCATGCAGAATGTTCTCATTATATTAACAATGGCTGGACTTTTTTCAAAAAGACCTCGTATATTTTCTGGGAAGGGCAGAAGTGCTGTGTTGGTATGTGTATATTTTCCCAAACATTCTTTTATGGAGCAGTCTCTGCCACTTCCACATTTATGTAATCAGGCTTAAGGCAGATGAGAAGAGCTTTGGTTGGTCCAAAATTTAGTTTCCTTATAATAGAAAAATTTGCTGGTTTTATTATTTGAATATTAAAGAAATACATTAAGACTTTGAGTATCTTTTAGAATGTGATCTACTTTACATCAGTTGGAAACTTTTCTATTTCTTCCTTGCTGTTTGGTACAGGGCAATGTTTATGCAATTTGGAATTAGAATAGTTGTAGGGAAAATTCCCTACCTTTTTGAACTCCAGTTCCTCAGTTGAGATATTAGCTGCCTCTGCATGTTTGTGAGGGTTTAATGAGATAATGTATTAAAAATTAGCATCCCATGAAACACATGGTAGTCACTCCATAAATATCCATTCCTTTTCAATTTTTTTCTCTGACATACTCTTTCCTTAAAGGAAATCTTACATTAGCTTTAAAGTGAATGATATAGAATGAATGAAAGATGGAAAAAGGAAGGGAGACAGAGATTTTATAAAAGAGAAGAAAAAGAGTAAAGGAATGATATCAACATACGTGAAAATTAGTTCAAGAACACAATTTTAATTAAAATGATTATTTGGAATTGTGCTAACCTAAGTAATTATTCATGCTTTAAAGAAAAATTGCACAACATTTATTCAGCTCCTACTAACTGCCAAGTATGGGGAAAGGTACTAAGGGATTAAAAGTGAGCATTAATTCCAACCCCTGTGAAAGCTCAGGTTCGTGTGGGGAAACTGACACAAAAGTAATATCTCTAATAAGATGTGCCGAATTCTGTAATAAAGAAAAGTCTGCACATTGGTGTATGGACAATGATGTTGTTGCACTAAAAGGATTACTTATATTAAGCTCTATGCGCTCCTATAGTCTCCAGCACATTACAGAGATTTTTATGCATTGCTTTTCTGCCATGAAAATTTCTTGCCATTGGGTAGACAGTTAGGGTAACTGGTTTGCTCAAACTCAGAATAAGTTATTTTGGCTTCTTTAAAAATTTTGAGTAGTGAGGCAAAATGCTTGAATATTAGGGAAAGTCATAGGAAATCAATTTCTTCAAGGGTTAAAAAGTTTTATCATTTATGTTTTATTTTGTAGCAAAATAAACAAATGCACAAGAAATAAGATTCAAATAAAGCACCTCACCATGTAGCCCTCTAAAGTAAGCTGGCATCTCTAATGAGTAGGTATAGCCTGAAAAGAAGACCCATCTCTCACAGATTTAAGCAGATCTGACAGTTTCTTATTTAGAGAGTGTTCCACAGTTGACATAAAAAAGTTTTGATGACACACTGCTCTAATTACCCCCTACTCTCTAGAAGAGCTGAATCCACAACCCAATTCTGGGTGACATATTTTTGTCCTTCTTGCTATTTATCAGTCTCCACTAATAGGTCATCACATCAAGTTAACCTGAAAATGCAGACCCCTGAGCCACTTAATGAGGTCCTTATCTATGGCCAACTTTAAGGTCTCTATTGAACTCTCTTTCATCTCTTCTAATGAACAATAATGAAAATAATGCTTTCATTACTAAATGCATCTTGGTTAGAGATGTCAGGTGTAAGGGTTTCTGGTCTCTGAAGCTGACTAAGGCATCTCTTCTTTGCTGGGACAAGGTAGAGGGCTCACTGAAGTGATTAGGGCAATTATTCAGAGTTACCTGTCATGGCTAATCACTCTGGTCCACCTGATGGATAGAGGTGGCCTAGCTTTGCTTTCTCAGACCAACCATTGTTATTGATGGCATTTTTGTCTCCAGCACCTCCTCAGATATGCTCAAGTTTCAAACATTTATGAAAAAAACTTAACTTTTTTTTGCATCTGAGGCTTCATATGATTTACTTTTCTTTCTATGATTCCTTCTTTATCCCACTTAACATGTTTTATTGCTGAGTTCCCCTGTGATAAAGCAAGAGTTCTACTAATTTTCTTTGATCTCACCAAATCACTAGAGAGGAAAGAAATTTGGTGTCATGGAGGAGGAACATGGCTTATATCTGATGCAGAAGTTATTGAAGGAGAAAAATGCATTGTTAATCACTGTGATTACTTGCCATCAATGTCATCATCACCACCATTGTCATCACCATCATTATCATCATCTTAATCAATTATCATCTTTACCTGCATTATCCTTGCTTTCACTACTATCAGGTACTCGTGTGTATGCGAAGGAGTACTAGAGTGACCTAAAAATGGAGTTAAATACACACAGTCCTGCCTCTCTAAGTCACACAGTTTAAGGCAACTAAAATTCAAATGTATACTAATTATAAAATATTAAAATTTGAATAAAAGATAAATGAGCTTAGACACCAAAAATAATTAAAACATTACTTTTACACATACCAGTTTTTAAAAAATTATGAAACACTAAGGAAAACTACAAATGCTCTATACTTTATCTAGAGCAGGGTCATGAGAATGTTTTTACCCCCTCTTCTAATTTTCCAGAGAGGGAATTAGGGAAGAGGTGGGATACTATTTTAAGAAAAGGGAAATAGATGTCTTGCTTGATAAGGTACTTCAGGTGTGCTAATACTTTTATTAAAATAACTTTTGTATTTTGGTAATTTTAATAGAAGTAGGATTATTTTCTTTGACTGATCCTATACAACAGTAAAATAAGATTGGGATGGACATTTCCTTGGTGATCAAGAGTAACCCTGGTGACATAACAAGGTATTTGACTTGATCTGGGTCAATGAAATTTTTTTTCTCCTCCTGATGTCTATTCATCATCAGAACCACTTCACTCTAGAACTCAGTGGGCACTTCTCTTAGTGATGCTCCAGAAGTAACATTTAGCAGTTATTACCTTTCTGAAACCAATACGTTTCTTAGTAGAATTGAAAGCAAGATCCTCTGCTAAGTACAGATTTATGAAAATGATAATTACTGGTTAGATCTTAGTTCTTGTTTTCCTTGCCAGAAATGCCTTTTTCTTTTTTGTTTTATTTACTAAAACCTGCTTTTTCTTTCTGGCCCAGCCCAAGTTTCCCCTCTATTGAGAGGTGTTTTTACCAAGTAGAGTTGTCCCAAGTGATATTTGGGGGTTGGGGGTGTGGGTGGTCCTGTTGAATTCCCATAGTATTTATAGCCTTATGAAACAAATATCTTGTATTATTCTTTTTCTTTTTTCCATCACTTCTGTCTATCTAACCACATATTAAGTTTCTTCAAGAGGCCCATGACCTCATGGAAGTAATTTAATCTCACTGAACCTTAAAGTCCTCACCTCTAATATGGGAGATAGTAATATCTTCCTGATTTACTCCACAGGTTGTTTTGAAGCTAAGGATCTTATATGTTGAATGAATGCATGAAAATATGTTGAAAATATAAAATACTGTGCAAACTTAGGTCCACAGGTCCATACAATGAAAGATCTCTCAGACATCACCTAATCCAGTGCTGTTGTTTTAGATGTAAGGAAACTGAAGTCCTTGAAGGGAAAGTCACAGAGCTGGTTAGTGTGGCTGAGCCTGTGCTTGGGTTTCTGGATTCTGAGCCAAGTGCTCTCTGTTCTTCATTCACCCTGCTCTTCCTCTTATTAGATAGAACCATGCACTTACTGGACCCTGGATAATTGCTTGCTCATTAGAGGTAACATAACTGGAGTGTGAAGAACTGAAAGTACATCCTTTACTGAAAGTGGAAGCTGATGGAAAGTTGAAGGATCAGCAGAGAGGCAATGAGCGTCTTTGTTCCTGAAAGAGTGGTGGGGAGAGGCAGTGCTTTGGAAAATGAATGAGAGCACAGAAGAGGGAGAGAGAGCCTGTGGAGATGAACTTTGCTGGTGCTGTACATTTCCTGGGTTGTATGGCCAGCTTAAGTGTGTGTGGAAACTTTGTGTGGATTTATGCTTGGATGAGAAGCTCACTTATTCCTTTCAGTAGTCCACTGCCTTCAACCGTGTGACCACTGATGTCTATTGCCCAAAGGGTGACTTATTTCTAAAAAGAGCTAGCTACTTGCAAGCATAGTACTCAGGTGGGGAAGTTCATGCCAAGCAGTGAGGTTTCCACAGTCTTAGGTCATGGACAATGAAAGAGGAGATCAGAATTGAAAGGGCTTGGATGGGGGGATGGCTGGTGGCCATTTTGAATACCAAGCTTGGAGCAAAGGGATGCACACCAGGGGGACAACTGACAAATAAGTGGAGATCTGTAAAAGTCAGGATATGGAATGGATGCAACTGGGTAAATATGGTGGTTCTGGGCCAGTTGGCATAAAGATTGAGAAACTGAAGGCATTCCTTTTACAAAAGGCTTGTTAGTTGCGGAACCGGGTTGGTGAAGTGGTCAAGCTGGACATCCCATATAAAGCTCTGCATGGCACTCAGATTTTTAAGAGGAGTGAAGGGAAATGCAGTGTGTCTCCTTAGATGATTAGTTAGGATGCTAAAGCTGTGTCTCATTTCCAGTGAGTGTATCACCTCTATTATACCCGCTTTTGCCAGAATGCAGCTGTTGTATTCAAAGGAAAATATTTATTTGAACAAATGAACAAGAAGGCAATTCAGTTTCTTCTGTACACTGAAAGTCACTGAAACAATACTATTGTTATCATAGGGGACAAAGGAGACTGCTTCTAATCTTCCTAAAATAAAGGTGTGATGCAAAACATTACCATATGTCTTCAAATGTTGTACCACTGGCACACTTTCATATTGAAACATTTGCAAATACTTATGGTAGAACAGCTGTACACTTCTAGCCTGGATCCAACTGTTTGCTAAGTCTTGAAGCGACAGACTTATTCTCTAATTTTTTGACACATTGCATTCAAAAACCTATTTGAATTAGCAGATTATGGTTCAGTTTTTGAAAATGACATGTTTGCTCCTCTGCTTAAAAAAAATAAAAACTTTGTGAATTATAATCTCACTTCCATCTTATCACTTTTGGATGTTCACACATCCCTCATTCCTCCTCATTGCTGATGAGCAGTCAAAGTCCTCACAGGCACACAGACTCATTCAATGCCATCACTTGAAACAGAAGCAGAATAATAACATTAAGAAATGGTGGCATTGTAGAAGCCTGGAGCACATGAATTAAAGCTCTTACTGGCTGCCCTAATTGCTTCACCAAGCAGCAAGGAGATCCTATGCTACATCTCAAAAGGAAGAGAACATTGGGGGCAATTTTGTCTCTCTAACTGTATTTTAACACACTCTGCCTGGAAACATTCCCCTTCACAGCCTGGCAAGGAAGAAAGACATTTTGTTCATTAGAAGAGAGAAAATCCAAGTCAAATGTGAGTGAGTGAAGCAGTGTTAGCAATCTTGCAAGTGGTGTGATCACTCAGTGTGACATTTCAAAACCTCCTCTGTTGGGAAAAGAAGGTGACTGTGCTGGTCAGTTTCATACTAAACTGAGACCTGCAGAATGACAGCCTTTTTATTGTAACACAGAGAATGTTTACATTCATCAATTTTAGAAATATAATTGAATATATCTGGCATGCAGGTTTTTGTATTTTTGCACTCTTTTGGGCTTTGGGTCTCTACAATGTTTAGCCTGAACTAAAGTTTCTTATCAATGGAGAGTTGACAATTTAAAAAAGTAATTATAATTGATTGAAGTTTAAATATGACAGGGACATTGTACTAGGGTTTTACAGAGAAACACAATCAATAGGATGCATATCTATGTCTATATCTATCTTTTTGGAGAGGGAGGGGGAGAGAGGTTTTTTTATAAGGAATTGGTTTTTGTGGTTATAGAGGCTGGTAAGCTCTGAGGTCTGGAATTGGCAAGCTGGAGACTCAGAAGAACCTATAGTGTAGTTCCGGGGTTGAGAATGAAGGAAGAGTTGCTGTTCCAGTTGGAGTCTGAAGGCAGGAAAAAGCAAATATTTTAGTTTGAAGGCAGCTGGGCAGGAGGAATTCCCTGCACATCAGGGGAGAATCAGCCATTTTAGTCTATTCCGGCCTTCAACTGATTGAAAGAGGCCCACTCACATTAAGGAGGGTAATCTGCTTTATTCAGTCTACTGATTTAAATGTTAATTTCATTCAGAAACACCCTCACCAAGACACCCAGGATAATCACGTCATCGGCAGCCCTCCATCTCGAGAGACGATGGTGTAGCTTCTTAAGAGTCTATCTGCACCTCCGACAATGGCTGTGCAGTCCGACTCGGGAGTGACACGGTATCTGTCTCCTCCCGTGTTGAATCGACATCTTGCGATGACGCTGGAGTGTCCTCTCCAGTGAAGCTGAAGCTACAGAGCCTGGGCAGGGTGATATGGAGGGTCTGCTGTTGCCCAGGCAGCAGACCCCCCCTCTCTTCGCAGCTGAAGGGTCCAAGGGAAAGACGGAGTCAATACAGCTTGGCTTCAGGTGCGCCGCAGGAGTTGCCAGTGTTGACCACAACGTCAAACCGCCTTAGGGACTCCGGCTCCGGATTTTCTGTCGGGGTTTACTCCCTTAGCCTTTCCCCTGAAGAGGTATGCCGCAAGGCAGCGGAGGTTTTTTGGAGTCAGAGTTTTCCTTCTCTGATGTGCCCTGACTGGAAGATCGAACCAGCGACACTTAGCTCGCAGGCCGACGCTCAATCCACTGAGCCAAACCAGCCAGGGCAGACCCAGGATAATATTCCACCAAATAACTAGGCATCCCGTGGCCCAATCAAAGTAACACATGAAATCATACATCACAGATGTCAACTAACAAAGTACTAAACTGAGAGTCAGAGGGTCTGTGAGGTTAGATATTTTTCATAAGGCAGATGAGACAAATTCCTCTAATGTCCTGTTATCATTTAACCCTTCTTATCCCTGCCCAGGGTGGACAGGTGAGCCACAGGCCACTCAATAGATGCCAGTTGCTCAGCTGCATGCTGGCCCTTTTATTGTAAAGTTTAATATCCTCATATGCACAGTGAGGCTTACATTCCCTCGCTATGTGACTTTTAGGAATTCCTGAGGATCACATGCTGACCAGAAATTGGGTCCTGGCTTTTCGTTTGTGTTTGTCCACCAACTTCTTGTGTGTTCATTTAAATTATTTGAGCCTCCTTTTTCTTATTTGTAAAATAATGAGTAGGTGTAATTCACATGATCTTAAAGGTCCCTTCCAAACCTCCAATCTCATAATTAGTTAATGACTTAGAAACTGATTAGTAGAAGGCTTGGAAACCAGTATTTAAATTTTTTTGGTGAGTTAAGTGTGAAGGACATTTGAGATCTTTTAGCTTTTTGATATCTGAAAATGACAGGCTTCCATCTTCTACTTTTGAAATGAATTTTCTTTTATACAATTGCCTCAAACCTCTATTATTTTGCTTTTTCCCTCTGTCTAAACTATACCATAAGATTTAAAAAGTAAGTTTATTTCTTTCCACAATTATGAAGTATATTCTATAGAAACACTTGATACCCTATGAGATAATAATGTTAGCCCATGACTTGTAAATTCTAGGTTTCCTAGCTCAAGGCCAAAAACCAAGACTGTTCTCTCATTGGTGAGTTTTTTTTTTTTTTTTCCTGACACCCTAGAAAGATTTTTATTGAACCACGGGGCCAAGTTCATTTTATTTATTTCACATTTATGTAGAATCTGTCATGTATCAGACATGATTTCCTTCACAAATATTAACTCATTTATTCAACATGATGATTATAAGGGGTTAGCCATTATTATTACTTCCATATTTTACAGAGAAGGAAAATGAAGCACTAAGTATAGTATAAGTCGTCTGAGATCGCATAGCTAATAGATGGTGGGGCTCGGGTCCAGTCCTGGACAGGCTGACTGCAGAGACCCTTCGCGCACTCGCCCACCAAGCTAGGCAGACTTCATTGGCGAGTTTTGAATCCAGTTAAAATAGATACCAAGAATACATCAAGAACATCAACTGATATTGAATACTTTCCTATAAACAAAACTTTAGCATATATTTGGTTGGATTTATAGTACACAATAGAATACACAGTTCCTATTGCTGTTTTCTTTTGAAGAGGAAGGCAAATGACCTACTGCTTTAGTGATAAGACTTCGTAACTTCATACTTGAAACTCAGTCTCCATATCTTTTAGAGCCACAGTATGTCAATGACAGAGATTCCTTCTGGAATCACCCACACATTCTTCATAGAATCATGGCTGACAAAGTGACATGCTATATGTTTTCACAATGACATGAAGACTGAAAATGGAAAAGTTAAATATAAATCTTTGTGGAAGTTTCAGTAATTTTTAATAATTTGTTCTTTTGTCGTATGCATATGTGAATGATATATTTGTCCCAGAGCAATACGAATTCATTTCCCCACATCTGTAATATCTGCAGTAAGCTAAATTAAAAATGCATTTGTACTTGTACAGTTAAATGATCATATTTAATGAAATGTCAGAGATGAATCTTAGCAAATAGTCAGGAAATTATTTTAGAGAGTGCAGCATTTCATTACTAGCAGTCAGGGAAAAGCAAAGTGATTAAACAAATGGTTTACTGCTCTAAGGTGGGGTGGTGGCTGCCCAAGAAGAATAAAAACCACAGTGTGGGGTTGATAGACAAATGCAGAATTTCTTAGCCCTTTCTCCATTGCTGCTCCCCTCAACTCCCATGAATCTTGAGTGTGATGGTAGCTCACCTTAGGAAGTTTAGAGACATCCTCCACACAATCAGGGAAAAAATAATTAGAAATGGATACATTGCCTGAGTTCTCCCACACTCCACTTTAGCAAATTTAGGCATGTGAGTTGAGTAGGAGACTCAGAACAATTGCAGGAGAACAGGAAGGAGCTGATCAACAAATGGTGAACTGTTTAGGTCACAGGCCTTCACCCATGGGCATTTGTGTATGAAGTAGCCCTGGGAAGAGATGGGAGATTAGGTGGCTGTGCTGTGGGTCAGACCAAAGTGAAAGAGGATGGTGGTAATAGAGGGAGGAAGGAAGAGAGGAATAAGTGAGTAGGAGTGGGTATGATGGGAAGTTTTTTGGCAATTGAGACAACAGAGTGGGACCATCATGTGGCCAGTGAGGCCTCCATTTGTCACCAATGCACTGTCACATCCTACACAAATTCCACACAAGCATCTTGATGTGCTGACAGGCCAAGAATTAAAATAAGAATTATCAACTGGTTTTGTTGGTGTTATGGCTTGAATTGTGTCTCCCTAAAAGATACCTTAAAGTCCTAACCCTAGAACTACAGAATGTGACCTTATTTAGAAATAAGGTCATTGGTGATGTACTTAGTTAAGAAGGAGTTATACTGGAGCGGGGTAGGACCTTAATCTAATACATCTGTGTCCCGATAAGAATGTGAGATGAAGATACACAGTGAGAAGGCCATGTGTTGATGGAGACAGAAAGTATAGTGGTGCAGCTGCAAGTCAAGAAATGCCCAAGACTGTGAGCCAGTACTAGAAGCTAAGAAGAGACAAGGAAAGGTCCTCCCCATAAATCCTTCAGAGGGAGCAAGGCCCTGCTGATGCTGTGCTCTCAGACTTCCAGCCTCCAGAACTGTGTCAATACATTTATGTTGTTTAAAGCCACCCAGTTGTGGGTTGTCATGGCAGCCCTACAAAACTAATACAGTTGGTAAAACATAATTCTGAATGGGCAGAGTCAATGTTATATTTCTCAGTCTTTTGAAAGTTTTCTTAAGGAAATTTGGTGACTTTTCATTTACTTTTATTGTGCTGTCATCTGGGATTAGGATGAGGTGAGTGAGACATTCTCCTCAGCTGCAAAATTTAAGGAGCTGCCAAAAAACTCAGTAATTGAAGTATATAACATTCTGAGGCAATATTTAAAAAAATTAAAGTTAAAGAAAAAAATACCATGATTAACAACTACCAAAATTTTAAATACATGGTCAGTATTACTGATTTTTCCTTTTGCCTTGGTATGGTCTGGCAAGGCACTGCTGTCTACATCTGAATAACACAAGTTAAGTTCTGAAATGCATATAGTGAAGAACACAGATGTAAACATATCCCCATATAAAAAGCACTATATTTTAATTTTATTTCAGGAAGCCACCAAAAGAGATGACAAAGTAACAGCAGGGTGACTTGGGTTGAATTCATTTTTCTCCATGTGAGAACTCAGACAGCAGAAGAAAATCCAGGTCAGCGATAAGGTAACAGTATTAGCCCGGTGAAGCATCCTTCAAATATGAAATCTGCATGAAAGAACACAAGCTGCTATAGTCCTAGTAGTGAAGGGAATTAGATTCTTTGGCCTTTACCATATAACAATAAATGACAGCATAATAAATAAAGCAAAAATGATTTCTGACTTATACTTTTTACATCATATCCTGGAGGCACTTTGCTATTGTTACAAGTTTATTAAATGTAAGCCTGATTATATGCTAGGGAGAGCTGACAAGAGACATATTCTAGAACGGGGAGATGGTGGTCTATGTCTGTTGGTAAATATTTATTGGGTGCACACTTCTCCTACAGCTAGGGAGAGACAAAGAGTGGAATGTCATATCACATGTTTAATTTAGATTAACTTTCTTTCAATTGCTTAAAGATACTGTTGAGTGTTTAACACTTGAAGACAGTTAGTCTCTCTCAGCTTCTACAAGTACAAATATCACTCCAGTGGTCAATGGAGAGGCCTAGGATGTGGATTCTATGACAGAGGAAATGAACAAAGACAGAAATAATTAAATGAAACATGGGGATCTGTGTTGCTGAAAAAAACTTTGCTGATTCCTTTTTGGTGTACAGTTTTATACATTTTAACATGTATAGCTTCATGTAACAACCACCACAATCACATGAAAAACATTTCATAATCATCCCAACTCCCACATGCTACCCCTTAAGAGTCATGGTCTTTAAAACTTGATTCTGATGTTTCTCTGCTGAGCAGTCTGTTAACTTTATTTTAGGGCTTACTTTCCTTAGTTCCCTTTATTCCACTTACTAAAAATTCTGCAAATTCATTTGATTTTAATAACTCAGAGCTATCTTGTTTTTAAGTTTTGGAGCCTTTTACTCCAGAATAATGGTTTCATTAAAGATGTTTGAGAAAAAGAGATATGGAAAATGCAGGTATGACCATTGGTTGAATAGAACAAGATACAGAATTAGAGTCAGCCAAGGTCGGTATAAACAAATGTGTATAGTACATTCATTCATCTTTTAAGGAATCTTTAATGTTTATACCACAAAATTTCTTTCAGCAGTACTATTTTACATTCAGTATTTTTGATAATGTGGAAAGGATTCAAATGTTTTAATTATTTTCTGTCATAGATTTTTCACTTCAACCATTTTAAAGTATGCAGTTCAGTGACCTTAAGTGTATTCACACTCTTTGTGCTACCATCACTACCATCCATGCACAGAATGTTTTCATCTTTCCAAACTAAAACTCTTATCTGTTGCACAATAACTCCCCATGCTCCCTGCCCCTGCCTCCAGCAAACATCCTTCTACTTTCTGTTTTTATGTAGTTGACTACTCTTGGCTCCCCAAATAAGGGAATCATACAATATTTGTAATTTTTTAACTGGTTTATTTCACTGAGCATAATGTCTTCAATGTCATCCATGTGTTAGAATTTCCTTCCTTTTTTGAGATGAATAATATTTCACATTTGGAATATATATCACGTTTGGTTTATCCATTCATCTCTCCATAGGCACTTGGATTGTGTCAAACTTTTGGCTGCTGTGAATAATGCTGTTATAAACATAATTGTATAAATGTCTGTTTGAGTACCTGCTTTCAATTCTATTTGGGTATATACCCAGAAGTGCAATTGTTGAATCATAGAGTAATGCTATGTTTAATTTTTTGAACAAGCACTATACTATTTTCCACATCAGTTGCATCATTTTATATTTCTACCAGCAATGTACAATGGTTTCATTTTTCCCACATCTTCACCCAAACTAGTTAATTTTATTAAAAAAAAACAAACCATCATAATGAATGTTAAGTGGTATCTCTTTGTGGTTTTGATTTGCATTTCCTTAGTGTTGAGCATCTTTTCATGTCCTTATTGGCCAATTGTATATATTCTGTAGAGATATGCCCTTTTAAGCTCGTTGCCCATTTTACAATTGAGTTGTTTTTGTTGTTCTTTATATATTCTGGATATTAATCCCTTATCAGATAAATGTATGATTATCAAATATTTTCTCTGACCCATGGATTGCCTTTTCACTCTGTTTATTATATTCTTTGATCTAAAAGAGTTTTAACTTTTGAAAAAAGCCCAGTTTCTCTGTTTTTACTTTCATTGCCTATGCTTTTTGTGTCATATCCAAGATATCATTGCCATAGCCAATGTTATAAAGATTTTCCTCAGTGTTTTCTCCTACAGTTTTTATAGTTTTAACCCTTGCATTTATGTCTTTGATGCATTTCGACTTAATTTTAAAAAATATAGTATTTATTTAGTTTTAGAGAGAGTGGAAGGGAGGGAGGAAGAAGGGGGGAGAAACATCAACATGAGAGAGAAACATCCATTGGTTGCCTTTCATACACCAAATCTGTGACCCAAGCACGTGACCTGACCAGAAATTGAACCAGCAAACTTTTGCTTTGTTGAATGATGCCCAGCCAACTGAATCACACTGGTCAGAGCTTGACTTAATTTTTATATAATAATGGCTTGGTGATGATGAACTCTTTTAGCTTTACCTTGTCTGGGAAGCACCTTATCTGCCCTTCCATTCTAAATGATAGCTTTGCTGGATAGAATAGTCTTGGTTGTAGGTCCTTGCTTTCCATCACCTTGAATACTTCTTGCCAGTCCCTTCTTGCCTGCAAAGTTTCTTTTGAGAAATCAACTGACAGTCTTATAGGCACCCCTCTGCAGGTAACTTAGCTTTTCTCTTGCTGCTTTTAAGATTCTCTCTTTATCTTGAACCTCTGGCATTTTAATTATGATGTGTCTTGGTGTGGTCCTCTTTGGGTTTAGCTTCTTTGGGTCTCTCTGTGCTTCCTGAACTTGTATGTATTTCCTTTATTAAATTTGGGGAGTTTTCCTTTATTATTTTTTCACATAAGCTTTCCATTTCTTGCTCTTCCTCTTCTTCTGACACCCCTATGATTCAGATGTTGGCACATTTAAAGATGTTCCAGAGGTTCCTAAGCCTCTCCCCATTTCTTTCAGTTCTTGTTTCCTCATTCTGTTCTGTTGACTGTTTTTTCTTCCTTGTGTTCCAAATCATTGATTTGAACCCTGACTTCCTTCCCTTCACCATTGGTTTCGTGCGGATTTTCCTTCATTTCACTTAGCATAGCCTTCACTTCTTTCCCAATGCGTTTGCCATACTTAAGCATATCTTTCAAGCCTGTGAGCATCTTTATCACCAGTACTGGGAATTCTGCATCTGTTAGGTTGGCTAACTCCTCGTCACTTAGTTCTCTCATTGGAACCTTGATCCGTTCCCTCTTTTGGGCCATACTTCTTTGTCTCCGCATCTTGACAGGCTCCTGTGTTTGTTTGCCTCTGTGTCTTAAGGTAGAGGTGTCACTCCTGTTATGTTGTAAGGGGCAGGGCCTTAGGGCAACCGGTTTCAACATGTTGTGGTGCTGCATGTGGGGGAGAGGTCTGAGAGGGAACAATGCCGCCTGCCCAGCACTCACCCCCTTTCCAGGCACTTCTCCCACTTCCACATGGGACTGGTACCCTTCTAGCTGTTGCCCTGGCCATCATTTTCAGAGTGGGTGGGTGTTTGGATGTTCTAGGATTGTGGGGCCCTTTAAACAAGCAGACTCTGCTGAGTGACCGGCAGTTAGTGCCTCTGCCCCAATCCCCTCTGGTTTGCACAGGCAGAAGCAATGAGACTTGATTTTCCTTGGCACTAGGACCGTGAGCTGCACGGTCTGGTGAGGAGCTGGGAATGCTCCCCAGGTGTCCCTCCTGACTTTTTAGAACATGTAACTGTGCTTTCCACTGGCCTGCTGCTCCTGCTGCCACTGCTGCCACCACCATACTGCGTCCTCTCTGCCCCAGCTCCACCCCTTCTACTTGTCTGGATGAGTATTTCTTCTTTGTATCTTTGTTTGTTGGACTTCCATGCAGCTTGATTCTGGAACTTCTGGTTATCTCTAGTTTTGAGGTAGTTGTATTCCTTCTTAGTTATGGAAGGAGACCCAGATGTCTGTTTACGCCTCCATCTTGGCCGGAAGTCCCCTTTGAGATTTTTTATTGTTAGTGCATAGGAACAACTGATTTTTGTTGTTGATTTTGTACCTTGCAACTTTGATGAGTTCTTTTATTAGGTCTAATTGTAGTTTTTAAAAAAATATAAAACCTTTATCTTTTTTACACATAAGAACATGTTGTTTGTGAACAGAGATATTTTTACTACTTTCCAATTTGGATGCTTTTTTTTTCTCTTTTCCTAATTGCTCTGGTTAAGACTTTGAGTACTATGTTGAACAGATGTGAAAAAAAAAAAAGTACCCTTGTTGTTCTTAATATTAGAGGAAAGATCTTCAGTATTTCACCACTGAGTATAAATATTTTTCATATATGGTCTTTGTTATGTTGAGATAGTTTCACTTTATTCCTACTTTGTTGGGTGCTTTAATTATGAAAGATTATTAATTTTTTTGTTAAATTCTTTTTCTACATTAAGTGAGATGATCATGTGGTCTCTTCCTTTTTTTAAAAATGTGATATATTACATTTATTGATTTCTGTATGTTGAACCACACTCTATTGCAGAAATGTATCCAAATCATTTGTGGTGCATAATTTCTTTTTTTTTAAGTATATTTTATTGATTATGTTGTTACAGTAGTTCCAATTTTTTTCCCCTTTGCTCCCCTCCATCCAATACCCTCCTTCTCCCAGCAATCCCACCCCCCCCCCCTTAGTTAATGCCCATGGGTCATGCATATAAGTTCCTTGGCTTCACCCTTTCCTATATTCTTCTTTTGTTTTCAAATATTAATTACTTTTTTTGTAACAATAAAAAATAACAATTTTCCCCTCTCAGACTTAAGACCCTTTATAATCTTGTAAAGGACAATGGACGAAGGTCTCGAGCTCCTCTAGCTGCTTCAAGCTGGACATGGTCATCGTCCTACGTACCCTTGGGTCAAGAAATCCCTAATAAGAGCGGGGGTGTGGAGGGGAGGGTGGCCTTCCCACATGGGGAAGGACCGTGCAGACTCCAGGTCAGCTGGCTGTCCCTGGACAACGGCATGCTTGGTTTAACAGGCTGGCATCCTTGTTGTGTTCTGGGGGCATAATTTCTTTTAATGTACTCTTGAATTCTATTTGCTCATATTTTCTTAAGGATTTTGGCTCAATATTTATCAAGGATACTAGTCTGTAATATACTTAGAGTGTTTTTGGCTTTGGTGTCACAGTAATGTTGGCCTCATAGAAAGATTTTTGCAATATTCTCTTTTCTTCAGTTATTATTAGAAAAGTTTGAGAAGGATTGGTATTAATTCTTCTTTAAATGTTTGGTAGGATTCACCAGTGAAGCAATTTATTTCTGGGCTTTTCTTCGTAGGGAGGTTTTTGATTACTGATTGTCATGTCAGGGTAACTGTAGCCTGGATTCTTCCCTTCACATGCCTGTATTTTCATTTTCTTTGTCCTTTCTTTTTTAAATATATTTTATTGATTATGTTGTTACAGTAGTTCCATTTTTTCCCCTTTGCTCCCCTCTGCCCAGTACCCCCTTCCCTACAGCAATCCCACCCCCCTTAGTTCATGTCCATGTGTCCTGCATATAAGTTCTTTGGCTTCACCCTTTCCTATATTATTCTTAACTTTCCCCTGTCTATTTTGTACCACCAATTATGCCCCTTAGTCCCTGCACTATTTCCCCATTTCTCCCCTCCCCCCTCCCAGCTGATAACCCTCCAAATGATCCCCATACCTATGATTATGTTCCTATTCTGGTTTGCTTAGTTGGAGTTTCTTTTTTTTTAGATTCAGTTGTTGATAGTTGTGAGTTTGTTGTCATTTTAGTGTTCACAGTTTTGATCTTCTTTTTCTTAAGTAAGGCCCTTTCACATTTCATATAATAATGGCTTGGTAATGATGAACTCCTTTAGCTTCACCTTGTCTGGGAAGCACTTCATCTGCTCTTCCATTCTAAATGATAGCTTTGCTGGATAGAGTCATCCTGGTTGTAGGTACTTGCCTTTCATCACATTGAATACTGCTTGCCCATCCCTGCCTGCCTGCAAAGTGTCCTCTGAGTAATCAGCTGATAGTCCTATAAGCACCCCCTTGTAGGCAACTCTCTGCCTCTCTCTTGCTGCCCCCAGGACTGTCTTTATCTTTCACCTTTGGCATCTCAATCATGATGCATCATGGTGTGGTCCCCTCTGGGTCCAGTTCACCCGCGACCCTCCGTGCTTCCTGGACCTGTATGTCCAACTCCTTCGCAAAATCTGGGAAGTTTTTCTCATTTTTTTCAATTCTAGCTTCCTCATTCTGCACTGGTTGACTGTTTTTTTCTTTCTTATTTTCCAAATCATTGATTTGAACCCCCGTTTCCTTCCCTTCACCATCGGTTTTGTGTGGATTTTTTTTCATTTCCCTTAGTATAGCTTTCACTTCTTCTCTTATGCATTTGCCATACTCAAGCATATCTGTCAAGCCTGTAAGCATCTTCATCATCAGTGTTTTGAATTCTGTGTGTTAGGTTGTTTACCTCCTCATTTGTTAGGTTGGCTATCTCCTGGTCGCTTAGTTCTCCCACTGGAACCTTGATGTGTTTCCCCTTTTGGGCCATACTCCTCTGTCTCCTCATTCTGACAGGCTCCTGTTTGTTTGCCTCTGCATCCCAGGTAGAGCTGTCGCTCTTGTTATATTGTAAGGGCGGAGCCTTATGTCATCAGTACAGGGTGACATGATTCACCACATTGTGGTGCTGTATGTGGGGGAGGGGTCTGAGAGGGAACAATGCCGCCAGCCCAGCACTCGCCCCTTTTCCAGGCACCTCTCCCACTTCTGCACCAGACTGGCACCCCTCTAGCTGCTGCCCTGGCCATCGTTCCCAGAGTGGGTGCATCTGCGGACGTTCTAGGACTGTGGGGGCCCTTTAAATAAGTGGACTCTGCTGAGACCGGCAGTTTCTGCCTCCACCTGAACCCCCACTTGTCTGCACAGTCAGAAGCAATGAGGCTTGATTTTCCCTGCTGCTGGGACCGTGAGCTGTGAGGTCAGGTAAGGACCTGGGAATACTTCCCAAGTGTCCCTCCTGACTTTTTAAAACATGTGGCTGCACTTTCCACCAGCCCACTGCTGCTGCTGCCACCACACCATGTCCTCTCCACCCGACTCCACCCCTCCTATCTGTCTGGATGAGTATTTCTTTTTTATATTTTTGTTTGCTGGACTTCCATGTAGTTTGATTTTTTGGAACTTCTGGTTGTTTCTATTTTTGAGGTAGTTGTATTCCTTCTTAGTTGTGGAGGGAGACACAGCGTGTCTATCTACACCTCCATCTTGTTCGGAAGCCCACATGCATGTATTTTCACTTACCTAGGTCACACTTGTATAAGGATAATTTCTTAGTGTATAATGTTATGGCATCACATGGCTCAGACTGGCTGGGTGCCACCTTTTTTTAACTTCATGTATATATATGGGCCCCCACTGTTCAAGGGGTGTGGGTGATATTGGCTTCTCAAGTTCTTGCCTGCTGCTGCAGGACAAGACTAAAGGCGGATAATTCTGGCTCTTGTGGCTACGTCTTTGCCCACCACCACAGGACAAGAGTGAAGGCAGATGATCCTTTGGACCCTGTGACTTCCCTGTTCTTGCTCATTGCCATGAAAATTGTAAGGCAAATCCTGTTGTTCCTTTTTTTGCCCACAGTGTTGTGGACCAAGTGCAAGAACCAGATGGTTGGAGACAATCAAATTAGAATTTAAAGAGCCTTTATTAGTTGGCCAGCGACTACCCACTTTCACTCCATGCAGCGATTCAAGTGAGTAGCCCCAAGCCTCAGTACAAAGCTGCTTATGTAGTATAAACCTATATTCTGGGTTGCTAGCTGGGATAGTAGCACAACAGAACTGCTGTGAAGCAGGGGTGGGGCTAAGGGGATCTATGCTTGGCTAATGCGTGCAACTGCAAAGCTAACATTCTGCACTTGTTTGGGGGCAACTGTTACTATGGGAGTTTGCCTGATACATGCAACTAACATTCTGTACCTACTTGGGGGCAACTGTCACCTTGGGGGTTTTTGCAAAAATTTTCTACTCTAGTTCAAGCTCCAGCACACACAGGAGCAAGATTAAACTGGTATGATTCCCCCTCTAGTGATACTGTTGTTTTTCAGTCTCCATGAATCCAAAGTGAACAGCTGGAGTTGAACTCCTGTGTTAATACACTGATTCAATCTCCTTACTTGTTATAGACCTATTCTGATATTTTAGTTTCCTCATGATTTTGTCTTGATATGTTGAGTCTTTCTGGGAATTTGTGCATTTCAAATAGGTTTTTCAATTTGTTGGTGTAAATATTCATTGTGCTCTCTTATAGTTCTTTTTATTTGTCTAATGGATAGAAATGTCTCCTCTTTCAATTCTGATTTTAGTTATTTATGTCTTCTCTCTCTCTCTCTCTCTCTCACACACACACACACAGACATTAATCTAGCTAAAGTTCTGTCAATTTTGTTGAGTTTTTTGAAGACTCAGCTCTTAGTTTATTTGATTATCTCTTGTTTTTCTATCCTCTATTTTATTGATCTTTGCTCTAGTTTTAACATTTACTTCTTCTTTCAAGCTTTGGGTTTATAATTGTTTTCTTACACACTTGTCTTTTAAATCCTATAGAAATAAAAAGTATAGTTACAAATTAAAATTACAATAATACTGCTGTTCATATTTGTCCATATATTTACCTTTACTGGAGAACTTTATATTTTCATATCATTTCAAATTAGTGACTAATGTTCTTTTATTTTTAACTTGAGGGACTCCCTTTAGCTTTTGTTGTTGGGAAAGTCTGGTGATAAAGAATTCTCCCAGCTTTTGTTTGTTGGAGAATGTTTTGATTTCCCTCTCATTTTTGAGGGACATTTTTGCCAAATATAGAATTCTTGGTTGACAGATTTTTCTCTCAGCACTTTAAATATATCATCCCACTGCTTTATGGCTTACAAGTTTCTGCTGAAAAAACGCACAAAGATTCTTATTTTAGATCGTTCATACGCAAAGCTTTGATTCTCTCTTGCTGCTTTCAAGGTCCTCTCTTTATCTTTGAGTGTTAACTAGTTTGATTGCAATGTGCCTCAGCATGAGTCTTTCCTTTTTTCTACTTAAAATTTGTTGAGTTTATTGGATTTGTATGTACATGCTTTCCTCAAATTTGGAAGGTTTTCAATAATTATTTTTTCAAATAATTTCTCTGCCTCTTTCGGTTATGAGTACATGAAATAATTTATTCTTGCATTATTATTTTATTATTTTCCATATGAACAACTGTAAACCTACTTTTCCCCCACCATTATATAAGGTAGGGTGAAGTATGAGACAGTACTGTACTTATAGACTTATTCTTTGCCTTGTCTTTAGTGGGGAATTTACTTTTCATACTCAGGACCATACAATGAGGTGGAAAAGTTTGGTTCTAATTATGAAAGATGGTTGGACATGCTATTCTATTACTGATGATTGAAATAGCTGATGGGCTCAGATTCTTGATCTTGGAGTGCCTTAAAGGAAAAGTATTGTTTTCCATTCACAACTTAAAAAACTTCAAATTTATCAGTTCAGAGAGGAAGGCAAGCTCAGAGTGGAGGCAATTATTTCCCCTGGGTAGAGTTGAGTCTTTGTGGGAAAGATGGTGTTTAAGTTGAGTTTTGAAGAATGGTCAGGATTTGGATATTTAACAATGTGGAATACACTGCAGGCAGAGTGTACCATGCAAGTAAAGCCAAGAAGAGGTGACTAGGGCATTGAAGGAGGGGTGGGGGTGTCTCAATTTGAATGGAATATTGGATGGGAGAATGGAAGATGTGAAATAAAGCTGGAAAAGAATTAAAATACTTCAAAAAATTTGGTGCCTGCTTTGTACCAGGTATTGACAATTCCTTTTAAAGATATGGTAGTATTTAAGCCCTAAAACTACTCTTGCTAAATAAGTGTTATTTTCCTTTTTGTAAAGTGTTATTGTTTCCCTTCCACAGATGGGAAAACTGAGGCATAGAGAAATTAAGGAACTTGATAACGGTGCCAGCACTAGAATTTAAGCTCAGATTCTATGGATTCTTCAAGACACATTTTTTTCCATGTTGCCATGCAATCTTGAATGAAATTGTAATGACATGGTAGGTAAGGAGCCCCTGAGGATGTTTTAAACAGAAGAGAGGTGGCACTAGAGCTCTTTGCTCTGGAAGCTGGTGGTAGTGTGTAGGCTGGACTGGAGAAAATATGGCTTATCAGTTTTATCCTCACTAAAGAAATGTGTTAATTTGTATCTGATGAAAACTTACTCATACACCTTTTCCTAGATGCTACTAGGCTGCAGTGAACCCAGGATAGTTATGAGTAGTTTATATTTAAAAAACATAAGACTTTATTGATTGCAGTGTTAATTACTGTCCTAAGGATGTTACAGACATCATTTCAATAAGCAATTATAACAACCTGAAGTTTGGTGTTATCTTAAATTCACAGAAAAGATAACGGAGGCTCTGAGAAGTTAATTTATGTGTTCAAGGTTGGAGTTAAATAAAGGCAGGCAATCTCCAAATCTAGGATTGTTTATTTCCTTAAGTTCTCATTGTTCTAACTCTTGCTATTTGTCTAAGGAGTCAAAACATAGTAATTAAAAAAAAGGCTTCATTCAGTTCTTGAAATTGTGAAGGTGACCTTCTCCTGGACCATAGTGGACATTTGTCCTCCACCAACTCTGCCAGCTCCTTGACTGTTACCAGCTATCTCTTTTCTTCACTCCTAAGGGTTTCTCATGTCATCTTTTATATCCATTCTAATACACACAAATCACTTTTACAGACACTGTTGTATGAGGAGAAAAATTCATCAATATTGTACTGACATTTCCTTGATGAAAGGTGGTTTGTCTTTGCAAGGCCTGAGAATCTCTAGTGAATTTCAACTTGCTGTAGTTTGCTGGAAATTGGAGGGATTATGGCTGGTGAGAGGTTTTGAACTTCAACCAATACATTATTAGGCGAGGCCTATGCCAGTTTGAAAATCTTCTTTGCCTCAATTTTTTTAAAGATGTAAAGTGCATACTGGTCAGAAATGCAATGAGCTACTTGATAGCTTCTGCCATATTTATCTTATATCTCTTTTTATTTTTCTCCTCATTTGATAACTATCCCTAACATCTAGTTTTCCATCTTCTAAAAATACAGGGTGGAGCAAAAGGAGGTTTACAGTTGAGTATGTGAAACACAGAGTTTATTCTTTTATTATTATTTACTAATTATTGTATTATTTGCCATATAAACAACTGTAAACCTACTTTTGCTGAACACTATATGTAATTTAATTAGGTTTGATGTAGTCATTGAATGAAAAGTATGTGCAAAGCATCATACTAGGTGTTCTATGATTAAGACAGAAAGATGATGACAATTAAGTGAATTAATGAGATTTGGGCTTTCTTGCCTCTTATGTTTTTCATGTAAATGTTGTTTACTTGTAAAGCTGGAGAAGAGCCAAAGAAACCCAGTAGCTTAATATTATGGTAGGTCCTTGGCAATTCATAGCACTAATTACTGCTGATACAAATAGTACAGTGGATTAGTTATAAGCTCTTATAATTTCATTTTATTGTGTTCTAATTAAAGTATATGCCATACAGCTCGGATATCTTACAGTTGCTAAAAGCTCATGGGTGAGACCAGCAATGTATGTTCTATGTCAATTGAACAATTCTGGAGACACTTCTTTTGGCCAGTCTTGGACAGAATTTAGGGAAAACTGAGAATTATATTGTTATTAAAGGAGCCATCTTTCTTTATTCTTGCCAAGTTCCTTTTTTGGTTGGCTCTAGTGACTAGGGCGAAGTCTAAAATTGTGATTCCTTGATCCATTCTTTAAGTTTGAAAAAACCAAATTTATTATTACAAATTTATATTAGGAAAGTTAAACAAAATACCTATTGCATAGAAAACTGAGCTTAATAAAATTTACTTGTTAGAAAGTCATAAGCTGAGGATTGTCTTTACTTGGTTTTGGTGACTGAGTGTGTGAAGTTTTTATCTCTCCATGGCACTATTGTGGGCCTTGAATATTTGTTTCCCACAAAAGCTTTTAAAAATATTGCTGAAGTTTGGGTAACCAAAAAATGAACTTAATTCTTTGGGAAACTCCGGGGTTTCAGTGTAGACTGGGATGGGGACAAGACTGATTCTTAAGTTGTTGAAAACACCTAGGCTTTTCAATATTTACTCAAAGGCTGTAGTATTCATTTCCTGTGGCTGTTGTAACTAATTACCACTAACTGAGTGGCTTAAAACAACAAGGACTTATTCTTTCACAGTTCTGGAGGCCATAGTCTGAAATCAATGTTGCATCAAAGCCCTGTTTCTTCCAGAGGCGTTTGGGAGAATTCATTCCTTTCTCTTCTGGTGGCTCTGGGTGTCTGTCCACTGATGTGTGGCCACATCACTTTAATATTTGCCTCCATGGTCACATTGTCTCCTCCCCTTCATTTTGTCTCAAATTTATTATTACCTTTCTTTTATAAAGACATTTGTCATTGGATTTTGGGCCTACCTGTATAATTTAGAGTGATTTCATCTGGAGATTCTTACCTAATTACATCTCCAAATATATATTTTTTCCAAATGGTATAATTCACAAGTTCTAGGGATTTGGACATGGACATATACTTTTGGGAGCTTCCATCCAATTTACGACAGTGGCTTTTAACCTCATTTGAAAAAATAAATTTGTAATATAACCTAGCCCCATTGTAAACAGGAAATAAGAGTTTTACACAACAATATTTTCTCTTACCAGAGATTCACTTTGTTCCATTCCATTCTATTCTATATTATTGCATTTTATTCTAACAAAGTTCTGTTTGCTGATCTGCATGACCCATTAATGATGTTGACCACAGTTTTAGATCTCAGATGATTCTGGGATGTATCAGAATGTCTATATTCTCTTGATTAGAGAACATGAGCTTGTCTTAGATTTCTCAGGGCTGGTTGGCGGAAGTGAATTGGTTTTGAAGGAATCGATGGGGAGGTGTGATGAGAACACTATGTTATTTGATAATCTTTTAATGATATTAAATGCAAAATTATCAACATTTACTGACATCTTTTCATGTATCAGGCATTTTATTAGATATGAGAAGCACAAAAATGAAATATGCAAACCCACTCTTAGGCATTCCATAAATTCTCTTCTATGTGGTACCATACAAATTATTTTAAATATACATTCTTAATCATCAGTTTCTCTGCCAAGGCAAATAGCTATTTATAAATGGACCTTTAGGTCCACTTAGTAACTTTTTATATGTATTTGTCAACACTGAAAATATAGTGTCTCACTGAGGCACCTCAATTTATGCATTATACATTGTCTTAAGAGGTTTTGCAAACAGAGGAAAGCTATTTCAGAGAAGATGCTAATCTCAAGTTCTCATCATTGTGTAGATATTTTAAGCACTTTGCAAGGGAAACTACAAATGTAAAAGCGGTGACTAAAAAAACTTTGCTTCTATTTCAAGCAGGTGATGTAAGAGGACTAAAATCCATGATTAAGAAAAATGAAATTGTATAAATTTTAGCAGAAATGCCTGTCATCACCTGTATTAGCTTCTAAAATGCCTCTAGGGGCTTAGATTAGAAAAAGAAAATTACTTATCTGTAATTCTTATTCTCTTTAGGTAGCAATTATAATAGATATACACTCTTGGGTGTAAGTCATTGGTGTGAGAACCAGGAGTAGACTAGAAATCAGCTAAAGAATTATAACCCTCAAGGAAGATGCACCCTGGGACTCAAGGGCATAATGTATATGGAAAGTCATTGCCCTCAAATATCATTCCTATCTGACCATCAAAAAGAACTGGCAAATATAGTCTCTCAGAAGAAAAGAATGACTGAGTGGATCTATTATTATTATTATCATATATTAAATATATAAAGGTCTAGCCCTAGGCAAAATTTGTGAATTGGGTCTACTCATTTTCTCTCTGCTCCTCTCTGCCTAGTTCAGGAATCCAATACCCTCTTACTTGCTATCTCTCTCACTTAGCTCTTAGGAAATACCTCATTAAATTTATTTGCACTGAAACCAATACATTCACAGTAGAAAGAACCTTGGAGAAGGAATAAAAAGCCACTGGCCTGGTGCTGGTTTGGTTACCAATTTGTTCTGGGGCAGATGTCAAGTAAACCATGTCACCTTGTTGGTCTCCAACATCCTCATTTATACAATAAAGGGGTTGAACCAGGGAATGTAATTTCTAGAAACATTTAAATCTTTATGATGAAAGTGAAAGAGACAGGCTAAATGTTAGGCTAATTGTAGGCTAAAATGTTAGGCTAAAAATGTTACTCTCAAATATGGCATTGAAACTTGAGCAGAACTGACAAAGCTTTACACTGAAGAAATGAAACCTAATTTGGAACATCTGCTTGGATGCAGGGATGTATTTGGGGTCTGTGTTTGTTTGATCAGAATTTTTGAGATCATGTCATGTCAAGACTGGCCATAAATGTCTCTTAATGCAACTAGAGTTGGGGCAAAATTCACATAAGAGCCCCCAGATAAATGAAAGCTTTTCAGAAGCTGCATTTTTCCAGGCCACTAGTGCAGAGAAGCAATCACTCATGAAGGGCTACTCCAGGGTCTGGAAGAGCTTGGGCCATTTCCAGAAATGGCTGCTTCATGGCTAAGGAGTAACTTACACCAGGAGTGTTTGCTTTCTATTGCTTTTTGGCATGCACAGGGACTAGCTGCATGTGCCTCTTTGAACACAGAGGTAGAGAAAAGCATTTTTTTCTCACAACAAATCCTTGATTCCCCTTTTCTTTGAGGCCACTTTGAATGCTATGAGGCCTTGCTCAGATCCCACAAAATTTTACAAAGAAGTAAAAGGCTATCATCCCTGGGCAGGTGCATCCAGAGGTTTGCAGGGAGAATGTGCCCAGGTGCGACCTTTATCTGCTCTGGCCTATACCCTTGACTAGATGACCTACTGACCAATTTCTGTATTTGAGCCTCTTGGAGAGGTCCTCCAAAAATAGAGAGAGGTGTTTTATATGAGTATTTGAGATTCTCTCTAGTATAGCATGAATGCAAATGGTACAGTTGGTCTACCCTAAGCTTATATCCTAGGAATTCAAAGTGGTTCTGTGGCCTAAATCATAAATTCAGAATCATTCCTTTGACACAGCTATTTGGTGCAATGATCCTTGACCACTCATACTCCAATACTGAAGCCACTGGAGTCAACAAGCAGGAATGAGGGATGGGAGGTAAAATATTTTGCTGGATCCAGAATAGACCAGAAGCCCATGTGACATAATTAGGCTGTTCCAGGTACCTTTTTTTCCTACCATTTTTTTTTTCACTTTAAATAACCTGGGAATGGCTTCATAGAAATTATGAATCTATATTACTTTTATAAAATGGCAAGAAAAGAATTAAGCATCAGGTCTTCAATCCATTTTCTCCCTTTACTATAAGGGTTACGAGGAATGTGTAAGGGAAATGTCCCCACGAAAAAGAAAAGACAGATAACTCATTCTGATTTTCTTGTATATCTGGTAATGTAGGACCTTCTGGCAAAAAACCTAATGGTATTTGCTAGCAGGAGAGTCCTTATCTATGGAATGTTTTAAGCAGGCTGTAGCTGGTTACCTAGGATTGCCTATCATAAACTGACATGAAATATATGCTTTTATGGAGCATAACTCCCTGGAAAATACCACATAAACTGAATAAAAACTGGGTGTGTTTTGTAGGAGATGGAACTCTTCTGTAAGTAATATGAACTATACGCATCGCTTACAGACCTCACATGAATCTAAGCCAGAGAGCATCTGATGTGGTGAGAAGGACCTGAAGAGCTGTGATGGTGATTCCAGACCTCTTTGTGCCTCATCTGTGCTTCTTGCTGACAGTGTCCTTAATATGACCAGTCAAGCTTGATACTGAGTAGAATTACTTGATACTGACTCCTAGGAGATTGGTTTGACAATCTCATCCTTTGTGTTATCTCACCTGCATATTGCCACTCTGGTGGTGGCTACTTTTCTTAATTTTTTCAAAGTTGCATTTGATAAATTGTTTCATTTCATTCATTCATTCATCCACTCACTTATTCAACATATATTTCTTATACACTTATTACACACCAGGTATTCTTCTAAGTGTGGGAAACATTGCAGTGAACAAAATAGAAAGAAGCCCCAGACTTCATGGGGCTTACCTTCCAGTGGGGATGATAGACAGAAAATATTAGTAGAAAAGTAAATTATATTGTATTATAGAAGGTCATAAGTACTATAGAAAAGGAGGAAAAGCAGGGGAAGAGAAATGGGAATGCATGGGGGAGGAGTAATGATTCTACATGAAGAGGCTAGAGTAAGGTTCCATGAGAAAGTGATATTTGATCAAATGTCAGAGGAAGTAAAGAAGTGGACTTCATGACTATTGGGATGGAGAGTTTTGGGGACAGTGAGAGCAGTTGGAAAGGCAAGAGCCTGAGTGGTCAGTTTGAAGCACAGCTGTGTCCTATGTGCCTGGACAGGGGTCAGCAGAGTGGCCACAGGGGTGAGCCAGAGCTGGTTCACAGATCATGTCATGTTAGTAAGACTTGGAAACCCTGGGAAATTTTTGTGCAGAGGGGTGACATGACCCAATTTGCATTTTGAAGGACTGCTCTTACTAGTGTTCATTTTAACTAGAATTAACAAAAACTTTTGAGAGACAAAGCTGGTTATGCAGGCACTTGGCAGGGCAGACAGCATGATATGCCCAGAGTCCTATCCTCTTTTGGGTTTATATAAAACATACTTTGAGGATGGGATGCAAAAAGTTTTCATGCAAAACATAGAAATTTATCCTGAGAATAATATAAAAAAGCCTTTGTAACAGTGAAATATAGCATACTTACACAAGAAAATGCCCAATCATAGATATACAACTTAGTGAATTATAATAAAGCAAATAGTAATATAAGTAGGTCAAGAAACTGAACACTGTCACAACCTCAGAGGCTTCTGTATGTTCCTTTCCAATGACAACTCTCTCCCTAATTCCCAAAGGTATCCCTCTCCAGACTTTCACGGTGATCTCTTCCTGGCTTACTTTGTTCTTTCCCCATCTGTATGTGCACCTATGAACTATATTTTTACTTATATTATTTGATGGCTGGCTTCTTTTCCTCAACATTGTGTTTGTGAAACTCATCCAAGCTGTTGTCTTTAGGTGTGGTTTATTTTCATTGTTATCTATTCCATTGTATGAATATTTCTCTTACTCTCCCCGCCCCACCCACGCCTTCTATAACTGATGGGCATTTGGTTCGTTCCCTGATATGAATATCCTTTTGCAGGTTTCCTGGTGTCTGTGTACAGCCATGTCTTTCAGGCATATGCCTAGGAATAGAACAGCAGGTTTATAGGGTATCTGTATATTCATCTTTAGTAGATTATGTCACTCTGTCCTTCAAAACAGTTTTATGAATTTCTATCTTTCCAACAGGGTATGGGAATTACTGTGAGTCTAGCTTCTTGTATATACTTGGTTATGTTGTTCTTTTTAAGTTTAGCTATTCTGGTGGGTATATAGTGACATCTAAAAGGTTTTAATTTGCATTTCCTTTGTTACAAATGAGTCAAACACCTTATCCTATATTTATTGACCATTTGTGTCTGGAGTCTCTTGGAAAGTACTTGTTCAAGTCTTCTGCTCATTTTCTTATTAGTTAGTCTGTCTTCTCCTCATTGATTTGTAGGAGTTTCAAAAGATATATTAAGGATATAAACAGGGTAGTCCAAGATTGTGCAGGAGTAAGTGGAAGTTACACTAACCTCTTCCCAGGATCAATCTGAAATTACAACTAAATGTGGAGAAATCATCCAGAATAACCAATTGAACAGTAGCTGGAGAGAAGCCTTTTAACTCTGGACAGACAGAAGAAACCACTTCACCACAACAAGACTGGTAAATAGTGCAGAGGAGGTGGGAGAGGGCTGACTGGGCTCCCATGGGTGGCAGCTGAAGTTCTGGTGTGATATTTCAGTGGCTGGGGGGTGGTTCTCCCTAAGCAGTGTGAGGTCTGAACCCCAAGCTGTGTTATCCAGCCTACAGCACCAGAGATGAGAGAAAAACCCAGATAACATCCAGGTGTAATCAGGGTTTCTGTCTGCCAGGGAGAGATGGCTAGAGATGCAGAGAACCTCTTAAAAGGGCAATGCACAAAATCTTGTTTGCAGCCACTTACCCTGGGCTCCAGCAAAGGGAAAGCAGAGTGGACTAGAGACACTTGATGAGAGTCTGGGGTTGGTGACTATGGGGAGAGAACTGAAGGAACAGCAGACAGGATCCCTGTGCTGAGTCATTCCTCATAATGCAGGAGCCATTACTCTCAGGCAGAGCACTCCTCTCTGAATGGTATTAGCCAGAAGGGAAGCAATAGACCTGCCCACAGGAATTACTCTGACAGACCCTGTTGTGCTTAAGCCAGGCTGCTAATCATAGCTTGATTAGATTAACAACTGAACAGTCTAATGGCTGATTAGTTTAACAGCTAAGGCAGAAAATTCAAAGGAGCAGCCAAAATGGGAAGACAAAGAAACAGATCCAAATTAAAGAACAATAGAATTTATCCAGAAGAACTAGATAAAGTGGATGCAAGCAATTTATCAGATAGAGCGTTTAGAGTAATAATTATAAGGATATTCAGCAGCATGAAAAAAGACATAGAAACCATAAAAAAGGAACAGTTAAAAATAAAGAATGCAATATCTGAAATAAATAATACACTGGAGGGAATAAACAGTAGGTTAATGAAACAGAGGGTGGAATCAGTGTTTTGGAAGACAGGGTAAAACAAAACACCCACACAGAGCAGCAAAAGGAAAAAATAATTTTTAAAATATGAGGAGAGCTTCAGAAACATTTTGGACAACATGAAATGTAATAACATTTGCCTCGTGGAAATACCAGAAGGAGAAGAGAGTGAACAAGGGAATGAGAACCTATTTGAAGAAATAATGACTGAAAATTTCCCTAATTTGGTGAAGGAAAAAGTCACACAGGTCCAAGAAGCTCAGAGAGTCCCAAACAGATTGGTTCCAAAGAGACCTACAGCAAGACACATCATAATTAAAGTAAGGCTTAAACATAAGGAAAGAATTCTAAAAGTCACAAGAGAAAAACAGGTAGTTACCTACAAGAGTATACCAATTAGACTGTCATCTGATTACTCAACAGAAACATTTCAGGCCAGAAGGGAGTGGTGTGAAATATTCAAGGAGATGAAAAACAAGACCTGCAACCAAGGCTACTTTACCCAGCAAGGCTAGCATTTAAAATTGAAGGAGAAATAAGGAGCTTTCCAGACAAGAAAAAGATACAGGAGTTTGTTAACACCAGACCAGTACTGCAACAAATGTTAAAGGTCTTGCTTTAAGAAGAATAAAAAGACCAAGAAAAAAACAGAAAAAAGCAGTCTAACAATATGTATATATTAATAATCACCTTAAATGTAAATGACTTAAATGCACCAACCAAAAGACAAAGGGTAACTGAATGGATAAGAAAACAAGTCCTATATATATGCTGCCTCCAAGAGACTCATCTCAGATCATAAGATACACACAGACTATGAGTAGAGGGTTGGAAAAAGATATTTCATGCAAATGGAAAAGAAAAAAAAAAGCTGGGGTAGCAATGCTTATATCAGACAAAATAGACTTTAAAACCAAGACTATAATAAAAGACAAAAATGGACACTATATAATGATAAAGGGAGCAATCCAACAAGAAGATATAACCCTAGTAAACATTTATTCACCCAACATAGAAGTGGCTAACTATGCAAAGTAAATCTTGATGGACATAAAGAGGTAGGTCCACAGAAATACAGTCATAGTTGGGGATTTTAATACCCTGTTGAATTCAGTGGATAGATCTTTCAGGTAGAAAGTCAACAAGGAGACAGTGGCCTTAAATAACACAGTAGATCAAATGGACTTAATTGATATCTTCAGATCATTTCACCCCAAAGCAGTAGAATATACACACTTTTCAAGTGAACATAGAACATATTCTACGATAGGCCACATGTTAGAACACTAAACAAGTCTCAATAAGATTGAAATCATATCAAGCATCTTCTCTGACCACAATGCTATGAAACTAGAAAGCAATCATAAGAACACTGAAACACACGCAAAGACATGGAAGCAAAATAAGATGTTATTATACAATGAATGGGTTAACAATGAGATTAGTGAAGAAATAAAAAGATACCTTGAAACAAATGAAAATGAGAACGGAACAACCCAAAATCTGTGGGACACTGGGAAAGCAATCCTAAGAGGGAAATTCATAGCATTACAGGCCTATCTTAAAATACAAGAAAAAGCTTAAATAAACAATTTACCTTTCCCACTAAAAGAACTTGAAAAAGAACAACAAACAAAGCCCAAAGTGAGTAAAAGAAAGGAAATAATGAAGATCAGAGCAGAAATAAACAAAATAGAGTCTAAAAACACAATATAAGAGATCAATGAATCCAAGAGCTGGTTCTTTGAAAAGATAAACAAGATTGACAAAACTTTACCAGACTCATCAAGAAAAAGAGAAAGTACCCAAATAAATAAAATAAGAAATGAGTCCTAGCTGGCGTGGCTCAGTGTATTGAGTACCAACCTGCAAACCAAAGCATTGCAGGTTCAATTCCCAGTCAGGGTACATGCCTGGGTTGCAGGCCAGGTCCCCAGTTGGGGGCATGCAAGAGGCAAACACACATTGATGTTCCTCTCTCTCTCTTTCTTCCTCCCTTCCCCTCTTTCTAAAACTAAATAAAACCTTTTAAAAAAGAAATGAAAGAGGAGAAATAACAAATGACACCAAAGAAATACAAAGGGCTGTAAGAAAATATTATGAGCAATTATATGCGAACAAACTGGACAACCTGGATGAAATGGATAAATTCCTAGAAACATATAATCTTCCCAAAATGAATCAGGAAGAATCAGAGAATCTGAATAGACAGATTACACCTAATGAAATTGAAGCAGTAATAAAAAATCTCCCAACAACCAGAAATCCTGGACTGGGTAGCTTTACAGGTAAATTTTACCAAACATTCTGAGAAGAACTAACACCTTTCCTTCTCAAACTATTTCATAAAATTCAAGAGGAGGGAGGTCTCCCAAACTCATTTTATGAGGCCAGCTTTATCCTAATTCCAAAATCAGATAAAGACACTACAAAGAAAGAAAATTATAAGCCAATATCTCTGATGAACATAGATTCTAAAATCCTCAACAAAATATTAGCAAACCAAATACAGCAACACATCAAAGAGATAATACAACATGATCAAGTGGGATTTATTCTGGGAATGCAAAGTTGGTACAACATTTGCAAATCAATAAATGTGATTCACCACATAAGCAAAATTAAGGATAAAAACCACATGATTATATCAATAGATGCAGAAAAGCTTTTGATAAAGTCCAGCACCCATTTATGATTAGAACTCTCAGCGAAGTGGTGATAGAGAGAACATAGCTAAACATAATAAAGGCCATATGTGACTAGCCACTGCCAGCATCATACTTGATGGGCATAATCTACAAGTGTTCTCTAAAGATTGGGAACAAGACAGGAATGTCTGCTTTCACCTTTCTTATTCAACATAGTACTGGAAATCCTAGCCACAGCAATTAGACAAGAAGAAGAAATAAAAGGCATTCAAATTGGAAAGGAAGAAGTAAAACTGTCTATTTGCAGATGACATGATACTGTACATACAGAGCCCCTTAGCTTCCACCAAGAAACTACTAGAACTGATAAAGGAATTCAGCAAAGTAGCAGGATACAAAATTAAAATCCAGAAATCAGTTGCATTTCCAAATGTCAATAATGAACTAACAGAAAGGGAAATTAAGAAAACAATTCCAAAATATGAAAATACCTAGAAATAAACCTAACCAAAGATATAAAAGACCTGTACATGGAAAATTATAAGACACTGAAGAAAGGAAATGAAGAAGATACAAATAAGTGGAAGTACATACTATGTTCATGGATAGGAGGAATTAACATCATTAAAATGTCCATACTACCCAAAGCAATCTATAGATTCAATGCAATTCCTATCAATATTCCAATGACGTATTTCACAGAACTAGAACAAATATTTCAAAAACTTACAAGGAACCACAAAAGACCCCATATAGCAACAGCAATCCAGAGAAAGAACAAATTTGGAGAAATAATGCTACCTAATATCAAACTATACTACAAGGCCATAGTAAACAAAACAACCTGGTACTGGCAAAAAGAAAAAAAACAAAAAAACAAAAAAACAAAACAAACAAACAAACAAAAAAAAACAAATCCAAAACAGACACATAGATCAATGGAAGAGAATAGAGAACCCAGAAATAAACCCACACATTTATAGTCAATTAATACTTGACAGAGGAAGCCAGCACATACAATGGGCTAAAGACAGTTTTCTTAATAAATAGTGTTGGGAAAATTGGACAGATACATGTAGAAAAATGAAACTAGATCACTTTCTTACACTACACACAAGAATAAATTCAAAATGAACCAGAGACTTAAATGTTGTTCTGAAAACCATAAAAATCCTAGAAGAAAACATAAGCAGCAAAATCTTGAACATTGCTCATAGTGATTTTTTATGAGATATACCTCCCCAGGCAAGGGAAACAAAAGAAAAAAATAAACAAGTGGGACTACATCAAACTAAAAAGTTTTTGCACAGCAAAGGAAATCATCAACAAAATACAAAGACAACTCATAGAATGGGAGAACATAATTGCTGATACATCTAATAAGGGGTTAATATCCAAAATTTATTAAGTAATTGCAAAACTGAACACTAAAAAAATGAACAACCGCGTGCTTGGTTTAACAGGCTGGTGTCCTTGTTGTGTTCTGGGGGCAACAGATTTGGCGAAAAGGGTTAAAAGACATCATTCAATCCATAACTACTAGATGACAAAAGGCAGGGATTAATTTTTCAATGTTCCATATTAGGAAAAAAAAAAAGGGGGGCTTCTTTGTAAGAAGGTGTGCTAGGCACATCTCACCTGTCCAAAACCCTTTTGCCCATTATACTTAGTTTGGGCTGAGGTAAATAGTTTAGGTTTTCCCCCTCTCAGACCTCTGGGCCTTTTCTGTCCAAGCCATTAGGATAGAAAAGAGAAACCTGTTTTAAAGTGAGGCCCACAGACCACCCCATTTTTCCCCAACCCAGCCATTTAGTTCAGTCAAACCGTTGAGTCTCAGGAGGCAGCGCTGCAGAGAGGATTAAGTGAGGCTTATGCGTACAAACAATCACTCAGGTAATGTGATCATAGGCTTATGTCCTTTGAAAACAGAAAACACGTGTTAATTTATGTAACATAACCCACAAACAAGTCTCTAAATCTGTAAGACTGTCTTATTGGGAAGACATCCAGTTGCAAGGCACTTGAAATTCTATTTGCCTGCAACTTGAATATCTTTGATGATATCACAGACATGGTTTAATTTTCAAGTGAAACCATATTTTAAATGAGAAGAAACTTTTAAGATGGTTAGTTGCCCTATTTTATACTCTACTACTGATCATTGTGATTTTCCTCAAATAATAATTTTTCTCCCTAAGGTTACCCTCCTTGTCTTTAAAGGGACTACATTAAGTCCATTTTTAATTTATCCTGTTCGTTTGCATAAACATAACAAGAGCAGCAAATGATCACTTATGATCTTTAGTTCTGCTTTGCTGGAACTTACCCAAGGAATATTTGGGGTGACGCCGTTGACCAGAGACAGCCAATTGACCTGGAGTCTGCACAATCCTTCCCCATGTGGGAAGGCCACCCTCCCCTCCACACCCCCACTCTTATTAGGGTTTTCTGGACCCAAGGGTAGGTAGGACAACGACCATGTCCAGCTTGAAGCAGCTAGAGGAGCACGAGACCTTCGCCTATTGTCCTTTACAAGATTACAAAGGGTCCTAATATTTGCGGGGGGGGGGGGGTAGTTAATTTTTACGAACCAGGGGTATGGACTTGGGGGGGATTGCTGGTGGAGGGTGGTGCTGGGTGGAGGGGAGCAAGGGGGAGAAAATTGGAGCTGTTGTAACAATATAATCAATAAAAAACATTAAAAAAAAAAACAAAAAAACGAACAACCCAATTTAAAAAGGGGCAAAGGATATAAATACACACTTCTCCAAAGAGAACATACAGATGGCCAATAGACATGTGAGATGCTCAATGTCACCAATCATCAGAGAAATACAAATTAAACCACAGTGAGATACCATCTCACACCTGTTAGAATGGCTATCATCAATAAATCATCAAACAAGTGTTGACAAGGATGTGGAGAAAGGAATGCTTTTGCACTGTTGGTGGGAATGCAGGCTGGTACAGCCACTGTGGAAAACAGTATGAAGATAACTCAAAATATTAAAAATGGATCTGCCTTTTGACTCAGCAATCCCACTGCTGGGAATACATCTGAAGGAACCAAAACACTAATTCGAAAGAACATAAACACCCCTAGGTTCATTGCAGCCTATTTACAATCACCAAGATATGGAAGCAGCCCAAGTGTCCATCAATATATGAGTGGATATCCCAAACTACGGGATATTTACACAATGGAATTCTACTTGGCCATTAAAAAGAACAAAATTTTACCCTTTGAAACAGTATGAATGAATCTGGAAAATATTATGCTAAGTGAAATAAGCCAGTCAGAGAAAGACAAATACCATATGATTTCTCCCTTTTGTGGAATCTAATAAACAAACTGAACTAACAAGCAAAACAGAGACAAGACTCATAGATGGAGAGCAGATGACAGCTAGTGGGGTGGGGGAAGTTAGGGGGTGGAGGGATTGAGCAAAAAGGAAAAGGGACTCATGGAGATAGACAACAGTGTGGTGATTGCCTGGGAGAGGGGGGCATAAGGGGACTAAATGGTAATGGAAAAAATACAATAAAGATTAAATACAGAAGATATAAACAGGATATGAATTTCAAGTATCTTGTCTAACTCTCTGGCTTACATTTTCATTCACTTATTGATATATTTTGAAGAACAAATGGTCTTAATTTTAATGTGGTCATTTATCAATAATTTCCTTTATGGTTTGTGCTTTGTAGTCCTTAAAAAATCTTTCTCCACCTTCTATCTTATATTTTGTATTTCCTATTTAATCTACAATACTCCTGGGTTATATATTTTATGAGACAGAAACAGCTCCTTTTTTCCCCCTCTCTCTCTTCCTCCCTATTTCCTCCCTCCCTCCCTCCCTTCCTTCCTTCCTTCCTTCCTCCCTTCCTTCCTTCCTTTCTTTTACTCCCTCCCTTTCTTCATTCTTTAATTCCTTTTACTTTCTTCTCTGCTCTTCATCTCTATCATAAACCAAATACAGGGGACATCATTCTTCAGATCTCATTCTAAACTTGCTCACTGGGTTCTTCCTTGGGCAGAAAGAGCTTTACCTGAACAAATTTTTAAACAAAAATACACTGGAGCATGAGCTCCTTGAGAATAAGAATGTGTCTGGTTCACTTTTGTTTCTCCAGTGCCAAGTACAATGCTTAATCAATGTGTACTTATTGAATGGTTCATAGCTCATATTTTCATGGTAAGACAGAATTAAATGAGAAGCTCAAACTTTATCCCAATTAAAGCTTGACAAAAACTAATATCAATGATTGGTCTAACCCTCGTATAGTTTCTTTAGCTAAAAAATAAAAGTCTGACAGTGGTTCTTAACTTTGGCTGAGGTTCAGGATTGCAAAGGAAGTTTTAAAATTACAGAAACCTGTCCCCAAGGATTATATATATTTAACTGACCTGGGATGTGCTCTGGGCATCAAGATTTTTCAAAAACCTCCTCAGAAGGTTCTAATGGGCAGCCAAGGCTGAGAATCATCAGGCAAAAAAATAGTTAGAGCACTGTGTTACTGTCATGGTTGTCAGATAAAATACATGACCCCCAGTTAAATCTGAATTTTAAATAGCCAACAAATAATTTTCTATTATAAACCCTTCCCAAATAGTGCATGAAGTATACTTATGCTAAATAACTGCATGCTTACCTGAAATTCAAATTTAACTAGGTGTCCTATATTTTTATTTGCTGAATATGGCAATATTAATTTCTATAAGTTATTCCTCACATGCTAACCTTGTTAGAATCACTATCTCCAAATGACATTTATCCTTCCCCATGATATCCTGGTCCCGTGCAATGCCCATGATGCTAGTTTCTCTTTGTCTCTCCAGCTGCCTGTGTGGCAGTAACTGCTCCATAAAACATTCTCAGAACTGCTGCTGTTACAAAAAGCCTGCTCAACTTAATTGGGTGTCAGATTAAACAGGCAAATTTAAGAACAATGGAAACATCCTTTGGAGAACTGCATGGGAAGAGTAATGATTGAGAGATTAACTTTGCAATATCACCAATTTATACAGAATGCCATTAAATCTAAAAGAGCAGCATGAGCACCTTGCTTTTCATTTCCCCCAATCAGACTAAGTGAAATTAATTAAGTTGGGCAATTCATAGTTAGAATTGTCAAAGATGACCAGTCTGTTAAAACAGATGGCAGACAAAAGCATTCCTGTTCCTCTCGTGTCTATAGGTGAACATTGCATGGTTGGTCTTTTATCTCTTAGCTTAGCAAGTGTTGCTCTTGACTTTCTTGGAAGGTTCTAGAACAGTGGTTCTCAACCTTCCTAATGCCGCGACCCTTTAATACAGTTCCTCATGTTGTGGTGACCCCCAACCATAAAATTATTTTTGTTGCTACTTCATAACTATAATTTTGCTATTGTTGTGAATTGTAATGTAAATATCTGATATGCAGGATGTATTTTCATTGTTACAAATTGAAGATAATTAAAGCATAGTGATTAATCACAAAAACAATATGTAATTATATATGTGTTTTTCGATGGTCTTAGGCAACCCTGGTGAAAGGATCATTCGACCCCCAAAGGGGCCACGACCCACAGGTTGAGAACCGCTGTTCTAGAAGGCTAGTACCTCTCATTAGTCTGCTTCTGCTGCCCTTGTTCTGTGTTAATGAGATTTTGAACCCTGCACATTAATAGTTTTGCTTTAAAAAATATCTTATTTATTTATGTTAGAGTGGAAGGTAGGGAGAAAGATAGGGAGAGAAACATCGATGTATGAAAGAAACCTCAATTGGTTGTGTGTTGGGCATTCCCAGCCAGGGATTAGGTCTACAACCCAGGCATGTGCCCTGACTGGGAATTGAACCAGTGACTTTTTGCTCTGTGGGATGACACCCAACAAACTGAGTCATGCTGGTCAGGGCAATAATTTTGCTTTTGAGTTGTCACTCATACTATAGAGAAACCATTCCATTTGCAAATTTGGGGGGATTAGTGACTGTATTGCTAAGTGCTGAATGCCTGTTTACTCTGAACTATGAGATGATGGCTATCTTGGAGGCAGAAGGTACACTCATGAATAAGTTGGATAATTATGAGGCAGAGTTCATTATTCTAATGGTAATTTTCCAGCACATTGTCTCTTTCTTATAACATCACTTTGATCCTAACAACAATCCTGTGAATTGGTAGGGCAAGCGTTATTTTCTGTACTTTGCAGATAAGGCAATAAACTCAGTAAGGTTGAACAACTGCATAAAGTTATACATCTAATAAATGACAATGTCAGGTCTTGACTCATGCTTTAGTGTTGTTTTTAGTTCAGTCATGCTTCTCCTAACAATGGGTGACCTGAGAAATGTGTCATTAGGCAATTTCATCCTTGTGTGAACATCATAGAGTACACTTACACAGACCGAGATAGTATAGCCTGGGCTATGTGGTATAGCCTACTGCTTCTGGGCTACACACCTGTACAGCATGTTACTGCATGAAACAACATGAGATAAAACAAGCACAAGAAAAAATGGTGCAGTAAGAGACATGGTAACACGAGATGTCTGAGGCTGCTGCCAGAGTAACACAGCATACTGTTTTACAGCAAACTCTCTTAAAATAAGTACAAAGATGGCCCTGCCTGCTGTGGCTCAGTGGATTGAGCATCAGCCTGTGAGCCAAGTGTCACTGGTTCGATTCCCAGTCAGGGCACATGACTCGGTTGCATGTCAGGTCCCCAATTGGGGGCGCGAGTGAGAGGCAACCACACAGTGATGTTTCTCTCCCTCTCTTTCTCCTTTCCCTCTCTCTAAAAATAAAATAAATAAACAAATAAATAAGTTATTAAAAAAATAAGTGCAAAGAGCACACTCTAAAATAACAATAAAAAGATATAGTATAGCAAACACATAAACCAGTAACATAGCTGTTTATAATCATCATCAAGTACTACATACTGTACATAATTGTATGTGCTATACTTTTATATGACTGGTAGCACCACAGGTTTATTTACACCAGCATCACCACAAACACATGATTAATGTGTTGCACTTCAGTGTAGGACACCTACAATGTCCCTAGGCAATAGGAGTATTTCAGCTCCTTTACAATCCTGTGTGACCACTGCTGTGTACGTGGTCTGTTGTCAGGTCCTTATACAGTGTGTGACTGAGTGCTACTCTGAGACAGCACTGCCTAAACTTGAAGGATTTTAATACTCAGGTTGTTAAAAACATATGTATGCCTAAAATCTTTCTCTTTAGTTCTAATGCAGTGGATATGGGTGAGGGCTCAGTAGTCTGTAGTTTAAAGGTCAGCCTTAGAGAATTAGCAGAGACTATTGTACTTGAAAATTACAATTGGAATTAAAGTCTAGGAATCTCAAGTGCTTTGGGGAGAGCATAAATAAATTTAAGTGAAAATATTTACTACATCTTTTGCAAAAATTGTTAATATTTATAGTTTACTTTTAAAAATTATGTTGGAAGTCCTTAATAAATATGACAAAAGTTGTGAGGTAGAAATATAAAAGTGGATTAATTATTGACTTCTTCTTTGTAATATTGCTTTTGGTGTCAGTGGGGACCAATTGAGGAAGAGTCTCTCTATTTTAGAATTTGTTTAATTTAATTCATTCATGCAACAAACATTAACTGAATATCTATAATACACCAGGCCCTTGCCCTAACTGATGAGCATTGTCCTGTGGATCAAAAATTTATGGGTTAGATTTCCAGTTGGGGCACATTCTTTGGTTGCAGGTTTGATCCCTGGTCCTGACGTGCAGAAGGCAGCTGATCTCACATCGATGTTTCTCTCTCTCTCTGCACCCCACCCTCTGCTCTCTCTCTCTCTCTCTCTCTCTCTCTCTCTTCCTTTCTCTCTCTTTCTGGAAGCAATAAAAAATGTTCTTTGAATGAGGATAAAAAATCAATCAATAAATAAGTATAATACACCAGGTGGGTGCTAAGCACTAGAGGTAAAAAGTTGGATGAGGCATACTCCTTGCCTTTTTAAGTTTTACAGTCTATTGAATAGATGGATATGCAGATCCATAGATCATAATATATGTGATCTATGATACAATCAGGGTATGGATTACATTGTGGGAACACAGAAGAGGGAACATTCAGCTTTGCTGAGGTCAAGATATATTTCAGAAGGTGATGCAGGGTCCTGCCTAAAGTTTTTCTGGCTGTTAGTGAGTCTCCAGCCTTTCTTTTGTGTTGCATTGACAACTTCAGGGCCACTCCCCCTTTTCCTGCAGGGTTTACCCAGAAGACAAGTATGTTTCAGAACTAATGTCAAATGGCTTATTGCTCCCCTGCCTGCTGGGCTTCCCACATTGCTTCTAAGGAAAATCTGAAATGAAGTCAACTTTACCTCAATCAGATGGACTCTGCACTTGAGTCTGCCCACCTGCCTTCCTAATTTGGGGCAGAATGGCAGTTATTAGGATGGGAGCTCATAGATTTCACACAGCGCTTTCTCCAGGTTTAAAGGAGCCTGCCGTTCTCCTCACAGGTGTGCACAGGCCAGAGACACTGACTCCAGCATTCAGTGATCTGTGAGCACCTCATCCTTAGAGCCCTCCATGCTTCTGCCTTGCTGAGCTAAATTCCATGCTCAGTAACCCCAAACAGAGAGCTTGGGAAGGGCAGCAGGGTGAACCTGTTCAGACTCACTTCAAGCTACTCTTTGGAGCCCTTCATTGCCCTCACTTAAATTATTCCCTAGTAGAATTACCCTCTCTTTTATTCAGTGCAAATTTAGTTGCTTTTCTCTGGATTGCTAGTCTCCCTCTTACTCTCCCTATCCCCCTTCCCCTCAAACTGCCTAAACCATTTTTCACCCTTCACTTTGAAGGCAACCACTGTAAATAAAACCAGAGAGGCAGCAGGTATTCCAGGAGAGGGCCGAGGTCACAGAGCTGCCCTTTCAAAGCACCGCGGATTCCCTGGACGGCAGACAGACAGCCTGTTTCATGACCCAGAGTCCCTTTGTGTTATCCTCACCTCAGGCAATATTTTTGTTTTCACTGTTGTTCCGCTCCCTGGAATGTGGAGCTCTTTCAGAGGCTTGTGTCTGTGGAGCCCTATCTGGATAGCCTTCCTCCTGACACGGAGAGAGAGAGGAGCAGGGGCAGGAAGGGAGGCGGATCCTTCCAGTGCAGTGGGAGGCATGGGTCATCTCTGACATTGGTGACCCCATCTCATTCCTGAAGATGGATTTGCTTGAAAATGTTACTTCCTGTCTTGAAGGAGTTGATCAAAAAAATCAAAACTTTAAAAATTTGGGCTCCTATAGAGGAAAAATGATGATTAACCTGACTGACTGGGTGCCTGAAGCACCCCAGGACTAAAGCAACCAGGACTGCTGAATTCTGATCTTGGATGCTTGAGTAAAAATCAGAAAAATCAAAGTAGAGAAAGAAATTAATATAGATTGACTGCTCTTTAGGTGCTCCAAATTTACCTACTTATTTTATTTAATTTTACCATAATGGCCTGTGAGTTGGTATTATTTTTCTTACGTTACAGAGGTCAAAGTGAGAGTTCGGGTAGTTTAGGAAGCAGAGAACAGAACCAGTGAAGAGTGGAGTCCCTGGATTCCAATTAAATCCACCTGACTGGCTAGTGCACTGAGAGAAAGGACTGGTGTCTCACTGCCTGTGAACATTTTGTACCACTCCAGTTGGACTGCGGTGTTGTTTAGCACGCCTGGACAGAAATGGTGCCTGGGAAGGCAGAAAGCTTTATGTATAAAACTAGGGCACATGAATAAATTGGGATGTGCTAAGTTCTTAACATTTATCTTCCTCCCTCCTTCCCTCTCTTTCTTCGTTTTTCTTTCCTTCCTTTCTTCTTTCTTTCCTACCTTTTTCTTTTTTTTCCTTCCTCCATCTTTCTCTTTGCTCCTTCCTTTGGATAGTCATTCCATTTAGAGATGATGGACAGTGATACAGTTCTTGCCCTAGAGCAGTTTCAGTTTGAGGAGATGGCCATATAAGGAAATGGCTATGATGTCCTCGGTCAAGTTCTGTTATAGAGGTTCACATACAATCTACAAATATAGATGAGGGAGTGAGTACATTTGCTTTGTGAGGTTAGGAAAAGATAAAGAGAGGAATTGACATTTCATTTGGCCCTGAACATTGGGTAAGCATTTACTCCTGTTTGAGAGAGACATATGTGCCCTCTATATTTGGAAAACAGTAAAACCAGGATGGCTGGATTTAAAGGGTAGTCTGAGGGCTGAGACTGAGAGGGTAGTCTTGGCATTCAACTTTCTCTTCAAAAAGGGCTTGGGAATATTTTTTGGAGTATGAGTAAAATTTTTGAATACTCACACGAGGCCAATAGTTGAAACTGGTTGTCAGGGCCATAAAATCTACACTTTCATTCTCCTTTCTTGACCCATCCATATTTTTCACAGGACAGTATAGCAAGTCACTCACCTCACATAGACTTCTAGAGAAATGGTAAAGAAATTTGGGAGTAATCTGTTTCTGCTTGCAGTGGATACAAGAATGTCTTTCCATAGCTGAGTCTATCCACAGTTAACAAAATTCTCCTTGAAGAAATGCCTGAAGCATTGGGAAAGAATTTCTTTTGTCCTGCAGAAATAAATGAAGACCAAGGAGAACAAGCAAAGGCTATTTATTATTCTGACCTTGCTCCAGCAAGGGAGCCAACCACCATCACTTGTGTTTGACAGAGACTGAACGGCAGGCAGAGGAGTGGAAAAACTTACTACTGGGAAAAAAAGGCTTCAGGTGTGCCCTGACCGGAAACTGTTGGCCTGCAAAAGCTGTAGGCAGGCTAACTAGAAGCAGGGCATCTTATGTAATTGGTTAAGGATACATACAGGGATGGGCAAAGGTAGGTTTATGGTTTTGAGTACGTGAAACACAGTTTAATCTTGCATTATTATTTATTTATTAGTTATTGTATTATTTACTTGTCTTTTTTTTCTTCTCTTCTTATTTTGTATCCTTACTTATGTTTTATCTTTTAGGTAATGATGGCTTGTAATTTAACATACTTTTGCACACCCTTGGTATTTTTACTTTCGTGGTTGGTTCTAAGTTGGAAGTGGGGACAAAAATTAGGAAAACTGTCAATTATTAATTATGTCTTGACCAACTGGAGATGATTGTTACAGGGTTTATTGTTCGGCTTCCTAGATTATAATGAGATAGTAGTCTGACTTAAAGTTAGCAGGCTGGCTTCCTAGGCTGGTTGCTGTAGGTTGTGGGTCAGAGTTCTGTTTTTATATATGGTCTGGCCATTGCATCGTTCATTTGTATATACAGGATCTCAGTCCATATCCATGAAATGCAGACTGGCTTCTGGATTTCTAGTTGACACTAAAAGTAGAGTCTGTTTGGTAAATGCACAAGCATATGGGATAGAAAAGGTGTAGGAGTAGCTGCATATGGAGTGGAAGTGTGCAAGGCCAAGGTGTGTCAAGTGCTTGCAGGGGTGCTAGGCTGTAGGGGCTGGAGTAGGGCTTCTAAGGCTGTATCCCCTGGAGGAAGTGACACCCTCTTATGGCTCAGGGTTTGATTAGTACATCCCTGGAAATGTCCTATATCAATTGTTTTGATACTTTCATTCCTTTGGTAGACAGTAGTTTGGACTCTATCCCAGTAAAATGTTTGGCCTCTCTCAAATAGAAACCAGGAGCTGTATATCTATTGTTGCTATTGGAAATAAAGACTATGAGAAGAAAAGAGACTATGTTTTGATGTGATATTATAAAAAACGTGCAGTCTAGACATAGCTGCATGTACCTTTAGCAGAAAAGTGGCTTTCCTTTTCTCTGCCTTCCCCTGAATTTTGGAAGGCTTGTCTGCAAAGGGGAATCTTTTTCTTTTCCCTTGACTAGTTTCACATGTCCTACTCAGGTAGTTGGGTAAAACAGTCAAAATATTTTTATAGCAGCCATAAATGATTTACAATGTACTTACTGTTTATGAGGAAAGCCGGTGCATTGAGAGTTCTGGGGCTGTGAAAGGTGCACAGCAGAACTGTCAGCATTTCTTACAGAGTTTTGCTAAAATGCGTTACCCTAAGTCACAAAGTCAAGTATAAAATTTTAGTGACTTCTCAAAGCATTGGCCTTTTTTATGTTCCTTGTCTGAAGCTCCTGGAAACCAATGGAATCTGACACAGCTAAACTTACTTGCTTCTGTGAACTCTCTTTAAGAGGCTGTGTTCACTTCTTGACAAAGGGAAGATGACAAGTGTAAATATCACTGTCTAAATAATTAGTGGAGTGAAATAAAACAATATTACTAATGTTTAGGCAAGATTTTTAAAATCTAAATTGAAGGTTTTTTTCCAGTCAAATGGTGTCTTTTTTACATAAAACCATTGAAAAATTGAAAAACATTAATTAAAGATTAGAATGTCTAGTTTTAAAAAGGCCACAATGAAGATATAATGAAATATGATGCAGCATCAACTTTTTTTTTTCAGGGTCAGGAAGTAAGTTTAAATTATTAGCATTCTCTTTAATAACCCACAGCAAATAACATTGTTCAATGGCCTTAATGATATAAATTCTTGTGAGTTAACAATGTGCTAGAAAATTATAAAAAATTCTCATTAAATAGACACCTACAACCAATATTGAGAGATGATTACAATTTGGAAGAAATTTGTTTTAAAGGCAACTGTGAAGTATGGTTACAATGATTATCTTTGTTATTTATGTTAAAAAGTTAGTGCATAAGTCCTCATTGATGAGTGCACAAATGGTGCACTGAAACGGAGATTTTGACTTCTTACCATATGTTCAAGGAAAAGTAGTCTTGAAAGTTCAGCCTGCAACTTGCTGGAGGAGAGGTGGAAATGTCTGGTGCTCTGACCTTGCTTTAGTGGCCTTGGTCTGTCTGCCTGATGATAGTTATACAGACACAAATTCAGAGGGATGCTCTGTTCTCTAATAACACAAATGGAGAAATTCTAAAGTTCAGAGAAAAAGTTCTGAGAATGAATCAAACAGGCATAACATGAGTAATAAGGTGTGTATATATATATATATATTTATTTATTTATTTATTTAAACAGTTGTCAGAGCTCTTTAGTGAGAGTTGAGAGATTTAGGAAATAAAAAGGCCAGTGTTTTATCTGGCACTTCTACATTTATTCCATATGATTTCCATATCCTCCAATTCACCTATTTTCGGTGTGCAAGCTAATGGCCTTCATTATATTTAAAGAGTTGTGCATCTATTGTCACAATCAATTTTAGAACATTTTCATTAGCCTGAAAGGGTACTGTAAGCTCCTGAGCCAACACCTCCCAAAATTCCACCCCTGATCCTAGGTAGCCATCAATTGACTTTCTGTATATCTAGGTTTTTCTGTTCTGAGCATTTCATATAAGTGGAATCATAGAATATTTGTCCTTTGCATCTGACTTCTTTCATTGAGCATGATGTTTTCAAGGTTCTTCCATATTGTGGCATGGGTCAGAATTTCCTTCCTTTTTAGGACTGAATAATAAACACTCCATTGTATATACATATCACATTTTGTTTGTCCATTCATCTGTCAGTGGACACTTGGTTTGTTTCTACCTCTTGACTATTGTGAATAATGTTGCTATAAACATGGGTGTACAAGTATCTGTTTGAGCCTCTTCTTTCAGTTCTCTTGGGTAAATACCCAGAAGTGATATATAGTAGTGGGTCATGTTGTAACTCCATGTTTAACCATTTGAGGAACTGCCAGGCTTACTTTCAAGCAACATATTTTTATCTATAATTAAAAAAGAAATAAATGCTGCAGTTTTTAATCTCATTCTTCTTGCTGTTCAAATTGAGTAATGTTCATGTGATGTTATGAAAAATTCTCTTATTATTTGCCCTTTTACTACTAATAAAAAGGAAAAAAATGGAAATTATTATTATATAAGATAAAAAGCAAAACATAAAGGGAAATTCCTTGCAAAATTATATTAAAACTGATAATGTACTTTTGATGAATACTGAAAGTCCTCCAAGTCCAGGAATATTTATGAATTTTGAAGACCTTGCTTGCTCTTTGATAGTAAAACACAGTAAAAGTATTTTTTTATAGCTTTGAAACAAAATCCTCAAGAATCCTTCATGCAAATCTTAACATTAATCCAGTCTTTTTGTGTGTGTGTTGCCTCTTGAACCATTTATTTAAGTGGCAATAATAAAATATGCCAGCAATTCAGTTGTAAGCTCCAGAAGTTTTCTGTGCACATTGAACTTTCAGCGTTTGTGTCTTGACAGGTGAGCCATTCTTAGCATTTCCTGGGAGATATGGTGTGGCCAAGGGGTCAGGCATGCTAATGATAAAATTACCATTTACCTTTTACCTCAGCAGGCCCAGTGCCTGACATTATTATTGTAGGTAACCTTTCACCTGAAGCTCTCTTTCTTTTGTGCTACTAGAGATTCTGTTGGAAAGAACATGCTTATGGTGGCAGAAGAGTTATAGGGAAAAGGACTAAATTTAGGGCATTTTTTCTTGTTATGTTTCTTTTTGGGAATGCCTTTTCTCTCTCAGTCAACATGGATAAAACATATCTGTTTATGGGGGTAGGTCTTGAGGGGAGAGGCTTCCCTTGTTGTCTTATATTCTTGACATTTTTGAAGCATAGCTATTGCTTGCATTCTTTCTCTAAAGCTACAGGTATTAATGAGGCTTTATTGGTGGCCTTCTTTCATCTGTAGTAGCAGATCCCCTTCCTGCTGATTCCAATGGAATGGCATTTCAGTGCTATTGGATGCTGGACACGGTTAAGTAATTAGGGAATTGGTGGCAATTTACAGAAAGGCATGCCTCAAGTTGGTGAAAAAAAAAAAGGAAAAGAAAAGAAAAAGAAAATACAGAAGGACACTGGTAATAGAAGAGGTCTGAAGAAGCAGAAAGCATTTTGGTTGAGTTATAGAAAGTTAATGAAAAATGCTGTTAATGACAACTTCCCAGGCTAGTGATCTGATGCTGTATAAATTGTATTTTTACATATTGAATGGTTAGTCTTTAAGGTGTCAAGGGATAATCTAATTTTCTACAAATAACACTTCGCTAAATATCCTGAGCCTCTGGCCTGGGCTAAATTGGAATGCTTTTGTTATTAGGTAGTAAGGTTCATTATTGAATGTTTACTGCTTGGTATGTTGAGAATGGAGAACATCATAGGGGTGGCATAAGGGAGGGGAAGAAAGGGAGAGAAAGAGACAGGAAGGAGGACAAAGAGGAAGGAAGGAGAAGGGGAGTGAGAAAGGAGGGAAAAGAGTGGGAAGGAGGGCAGGAGGGAAAGTAAGGGAGAGGAAGAGGGAGGGAGAGAGGGAGGAAAGAAAGAAGATGGGAAAAAAGAGGGAGAGAGAAGAGGAAAGGCAGGAAAGAATGAAGGAAAGCCTTATTGTTCAGTCTTGGTCATGATTCTCCTGTGACATATTTCCAGAGCAAGAAGCCCAGGCCACCGCACCCTAATAAGAAAGAGGAAGCGCTTCCTTGGCCTCGTGAAGTGGCCAGGGTGTACACGTGGCTCTCCTGCATCCTAATCCCAGTTTCCACTTTGGGAGAGATGGATGTTTAATGAGAAACCAGGAACCCTATGAGCCCTGATCTCTGCAAAGGTGTCTGTCACTTAGATTCTCTCTCTAACATTGCACATGTGACTTTATTTTTTTTTATTTTTTTATTTTTTTTATTTTGGTTTTTCAATTACAGTTGTCCCCTTTTCCCCTATCTAACATTGCACATGTGACTTTAATGACATTTGTCTGGTGATTATAAGAATACTTTGTAAATAATGATAAAAGGAACTAAGAAATGCTGCCGGTTACTTAATGTGTTCATTTAGCTCAAAATTTAGTACCTTGTAATTGTTATATGGAGTAAATCTTCAGCCACAAAATCTTATTATGGATATGTTCCCGTAAGGAAATGTAAATTTTTGACCATTTTTAGCATATTCAAATGAAAACTGGTGCTAATAAAATTATTCTCATGTAATTAGATATATTAAATAATATCCCAACTTGGTTCCATGACATGGTTGGACTACTAATTTTTACTCTTTCCAGGCAGAGAGAGTATTTTCTCTGAAGGTTTGTGCCACAAACAGCCTCAAAATCTCACTGAGTTTGGAATCACCGCAAAAGGCAGTGTTACAGCACCATCTTTAAGAAAACTGAGTCTTCCCATTCTTTCTCTCTGTACTGGTGACTCAGGAGAAGCTCACAGCAAAAGTCTTTTCTTGCAACTTTTGAACTTAAGTCTAATGTGTTGACAAGGTCCCAGTAGGAGCTTCATTAGGCTGAGTGAATTTCACGGCTTATCAGATCATGGTCATTTTGTCTTGTTTTATTTTTTGAATCTGCCCAAACTCAGTAGAGCAGAATCACAACATGAATCTCATTTCTACTAGACAAAGGGCTCAGCCGTGCATTCAGTCACCCATTTTTCTTCTTCCTTCCTGGGGTTGTGAGTGACATGGAGTGAGACAGGGGCTTGGTGTCCAATGTTACTTAAGGTTGGATCTTCTAGTCATGCTTCTCGGCACAGGGGATAGGATTCAGCAGGTGTAGGGGTAGGGGGAAGGGGAGCCTAGAGTATTTGGCATTTGTGGTGAATTCCCTTTTTTCCTTTTTGCCCCCAAATTATTTCATTGATTTTATTTAGAAAGGAGCCCTAACCTTGAAAAGACTTGAAGTTATGGTTTTATCCTTGAAGACATTTCTATGTGATGGTGTGGAGAAGAGAGGATTCCTAATAACCTCTTCTCTCATCTCTTCCACATCTACTGCTTCATTAGCTCTGCTCCTTCCTGGGCCCATGCTAGTTGGACACAGCTGTGTTTATACACAGCAAGGCCACATCTTTCCCTCATTGAATAGGCAGACAAGTTTAACTGTATGGCCTCAGGAGAGAAGAGGGTTTTTCTCAACCTATGTGAATGATGTTTTCTAGAACAAGGTGCGTTTCTAAGCACTAGGAGATGATCCTGCCTATGAGAGAGAGAGAGAGGAAGAGAGAGAGAGACAGAGAGAGACAGAGAGACAGAGAGAGAGACAGAGAGAGACAGAGAGACAGAGAGAGACAGAGAGAGAGAGAGAGAGAGAGAGAGAGAGAGAGAGAGATTTCTCTCATTTTTGTTCTTTTAAGAAGACAATATCAGCAGCATTAACTTGGGTCATTCAGGGATGTGTGTAAACCTGTGTAGGTGTAATTATTTTCCTAAGCCGCCAGGGAGACTATGGTGTACTTCTAGTCATAGAATTTTCACATTGAAAAGGATAAACAAATCTGAACAAAATTTCTGATTCTCATCAACCAGCCAAGCCTGACCCTTCCATTCCAAAGGGTAATGCATTTTGTAGATTGAGTGGGAAACTAACTAGGCAACCCTCTTTGGGGATGTAGATAGCTCTGCTTCAGAAAATGTTTATTGATTCTTTAGGTTTTTCAGAACAACATTAATCATGCAAAAAAGCAAAGGACATGAGACTCAAAATTCTGGTGGCAGGAGACAGGGGAGCTGATTTTCTTTTTACAGAAAGACTTATGTCAACACATTTCTGAAAATTAATCAATAGTTAAATAACTCAAGTGACAGATTGATCATTCTGGTAGAGACCAAAGTCTATAAGATGTTATGCAATTAAAACAGAAACAACACATAAGAAATATTTTGCCATTACTCAATGTTCTACTGATCCTATCACATTCCATTCATCTTTTTCCATTAGCCTCTAGATTTAAGAAGATTAAAACGACAATTTAGCTATTATATTAGAAATAAAAATTTAAAGAGTGCTTACTACAATTTCAGTTCCAATTGTTATAACAAAAGTAAGGTTATAAATTACGTATCAGTTTAAATAGACTGCATAATATGTTTATAAGGTCTTTGATAAGATAATGAAGAACATTTTAAAAGCATCATTTCAATTATAATCTGGTTTTCTTTTAGCTATTTATTTGAAAAAATGTTTTCATAGTTTTAGCATTGTGATTGTTTCCTTTGGTAATATAGACCGTTTTCCTACTTGCTTATCAATACAATATTTATTTTTTCTTTTTTGAGTTCTTCGTATGTTGAAAGTTGTGTGGAAGCTTGTGAAGCTTTTAGTAAAAGAGGTTTGGGGTAGGCAGGTCAGTGTGCAAATTTCTATTTCTGCCTTTTATTAGATGCATTACCTGGGCGGGCTTCTTCATCTCTTGAAATCTCCAAGTATAAAAGGAAATTATAGAAAAGTCTGTTAGGATTATTGTGGGGAGAACATGAATTATATGCTTGGGATGTAGTCAGTGGTCACACTACTGTCTAATGTTGCTATGTTCATGATGATTATAGTTATTACCCCTGTATTGAAGCTCTCTTTCATCTGTAAATCTTTATCACAGAAAGATAAATATCCTTAAAATAAATGACATTCAAAATAAAGATCACAAGGTATGGAAAATTCTGAATTATCAAAGAAAGTTACATTTTGGGAAGCATAGCTTGAGTGATACATATATTATAGTATATTCTAATTCTTAAAAATTGGTTACTTATATGCTATAAATAATGACTCTTTGTCTACTGGAATATTTAATTGAACATCTGACTAGTTTTGATAATTTTGTTTCTTATATTCTGTGTGTCATCAGGCAAATCAACAATGGGGAGAAGGTATGATTCAATTATAAACAGTAGGTAAAATCTACAAACAATAATTGTAAATTATATTTAATAAATATTGGTAATAATTATATGATAAGGTCAAACTAGCTATTCCTAAATTTTCTTTTGTCTATTATATAGTATAATATATATTTAATCATTACCTGAGGTTATGTTTATTGATTTAAAAGAGAGAGAGACAGAGAGAGAAAGAGAAAGAGAGAGAGGAACATCGATGTGAGAGAAACATCTATTGGTTGTCTTCCATATGCCCTCCCACTGGGGATCAAAACTGCAACACAGGTATGTGCCTTGTGCCATAACCAAGGATCAAATCCACAACTGTTTGGTGAATAGGATGATGTTCCAACCAACCAAGCCACATAGCCAGGGCTTGTCTATAATATTTTTTTGACCTTTGAGAGAAAGCTGGCTGTATGAAATGCTATATTATTAATCTGAAAAATTATTTCCTTGTGAACAGACTATTTGGGGATTGGGTGGACAGTGTCTATACAAGTGAGGTTAGGCCATTATGAGTCTAAATTTCAGTAGCTTACCACATAAAAGTTTATATCTTGCTCATTTTACGTATATGGTACAATATGATTTGTCAAGAACAAGTCCAAGTTTGAAGATAGGAGAAGATCAATGTTACAGCTCAAAGATAGTCAGGCAGAGAGAGAATTCCCTCATGCCCAGCCTTTCTATTCTATTCAGGCTTTCATCTGATGGGATGAGGTCCACCCACATTAGGGAGGGCAATTTGCTTTACTCAGCCTATTGACTCATGTTAATCTCATCCAAAAACATTCTTACAGACACATTGGAAATAATGTTTGACAAAATATCTGGGCATCATGTGGTTCAGTCAAGTTGACACATGAGATGAACCATCACACCAGGTGGTGCTGATATTGCTGGTCAGGGCCAGCACTTTGAGTACCACTGGCTCTCTTCCGTCTTCTCAATTTTCCCAGTGGGATTGAACCTCAGCTGCCCCACTGGTAACCTGTCCCATAACACACTCTTTATTGACTTCCTTTCTTTCCAGTTCTTTCTTCTCCCATTTTCCCACATTATTTCCTAGGATCATATTCTAAATAAATTACTTTCAAAGTCAACTGCTGGAGGAACCCAACCTAAGGCATTTACTTTTATAATACAATTGTTCCTGGGGCTACCCTGTCTATGACCCTTATGTCAGAAAATGTTTAGGAAGAAGATACTTATTCATGGTCTTTGTGGGCATAAAAATGATTAATCTTGTATTTTCAAATTTGATTTTAGATTACATGTGACAGTCACTGAAAAGCCTGTTGAAACTCTGGACAACATTTTCAGGTAAGGCAGTGTTGGTCTTTGGTTCTCTCTACTCTGGCTCTCCCTTTTCTGACTACTCTCTCCAGTTTCTCCTTGCCTCCCAGGACACTCGCATGGTTCCCTGCTCCCTCTGTTCTGTAAGAAAGAAATTGCATGATGTTGTTTCACAGGAAAATATTATTGACTGATGTTTCCTCTCTCAGTTAAATTAAAACATATTGAAAATTTATTATGTGCTGGGCACATTAGCTAAGCATAGGGAATCCTAAGATAAATTATATATACCTATGCTTTGATGGTGGGGCAAGTCTAGTTATCAAACCTACTTATACATTGGAATCACTTTGGGAAATCAAAAAGTACAGTTTCTCAGGCCACATCCTGGGACAGAAGATAGGTCTAGGGTAGGATTGAAAAGCAATCAGTTATGAAACCTTTACAGATGTGATATGCTGCCAATCTATTGGCTATATAGACCCTAAAGAATGCTCAAAGAAATTTATCTCTAATGAGGAAAATTCAAGAACTGTGACAGGACCCTCACTGAGGAGATAATTTGGGGCTCAAAGTAATATTCCTATACCTTAAAGATCATAATGTGTAAGGTCAATATAATTATTCTCTGTACCAGCATTCTCTTTAATGTGCTTGATGTTGATGGTAAGGAATTATGATACTGAACAAAAAATTAGAGCTGAACTGTAGCTAAGAATCCAATTATTTTATGGTGTTGGTTGAGCCAGCCCTGGCTCAATTATTTAATTAGTAATTCAGGGGACATTATAAAGCTACTGCCATGAGAGTGCCTCTATGTATACATTTTTCCAAGGCTCAGGTAATGCACCATGTGAAAAATGCAGACATAAAACACAAAAGTGGTCATCATAGGCCATGTTCTGATTCAAATAAGTCTTTAGAGTTAAAGGTTGAAGCCCACAGTATGCCCTCCAGTTCCTCAAAGACTGGTTTGATTGGCTCTTTCTCTATAAAACTTTCTGTGGGTACATGTTTTAGGCTTTATCCTTGGATAGCAAAGATACTTGACCTAAAGGAAATTAAGCTTGGGCAACAAGAGCACAGGGCCACGCGTGAGTGAGTTTGACAAACTATTCTTTAAGCTCTGCTTCAGAATCCACAGCAGAAGTGCAGGGGTGAGTGAGAGATATGCAAAGCTCCAACTAGCAGCAGATAGAAATCTAAAGTGGAAGAATATCTCCAGGACTCCACACAGTAGCCTTTAAGTACGAAGCTGCTTAAAATATCATTCCACTTATTGTAAGTTGATATCTGAAATTCTGGCTGGCATTTACAATTCAGATCCTATTCCTAGGGGATTCCCATTTGGGGCCTGTTTGTATGATTGATTCTGGGCTTTTCTTCACTTGTGGATGCCTGAGATCATTAGGTAAAATGCACATATATGCTCAGAGACAAATGTTTATCATCATTACTTCAATGAATCATTCACCAGCCCTGACATGTTCTAATGTCCCTGGGACTTCAGCAGCACCCCCTCCTTCCTCTTTCCTGTCCACTGTGTTCCCCTCCCTGCTCCCCTGCTGTCCCCCACATCTCAAAATTTCAAAGTATTACCCTCATTAATCATTGGAATTTAGCTGGCAGCAGGAAGGTAGAGGGAGGGGATTATTATCCCAATACCTCCTTCGAAAAACTGAAACATAATGAACTTTTTGTGTTGAGGAAGAAGAGAGGATGGGGGCTCCTTGAAACATCACATTCAAGCTGTTTTCAAGATGTTGATGGTGTTTACTGACATGGTGCAAGCCCCTTTACAAAGTAAGGAGAGAAAGGTCTCTGTTCTCTGGCCTGGACCTCTACACTTCAGGGCACATCTCTGTGGCTTTTCCAAGTAGGAGCCTTCACCCAAGGTGATAACTGAGTTGATTCTGGCTCCATTAAACTGCATTTTTCTTGTTGCTGGTGTGATTCTCGTCATTAATTATATGCCCTACTTTCAGTTCTTTCAACCGATTTATAGAATGACTCTGACCTCTCAGGTTTTTTTCTCCTCTCCTCCTAGTTTCTCCTAGGAGAAACTGGCCAGAACATTATATATATATATAAAACTTTATATATGCTTTATATATGCTTTAACTTGTTTAGTCATTGCTGCTGTTTTGTTTATTTGACATGACCATATTAGTTAAAAATTGTAAGATAGGCAAAAGAAAATGTATTATCATAAATAAAACAGAATCCTTGTTAGTATTTTGTTGTATTTTTTCCCATTCTTTCTTTTACACTTTAAATATACAGTTAGAATTATAGTGAATATTCAGTTTTGTAGCTTGCTTTTGTGCATTTTCTTGTGTTGCTAAATTATCTTCCCAACCATGATTTTTAATGGTTTTCTTTCTATTTATTCCACCTAGAAAATATACTGGATTTGAGATAGATGTTTCCTACTGAAATTTCCTCCCTCGACTTTCTCCTGTTAAAATTCTGAGTGGTTTCTTTTTTAGAAAAGGAAACCAGCTCAGTGCTTTGGAGCTAAAATGCACAAACAAACAAACAAACCCAAAATCTGGTTGATTCTTTTTAAAAGTTTGTGTGGCTATATACTTGAAGTAAAACATTTGCTTTTTCCAACTTTTGGATTAACATACCCAATGAGTATTCTTTGAGCTTTGTTCCTAGGATTGTTTTTATGTCCACTCTGCCTGGTGCCTGCAGGAAGTCCTGCTGGGACAGAGACTGGGACATTGAATCTATGTAGAGCTGCCTAATGCAAGATCTACATATACATGTCTGACCATGCAGGGGAGAAAATTTCCAAAGATCTGCAATGGAGATACAATTGAATTAGATGGTTGGTTTATCCTGCCCCCAGGTTGCCTGGGGAGACAAGTCACAGGATTATTTGATTCCTGCTCTCCAGATTATAGAGTAAGCAGGTGATGCAAAGTATCTGCATATGAGAGCTCCTCCCACTTCTGGCTTCCCTGTGAAAGGTCCACCACCTAAGAGGCCATCCATTTTCTGGGTGGCATTGCACTGCAGTCATGAGAGCAATATTCATACAGGGAAGAAAGCAAAACTTTTATTTTAATTATTAAATATTCAAACAACAATTAGAGAAGGTGTTTATTTTTGAACAAGATGTTTTTCTTTTTCTTTGGTAATTTATTGTTTCCATGTGAATTCATCATGGCCCTACCACATATATCGCCCTTCTGTTCCCCCCACCCCTCTGCTGACACACACTATATTTTTATTCAAACCAGATAACTGGGAGCCACCTTAGCTTTGTCTTTTAATTCTCAGGTCCAACATTCATATTATCTTATTAATTCTATTATATATGGCTTTCATATCAACCTACTTTTCTACTCCCCTATCAAACTGTACTACTTCAGTCATGTTTTCATTGCTTGTTGACCAGATTTCTCCTTTACTACACTAGGACAACTAATGCAGTGTACTTCTGTCCCTCTCTTTGCACTTCATCTTGCCTGATCTAACAACCACTCAATTTATTTTGTTCACCTGCATTGGAGTTGACTTTCTCATATGTCCATCTGACCATGTCACTCATCTGCTCATGAACCACATTGCTTCTGTGGTAAAGTTCAGGGTTCTTTTTTCTTTTTTTATTTAAGTATATTTTATTATGTTGTTACAGCAGTTCCAATTTTCCTTCCCCTTTGCTCCCCTCTGCCCAGTACCCCCCTTCCTTCCAGCAATTCCACCCACCTTAGTTCACGTCCATGGGTCCTGCATATAAGTTCTTTGGTTTCACCCTTTCCTATATTATTCTTAACTTCCCCCTGTCTGTTTTGTACCAACCAATTATGCTTCTTAGTCCCTGCACCATTTCCCCATTTCTCCCCCTTCTCCCTCCCAGCTGATAACCCTCCAAATGATCCCTATACCTATGATTATGTTCCTATTCTGGTTTGCTTAGTTGGATTTTGTTTTTAATTTTTAGATTCAGTTGTTGATAGTTGTGAGTTTATTGTCATTTTAGTGTTCATAGTTTTGATCTTCTTTTTCTTGAGTAAGTCCCTTTGATATTTCATAAAATAATGGCTTGGTGATGATGAACTCCTTTAGCTTTACCTTGTCTGGGAAGCACTTTATCTGCCCTTCCATTCCAAATGACATCCTTGCTGGATAGAGTAATCCTTGTTTCAGGTTGCCTTTCATCACATTGAATACTTCTTGCCAGTCCCTTCCTGCCTGAAAAGTGTCCTCTGAGAAATCAACTGATAGTCCTATAGACACCCCCCTGTAGGCAACTCTTTGCCTCTCTCTTGCTGCCCCCAGGACTCTCTCTTTATCTTTCACCTTTGGCATCTCAATCATGATGCATCCTGGTGTGGTCCCCTCTGGGTCCAGCTTGCCCGCGATGCTCCATGCTTCCTGGACCTGAATGTCCACCTCCTTCACAAAATTTAGGAAGTTTTCCTCATTTTTTTTCAATTTTTGCGTCCTCATTCTGTACTGGTTGACTGTTTTTTCTTCCTTATATTCCAAATCATTGATCTGAACCCTGGTTTCCTTCCCTTCACCATTGGTTTCGTGTGGACTTTCCTTCGTTTCATTTAACATAGCCTTCACTTCTTCTCTTATGCGTTTGCTGTACTCAAGCATATTGATCAAGCCTGTGAGCATCTTTATCACCAGTGTTTTGAATTCTGTGTCTGTTAGGTTGTCTACCTCCTCATCTGTTAGGGTAGCTATTTCCTCGTCGCTTAGTTCTCCCACTGGAACCTTGATCCGTTCCCCCTTTTGGGCCATACTTTTCTGTCTCCTCATTCTGACAGGCTCCTGTGTTTGTTTGCCTCTGCATCCCAGGTAGAGCTGTCGCTCCTGTTATGTTGTAAGGGACGGAGCCTTAAGGATTCATCAGTATCGTGCAACCTGTTTCACCACGTTGTGGTGCTGTGTGGGGGTGAGGGGTCTGAGAAGGAACAATGCTGCCTGCCCAGCACGCACCCCCTTTCCAAGCACTTCTCCCACTTCTGTATGGGACTAGTGCCTCTCCAGCTGCTGCCCTGGATGTCGTTTCCAGAGCGGGTGGGTCTATGGACGCTCCAGGACCATGGGGGTCCTTTAAAGAAGTGGACTCTCCTGAGACCAGCCATTTCTGCCTTCACCCCAACTCCCACTTTTCTGCACAATAAGAAGCAATGAGGCTTGATTTTCCCCGGTGCTGGAACCATGAGCTGCGAGGTCTGGTGAGGAGCTGGGAATGCTCCCCAGATGTCCCTCCCAACTTTTTAAAATGTGTGACTGTGCTTTCTGCCAGCTTGCCGCTGCCACCACTGCTGCCACCACCACAGTGCATTCTCTTCGGCCTGGCTCTGCCCCTCCTACCTGTCTGATGAGTGTTTCTTCTTTATATCTTTGTTTGCTGGGCTTCCAAGCAGTTTGATTTTCTGGAACTTTTGGTTGTTTCTAGTTTTGAGGTAGTCGTATCCCTTCTTAGTTGTGGAGGGAGACACCTCCATCTTGGCCAGAAGTCTCAAATATAAATCAAGTTCAGGGTTCCTGGTGTGGCATACATGGTGCCTCATCACCTGCTGCCTGCATTTCTTCCCAGCTTGATCCTTACTCCTGAGCCTACTGAATTCAGGCATATATATCTCTAACAAACTCTGCAGGCAGTTCTCATGCATCTGATGCGTCATGTGGAAACTACTATTCCAGAAGCTCAATAAGGTGCCACATGTGCCTCCATTTTTATATAATCAAGTCTTAGAAGAGGATGCATCATAATGTATTTCAGTTACTGAGCTCTCTTGGTTTGGATCCAAGATAGAGTCCTCTAATGGTTATTTTTGTATTGAAGGTTTTGTTTAAACTGTAGGACATTAATGTTGCTCATACCTGGAATGTTTGCATGTTATAAGCCTGTCTGTGCACTACACCAGTTACATTATTATTCTCCTTTCTTGTTTCTGAGCAGCATACCCCTCCTGATGTCCAGGTCAAGTCTTAATTTAAGAGGAAGAGAGGGGAATGAGGAAATAATAGGGTGGGAAATAAGAACAAAAAAAGACCACCCCACACTATAATATGGCAAAATGGAAAAAAAAATAGAAACATGGGTATCCAAAACTTCAGAAACTGATTGTCATGTCCATGTTCATATATCATCTGGCCACATCAAATATGAAACTTTAAAAACATCAGTTTTAATGATATGGCAAATACTTATTATTTAATGATAAGGAAAATGCAATCATATGGTAAGTGTTAAGGAAAATGTGAGGATGCAAAATTGCTTTTGTAATATTATCTCTGTGGTGTGAAATGTATATAGAAAAAGAAACTTTAGAATATGAGGTTAATATTGGATTTCTCAGGTGCTGAGATTATTAATTTTTTTAAACTATTGTTTTCTCCCCTTGATACTTTCCAAATTTCTGAGTTAACATTTTACATTTGGAATCATGAAAATATGAGCTTACTTTTATGATTTTCATCATTAAGACTGCAGCAGAAAGAGACATGAAAATGAGAGAAAAGCTGGCAAAGGTGGGGAGAGAGAGAAACAGGAGAAGGGGAAGAGGAAAAGGAGGTGAGATGTGAGGGAGAAAAGAATATGGCAATAAAGCAAAGGCACATTTTGCTTAAAGCCTCGAGGAAGCACACTTTTTAAAGACTCCATCTTCAAATTGGGACTTCTGATTTTCTAAAAAGTCTAGTATTCTGATCAGAAGACACTATAAAAAGACAGATTTTTTTTTTTTTTTTACAGTTTACTGGTTCTTTACACTGATCTGTAGAAACAAAAGCTTCTTTATATTACCACTATTAAAAATGGCAGTTGATACAGAGTGGGATCCCCAAGGAGATGGGAGGGGTTTTGACCATAGAATGGTGATGAAGAGCTTTCGGGGCCTGCATCACAGGCTGTGGTCAGGCATTTAAAAATAAGGCAGCAGCCATTAGCGAGGAGAAGGCCAAGGAGGCTGGGAACTCCACATGGTTTGCAAGGAAGGGGAGAACCACGTGGTTCTGCATTAAGAACTGAAGAACACTGCACACAGGCAAAACCTCCCCAATTAGGCACAAATGATTGGAAGCTCCTGGTAAAGCTGAACTGTGTCTGGGAAGCAGGGAAGCAGTATCTCTAACTTTTCTATTCTAAAACTTGCCTGGTTTGGCAGGTGGAGACAGAACTATGTGTTTGTGGGTGTTTTAAAGAAAATAAGACTTAACGGCAGAAATCTGCCAACAATTAAATATGTATAACCTTTAAATGAACAATTCCATTTCTTTTCATCAAACTATTGTATTAAGAGTTATGCTTTTTGGTGATGGGCAATCGGGCACCTCATAACTGAACAGTCTGTGGGTTCTGTTTCACAATGAGCTCCTGGACATTACTTTGAAGTCATTTGTGTATTGATAAATGAGTCACAAGATGGCAAAGCTCCAGTGTTTTAGGAAAACATTTCCTTATGTCCTTTCTGTTGCTTTGTACTATCCAGAGCCCTCTCCAGTCAATTAAGGAGGATATGAAGTTCCAGCCCTGAGCACCAGTCTATTCTCTTGTCCACAGGGTGAGTCTAGGACCTGGCTATTGCTGTAACAGTCCTGACCTGGAGAGAGGCTCAAGTCACTGCAAGACTGGCGGATGGATTAGGCTATGAATATGCAGAAAGCAAGATGAAGGGAATGACTACTCGATGCATAATGACTGAATTACAATTTAAAAATGGAATGAGTTAGATAGTTATTATCAGTGTAATTATTCATAAATGTGCCTAATTATTCATAATTATTCAGAAGCATATTATTTCCCTGATTGCCACAAGTGATCTCTGAGGCCAATTACGATTCAATTCTAGTCACAGGACTCAGTGAATATTACCCCTTCTGTCTTGGTGAATCGCGAGCTTAGTTTCTGGACTGACAGCGTTGGGAGCCCTTTGTGTCATCTGGCCCTTTAAATACACACAACAAGCTCACTGCTTCAAACCCAGCTGATTTCAAAGCCCCCATTGTCTTTTCCCCCTTTCCAGTCCCAAGCTCCTCTTATTTAGGTTCAAGCTGTTCCTTCGAGGGCCTTCGCTGCTGCTGCTTAATTAGGGTTTTCTTGTTGTCATTCCTGCATTTGATATCTTAATAGCATTGGACGGCATATATAGGAAAACAGGATAAGAAGCAAAGGACCCTTGTCCAGATACAGGTTATATGGAGGAGCCAAAAAGACTTGGCCATTCTTAAGAGGATGAGCTGTCAACTCAGGGGTTTCAGATTTCCTGTAAATCTGGAAGACCTCTCAGGTGGGGGAATGCAGCCATTTTTAACTTGTCTGCAATAGGCTACAGCTCACAGCCTCCCTATACAATTACTGCTTCTGGGATCATTTCAAAATACTGCTGTAGCCTAGGAGAATATTTGCAGTTTTTCCAAAATGATTTCACTTTGACATTTATGTGGCAAACCAGAGATGTGGGCTGAGGCTTTATAACCTGCTCTTTGTGTGGAGGTTCTCATGAAGTACAGCCTTCAGAGATGGAGCCACAGCTCAATTTTTACATCTTTTTTTCTCCCTGGAAAACATTACAGCAATTACCATATTGTGGGGCGGCATTATCAAGTGAAAATTAGCATATAGATTAGTTCTGGGGGGCAGGGAGAAGGAGAGGTGGGCTAAAATCTTTACAATCACGTATAGTTATGTTACACAAAGAGTGGCGTGCAGAAATCTCCCAGGTCCTGGTTTATCTGACCCAGTGTGCACATTAATGGGGCTGATGGGTGTCAGCCAACAATTTCCAAGGGAGCAAAGACAATTTGGTTCTGATTACAGCTGAGCTATGACTGGGAATTGGGCAGCATAAAAAGTTGCAGATCAATTTTGCAGATTTTAAAGCTTCACCACCTTTTTGTTCCTGGATAGAGAATCCCTGATTTGGTTAGTTTGAACACCTTATAATTAGTTGTAATTACTAAGTTCTGGTTTTGCATTTCATCCAAGAAATAAAAATAGTTAAATTTTTACTGACAGAGTAAAAACAAAGACAGAGAAAAGAGTATTATCCATAACTGAGACTTCTTTGGAGAGTGAGCCAAAAGATAGAATGCAAAAAAAAAAAAAAGAAAGAATAGTTTAAATTATTATCTTCTAACATAAGAATATTAAAATAGATTTATTGAAAAATAAAGATTTATAGGACTCACTTTTTTCTTTTAGTTTCTCTCACAACATAGGAGACTGATTGCTTTACAAACAGTCAATCAGTCACTCCATCAAGAATTTATTGTGTTCCTTGCATGCTCACAGCTCTGTGAGTGGTACCCGATATAGCACATGGACCCAGCCGTCAAAGCTCCAGAATACAATATGACTTCACACCAGTCAGAGTGGCCATCATCAACAAATCAACAAACAACATGTGCTGGTGAGGATATGGAGAAACAGGAACCCTATTGCACTGCTGGTGGGAATGCAGACTGATGCAGCCACTATGGAAAACAGTATGGAGCTTCCTCAAAAAACTAAAAATGGAACTGCCTTTTGAACCAGCAATTCCATTGCTGGGATTATATCCAAAGAATCCTGAAACACCAATTCAAAACAACCTATGCACCCCTATGTTCATAGCAGCACTATTTACAATAGCCAAGTGCTGGAAACAACCTAAGTGCCCATCTGTAGATGAGTGGATCAAAAAATTGTGGTACATTTACACAATGGAGTACTATGTAGCAGAAAGAAAGAAGGAACTCCTGCCATTTGCAACAACATGGATGGAACTAGAGAGAATTATGCTTAGCGAAATAAGCCAGGCAATGAAAGAAAAATACCTTATGCTGTCACCTATTACAGGAAACTAAAGAACAACACAAACAAATGAGCAAAATTGAACTAGAGATATGTAAACAAGGAGTAGACTAACAGTGACAAGGGGGGATGAAGGAGGGAGAGAAGTGGGTAAGAAGGGGAAGGGTCTAGTCAAAGAACATGTATAAATGATCCAAGAACATGGACAACTGGGTGGGGACTGACTGTGGGAGAAGGGGTGGGTAGGGTGCGGGGAAGTAATAGGGAAAAAAGTGGGACAACTGTAACAGAAAAAGAAACAAACAAAAATTTTTAATGGGGGGAAAAAAAGAAAATATAAAGAATGGAAATGCAATTTTAGTGAATATTAGAAGGACAAGGACTTTTCTTCACACTGTATATTTTTCTCCTTACCTGATCCCTCCAGAATTTGGCATTCTGAAGAAGTAAGTAATGACACAAGGTTCTTTGCATGAAACTAATAAGACCAGTTGTTAATAGAGGTTTTGTTGACCAAGACTTTGACTGGAATGTCATGCCTAAAGGAGACATGCTTAGGCTCTGGTTGTTACCAAAAATCCCTGAGGAAGTGGAATTGACTTTCGAAGGTAATAAAAGCCCATGAGAAAAAAGGCCTGGTACCTTGTTTGGTTGTGCAGTCCATGACAATCTCTCCAGGGAACTAACGAAGGTTGCTTTCCTGAAAGATGGCTAGAAGGGACCTTAACGCATAGTGGAAAACCTGAAGGACTTGGAAAAGAAGGTGTTTACAGGCAAGGCTAAATGGCAGGTAAGTGGCTCAGCTTCTGTGTCCTGAAGGGCAGACTGAAGGTCACCCTCAATGTTCCTTGTGTAAGTTCCAGCGATGCAGGCTTAAAGATCAGAAGTGATTATTTGCTGCTCTTGTTGTGTTTAGGCAAATGAACAGAATAAATTAAAAATGGACTTAACACAGTCCCTTTAATGACAAGGAGGGTAATCTTAAGGAGGAAAATTGTGATTCAAGGAAAATCACAATGCTCAGTGGTAGACTATAAATTAGTGCAGTTAATTGTCTTTAAAGCTTATTTTCATTTAAAGTTTTTTTCATTTGAAAGTTAAACTAGGCCTGTGGCATCATCAAAGATGCTTAATTTACAGGCAAGAAGCATGTCAAATGCCTTGCAACTGGATGTCTTTTCAGTAAGACAGTCTTACAGCTTTAGAGACTGGTTTGTGGGTTATGTTGCATAAATTAACATGTGTGTTCTGTTTTCAAAGGGCATAAGCCAATGATCTCATTACCTGAGGGATTGTCTGTATGTATAGGCCTCACTTAATCCTGTCTGCATTGCTGTCTCCTGAGACTCAACAGTTTGGCTGAACTAAGTGGCTTGGTTGGTGAAGAATGGGATGGTCTGCGGGCTTTACTTTAAAACTGGTTTCTCTTTTCTATCCTAATGGCTTGGACAGAAAGAGCTCAGAGGTCTGAGAGGTGGGGAACCTAAAATATTCCCTTCAGCCCAAACTAAGTATAGTGGGCAAAAGGGTTTTGGATAACTGTGACGTGCATTGCACACCTTCCTCCAAAGAAGCCCTTTATTTCCCTAATGTGGGACATTGAAAAATTAATACCTGCCTTTTGCCATCTAGTGGTTATGGACTGAATGATGCCTGTTGCCAAATCTGTTGCCCGCAGAATACAACAAGGATGCCAGCCTGTTAAACCAAGCATGCCGTTGTCCAGGGACAGTCAACTGACCTGGAGTCTGCAAGACCCTTCCCCATGTGGGAAGGCCACCCTCCCCTCCACACCCCCACTCATATTAGGGATTTCTGGGCCCAAGGGTAGATGGGACGATGACCATGCCCAGCTTGAAACAGCTAGAGGAGTACAAGACCTTCGCCCATTGTCCTTTATAAGATTATAAAGGGTCTTAATATCCGAGAGGGGGGATTGTTGTTTTTTATTGTTATAAAAAATTAATCAATTAATTATTTTAAAAAAAGAATAATATAGGAAAGAGTGAAGCCAGAGAACTTGTATGCATGACCCATGGGCACAGACTCGGGGAGGTTGGGGTTGCTGGGGGAGGGGAGCAAAGAGGAAAAAATTGGAACTATGTAACAATATAATCAATAAAATATACTTTAAAAAAAGCCCCAGAATACAATGTTTGTGTTAAATCTACAACTTCTGTAGGAGAGCATTCAGAGGAGAGGGAAAACTTTGAGGACCCAGTGGCCGAGAAAATTTTAATAGGATTTGGGAACTGACTTGACCATAAATGATAAGTGGGGTGTGACTAAGCATTTGTGAGAACATTCCAAGCCAGGGCTATAGATCCCAGGACTCAGAGGTCAAGGGACATGTATGAGGAGGGTCTATAATGGGGTGTTGGGAGATAAAAATAAAATGGGGTAATGACACCCGAGGCAAATATCACCCTCTTTCAATCTTTGTAATTTACTTAAAAGGGCCTAATAACCGCCTTGAAAAATTACTGTGGGAAAAGAGGTAAGTTCTTTTTTCTATGTGCTATTCCTGACACATAGCTGGGCAGATAGCATTTGCTTTGCAACTTAATTAACAAATTTAATCCATTTTAATTTAATTAAATTAAAAACCACTAAGGTCAGCTCAGAGCTCAGTAATAAGGACACAGCTTCCTCTTTAGCAGCTATTATTGCTAAGTAACAAAATAAATATATTTTATTAAAATAAACACAATTTCTCTTAAAAATAATATTGCCCAATTTTTTCTGTAATTGCTCCCTCCTTAGCTCTCATGGTTGGGAGTAGGCTTAGAATGGGATATAGAAGAAAGTGCCATAGCAAAAGAGAAAAGTAAAAATGGGTGTGTGTGCAGGTAAACTGTAAGAGAGACGAGATAAGGGAGCTGCACAGAGATTTCTTTTCTCCTAGTGACGTGAAATAATAAAGCAGAAGAACATGGCTTCAGAGCCTGACAGGTCAGCATGGCTACAAAGCAGAATGGATCTGCATGGCCTCTTTGATTGTTGGGGCCAACACTACATATTTCATGCCACATTAGGTAGATTTTAAAACCTAATCTGGTCCCATGAATGTTTTATCAGTGGTTTTACCAAGGTACGGATTGCTCAACTAGTCAGGGATGGGATAAGGACATGAGAGAGCCATCTGGCTGTGTGTAATTCAGCATGATTTCTTGGTTTCCAGCTGTGCACCATTCACTGTCCCAGGATGGCCTCCTCAGTTCTGCATGCCATGGACCCTGAAAAGTCATCTGGTGGATCCTTTAGTATCTCTCCCACCTCAAGTCTCCAAATTCTGTGAGAGTCTGGGTAAGAAAAGTGAAGGTCTTTACTCTTTTAGCAAAGTGCTGACACATAGTAAGTGCTCAATAAATATTTATGAAGAAATATTTGTTCAATTTTCCTTTTTGTTCTGTTTGAATCATCAGATCCTGTAGCTTTTTTCTTTTTTTGCCTGTACTGTCTTCAATTACCAAATTTCCAACATTTTATAGGGTTATTAGAGTATTTTTTATTTTTTCATTTTGTGTCTTATTCTCCCAATTAGATTACAAGCTGTTGCAGTACAATGACATTTTCTGTTGACTCTTGCATAGCATTCAGCAAAATGCTTTGCTCAATCTAGGTATATGTTGATTAGTGTCTGTGGAGAGCACTTGAGACCTGGTAGAACGGGCACTAGATTAGGAACCAGGAAATCATGTTTGTCGGTGTGCTGACAGGCAGTGTGATAGTGAGTAAGCCATAATCTTTTTTTGAACCTCATTTTTTATCACATATAAACATGGATATTAATTGATGTGCTACATGCATAACAGGGTCAAATAAAGTAGATTTGTGAGGATCAATTAAATTACTGTTTGTGTTTAAAGTGTTCCAGCAACTACTTCTTGAATTTAGCTGTGATGGTAGTATACCTACATGATCATTTCTGAACTTGAGGCATTCCCATTCTGAGGAAAGGACTGATACTTGAAAGCTTAATGGATTAGAGGTGAGCTAATACTGTTTCTTTTTATTTGGTTGTCACTGGAATCGGGCTTGTCCAAAACCAGGATGCCTTGTGTTCCCTTCAGATATTATGGGATATGTGAGACTGTTGGTTCAAGAACAGACAGCCTTGAGTACAAGAAGCACCTCCATCCAAATAAAAGTTTGTGCTGAGATTAGAGACACAAAATTGACAAGCCATGCAAATCCCAGCAAGCCCAGGTCTGGTGTTTTGTCTTTATCCTTTACCTTCCAATCCCCAGTCTCTGACTGAGACAACCTTATAATTCTTTCTCTTCCTTTTAAAAATCTTAATAATTGTTTAATATTACATTACCAACAACCCTCACTCATTCCTGATTGAAGAGGCAAGCTGTGACTCAGTCCCTTGTTTGCAAGGTTTCTTGCTAAACCTAAACCCTTAAGCTATGTTCTTGCAGACTGAGACATTAGCAAGATCTTTCGATTGAATTACAGAATTTCATTCCACCAAGGATTCAGATTTGTAGAGTACTTAACACTGAACTGCATGAGGAGGCACAGGAGTAATGGGTCTTTTCAGTAATGTCATCTTTTTTTCCTTCCGTAAATCAAAGGCAGTGTTACAAGATCTTTAGTTTTGTAGCATGAATGGGGCTACAAGTATACAGGGCTGGAAATAGCCCCTAAATTAAAGCATTTGTCATCTCCTGATGGTTTATTCTTTTACCTGTAGTTATTAAACATGAATCATTAAAGAACCAGATCTTTTCTGTAATTTGAAACTTTTTTTGTGTTTGGGGGGGGGGGTACAGATTCAACAGTTTCCAGTGCCCTACAAGCTGAAACAGAATAAATTACATAATTGGTTTTCTCCTGCTAGTGACCTGTTTGGGGCTCTCTGATGCAGTTCTGTCCAGCCTTGAGGAGTGGAGTTTATAGGTCACTGTGGGCTCTGAGGCAGCCTGGACTCTCTTCTGGGCTGACTCTAGTAGTGAAATAAAGTTGTTGAGAATCACCATCCTCAGGGAAGTCCACGTGGAGACAAATTTGTCCCTGCCTGGGAGATCAAGGCAGGAGAATATGTTTGCTTCCTGGAGTCAGTGACCTTAATAGTTTTATCACAGTGGTTATGAACCTCAGAGTTTCAACTCTCTGGTACCTCCTGCTAGTTCAAGGAGAATGTAAATTTTCTTAAAATGGTAGTTAATTAATGTTACTTTTACTGTATTTTTCACACTATAAGATGCATCTGACCATAAGATGTACCTAGCTTTAGAGGAGGAAAACAAGAAAAAAATAATCTGAAGCAAATCGGTGTGCTAAAATATTTAATAAAATATAACAGAATAATATTTCAACTATGTAAAGTGAACAGCAGTCAACAGCAGTATTAAGAACCATCATCACTGTCATTAACAAATGAGGAGAGATTTTAAGGTTCAAGTACTCTTCTAGTTTTCTGGGAACCCCAAGAACTCATCATCACTAGCCTCAGAATTTATGAAGCTCAGTTGCTCACAATCACTGATATCACTTTCTTCACTATCTTCATGCTGACCAGACACCCTGAGATTCAGCAGTAAAGTGGGACATTTAAGCATCCCCAGGGGTTTCTCATGGGCCCACTGCTTCCTCTCCTAACAGCTGTCACCACTGCTGACATGTCAGGTAATACACATCATGGTCTGTGATGCAGTATTTGCTCCATAAGATGTACAGACATTTCCCCCCAACTTTTGAGGAGAAAAAAGTGCATCTTATGGAGTGAAAAATATGTCATTTTAAAAACCAAACACTTATAATGTTGTCTGAAAGTCTAGAAACAAAGAGAAACTAGAGAAAGTGGGAGAAAAGAGAAAGCTATAGAAATTTGGGAATCATAGCCTATGTCTTTATGGGTATGTGTGGAAATGGACTGATTGTCGTGGTATTTAAACAAACCTCTACATGAATTAAAATTCATAGACTTATACACCAAAAGAAGTCGATTTTACTGTGTTATAATTTTAAAAATAAAATTAATTATTAATCAGGGGAAAAATAAAACCCTCAGTCCTGTTGAAGATTGAAAATAAAGAAACCAGTGAATAAATATGGAAAATTCTGGAAAGGAAAAGGAAGGAGCAGCTTGAGATTATCAATTATTTTGAAAGTTACTTAAATATCTTTAAAAGTTTAAAAAAATTCTTATCATACTAATGATATTGTCATATTGTAAAGCAGAGATTTTAAATAGTTGCCAAGAATCTCCTAATTATATTGTCACCTATTTGTATTTTAAAAATTCTATAGGCTTCAGTCAAGTTCTGTTCTTCCTTCCTTTTACTGGACAAAGGTTACTTGGCTCAAAGTTTTATGGGGAGAAGGACAGGGTCCTCTGTACTACTCTCAGGGTCCTCACTGCTGCCCCAGAAGCTGCTGAGTCAGACGCTGACTTTTTTACAACAGCTGCAGATTAAAGTTTGAGAATCACTGGCTGGAGGTAGCTGGTTGCCTTGGAGATTGCTACTGAGGCCTCCAGTAAATTCTTCTTTTGAGGCTGACTACCAGCACACACACCTGCCCTCTTCCCTGCAGTTGAAACAGGGCTATTCCCCAGGATTCCTTCCAGCAAAATGAAACCACTGAATTGGAATTGCCCAAAGAAGCTTATTAAATACAGTTTTTAATACCATAGGCAGTATTCGAGGATTACTTTCCCTTGTTATCCTAAGACATCTGCTTTTTCTCTTAAATTGAAGTTTTATATGATCTCCTTGGCTAGGTTAAGGGGAGCAGGCTGATGGGAGTGGGTAGGATCTGGGAGAAGAGGTATTTAACCAGAAGTCATGAAAGGTGCTAGTTAGCAGAGGTAGGTGCCTGAGGCAGAAAGAGTTCCCTGTGGTCTCCTATTGCTCGGTGGGGACAGAAAGGTTCTATACATAGCTGCTGTGTCCATAGGCACTGTCGCGGAAAGCTCTGCTGTGAATGCTTTGTCCTGAGCATGATTCCTGACTGCTAATGTCCAAAGGAGACTTTCTCTGTGGGCCTTCGATGCTGGTGCAGAGAAGCTGTGGAGCTGCTGTCACTGGGTGAACAGCAGGTGCAAAAGCTGCAAGACCAGTTGGTATTTCTCCATGGATGACATGACTGAGTCTGTATGCCTTTAACTTTATGCAGAAAAAAAATCCCAGTGAAAAAATTAGTTAGCAACTGAGATTGCTTCTATCATATATTTTTCTTTTTAATTAATATTTTATGACCAGTTAGCCACAGTCTGTTATCTTTGTAATAAAGAAAAAGGTATTATAACTGATAAAATATACTTATTGCCCTCATTTTGAAGTCTTAATTAAAGATGCATGCCTCATGAAAATCTTTTTAAAGATACCACCAGAAGTGCACAATAAAGAGGGAAAGAAGCTCTTGTATGCTAAAAAAGAAACACATTCTTTCATGGTTGGCCCATTAAATGTAATTTCTTAGACAAATTTGTAAATTGATGCAGTAATTAGCTTATTATGGAAGAGATAGAAATGTAAGTCTGTAAGCAAAAATGTGAATCTGTTTTTTGCTCAGTGTAGATTTTTTACATAGCATATGCATGCAATAGAATCATTCTCAAATTTGAGAAATTCAAAGACTTACTTTTGTAAACTCAGTATAAAGATATAAGTTAACAGAGTAATTCAGGAACACATTATAAGAAAAGGAGCTTAGTCCTAGCGGGAGCATCTTAAATGAGCATAATACATAGTCCTAAAACTGTAGCTATCATTCTTACTAGATGCTTAAGTTGTCATCGCAGGAAATGGAATCTGTGGAACAGATCTGCATTATTGAAGATTCTGTGCAAGACAGCTAGAGAAAGACCATGGTGAATTCATTTTCAGTGGCTAAATATCAGTTAGACAAGAGTAAGTAAACAAATTCTAAACTAAAGGTTTCTCCTTCCTTTGTGTGTTTAGAGCTCTTGGTTCTACTTTCAGAGAAGATGTAGAAGAAGGGAGGAAATCTGTACACTGTTATCTTCATTAGGGTTGGTCTTAGGTGATAAAACCATATAGTTACAAGTGAAATAGAGGCTTAGAAATAGTCTACTGTACTTAATTTTTAATTTTGTAAAAAAGTATAAAGAGTTTAAATGATTTTTTCAAGGCAGCACAGCTAGCTAAAGGTAAAACTGGGACCAGAATTCACCAAATTCTGTACTGTGATCATTTTACTACAGAAGAAAGCAAAATTCCTATTTGTGTAGTCCATTTGATCAGTGGGCATTAAAAGTTCTGTGTAAAGTGCCACTTAATCTCTGCTTGCTAGTTCTTAGTTGATTGGGGTAAATTAAAAAATGTGTTTACTATACCCCTTTTGGGGTACCTTTTTCAGTAAATTGAAGTTAAAGACATATTTACTTTTAGGCAGGAAGGATTATTTCTAAGGCATTATGACTATCTCTATCCCTGAATCTGAATCAGTATAAATGGAGAATCTATTTAAGATTTTTAAAAAATTAGGATGAAAAAAATTAGGATGATTTTGATAAATAATTTGTGCAACAAAGTAATTTAATAAACGTTGGAAAAATCTACTGAAATCTTTACAATGTTCAGAATTCTTACTCGATTGTATATGATATTTCTCTTATTTTATCATATTCACTGTTTGGAGCAATTACTTATAAATTTATAGTAATATACTTGCAAATATAAAATAAAAGTGTAGAATATTAAATGCCAATAATCCTTGTTTGAGTATTCTGAAAGGTAAAATTATTTTTTCAGTTGTTTCTATTTCTTTGTAAAGAGTAATCAGTGGGCTTATTTTATTAGCATTTCTGCTCATTGATGTGTTTATATCTTGTTGACTCTAAGCTTAATGAAAATGCAGAGCAAAATAATTTCCACTGGTAGTAATAAAAATCTTAAAGCTGGGAAGGAACCACTTGTAGGTACATAGTTTTATAATGCTGGATTGGTTTTGGTGAGTATTCAGCATAAAACACAACAAACAATAAACTAAACCCAACATTTTCCAATGGTATTTTTTTCTGCCACAGTGGGATGGTGGAAAGGAGGCAGTAGTGTTCCACCTAGTGGTTGAACATGGATTGGCATGGTAGACTCAATCCTATTTTACAGAATCTATGGATTTATCAACTTGTCCTTAAACACCTATTGTTTCCTCCTCTGATAGATTTATTTTTCTTAGTCTAGAGAGTCCTCATCAGATATTATTATTCTGTGTGGATATCGTAAATAATTTAAAAGTGATTTTAAATAAGTAATCACCTCTAATGGGCTTCTCTAATGTATATTCATGGACATTTGCCATTGAGCTATATCAATAAATTGTATTTAATTAAATTCAGATACAGATAAGAACTATATATTAAAAATAATTCAATTTTCAGCTACTTGTGAGGGGCTTTATATTAGAATACTCAAAGTTATTTCATTTCTGTGGACTACCAGTCATTTTCAAATAAACATTGATTTCTATAACTTGATGTTTAATCAAATGCTCAGGCTCCTCAGTATATATTTTAGCTATTTGATAGAATACAGTCAACAGTGACCATCAGCTATTACTCTTCATATTTAAGCTTACTTTTCTCAAGTGTGGTAAGTTTTCATATTCTAAACTATGGTTATAGGCATCATGAGTATGGCAGACTTGTTATAGAACTCTAGTCCAAGGAATGTGTTGTTGAATTGCCCTTGAACTTAGTATAGAATTTTAAGATTTTCATTCTACTTTTCACTGTGCCTCATAAAGCTGAAACCTTGGCTGAAGTTTTATTGAGTGTGAATGTGAGGGTATCCTAATCAGTATCACTAAAGAGAAATTCCAGAAATGATTATTTATTTATTGTCACAGACTTGGGTATATCCTTAGATCTTTTATCTTTTTGCAAAGACTGCCTTTAAAATCAGAGATGAAAGTTTTTTAGACAGTGCAACTAAATCAACCTGATAATCTAGTGTTCTGAAGTTTCCTTTATGAAATTGAACTTGAAATCACATATTCTCCTATTCCTAATCAAATTCTTATTTTGTTCTGTTGTAAACTTCTGGACTTTTTTTTGAAGGTCAAATTGTACCTTTTTTCCTTTCAACTTTACACAAGCTTTTGGTTAAAATCAATGACCCTATTACTTAACTTGTCTTACCCTTTAGAATCCTTGAAGTTATAAAGACTTTCAACAGATTGTAATCACAGAATTTACAGCATACATTTATTTATTTATTTATTTATTTATTTTTAAAGTATATTTTATTGATTATGTTGTTACAGTAGTTCCAATTTTTTCCCCTTTACTCCCCTCCACCCAGTATCTCCCTCCCCCAGCATCCCCCCCCAAGTCCATACCCATGGTTCGTAAAAAATAACTATCCCTCCGTCTCAGATATTAAGACCCTTTGTAATCTTGTAAAGGACAATGGGCGAAGGTCTCAAGCTCCTCTAGCTGCTTCAAGCTGGACATGGTCGTCATCCTACCTACCCTTGGGTCCAGAAATCCCTAATAATAGTGGGGGTGTGGAGGGGAGGGTGGCCTTCCCACATGGGGAAGGATTGTGCAGACTCCAGGTCAGTTGGCTGTCTCTGGACAACGGCGTGCTTGGTTTAGCAGGCTGGCATCCTTGTTGTGTTCTGGGGGCAACAGATTTGGCAAAAAGGGTTAAAAAGCATCATTCAATCCATAACTACTAGGTGACAAAAGGCAGGGATTAATTTTTCAATGTTCCACATTAGGAGAAAAAAAAAAAAAAAGGGCTTCTTTGGAGGAAGGTGTGCTAGGCACATCTCGCCTGTCCAAAACCCTTTTGCCCATTATATTTAGTTTGGGCTGAGGGAAATAGCTTATGTTTCCCCCCTCTCAGACCTCTGGGCCCTTTCTGTCCAAGCCATTAGGATAGAAAAGAGAATTCAGTTTTAAAGTGAAGCCCACAGACCACCCCATTCTTCACCAACCCAGCCATTTAGTTCAGCCAAACCGTTGAGTCTCAGGAGCAGTGCTGCAGAGAGGATTAAGTGAGGCTTATGCGTACAGACAGTCACTCAGGTAATGCGGTCATAGGCTTATGCCCTCTGGTTCAATTTTGCTCATTTGTTTGTGTTGTTCATTAGTTTCCTGTAATAGGTGACAGCATAACGTATTTTTCTTTCGTTGCCTGGCTTATTTCGCTAAGCATAATTCTCTCTAGTTCCATCCATGTTGTTGCAAATGGTAGAAGTTCCTTCTTTCTTTCTGCTACATAGAACTCCATTGTGTAAATGTACCACAGTTTTTTGATCCACTCATCTACAGATGGGCATTTAGGTTGTTCCAGCACTTGGCTACAGCATACATTTATAACCTATTTTCACAGAAGTAAAGACACTGATAGATAAAGAGTAAAATTAATCTGATTGCTTAAAAATATTAATTGTGGGTAATAATTCTCTTGTGTGTAGGAATGTAAAATAGGAAATATGATTCATTTCTGGTTTTGAAACCTTGATGTTCTTTATTCTGAGATCACTTTATCATCTCCAATCAAAGAAACAATATCTTGTTAATTTACCTCCATTTCTGACATAATGGCACTAGTGAAATGTCAGGGTATATTATAATAAGTCTTTCCTTTCATCTTTTTAATTTTTTTTGCACAGTCAGATGATTAAATATTGATAGTGGCACCCACAGTTTTTGGTGCCATATTTGAAGCAAATGATACAACTTAAGCAAGGATATGGATGAAAATCACTGTCCAAAGTTATAACTGATCAAAGAAATCATCTTTCTTAGAATATAGTCAAGTAAATTCTACATCTTTTGTGGACTTTTCAGGAAATAGTAGGTGGCCACATGGTGCAGAAAAAAAGACCATTTAGCTTGGAGTTTTGCTCTATTGATAGAAATGCTTTTAGACTTGGTCTCAAAGAAGCTTATTTCTGACTAGATTTTTTATATATTAAATTAGCTCTATAATACATTGAACAAATAATTTGACATATTTGGGCCTCATATAGAGCATAAAGTAATTTGGGGCAAACTAATGAAATAGTAATTACAACTACCAGATACTGTGGTTCACTTTCAGCTCAAACTTTAGGCAGGAAGTGAGTCTTCCTGACAAGAAGGCTTTCACACACACCCCCATTACCATTGCTCTTCATCAGCTGGTGGGGTTAGAGGGAGCAAGGCCACTCAAGTCACACAGATATAGGATGAGGCCTCAGATAGGAGGAGGCAGAAGGTTGCAGTCCCATGCAGTCATCTCTCTTAGTAAGTAAAGCAAGCAGGCAACCTTTGGAGGGAACCAAACTCCTCTTTCAGAAATCACATTCTGATTCCTAGGACAGTGCCTAAAAGCAAAGTTGAAGAACAATTCTGTGCTTGGCAATAAATAGCAAGAAGGCCACATTCAGAGAAAAATAATAAGAGAGAGAAAAAAATCCAGGTTAGTTTTGAAGTATTTTTCACCAAAATAGATTGTTATCACTTGTGATGAATGAGGAGAAAAGTGATTGCTACCAGAACCATCTTGTGTAATTTTATAGAGCGCCAGCCTGAAAACCAAAGGGTCACTGGTTTGATTCCCAGTCAGGGCACATACCTGGGTTGCTGGCTGGGTGCCCAGTTGGGGGCATGCAAGAAGCAACCATACATTGATGTTTCTCTCCCTCTCTTTCTCCTTCCCTTCCTCTCTCTAAAAATAAATAAATAAAATATTTTTTGGAAGTCCATGTATAAGTGGGCTCGTACAGTTCGAATCCATGTTGTTCAAGGGTTAACTGTATTTAAGTTAAAATGAGGTCATTGGAGTGAGCCCTAATTCAATATGACTGGTGTCCTTTTTAGTAGGAAAAATTCAGACACAGGCATGTACAGAGGGAAAACACCCTGTGAACGTGAAGGCAGAGATTGAGATGAGAGATCCTACAAGCCAAAGAATGCCAAAGATTGCCAGCAAACCACCAGAATTTAGAGGAGAAGCCAGGAATGTATTCTTCCTCTCAGCCTTTGGAAGGAACCAGCCCTGCCAATCCCTTGATTTCAGCCTTCCAGCCTCCAGAATTTTGAGACAACACATTTCTACAGTTTTAGCCCCCTAGTCTGTGGTATTGTGTTATGACAGCCCTAACACACCTCTAATACAATGTCATAGGTTTGACAGTTCTCATTACTACTTTGTATCATCTTCATCAGTGAAGATTATCTTAGACAGGACGCTCAGTTAAATTTCAATTTCAGATGAAAACAAGTATTTATATAAAACAAAACAAAATGTCCTGTTTGGGACATACTAATTATAGAAAGCCATTCATTCTCCTTTGAAATTCAAATCTGACTGCTTGTCCTGTATTTTTATTTGCTAAATCTGATGAGCCCTCCTGGGGTAACATTTGTCATGGTCACATTCATTTACAGGGACTGAGCAGATTCTCTGGTGCCTACTCAAGGCGCAAAACCCAAGAAGTGCAAATGCTTTTAGGCTTCTGTCTCAATGAGGTTTATTTCTGATTATATTTACATATGTTAAATCAGTTCTGCAACTAACTAGCTCTGAGACATTGTGTAAATCATTTGACATATCTGGGCCTCAATCTTCTCATTTGTTAAATGAGGGAGCAGAACTATATGCTTTCAAAGGTTCTTTCCAGCTCTAAATGTCTACCATTCAAGAAATGCTTCTTAAAGAACATTTTAAAAAGCCTAGCTTATCGAAGCATTAGAAAGTACTTAGCTATTTTTATGGGTTGGATCAAAAATATAAGCTGTCATTTCTTGGAATGCTTTATTACTTCCACTTCTTAGCAGAGGCTGAAGTTTGATATCATTATGGCACCCCTTAATGAGGATTCCCTAATTTAGGAGGGTGTTCATGATAATGATCACTTAAAAAGATCACTGATTTGAGAAATGGTTCAAGTCTTAATGGGTGTTGAAAATGAAAGCTGAGTGATTACTTTTTTTCTGTGTTGGTGGTGTTGATGTTTGCTCTGCTAATTGTACTTAATTTACTGTGAAAATTTTTTTTTTCAGAGACTCCTGTTGCTCTGAGTAATGTTGCTACTGGGCAAGGCATTGAACTTGGAGCATTTATTCATTGACTATCACATAAGTCTTAATAATGAAGACATCCTGAATTTATTTTTGAGTTATTTATTAGAGGGAGTACACTGGAGTTAGCCTAGCAGTTTTGCATTTTCCTTCCATACTTCTTCTTAGACATGTGAATAAGTTTACCCGTCAATTTATAAAATCCTAAGAGTTGGTAATATTGCCAATGGTTCTTAACAAAGAGACCAGATTGTTATTTCTCAAAGATGTTTCTAGAAAGCCAAGGAGCATTTCATACTGGGAGCCAGTGGGAAGTTGGGGTGGTAGAAATATGAAGTTAAGAATAAAGGGAAGGAAAGAAAAGAATCCTGATGAAAAAGCTACGAGGAGCCCTTTGCTCTTACAGAGAGCTTGGCAGATCATGGGGTTCACTCCAGGAACTGGCACTCAGACTCAAGGAAGATCCTCAGCCTTGGGTCTCTTTTGTAAGGGCTACAGGAAGGCTGTTGGCATAACTGAGATAAAGCTCTTCTTACAATAACCATTTCTTGAAGAATCACATCTCAAATTACTGAGAAATCCAAATCCCTATATAGATATCTAGAAGGTTCTGTTTACGCTCAGTGAGTCAATTTATCCTGTTTCATGTATGATTTTATAAAGGAGTTTTAATTACCTGAAAAAATGAGAGTGTGGGAATACCCTGTTAGTTACCTTCCTGATGACAATTTATCCCTCTTTCTTGCTAATGAAATCCTGACTACAATGTGTCCAGTTCCTGGGGATAAATTGTGATTGGTCCAAGCAATTATAAAAATCTTGCTCTCTAATTTCCAAGCTTCCTTTGCAGCTAGAAGTGGCCATGTGTCCTAATTCTGGCCAATGATACAGGAGGAAGTCTGTGGTAGTTGTTCCTGAAAAAAGCAGAAGTTGGTAGCAGGTACAACCCTTCTCATTTTGCCCTTCCCTGAACCTTTCTGCCTCTAGCACGAACATAATGTCTGCAGCTGCATGAGGAGAGAGGTCAGAGGGATGATAGGGAGGAAAGATTGAAGGAGTCTGTGTCTTTCACTTCATTGGCCCACAAATTACTCTGAACCTCTGACCTCTGGACATTTTGTTGTATCAGGCTCTGCTCAGTTCCTGACTTTGGGCTGCATAATACGAGGAACTATTTATCACCAAACAAACCCACATCATCCAGTGTTCTATGTTTCCTTCACTTAAAGTGTTTCTTGACTAGAGTGGAGCAGATCTGTGCCCTGCAGGTTTTGTTGTCTATTTATTTTCTACCCATTGTACTGGGGTAAATAAGGAATCACATGCAGTAAGCTCTATCAAATATCATTACAAATAATGGGAGTGATGATATATGTACATTGTAGTCACATTAACAACAGCTTGCTTTGCTTTGTTAGATACCTATCACCTTCAGTCAATTAAGGGGAGCCATACCACAAACCAATGACTGGACTCATGATTTAGGTTGTAGTTTCTCTCCAAAGATTGTGTAAGAATTGAGACAAAAAACAATGAATTTAACTGGATGTAGGAAATCATCCTGATCTGAGAACCAGGTGTCTGATTTTTTTCCACTGAGATTTATTGCCCAGTATGTCAGCCAGGCCAGGCTGAGCATTCCTGAGTAATTAGGAGTCACTTCATTGGCATACCCACTGACCTCGCCTTGCAAAACTCTCTGAAGTATCTGAGCCAGAATCCACACCCCCCTAACATAGCTTTGCAGCAATATCCTGGCAGATACTTTATGACATGTTGCCATTACATAAAGCTTACAAGAACTGCACTACACTGCCCAGAGCCCGAGGCTACTGAGAAAAATGGTGTTTGAAGTTTAAGCTAAATAATATGCTTTTAATGAGCTCATGTGCATTACAGATCAAAAGCATCACCAAAAGGTAAAAAGTTCAAAGAGGCCTTTACATGCACAGTGAATTTGACCAAAGCAGCTTTCACGCTCTTTCTGATAGAATTTTAAAAAGCATTTTCAAGTTTCTGATTCTAAGTGTTACACTTCAGCAGGTTTCCCCTCTACCTTTCATCACACAGACATGGGGCATTTGGTGGTAGGGTGAATTTATTAGCAGGGAATAACAATGCTTTGCAATCTGTGATGCTGAACTTCTCAGGGTCTGCAAGCATTTGGGAATGCTATCTGAGTGGTCTGGCAATCTGATAGGATATCATCGCTTCAAATGCTGTGGGGGAAGCATAAAAGCAACAGGCAGCTTAGAAGAATTTAAGCTTTGCTCAAACCAAATCCACTTCACGAGACTCTCTCAGAAATCTCAGAATTGAGGGAGGAAGGGAGGGAGGGAAGGAGGGAGAAAGAAATGAACACTTATTGAGTGCCTATTAAATAATAAGTATGATATAGGCTAGAGACATTCAGTACATTATTTCATTGAATCCTCAAAGTATCTTTGTGAGGTGGCTATTGATGATAATCTGTTCTTCTACTGAACTTTATTTTTTAACCATAAATTAGTGTTTATTATAATTATCCTTGTGTTATATTTATTTTGTAAATGTGGGTCTTTACCTTTAGACTGTATGCAGTTGGAGAGTAGAGGCTCTACTATCATCTGTGGCCTACTATGTGCCGGCCACAGTGCCAAGATGTGCTATCTCCTTTAATATTATTAAAATCTGGGAGTTTGGTTTTGTTTTGCTCATCTTATAGATAAAGAAATTTTCCAAGAACTTGGGTAACTGGCTTTTAAAATCACCCAGCCAGTAAGTAGCAGAGCTGAAGTTTAACTCAGGCCTGTGAGTGTATATTCCATGTTTTTCTATTGTGCCTTGCTGCCCCTAATCTTTGCATCACCCTTAGAATCTAGTGCTTCAGTGTTTGTTTGACTGAATGTTTCCTCTACTGCGTGGTCTGTTTTCCAAAAGGTAACCCTGCCTTCCATGCTCTGATCACCTGATTGCAAACCCCCTCAACACCTTTTGTCATTTTGTCTGCACTCTCTCAACACCCTCCTAATTGCTCATCATGTGAAGTGTGCATCAAGAATCAGCAGCATTAGCACCACCTGGAAACTTGGTAGAAAAACACACTCTCAGGGCCTTCCCTAGACTTTCTGAATCTAGTGTGGGACCCAGGAAAGTGGCTTTAATCAAGTTTTCTAGGTGATTCTGATGCATGCTGAGTCAGCACTGTCTTCAGTAGTCTCTCTGCCCAATCATGACATGAATCATTCCATCTGTTCTTTAGAAAGCTGCCAGGAATTTTTACCCAAATATTATATATTTATTTCTATACATTGTATTTCATTCTTTTTCAAAGTTCTATTTTGGACGTCCTGTTTTACTTTTGTAAAATCAGCATTATTGAGGTATATTTTTTATGTCATAAAATATGCATAATACAAAATTTATCATTTTAAATGTACAGTTCTATGGCATTAAGTACATTTATATTATTCTTTTTCTTTTAACTAGGGAGGGAAACTTTTATTTTATTTTTCTTAATTTTTTTTATTATATATTGGTTTCAGGTGTACAACTTAGTGGTTAGACCATCATACAGGAGGTCTGTCCTCCAAAAGTCCAACCATTGTTAATATAATGTGAACAGTATGGGTGACATTGACGTAACCTGGCAGCCAAAGAGAGTGGACTGAAATGCACATGTGTGAACAATGATGACTTCACTGTATTAGTGGGGATGGCAGATGCCATTGAGTGAGCATTGTGTGGCTGTCACATTCAAAATGACTGAGCAAGTAGAGCAACAAACCTGCATCAAATTTTACATTAAGCTTGAACATTCCTTGGTGGGAACTATTTGGATGATTTAGAAGACCACAGCTATAAGCAACCGGTGATTGGCAGCTTCATCATGACAATATGCCTGCTCTTGCATCACATCTTGTGCAGTTTTTGGCAAAATATCTAATCACCCAGGTGACTCAGACACCCTAACAGCCCAGATTGGGCACCCTGCAACTTCTTGCTTTTCCTAAAACTAAATCACCTTTGAAATGGGAGAGATTTCAAACTGTCAATGAGAGTCAGGAAAATACGGCAGGGAAGATGATGGTGGTTGGGAGAACTGCCTGAGGTCCCAAGGTGCCTACTTTGAAGTGCACTAAGGCATCACTGCCCTATGTACAATAGTTCTTGTATCTTATATCTTCTTCAATAAATGACTATTTTTCATATCATATGGCTGGGTACTTTCTGGACAGACCTCATACTTTACAAAGTGTTCCCCTTGATATTTCCAGTATCCCAACTGACACCAGTTATCACAATATTATTTACTATATTTCATATGCTTTATTTATTTCCCCTTGACTATTTTGTCAGTACCAATTTGTGCTTCTTAGTACCTTCACCTCTTTTACCCAGTGCCTCAAACCCACTAGTTCTTTCTGTGTATCTATGAGTCTGTTTCCATTTTTGTTGTTCATTTATTTTGTTCTTTAGATTCAACATATTAGTGAAATCATATGATATTTTTCTTAGACTGGCTTATTTCACTGGGCGTAACACCTTCTAGGTCCATTTATTCTGTCACAAATAGTAAGGTTGCATTCTTTTTATGGCTAATATACCATTGTCTGTGTGTGTGTGTGTGTGTGTGTGTGTGTTTTGCTGAAATGACCATTTTGCTCATTGACCATGAGTATTCTAAGGGTTTGGTTTTATTCATCTTCATAGTCCTCCTGCCTCATACCCTGAAAACTGTTTATTGAACAAATTAAGTGAACTACTAAGTCACATGTTGTTTTCTTGTAGTATGAGGCAAATCTATTAATCTGACACATTTAAAACAATGTATCCAATTTCATTTTCAAAGTGTTTTTGATAATAGACTTCTCCAATTAAAAAATATCTAGTATTTGATAGGGTTGGGGGGCCAATTGCACAAGTAAAGCCTGTTGTTAAAAGTAATCAAGAAACATAACCATAACTCTTGTTAAAGAGTCTATAGGATGGTGTATGTTGATTGCTCATGTGGCCAATGCTCTTCAAGGAAACTGATTCTTCATTCATTGGCAAAGTGTTTTTTGTAACTAAAATGAGTAAAATATGTGTTCCCTCCTTTTCCACTCCTGAAATTTTCATGAGGGACCCCAAATTTAAAATGTTGTCACTGACAGCTATTTTATAATTCTCTTTTTCTCTCTTACAGAATCAAGAGTTGGGAGTTGCTTTCCAAATAGGCAGGGCAGGATATTAACAACATGAGGCAATTTAAGGCTGTTAAAGATTACATTTTATGATAAACACACTAAGACTTATAGATTTTCAGTAATTTATCCAAAGTTCTATTGGTGATAAGAAGTGGGAATGGCTTCTTGAGTTCTTTTCCTTGTAACACTGACCACACAAGAGAGGGGTTCCCAAAGGCCTGAACCTCAGGATCAAATAAAGAGCTTTAAAAATATACAGATTTCAAAGTTCTATCATGGCCCTAATAAATTAGACTCTTGGGGGAAAATCTAGAGGAATTTGTATTTTAAAAAACATCTGTGGCTACTGTGTGTATCTTTAATAGTGGTTCTAATGTTTGCTAAAATTTGAGTAAGATCATTGATTACTGTAAAAATATACATATTCCAGAGAGGGACAGCTTTCTAAGCTGTTATCGGTAGTTTAGTGTAAGTGCTGGAAGGAGGTGAAAGGATCTGTGGAGTTAGAGAGGGAGGCAGGTGAACCAAGAACCATCTCTATGACTCTCCAATCTTGCCTCAGGCCAGCCCTGCCTATGTTAGCTCTTGTCTTTCTTCTAAGAAGTGAATGTCAAAAATATTTTTCTTTGAAGGTGACATAGGTATTTAACACCTCAAACAGAGAGAATCCCACCAGACAGTTTTATTATGTGATAATTTACCTCTTACGAGCAAACACATTTTGCCCAGGTAGAATATAACTAGCTGAAGTTGGGTTTTAGAAAGGAATTCAACTGAAACAATTTCTCTTGCTTTTTTTAAGGCCAATCTGACTGACTTTAAAATTTTTGATCGGAAAACTAAGTTCCTATGGGCTCACTGCATCACTAAAAGAATGGCCAATTATTGGTCAATAAAACAGTGTGACCAGGGATCCTTGTGGTTTAAAAACATTAAATGAAGGCCTCTAATCTTACTTTTGCATAGTATATATTGAACATGTTAATTCTTCCTGCATTTAAAAATATTTAAGTACAAGCTTCTTTACTCTTCATTAAAAAATACTCAACTGATATTTATTCATTGTGTACCAATCATGTGTTGGCATTCTTTTAAGTCTTGGGGATACAATGATGAACAAGACAGGATTTTGATTCCCAAAAAGCTTATAGTCATAATTAACATGTGTGTACTATGTGCACTATATTCTCCATTAGAGATTTTTCTGCCCACACTATGCTTGGATAGTAGTTACATAGTTGTCCATACAGACTTACTGATAAGAATATCAAGCACATATATCAAGAGAATAACTCTCTTTTGGGGCATGTCAAAAGAGGGATTTAAGATAGAGCATTGTTTACACAGGTGATATAGAAGAGCTAAGGAGACAGGACAGTGAGGTGCTCAAAGATCAGCAACACCAGGAAGGGCAGAAGGGACTCAGGGAAAGTTGGTGTTATCAGACTCCAGAAGCTGGTTCCTTTGGTTGGTTTAGGACAACAGTGGGGGTCTCCCAGTGAGACCTGGAATCCTGGACAGATGCAGCTACTGCTAGAGATGCCTATCAGAGTGGAGCAAGAAGGAGAGAATCCTGGTTTTCCCCTTGGGTAATACGCTGAACAGTTCATTTTAGCCCCATTGAGTGGAGGTGGCTGGGGACAAGAACAGCAAGAGAAGATGTAGGAAGACCCTAAAGGTGGTTACTGGAGTTACTGAAATAGTAGATGTGACTTTTAGTAAAGGTTTGAGGAAGTGCCTCTGTTAGGTTAATTCAGACCTTTTCCAATATTTTCTCTTTAGTGTAGACAGGCTATTTGACTGTGGGTGGCTCTCCGGAAGCTGAGATTCCTTTCAGTCTCCTCAGCAGGCCCCTCACAGGCCCCGCCCTTGTCACTGGTGGTGTCGTGTCCTCAGGCTGCTCCTGGGTCTGGGCAGTTCCCTCTCTCCCTGCCATGCCTGCCGCAGCCAGACATGTTTATGATGCCTTCCAATTGTCGAGTCAGCTCTTCAGAGATGTCATGAGCTCACGTTTCCAGCTGCACCTCTGCCTCTTTCTGGTGCTTGGAGTTTGGTTGAGGAATGTTGACCACGTTTCTTTTACAGGCCACTCTGATTAGCTGATGATGAACTGTCTGCTGCAGGTGATGACTGGGTTTCTGCTGAGAGCTGTGCAGAGTGATTCGTCTTCACACTGGGAGTAGCATCTGGAAGTCCTCTCCAGTCTTCTGCCAGTGCCTCCCATTGAATAAACCTAAGGAGAAGCCAAGAGGAAAAGGGAGTCTGGAAACCACCTTTTCTGTGATACAGCAGAGCAAGACGATAGATCTGAGAACAAATAGTCCAATGGGGGCAAACTCAGTTGACCTCTAAAGGAATTGATTGTCTCTTGGTTTACAGTAAGAAAGTTCTAGAGAAGGTCAGGGTTCTTCTACATGCATGCATGGACCATGAAGAGATGTACCCCTTGGAGAGCAGCTGGGATATGGAGGTCAAAGCAGTGCCAAGGCTCAGTTGTGTCAAAGTCCTCTTTCAGAACCAAGATTCTTAGATTCTCTACTAAGCTCCACTTTCATTCCATTTAAAAAAAAATTTTTTTTTCCATCTTGCAGCAGAGCTCAATATCTGCCTTCTGCCCTCAAACGAAATCAGCCTAAAGCGAATCCAGACATGTTATCAGTGTGTCTACATCAACAGGCCTCTTAGATGATCAGAGAAGAAATGCTTAGCTCAAAGTAATACACTGAAAGCATTGTAAAAACAAACACTTTCTGACACAGACTTTCTGTTGGGACCCTCTATGGGTCTGTAAAGAGTGCTGCATTAAGGTTTGATTTGTTGCGCTCTTTACCAGGACCATATCAAGTTGGGTATATTGACCTCAGCTGAGGACCGTACTTCTTAAGAATCAGTTTTTTTTACCTGCCAGTCCATTGTGGGCTCATATTTTTGTAAAATATATTTTAAAAAGTTTAATAGAAAAAGACATTCAAAGAAACAGTTCAAATATTTTTTATTAGATTCAATAGACATGAAGTTACTCTACTCTTACTCTGTTCTGTACTTATTGTAGGCCAATCAAACAGTTTCTGGCCTACTGTGCACACTTACTAAAAATATATAACTGAGACTGTCCTTATTAGCTCAGGAGGCTGCTCTGCAGGAAGCTTGTTTTTTCCACCCTTGCCTTCTGACCTGTTAATTTCTGAAATTTTAACCAAGATTTAACAAAAAGCAGGATCTGTGAATCAGCAAGAACAATGTGCCAAATAGCTCTGAGCAGTAGCTGAGAAGACTCTCACCCATGCTGTTTTTAGGGCATGGGTATGCATCCAACTCAGTGCAATGGGGTTTGTATCTTTTCCAGTGACTTCGTTTTGTGTTCTTTCAATGCTGACAACCTGAAAAAGGCAGCGAAGATGTCAACAAATGACAGTTATCTTCAGGGAAAGGAAAATGGCAAATATTAGACAAAAAAGTATGAAGTAAATTTTTCACCCTGAAGGTCCAAAGAAATCATTAGAGCTCTCTGACAGCCTCAGTCTCCAGGCACATGACCTGCCTTCTGGCTATCTCATTGCTATTTATATGAGCCAGGGTTTCTGTCTAGCAGCTAGGGTTGAAAGCAGGTAGAATCTATAGGAACTTAGATATGGCCCAGAGTGAAAGAAACCAGCAACCCTTACATCTGTCTTTTTAAATTCTGGATTCCAAATTATTCACCTATTGTTTATAATTACTCTTCTCCCAACACTTACTCACACACACTTTTATATTTTTATTCCTCTCTCACCCAAAACATTACATTGAGCAAAGTAAATGTTTAGGACTTAATTACCATGTCTTTTCCACAAAATATTACTATACTTACAGAGTAGGTATTAAACTAAAATAAAAATAGCTGCTCTTTGTTTAGGGTAAGATATTCAAATAAGTTATGAAATGATAAGTTCAAAAATCCTTCTCTTACATAATCTTGGCACTTATTTAAGTCTACCAAATTTCTTGTTTAAAAAGTTGCCATTATTAAAATGTTATTAGTGTCATGTAACCAAAATTAAATACATATCAATGGAATATATTCTCAAATGCAATTACACAGGGATGGAGTATTTCTTTCTGGTTGAGAAATAGGTTCTCTCTAATGCCCTTTATTAAAGTTTAAAGAAAGTGTTGACTTGGCAGCAGAGAAAGGGGTAGGGACTGAGCTTTTTGCAGCTGGTCTTTCAGGGATGGTGAGCTGTCTGTAGCACTGTCATTAAGCAAGGCAGGATACAGTAATGTTTGTTTAAAAAAAAAACAAAACTCTCACCTCCCAACCAGCCCTATATTCATCTCCCAAGATCACTCTGTATTTATGACATGTCTACATGTGCATGCATGTTCCCAGTGAGAGCTTGATCATCGTTCTACCAAAAGCTAAAATCCTAATCCCTATATCAGTATGTTTATCAAAAAGAAGTTTGGCTATATTCTCTTCATATTATTTCAGCAACTTAAAAATCTATTCCCACAATCTCCCGACAAGTGAAAGTTTCTTTGTTTCAGCCTTTAGTGTGATAAAAAGAAAACCCCAAACCTCTGTACCTATTGAAATTCTTACTATTGCCAAACATCTATTTTCCCTCTGAAGATCACATCATCTTCTTTTAGACTAGGTTGTGGATTTAAGACCTGAAAACTGTGACCTCCGTTGCCTAGCAACTGAGAAACTCAGGCCTCAGCCCTGGTGTGTAGATGAAAAAAGGTCGATTAATATGGCAGGCCTGTCCTTATCAATATGCCACCATGGCACCTACTTTTATTTCTTTAATGTAATATATCATAATAAGTTTTGTAGGTCTTTATACTATGGTTCTCCCTTTTGAATAAAAGCATAACTAAGACTTGAGGGGATGTCTGATATAACAGGAAATGTAACCATAAAAAAAAAAAAAAAAAGAATAGAAATCATCTGAGTGCTGAGTACCCTGCCGGGCTGCCCGAGGCAGTTACACATTTCCATTGAGTTATTTTATGATCAGGCCAGTATGTTATTGAAATATTATCTCTTTAGCCTTTCTCATTCTGATAAGAAATGACAGGCTCTCAGAGCAGTAATACATACAGAGTACAAAATATGGAGCTGTGGACAAAATTCAGCTGGGGTAAAGAACACTGACTTTGTAGAATTTCCATTAAAACTGATCATCCTTGGGTCATATTTTCAAATCAGGCACAGTCACATTTTAATGTAACTTTAATCGTGTTGAGAATTTGGAGCCTCTGTTGATGATTTAGACCAATTATTGGACAAATTAAAGAAAAAAAATTGTGTTTTATTTTTTAGCAACCTTACTGAAGATACAATTCTTTAGTAAATGATGAAATGCTATAACATATACGATGCAGAGGTAATAGATACAATCAGGCTTTGAAGGGTCATTCATGAAAACGGGCTAAGGAGACATAACTAAGAGTAGAACATTTCAAGTTAAATACTCAAAAGGTAGTCTATTTCAGAAATCTTTTGGTAATGATATGCAATACATACAGCTTTGTTCCCTTATTTATAAAGAGAGAAAAGGTGTTCTTATCACTGCTAACTTATTGCTTTTTATTATTGTTTAACATATAAGCCATTCCATAAATATGTACATGATATGCATAGATTGATAAATATGAAAGGTACACATGTGGTCTCTTGGTCTGAATGTCAGGAGTCCTGGGTTTCATTCTTCACTCTGCATTGATTAGCACATGTGACCTTGTGCAAACTGGCAACTCTTGGGGTCTCAGCATTGACTCCCAACCTATAAAAAGAAGTTGGACTACATAATTGCTAGTGTCATTTCCTGTGATTCTTTTATCCTCTATCAGCTACATTTTTCTCTGTTCTCCATTCTACCATCTAGATGTACATAATCACATTTTATGCAAAGTATGATTTATAGGTGATTTTGCATAATAGCCACTTTGTGTATTTTAAGACTTTTTGACCTTCTGACAAATGACATTGAAGAAGACATAAATTTAGCTATTCCCAATTACTAGCACCATTTTGGGGTTGTATAAATTGACCTTCCACAAACCTTAAGTTAGCATTTTTCTCTGCAAGCCTAGTCTTCCTGAACGCATAGGATTCATGATTGTTTTTGCTTTTTCCTTTCCTTTCCTTTCCTTTTTTTTTAAAGAGCATTAACACAGAAGCAGATGTTGTCTCCTTCTCACAATTTTGCACAGTGAATCATCTTAGCCTCTCTGTAAAGTTTTAACTTAATGGAGTCCTGGCATTTCTGATGAGATGAGGAACTTAATTTTATAGAACAACCTATTGAACAAGCTGTTCTTGGACATTCCCATCTCAACTAAATGTTAAAAGTATTAAAATTCACATTAGCACAAGAGGAAATTTTGCATGGGTAATCCTTTAATACAGTGTTTTATGGCTCTATTAGCTGCACAGCAGCTGGTGACATGATGAATTTAATCCATTAAAATATTCAGTAAGAGGTTTAAAAGTCAGCTTTTTAAAACATTATCTTGCTGCAAGGAAAGAGAACTTCTCCTCGGGGCCAGAAATGAGGTGGCTTCACACTGTGGCAGGTATGGGAAACACACCTGCAGGACAGACTTTCATATGCTCAGAGATTCGCACAGAGAGGGGCTGGGACGATGAGTGAGAATGCAGGCCTGGGGAGTCAGAAGCGCTGTGGCCCTGGAACATCTGACTTACAGCTTCCACTTTCTCCTTGCTTTTCAGAGGAGGTTTTACATGAATATTAAATGTTGCTGTTGTTTATAAGTTGTTAAGCATTAATTTGTGTCTGTGTCAGCACATATTTATGCAAAATGAGAAATTTCCTGAACCCTTACTATTATAAATTTTTATTTTACAAGGACATAAGGGATTTCTGATCTTTGACAGAAGCTTTTGCAAAATCGCTTGGATACAAAAGTTTTGGCTCAAGTGATCAAGGTCTCACCTTGAGGAAGTGCCCCTGCTTTGTGTATCTGTGGGGCATTGGGAGGCATCCTGAGCGCAGAGCAGCTAAGTTCCTCCTTGGACAGCTTAATGAAGTGGGGGGCCTGTCTAGGACTGGACTGATGGGACTGTCATTTCTTAACCACTAGCCTTAACATCCTTCATTCTTCTTTCCAATTTGTGACTTGTTTTCCCAAAAGGAAGAAAACAAACAAACAAACCCTGCATTGTCTACCCTAGCAGTAGATTTTGTGTTAGTAGTTAGGATTAATTGTTCTCAAAGTCAGGAGAATTTCTTTGTAACAAATATGTATTTCTGAGCAGAGACCATAACAGGTCACCTTGGATCAAATTGCCTAGCATCCTTAATTAAACGAGTTTGTTACTCTATTCAACCCTGGTCAATTGAAAAAATAGGTAGCTTAACTTAGAAGCGGTTTTTGCCTAAACAATTCATGTATCTATTCATTCCATATTCACATAAATTCCCTCGTTATCTTCTTACTTAGCCAAACTTGATGTAGGAGGGGAATTGCTATTTCTTGTACAGCTAATATGGATTATAAGAGCAAAACTAAAATCCACTTTAACTGCCTTGCAGGAGATCTCTAATGATCCTTACAGTTTAAACAAACCACAAGGTTGAAAACAGAAACAGCTCTTGTATTCTTGAGTATATTGGTTTATTTTCTTCCAACACGAAAGGTTTCATTTTTCTCAAAGTACATGGTTTACTAGGGTATTCAAGGCCCTTCCTTTTGTTCCATGAAGAGAGACATGAACATTCTAAAATTATTATTTTCCATAATCTCCCCACCCCCATGCTACCAAACATTACCTTTTAATGAAAAGGTCAATGTATTTAGAAAACAGTTGAATTTGAGAGCTGGTCACTGTGAGTTTGAGAGTGAAATCTGTTTTGATGATATCTAATCCTGTGTTTGAGGTTGATTGATCTGGATTCACTGCCCCCCACCCCATGCTTTTACAAAGGCGCCTTGCATGGGTGTGCAGTAATGTGTTTCTTTTTTCAATCTATATGGTTCCTGGTGACTGAGCCTGTTGTGAGAAGGGTTATGCAGTCTGAGCGCTCGACTAATGATACTGCCTTAAAAAAAATAAAACACAAACTCCACTAAAATGATTTCCTTATTGAAAAAAATGCATAACCGAAATCCAGTCAATAGTGTCATCATAACCACACACATTTCCTTGTGTATACTACTTTCATAAGCAAGAGAGATTCTGGTTGACATGCTGAAATTTATAGTCAAGGATAAAACAAAAGCAGAATAATCAGATCTCCTCAACCAGCCTAGGTATTTTGATAGAATTTGGCATATTACAACCATTTCCGAAGAATTTAAAAATGAGAGCAATTTGTGTTTCTTGATGGTTTGATCGATATTAATGATTGTGTAATTGCCACTGCAGGATAATATGGATTGGGCCAAACTGGGTTATTTGACACTTGATTAGTTAATCCTAGCTTCTAAGAAGAAGCACTCAGTCTCTTCCATGTTTTCTCTGCTTTGCAGTGGAGGACTCCACAGCAAGATACTCTCTTCCCCTGGGATATGAATGAGCCGTAGATAGCCTCTGTGTATGCACTCCTAGGTTGTCTATGTCTTCATCTTTAGCTCAAAAGTCCGCCCATGCCAAGCCTGAATATATACACATAATTATTTTAAAAACAGCCTAAACAATTCTTTTAGCCATTGAGAGACTTCCTGCTTTGCATATCCAGTGACCTCACCCAACACCTGTCATCTATTAATGGGGGTGGGACCTTACAGTGATGGATTTCAAGCTGCTATGCCCTTCTGAGCTCTCTGTCCCAGAGACTCCCCACTGTGCTGCTGAGTGCCACATGAGCCTCTCTTCTCCCAGGAATTGCTTTGTTCTTCTTTCCTTCTGAATAGTGACCCATATGCTGTTTTAGACTTCCCCTAAAGCAACCCTCCAAGCAAGTACCACCTGATAAAGTGTGTGTTACTGCCTCCTGTGGTCATGTCATTTTCCTCTTTCAGCCCCAAATTCTTCCAGCCCCTGGTCTCCCCCCACCCCCCATTTTCTTCCTTCTTCCTCTCCTTCCTCTCTCTCTTCCTTCTTCACAATTAACAAAGCAAACTTGATTGCTTGTTGTGGGCTCAGAGGAGGAGAAACTCTATAGTGATTTTTAAAAAGCTGCCGGAGTTCACACAACCTTGGCAATGTTGATGAACACAAGACCGATGATCCCCTACTGACTGGTGGCCCTAGGAAAGGGACTCTCATCTGACGCAGAAGAGGGCTTCCTGTTGGGAAGTTTCAGTATCTCCAGGTGGGCAGCACAGATACACAGGAAAGAGAACAGATTAGTGGCTCCTCCTGACCTGTGCTCCCATAATTCACAACTGGTTTCTTTCTCTGCTTCTTTTCTGCTAACATTCATTCATTTGACTTGTTCTTTCATTCTGAGGATTTTGATTAATTCTATGCTTTGTGAATGGCACTGTTGTGGGCACTGGGATACAGCTGAGAATAAAGCAAAGATATGAATTAGATTATGATGTAGGGAAAAGTCCCACCAGCTGGAAAAGGGAGCTTAGAGAAAAGCCCACTGGTTTAAGCCTGTGGGGAGTGGGCAAAGAGAGTGTCTGAAAGACCGTGTATGGGATAAAGGCCAGGACTCTTCTTTTCACCACTCTCTGGCCTGAGATTGGGGGTCCCATAGAACCATCCAGTTCTCTTGGGAGAAGTTTAAGAAAGTTGGACTGAGTGATCTGCCCCTTTAAGTGATGTGATGTGTTTGTGTGTGTGTGTGTGTGTGTGTGTGTGTGTGTATTTGCAGTTCCTTAAGGACACTCATATTATGGCAATCTCCAAATGATTCCCCAGTAATCCCAAGAAATTACTCAGGGTAAAATGAGGGCTCCAAGGACAAATTTGTTTGTAAAATACTGCTCACTATAAAACCCATTAGACAATACTTCTCAAAGTTTCATTGCCCACAGGTCAACTGGGGATCCTGTTACAATGCAGATGCTGACTCAATAGTCCTGTCATCCTGGATTTCTAACCAGTGCCCAGGTGATGTCATGCTGCTGGTTCATGAACACTATTTTGATTAACAAAGATTACCAAATTTTTTTTTGCTTCTTAGTCTTTAAAGGCACTAATTCACCCAGTTTTGTCTGACATGAACATTTACAAAACTGTAGCTATAGAACAGCAATGAGAACGTTTAGAATGTAACTGAGGAAAAATTACACTGTTAATCTCATGGTATAGTTCACTGCACTGTCAATCAAGAATTCTATTTATTTTGCATGAACATGTGTGCGTTGGAATATGTAAGTGTGCATTGGAGTGTGTAACTGTATGGCAGGCTGTTGTTTGCACAAATATCTACCACTTCTTGTATGGGAATTGCTCAGAACCTTGTCGACAGCTTATCACGAGATGTGGTCTATGTTTCCTCGCCTCAAACCTGTGCCTGGTGACAGTATTCATGAGCAGAGCACAGAGGGAATGTGATTGTGAGGTCGTAAAAGGTAATACAGTTTCCACCTGCTCTCTCAGGATACTTGTTGTGAGCCTTTAGTCACCACGTAAGAAGTCTGGTTACCCTGCACAGAGACCACATGGAGAGAGGAAAGGGACAGGGACAGGAACAGGGATGTGGGGAGAGAGAGGAGTGGTGCAGAAGGAACCCCAGCTAGTCCACTGCCAGCTGTTTGAATCGCCCCAGCCCATGCACTAGACACACGCGAAAGCTTTCAAGATGACCTCAGTCAGACCGCAGCTGTAGCCACAGATTGACTGCAACTGTATGAAAAACCTCAAATGAGAACTGCTTAGCTGAGCCCAGTTAGCTCCCAGATTTACAAGCAAAATAAATGGCTGTTATTGTTTGAAGCTACTGTTTTGGAGTGCTTTTTTATGCACAATAGATATATGTCTAGAAGGGTCCAAATAATAAAAATTAATCAGATCAGGGACTTGCTTTTATATATTCACTTAGAGCCAAAGAAAGACTTGGTACAACCTTTGTTGGAGCTGAGATAAAAAAAATAAGTTACTTTTAGAATTTTCCTGTGGATGTAATCTCATTGTCTGTAGTTAGAATCCAAAGCTCAGGCACTCTCTCTCTCCTTATATACTTCCAAGGATAAGGCTGTATTCTATAATGCCAGATGACACATCTGATAAACAAGCAGACACCCATTAAAATGAATGACTGTCAATGTTTTTTCATGCTTATTTGTTATTAATGACAGAGAATGTGAAGGTGCAATTCAAATAGTTTATTATTGTTATACGTTTTAGCAATATATTACAGTTTACACCTTGCCTTGGAAGTTGATTATAAGTTTTATGAGACTGAGTGCCTGTTATTGGCAATTTTGATGTTTTCTTTTTCCCTGTAACATGTCACAGACAATTGATTTATATGTAGTCAATGTTTTTTTATATTACATCATTTCAATAAAAAATTAAGGAAGAAAGTGCTCAGTAGGGAGTGGGAAGAACATAATGAAGGTTACATCATTCATATGAAAGGATTTTAGAGTATATTAATAATATGTGTGTACTCTATTGAATCATTCTAAAAACATTTTATATTCTTTGTGAAAGACAAAACAAGTCATCAGAGACGTTTTATAAACACAGGTGGTGCTTATTAACTGAGAAATAAAAGTTTTACATACCTGATGATTAGCTAGACAAGTGTTCATGTGCTTCTACACTTTTGGAAAACGGTTCTTATTGTCTTTCCTAGGTCTCCTTTTAATTCTGATTACTTTCATTCTATTTGAACAGCTTGAGTTAGTGGTGCAGTGATACCTAATATATCTGTGACAGATTTTTGGGGGAAGATATCAGCCATCTATTTTACAATGATCATCATCATAAAATATGGCACTATACACATTTTAACAGACATGGCTGTGAAACCTCAGTGAAATAAACAGTGACTTTATATGTGAATGGAGACTTAGAATTTACATCTACAAGTAAAAGGCTTGAAAGGAAAATCCCATTTGCCTTTTTTAGCTGTCATTGCTTGTGTGCTTTATGTTAAGATTTCCTGAATTGATGGGTTATTTTGTAATTGTTTCATTACATATGAAGGGCAGACTCAAAAAATGTACAAAAAAGTTAAGAGGATTCTGTGAAACAATAAGAACAAAGCACAAATGAAAGAGGAGACTGCAGAAAACGTTTTGAAAGAGGTGGCAATAGATTCTGGAACATTTGAAAAAAAAGATGTGTAGTGTTTATAAGGATTTCTGAATTCAAACCTCTGGGTGGGAAGAGAGGTGAGGAATTGTGTGGGCATTTGGAGAAATTGGTGGAAATGTCGCTTGGATACCTGGATGGCCTCACAAAGCTTTGGAGCAGAGGCTGAGCAGAGAAATTTGAATTTAAGAAATGTTGTAGAGATAGTTTATGGGACAGCCTTTGGATGCAGGAGCCCACTTTCCATAAACAAGTTTTACTTTTCATAATTCTTGGTATCAATTCAACTTCCTGCTCAAATTTCTGTAGAAATTTGGTAATTATGAAGTAAACAGGTAAAAAATATTTCTTTAAGTATATGAATGTGTATCTATCTATCTATCTATCTATCTATCATCTCTCATCTATCACCTATCAATCATCATCATCTGACAGCATAGAAGATGGTAACCTAAAACCATTACTTAGCTTTTTGGGAGATGAGAAAGTAGCTACATATAAATGAATCATATAAAAAAGTTAATGATGCATTAAAGCAGAGGCAGAAGACTTGATTTTTGGTTTTGGCTACTGGAGGACATCTATCCAGGCGAGGAAACTCATAGGCAGATGAGAAGAAAGGAATCTCTACTTGCTGCATAGAATTCAGCAACTGACACCAAAGAACAGATTTCTGGGAAATGATCAGTTCCTGCATTATTATTGTATATAGTGGAATGGATTCAAAGCACAGCACACATTGGAGCAGATCTCAGACATCTTTCACCTCTGAGTTCCTTGAGGCACACTCCTACTGTCTACTCATCTGCCCACTTGCCCAGGAAGCTGGTTAGACCTTCTCTCACCCATCTGTGAGCCTTCCTTGGCTGACACTAAGTGAGCCAAGAATTGGGGGAGGATAGAGGGAAAAAACAATAAATGCCTGCTGAGGAAGTTCTGAGCATCTTTGGTTTTAGTTTGTTATCAACTATATTTGGGCTTTAGATATTTTTGCTAACAGGAAAGTTAAGGAAACATTATTTGGGTTTTAAGATTTAGACCTGAGACAATGCAGAATATTTAAAGAAGCAATTTTACCTCTTAGCAAAGGAGTTTCATGGTTGAGGTGGTGGCCCAAGAAAATAAAATTTATGGAAGCGTAACGATGAACTGGATTCCTTCATTCACCTGAGCATTTATTGAGCATACTTACATGTCAGCATGTTAGTCTTTTTAAAAAAATTTACTTTGCATGTTTATTATTTATGTTTTTAAAATTAACATATAGTTAACATACAATATTATATTAGTTTCAGGTGTACAGCATAGTGATTTGATATTTACATATCTTATGATGTGATCACAAAGGAGAGGTCTAGAAACCATCTGTCACCATATAGGTTTATTATGATAAGATTGACTACATTCCTTATGATGTACATTACATTCCCTTGATTTATTTATTTTATAACTGGAAGTTTGTACCTCTATCCCCTTTTACCTTTTTCACCCATTCTTTTCCCCTGGCAATCCTCAGTTCCTTCTCTGCATTTATGACTGTTTCTGTTTTGTTTACTTGTCTTATTTTTTACATTCCATATATAAGTAAAATTATAAGTATTTTTTTTCTATCTGACTTATTTATTTTAGCATAATATCCTCTAGCAGAGAAGGAAAACTCTGACTCCAAAAAACCTCCGCTGCCTTGCGGCATACCTCTTCAGGGGAAAGGCTAAGGGAGTAAACCCCGACAGAAAATCCGGAGTCGGAGTCCCTAAGGCGGTTTGACGTTGTAGTCAACACCGGCAACTCCTGCGGCGCACCTGAAGCCAAGCTGTATTGACTCCGTCTTTCCCTTGGACCCTTCAGCTGCGAAGAGAGGGGGTGTCTGCTGCATGGGCAACAGCAGACCCTCCATATCACCCTGCCCAGGCTCTGTAGCTTCAGCTCTTAAGAAGCTACACCATCGTCTCTCGAGACGGACGGCTGCCGACGACGAATATCCTCTAGGTCCATCCATGTTGTTCCAAATGGCAAGATTTCATTTTTTATTGCTGAGTAATATTTCACTGCATATATGTACCACATCTTCTTTATCCAGTCATCTGTTGATGGACACCTAGGTTGTTTCCATCTTGGATATTGTAAACAATGCAGCAATGAACATATGGGTACATATATCTTTTCAAATCAGTGTTTTTGTTTTCTTTGAAAAATATTCACAAGTGGATTGCTAGGTCTTGTATGTTTTATTTCACTTTTTTGAGAAAACTCCTTACCACTTTCTGTATTGGTTGTACCTATTTACAATCTTACCAACAGTGTGTGAAGGTTTCCTTTATTGCAAATCCTTGTCAGCAATTGTTGTTTGTTGACTTTTTGATAATAGCTATTCTGACTGGTGTGAGATGACATCTCATTGTGTTTTGATTTGCATTTCCCTAATTATTAGTGATGTTGAGCATGTTTTCATATATCTGTAGCCATCTGTATGTCTTTGGATAAATGTCTACTGAGGTCCTTGACCATTTTTAGATTGGATTGTTTGTGTTTTTGATGTTAAATTATATAAATTCTCTACATATTTTGAACATATATTTTGAATTCATCATTTATAGATATCTTCTCCCATACAGTAGGTTACCTTTTTGTTTGTTGATGGTTTTCTTGGTTGTGCTAAAGCTTTTTAGTTTGATATAGTCCCATTTATTTATTTGTTGTATTTGCTGCTATTACCTGGAAAGACATATCCAAAAAATGTCAAAGAGTTCACTGCCTATGTTTTCTTCTAGAATTTTAAAGATTTCAAGTCTTACATTTAAGTTTCAGTTTGTATATGGTATAAAAGGGTGGTCCAGTTTAATTATTTGCACATATCTGTCTAGTTTTCTCAACACTAGAATTTAATTTCTCTATTCTATATTCTTGTTTTTTTTTGTCATAGATTAATTGGCCATATAAGTATAGGTTTATTTCTGGGCTCTCTGTTGTGTTCCATTGATTAATGTGTCTGTTTTTGTGCTAGTACTATACTGTTTGGCTAGAATAATTGCATAGTAAAGTTTGAAATCAGGGAGCATGATACCTTCAACTTTGTTCTTATTTCTTGAAATTGCTTTAACTACTTGAGGTCCTTTGTGATTCTGTATGATTTTTCAATTATTTGTTCTAGTTCTGTGAAAAATGCCATTGGTAAGAACTGCATTGAGTCTGTAGATTGCTTTGGGTAGTATGAACATTTTAATTATATTAATAGTCCCAATCCATGAGCACTGTATAGCCTTCCATTTATTTGTGTCATTTTTAATTTTTAAAATTTAAAAAATATAATTTATTGATTATATTATTAAAATTGTCCCATTTTTCCCCCCTTTGACCTATTTGCCTAGTACCTCCTTTCTCTCCAGCAATCTCTCCCCTTGGTTCACGTCCATGGGTCATGCATATAAGTTCTTTGGCTTCTCCATTTCCTAAACTACTCACAACATCCCCTTATTAATTTGTACATACTAATTATGCTTCTTAATTCCTCCACCTTTTCCCCCCTTCTCTTCCTTCCCCCTTCCAGCTGATAACCCTCCATATGATCTCCATATCTATGATTCTGTTCCTGTTCTGGTTGTTTGCTTAGTTTTTTTTTTTTTTTTTAATTCAGTTGCTGATATTTGTGAATTTGTTGCGCTTTTAATGTTCATAGTTTTGATCTTTTTTTTCTTAAATAAATCCTTTTAACATTTCATAATAATGGCATGGTGGTGGTGAAATCTTTTCGCTTTACCTTGTCTGGGAGGCACTTTATCTGCCCTTCCATTCTAAATGACAGCTTTGCTGGATAGAGTAATCTTGGTTGTAGGTCCTTGTTTTTCATTACTTTTAATACTTCTTGCTAGTCCCTTCTTGCCTGCAAAGTTTCTTTTGAGAAATCAGCTGATAGTCTTATGGGAACTCATTTGTAGGTAACTCTCTGCTGTTCTCTTGCTGCTTTTAAGAGTCTCTCTTTATTTTCAACCTTTGGCATTTTAATTATGATGTGTCTTGGTGTGGTCCTCTTTGGATCCAACCTGTTTGGGACTCTTTGTGCTCCCTTGACTTGTATGTCTCTTTTCTTCACCAAATTAGGGAAGTTTTCTTTCATTTTTTTAAAATAAATTTTCAATTTCTTGTTCTTTCTCTTCTTCTTCTGGCACTCCTATGATTTGGATGTTGGTTTCTTTAAAGTTGTCCCAGAGGTTCCTAAACATATCCTCAATTAAAAAAAAATTTTTCTCCCCCTGATGTTCTGATCGAATGCTTTTTCCTTCCTTGTGTTCTGAATCATTGATTTGATTTTTGGCTTCATCCTCTGCACTGTTGGTTCCCTGTAGGTTTTTCTTTATTTCACTTAGTGTGATCTTCATTTCTTCCTTTAGGTTTTACCATATTCAATGAGTTCTTTGAGCATTCTGATTACCTGTGTTTTGACCTCTGCATCTGATAAATTGGTTATCTCAATTTTATTTAGTTCTTTTTCTGGGGTTTTGTTTCATTTTTTCATTTGGGCCATATTTCTTTATTTCCTTAATTCTGCAGCCTTCCTGTGTTTGTTTCTGTGTGTTAGGTAAAGTTGCTTTGACTTCCTGTCCTAGAGGAGGCACCTGTAAATTGTGTGGGGCAGAGCCTTAGGTAATCACCAGAGGAGGGCAACCCACTCCACTGTTTTGTGGTTCTGTGTGGGGGTAGGGCTCAGGGAGGGGCCAATGCCAATTCTGGTTTTGGAGGTTTGCCTGGCACTCTCCTCATTTCCAGTCACTTTACTCACTTCCCATATGTACTGGCATCCTTCCAGCCATTGCCCTGGTGGTGAATCCCAGAGTGGGTGTGTTTGCATACATTGTAAGTCCATGCAGGCCCTTTAAACAGACTCTCTTAAAAATCTGGCAGTTTCTTCTGCTATCCCACTGGTTCTTACAGCCAGAAGTTATGGGGATTTATCTCTCTGGAGGTTGAACCCTGGGCTGTATGGTCTGGCCTGCGGCTGGAATCACTCACTTCCAAGTTATCCCTCCCAATTTTTATCTACCACCACTGCTGCCACTTCTCCATGCCACACTGTATTTCCATGTCTCTCCACTAGTCTCTGCAACTCTGCTCCTCCTACCCATCTGGATGAATGTGGCTTCTTTAAGTCCTTAGTTGTCAGACTTCCATACAGCTCTATTTTATGACAGTTCTGGTTATTTGTTTTGAGATATAATTGTAATTCTCTCTGTGGTTGTGTGAGGAAATGAAGTGTGTCTACCTATGCTTCCATCTTGACTGGAAGTCCAACTTTTTAAATTAATGTTGTAGTTTTCAGAGTATAGATCTTTCACTTCCTTGGTTAAACTTATTCTTAGGTATTTACATTTTTTGATTCAATTGTAAATGGGAGTGTTTTTTTTTAATGTTTTTTATTGATTATATTGTTACAACAGTTCCAATTTTCTCCCCTTTGCTCCCCTCCACCCAGCATCTCCCTCCCCCAGCAATCCTCCCCTAAGTCCATACCCCTGGTTCGTAAAAAATAACTATTCCCCCCCTCTCAAATATTAGGACCCTTTGTAATCTTGTAAAGGACAATGGGTGAAGGTCTCAAGCTCCTCTAGCTGCTTCAAGCTGGACATGGTCATCGTCCTACCTACCCTTGGGTCCAGAAAACCCTAATAAGAGTGGGGGTGTGGAGGGGAGGGTGGCCTTCCCACATGGGGAAGGATCGTGCAGACTCCAGGTCAGTTGGTTGTCTCCGGATAACGGCGTGCTTGGTTTAACAGGCTGGCATCCTTGTTGTGTTCTGGGGGAACAGATCTGGCAACAGGGTTAAAAGACATCATTCAATCCATAACTACAAGATGACAAAAGGCAGGGATTAATTTTTCAATGTTCCATATAAGGAGAAAATAAAAGGGGGGGGGGCTTCTTTGGAGGAAGGTGTGCTAGGTACATCTCACCTGTCCAAAACCCTTTTGTCCATTATACTTAGTTTGGGCTGAGGGAAATAGTTTAGGTTTTCCCCCTCTCAGACCTCTGGGCCTTTTCTGTCCAAGCCATTAGGATAGAAAAGAGAAACCAGTTTTAAAGTGAAGCCCACAGACCACCCCATTCTTCACCAACCCAGCCATTTAGTTCAGCCAAACCGTTGAGTCTCAGGAGACAGCGCTGCAGGGGAGTGTTTTCTTAATTTCACTTTCTGATAGTTTGTTATTAGTGTATAGAAATGCAACTGATTTGTGTATATTAATTTTTTATCTTGCAACTTTATTGAATTTATTTATTAGCTCTAGTAGCTTTTTTAGTGGAGTCTTTAGGGTTCTTTTCATATAGTATCATGTCATCTGCAACTAGTGGCAGTCTTACTTCCTCCTTTCAAATTTGGATATCTTTTATTTCTTTTTTTTCCCTGATTCCTATGGCTAGAACTTCCAATATTATGTTGTACAAAGTGGTGAAAGTGCACAGTCTTGTCTCGTTCTTAGTCTTATTTAAGATGAGAGTGAATAGGTACCTAGGAATTATAAAGAGGAAAAACAGAGTGAAATGTGGTGGGGAAAAAGAAAAAAAGGTATATCTCTTATATATATAGACAAGGGAGTTTCTCAAAGTGCCCTGTAAAGACTTCCAATAGTCCATGGTGGTTTATAAGATTCTCACAGGCAAAATGGCAGTTTCAAGCAAAAAGTGATTAAATCATTTTATTCATATACCTTACCCAAATTTGAAAGGCTTTCATAATCACATAAATCCCTTTATATTTTAAATAATTACTACATTACTAAAGGTGGCATATCTTCTACAAGGACTGTATTGATTGGTTATCTTGGTTAATATTCATATAAAAGGATATAATTGTCATTTGGTTACATGTTTTCATATTACTTGGCTCTTTGTCTTAAGTTTTTAAAATGCCCCTCTTTCATTGTGACTATTGAGTTGCATGGTATCTCCAAGTTATAACAATCACAAATATATAAATAATTAAAAAATGATTAATTGGGTAATGGTTGACTAGATTCTATCAAGTCAATTCTTCTACAAATAATGACTGCAACCTAAGAACAAAATAGAAAAGACAACTGCTCGAAGGCATTGGGGAGCAGAAAGCAGGCAGATAGTAGAGGAACATTTAAAGCTAGAGCAAGGAAATGAAACTGAGAATGTCTCATGTTTTTAGGCTTTAGCAGGGGGCAAGTCCCAGATGGTGCCATGTGGAGTTTCTAAAACATAGATAGAAGCTCATCATTTTACTGGTTTAAAGAACCCCAGCATGGAATTTCAGTTCCACAGTACATGGAGGTTGAGGTGGGAAATCTCTGAAAGAACTGGGCAAGAGAAGAGTGGTATCCTCAAAATCCAAGTAAAAACTCCAAGATGGAGGCATAGACCAACACACTCTGTCTCCCTCTACAACTAAGGATTACAATTACCGCAAAACCCAAAATAATAAGTTCCAGAAAAATAAAGCTACATGGAAGTCCAATGTATGAAGTCATAAACAAGTGGTGCTCGTCTGGACAGGTGGGAAGTGCGAGCCCGTGGCTGACAAAGATTGAGCTGTGCTGGAGGTGGCAGCCGCAGCAGCGAACAGCGGGACCCGGTAAGCAGACGCCTGTGTTTGGGGGGAGGAGGGAAGCGCCTGGGAGCTGGCCGAGCCCCGGCTGCAGACCAAATCCATTGGCTCGCGATTCCAATGCTGGGGAAGGCAGACTCCATTGGGAGGTGGCTCCCTGTTCCTCAGCAGAGAGTAACAGCAGGAATCCTTCTTGGACCCCCGCCCCCACGCAAAGCGCCACAGTGTGGTGAGAAAGGTCACCCGATTGTGATGAGCACATGGGGCTCCGCCCAATATAGCGCAGGAGGAGTGACAGCGCCCTGCCCAAGAAGGAAAGAGAGACAAAACTGTCAGAATGGCAGAATTAATTATTGAAATACCAATCACACAACTAATGAAGAAACAAAAGCCTTGACCGATGAACAAATAGCAAAACTTTCTGAGGCTCAGTTCAGAGCTATAGTCATAAGACAGCTTACAGATCTAACAGCGGGGCTGAATCAAGACAGGGAAGGAATGAATGCTAGTCTTGCTGAAATTGAACAAAAATACATACAAGACAGGTGGTGAGGAAGGGAAAGCCATGGATCAAATCAACAAATTGGAACATAGGGAGGGAACAAACAGTCAGCCAGTGCAGAAAGAGGAAACAAAAAGTGAGAAATATGAGGAGAGGCTCAGAAACCTCTTGGACAGCTATAAGCAAATGAACATTCGAATTATAGAATTGCCAGAGAATGAAGAAGAAGGACTAGAAAATGAAAAATTATGTGAAAAAATGATGAAGCAGAACTTCCTGAACTTGGGGAAGGAAATGAACTTGCAGGTCCAGGAAGCACAGAGAGTTCCGGATAGGCTGGAACCAGGGAGGAGCACACCAAGACACATTATCATCAAAATGTCAAAAATTAAAGATAAAGAGAGAATCTTAAAAGCAGCAAGAGAGAAGAGAAGAATTATGTACAAAGGGGTCCCAATTAGACTATCAGTGGATTTTTCAAAGGAGACTTTACAGGCTAGAAGGAACTGGCAAGAAATACTCAAAGTAATGAAAATCAAAAACCTACAACCATGATTACTCTATCCAGTGAAGCTGTCAATCAGGATAGAAGGGCAGAGAAAGTGTTTCCAGGACAAAGTAAAACTGAAGGAGTTTGTTAGATCCAAACCACTGTTATATGAGATGTTAAAGGAACTTGTTTAGAAGAAGGAGGATCAAAACTATGAACATTAAAATGAAAACTATCACAACAACCAACAGCAGAAGCCAGGGAATTGAAACAAAGGCAAAATAAGCAGGCAATGAGAGGGGAAAAAGAATTGTAGGTATGGGGAACATACTGGGGGGTGGTCAGTGGACAGGGGAAAGGGGGAAAAGAGAGGGAGATGATGCAGGAATTAAGAAGCATAGTAGGAGAGAGTGGAGTAGATAGGAAGATGTTGAGAAGAACTACATGCACAACCAATGGGCATGGACTAAGGGGGAGACCACTGGAGGGAGGAAGGGAGCAGTGGGGAAAGAAATTGGGACAACTGTAACAGCATAATAGAACAAGGAACAGAATAACAGTCAATAGAGGGGAGAGGGGAGGGAGAGAAGGGGGATAAGTAAGGGAAGGGTTTAGTCAAGGAACGTGTATAAATGACTCATGGACATGGACAACGGGGAGGGATATGATTGTGGGAGAAGGGATGGCCTGGGTGGGGTGGATCAATGGGGAAAAATGGGACAACTGTAATTGAAAAACCAAGAAATAAAATTAAAAAAATAAAATAAAATAAATGCAAAAAAAAGAAATGCAGATGCCTGGCCCCACCCCTGAACAATTAAATCTATGGGACTGTGGTTAGGGAAGGTGATTCTGAGGAGCATCCAGGACTGAGGGTAGGGACAGAAGTTGCTGAGAATGCACTTGGCCCAAGTGGGGGAGAAAGAGGCAGAGGATTGGGGTGCTGGGGTCTTGAAACCTAAATGTAGATGTTGCCCCCAGGTGGGAGCTCACAAAGGGTCCAGCCTCTTAGATCCTTATCTCCAGCCTTGCCCAGCAAGCTCCCAGGAGACTGGGGGAGTGAGTGCATCAGGGAATGGCAGATTCAGGGACGGAGGTCAGAGCTGTGCCACCAAGCCAATACACACCAGATTCTGAGGACGCAGTATTTTTAAAAAGGATATAAAAATACTTTGTTAATTTTTATGTTGATTACATGTTGAAATCTTTAACAAAAAATAAATAAATATCTGGATAACTCCGAACAACACATCTAAAGGGCATATTTTCAAGCAACCCATTTAAAGCTAATAACAAACAAACAAACCCCAATCTATTGCTTCGGAGTTTGGCATTTGAGTTCAGCTAGGTTAAGTATCTGTTTAAAAAAATACATTTTAGAAAAATGAAGAAAATTTATTGTTTTTCTAATATAACATTCCTGATATTCAAGATGCAATCTAAAAGTACCAGATACATGAAGAAAAATGAAAATGTAATTCATACTCAAGCAAGAAAAAAATTAATGGAGAGTGATCTAAAAATGACCCAAATGCTGACATTAGGAGACAAGGATTTCAAAGCAATTATTATAATTATATTCAAGTATGTATAGAAATAGCAAATGATCAAAATAAATGTAAATAAAGGAAACCTGAGCAGAGAATTACAAGCTATAAAAAAGAGAACCAAATAGAAATTGTATAACTGAAAATTACAATGTCAAAAATTAAAAAAATTTACTTTATGAATTTAACAATATTCTGGGTATAACAGACGGAAAAGGTTCTGTCTATGAAGTTACTAGAAATTACAGCAAGATATAGCACCTTAAATTGAAATGAAAAGAACCACATGAAACTGTGGAAAATATTAAAATGTCTGATAGAAGTGTAATTTGAGTCACAGAAAGAAAGGATAGGGAGAAATGGCAGAAAAAGAAGCTGTAGACAACACAATATAAAATAAAAGTATCTAAACGAGCCAGAGAAAAATGACAGTTTACACACAAGGGGATAACATTCTGGATAATCACTGATTTTTCATCAGAAACTTTGCAGACCAGAGAGAATGGAATAATTTTTTTTAAGTGCTGAAAGAAAAGCAAAAACTGTCAACCTCAAATCCTATATTCAGTGGAAATACCTTTTTAAATGAAGGCAAAAACAAAAAAACAAACAAAAAGCAAACAAACAAACAAAAAAAACCCAACTGCCTCCCCCAGAACATTTTCAAATGAAAAACAAGGGAATTTGTCAACAGCAGACTTGCGCTAGAAATGTTAATCAAGTTTCCTCTGACTGAAAGGAAATAATACTAGATGGAAACTCATATTTCTAGGAAGGAAGCAAGAGCATTAAAGATGGTAAATGTCTGGGTGAATATAAAATAATTTTTTCTCTCATTTTATTTTAAGCTATTTGTGGCTACAGCAATTATAAAACTTTCTTGTGGGGGTGAATATTGTATGTAAATGAAATATATATGCCAACTGTAACAAAAAATGGAAATAGGTACAATATTAATTGTAAAAAGACTGAAAAATTAAAGAGATGTATTGTAATTACTATGTTATCCACAAAAATTAATGTAAAAGAGTAAATCTAAAGTGCCAATACATAAATTAAGATTGAAATTTAACAATATGCAAGGAATCTATAATAAGGCAAGAGAAAAGGAAATTAGGACTAAAAATCAAAACAGACACACAGAAAAAAAATACTAAAATGGTAGGCCTAATTAAAAACATATCAACAAATACACTAAATATTAATGTATTAAACAATTTAATTAAAAAGTAGATATGATTAGACTGGATAATGAGACTTAATTATGTGTGGCCTACATGAAATATGCTCTAAATATAAAGACATAGATGGATAAAAAGTAAATAAATAGAAAAATATATGCCATTAAAACAATAATCATAAGATTGGATAAAACTGAATTCAAGACAAAGAACATTATCAGTGATAAAAAACATTTTATAGTAGTAAATGAGCCTGTTTGTTAAGGAGTGGTAACAGCCATAAATGTGTGTAAGCCTGATAATAGTTTCAAAATATGTCAATTAAAAATGGATATATTTAAAGGGAGAAATAGTCAATTCCACACTATAGCTTGAGATTTTAACCTGCTTTTTCTAGAAACTGATAGAAAAATTAGACAAAAAATCATTAAAGACAGAATATATCAAAACAACATTACCAACTATCTTGACCTTCCTGATATTACAGAATACTATATTCAACACATAGAGAGTAAATATTATTCTGAAGAGTACATGGTATGTTCACTGATATAATATAAAGGTCAGCATATGCTGTGCTTTACAAATTTCAATAAATCTTTTTTAAAAAAATTATTTGTTGTTTTGTTTATTTTTAGAGAGAGGGGAAAAGAGAAAGAGAGGGAGAGAAACATCACTGTGTGGTTGCCTCTCACTTGCGGCCCCAACTGGGGACTTGACCTGCAACCAAGTCATGTGCCCTGACTGGGAATCTAACCTGCGACTCTTGGCTCGTAAGCCAACGCTCAATCCACTGAGCCACAGCAGCCAGGGCTTCAATAAATCTTAAAGGACTGAAATCAGACAGAGCATATTCTCTGATCATAGAATAAAATTATATCAAAATACATTTTAATCTCATTAAAGATAAAAAAAGAGATATCTGTGAAAACACTAAATATTTTGAAATTAATGAATGCTTCTAAATAATCCAGGGATCAAAGAAAAAAAATCATAAGAAAATAAGAAAACATTTTGAACTAAATAATAATGAAAATACAAAATATCAAAATAATGTTGGATACAACTAAAGCAGTCTTAGAGGGAAATTTACAACTTTTACTGCTTATGATAAAATTTCTATGAAAATCAAAGAAACCAAAAGCCAAAGTAATTTTTAAGATGAATAACAAAACTGGATGACTTATGCTTTCTAAATATAAAACTATAAAGCTGCAATAATCAAAACAGCATGGTATTCACAAAAAGGATAGAAAAATAGATGAATGAAACAGAACAGAGTCTGGAAATAGACTCATGCATCTAAGTGCAGTTTATAGAGGAATTCTCTGTAGTGTTTTTCAATTTTTCTTTAAGTCTGAAATTATGTCAAAGTAAAAATTTAAAGATTAAAATACAAAGTTTTTAAATCATTTGAACAACAACAAACTGGAACAGATACTTCTTGAATGTGTGGAAGAAGTCTATAAAACACCTATGTTAAAAAATGTGTTGATTGTTCTGAAATGTAAAGTATTCTAAAAATTAATATGTAAAACTTTCTTCCATTTAAAGAAAACTTTATGTATTACAATTGAGAATGTACATTTTGATGTGTAGTGTTTGTATTAAATCATAAAGCATATAAATATATATTGAAAAATTTAAGATCCAACAAGCCAGTTGTAAAAAGTTCCTGTGTAAAAATAAAAGTAAATCTATATTATACATGGAACAGATGCCATTTATGGTCATCTCTACTCCCTCATCAGCTATCTAGATTCACTTGCAGCTGAGGTAAATATATTCATGAATAGTGTTGTGGTGTTATTTTTTCTATCTGAAGGATTTCTCCAGTGTGCTTAGCTCACAGGCATGGCAACTGGAAGTTACTGAGGATTTAATACCCCTAGGAGTTTCTATGGGTATGTATTCCAGCTTCCTCTTTGTTCAGTGGGACATTTCCAGGATATGTTCTGAACATTTTCTCAGAGAAGGAGCTCCAGTTGTCTGTTGCATTATACCACTTATTAAGTCACCTTCCCCCACCCCCTTTTGCTTAATATTATTGCCCTCACTTCCTCACTTATACTTTCCAGAATCATATCTCAGATAACTTTCTAAACCCAAGTATTTTCAGGGTCTGCTTTCAGGGAAACCAAAACTACAACACATTATCTTAAAATAATGTAAAGAAGGCTAGTATGTCTCAAAACTTATAGGATGTGACTAATACACTCTAAATAAAATTTGTAGCACTAGGAATATTTATTATTAAAAAAGAAAAATATATAAGAAGTAATTTATTTAAAAAGTTATAAAATAACTAACACATACAGGGTCTGTTCAGAAAGTATCCAGACATGTAATATGAAAAAAGAGACATTTATTGAGGAAGATAAAAAATACAAGAAACATTGCACAAAGAACAATGATGCCTCAGTCCCCTTCCAAGTAGGACCTCACACAGTTCTCCCAACCACCATCAGCTGCCCCATCATATTTTCCTGAATCTCATCTATGATCTGACATCTCTTCCCTTTCAAAGGTGACTTTAGTTTTGGGAAAAGCCAGGAGTCACAGGGTGCCAAATCTGGGCTGTTAGGGGAGCTGAGTCACCTGAGTGATCTGATATTTTGCCAAAACTCTGCATGAGACGTAATTCATGAGCAGGCACATTGTCGTGACGAAGCTGCCAATCAGCAGTTGCCCATAGCTGCGGCCTTCTGAATTATCCGTATAGTTTCCCTGGAGAAATGTTCAAACTTAATGCAAACTTTGATTCAGATTTGTTGCTCTACTCGCTCAGTCATTTTTAATGTGGTGGCCACACAGTACACATGCTCACTACAGATGCATCTACTGCCCACCACTGACTAGTACAGTGAAGTTATCATTGTTCATGCATGCACATTCCAGTCCACTCTCCTTTTGCTGCTGGATTACATGGATGTTGCACAAACTGTTCTTGTTATATTAACAATGACTAGATTTTTTCCAGACCTTGTCATATACTTAAAAAAAAGTAGAAATTAGAAAATTATACAGAGAAATGCACATGCAAAATAAATTTGTTAGAAAGCATATAAAAATAATATTAACTGATAAGTCCAAGAGTGTGTCCTTAGGAAAAAATAGAAACTAGCAAATGTCTGGAAATTCTGGTAAATAACATAGCCCTATGCCACTTAATGATGACATAAATTTGAGAAATGTGTCCTTAGATAATTTTGTCAATGTGCAAACATCATAGAGTATAGTTCACAAACCTAGGTAATAAGCCTTTACAGCCTATTAAAAGATTAAATCAAGCACAAGAGAGAATGATATACTCAAGAGATGGATAAACAGGAGATGTATGAGGTTATTGCTGGTGTTACATGGCATACCGTTTACAGCAAACTTTTTTTTCAGTAGAAATAGTACACTTAAAAAAGTAAAATAGGGACTTCCGGCCAAGATGGAGGCTTAGACGGACACGCTAGGTCTCCCTCTACAACTAGAGAGGAATACAACTACTTCAAAACAAAGGATAACTAGAAATTCCAGAAAATAAAACTACATGGAAGCCCAACATATGAAGTTATAAACCAGCGGTGCCATTTGGGCAGGTAAGAGTTAAAGAGGGCAGTGCTGTTTGCGGTCGCACCTGGAGCGGCAGGGCAGCGAGGAATCCCGGCTGCGGTCAAGCCCCTGGCAGTGCGCGACCCCAGCGCTGGGGAAAGCAGCCACCGCATCGCCTTGAACAGTGAGGCCCAGGGGGGCGGGAGGACGGATCCCGGTCTCCTAGCTGAATAACTGTGTGAATCCATCTTGGACCCCCACCCCCAAAGAAAGCACCACAGGGCTGCGAAATAGGTCGCGGACAGGCGCCGGTCGCTGAATTGTGACGCGTACACAGGCACTGCCCCCTACAGCCGGCCCAAGAAAACAAAACGCATCTGTCAAAATGAGGCAGACAACTATAGAAATCCCAGTGGCACAGCTCACCAGGCAACAGATAGAGAACCTGACAGATGAACAGATAAGAAACCTGTCAGAGGCTCAGTTCTGGGCCATTGTTATCAGGTGGCTTACAGAATTCACAAAAGAGCAGGAAAAAGATAAGAAAGAAGCGAAAAACATTCATAACGAAAGGAACAAAACCACATACGAGACAGATGGTGAGGAAAAAAAATCCAGAGTTCATTTCAACAAACTGGAATATGGAGAAGGAACAAGCAGTCAACCAATGCAGCGAGAGGAAATGGGAAGCAATGATGAGAGGATCAGAAACCTCTGGGACAGCTATAAAAGGCCCAACATAAGAATCATTGGTTTGCCAGAGAGTGAGGAAGATGAACTAGAACTTGAAAAATTGAGTGAAAATATAATAAAGGAGAACTCCCCAGACTTGGGGAAGGGAATAGACTTGCAGGTCCAGGAAGCAAGGAGAGTTCCCAAGAGACTGGACCCAGGGAGAACCACTCCAAGACACATTATAATCAAAATGTCAAAAATTAAAGATAAAGAGAGAATCTTAAAAGCAGCAAGAGAGAAGAAAAGAATTATGTACAAAGGGGTCCCAATTAGACTATCAGCTGACTTCTCAAGGGAGACCCTACAGGCAAGAAGGGACTGGCAAGAAATATTCAAAGTAATGAAAATCCAAAACCTACAACCACGAATACTCTATCCAGCGAAATTGTCATTCAGAATAGAAGGACAGAGAAAGTGTTTCCAGGACAAAATAAAACTGAAAGAGTTCATTAGATCCAAACCACTGTTATATGAGATGTTAAAGGGACTGGTTTAAAAAACAGAAGCTAGGGAGATGAAACAAAGGCAAACTAAACAGGCAACGAGAGTGGAAAAGGAACTGTGGGTACGGGAAGCATATTGGGGGGAGGTCAACAGGGAGGGGGAGTGGGGAGAGGGAGGGAGATGATATAGGAATTGGGGATCATGGTAGGAGGGAATGGAATAGACGGAGAGAGGTTGGGAGGAACTGTATGCACAACTAATGGACATAATCTAAAAGGGGGGGACAACTGGAGGGAGGGGGGCCACCGGGTGGAGGGGAGCAGAGGGAAGGGAAATTGGCACAAATGTAATATTTTAATCAATAAAACACATTAAATCTGAAAAAAAAAGTAAAATAAGAAGTATAGTACAGTATATAAAGAAACCAGTAACATAGTCATTTATTATAATTATCAAGTATTATGCACTGTTCAAAGTTGTGCTGTATTTTTATACAACTGGCAGTGCAGTAGGTGTGTTTACATCAGAGTCCCACAAACATGTGATGTGTTGTACTATGACCTTATTATGGCTACAACATAACTATGTGATAGAAATTTTCAGCTCCTTTATAATCTTATGGGACCACTGTTGTATATGCAGATTGTTGTTGATCAGATGTTATGTGGCATAATATAACTATATCAACAAAACAAAAAAGAGAAAATACAAAGAAGCAAAATAAGAAAGTTATTATAATATTAGTTATTTATAAATAAAATGATTTAAAAAGAATTTTAGGCATGTTTAATAATAATTTGAGAATCTTGGCAAAATGAGTGATTTTTAAGAAAAATCTGAACAGTCATAATTAACTCAATAAATTGATAGCTTCATATAATCATGGAAGAAATTAAAAATCTTTTTGAAAAATTACTTAAAACATGTTCTAGGGCTGAATTATTTTGAAATTACTTTTTTCAAACTTTGGAAGCACAGCTCATTTGTGTGCAACACAAGCCATTTCTCAGCATAGATGGAAAGCATTCTCGTCGTTGGCAGCCGTCCGTATCGAGAGACGATGGTGTAGCTTCTTAAGAGTCTATCTGCACCGCCGAGAATGGTTGTGCAGTCCGACTTGGGAGTGACACGGTATCTGTCTCCTCCCGTGTTGAATCGACATCTTGCGATGACGCTGGAGTGTCCTCTCCAGTGAAGCTGAAGCTACAGAGCCTGGGCAGGGTGATATGGAGGGTCTGCTGTTGCCCATGCAGCAGATCCCCCCTCTCTTCGCAGCTGAAGGGTCCAAGGGAAAGACGGAGTCAATACAGCTTGGCTTCAGGTGCGCCGCAGGAGTTGCCGGTGTTGACTACAACGTCAAACCGCCTTAGGGACTCCGGCTCCGGATTTTCAGGAAAGCATTCTAATTCTTTAATAAAATAGTGTAAATTTAACACCAAAACTTCAAAAAATAAATCAAAAAGGGAAAAAAAAAAACCAAACAGATTTTCTTCTGAATATGCTTAAGATAATGAAAAATATCTATAATAAAAAAGCAATAGTTTACTACGCAGTAAAGAGCTAGAGGCATTGCCATTAAAATTAAGAACAAAACAAATGCATGCTATTGTCACTATCAATTTATGGTGTCCTATAAGTTCCAGATATTAGATATAAGACAAAAATTATGCAAGAGGTAATGTATTTGTTACTGAGAAAAAGTACTTTTTATAGATAACATAGTTGTCTTTTTAGAAATTGCAAGAGATCAATTGAAAAACTGTTAACATGAATACAGTTAGTTAACTGATTAATTAGGTTAATGGCTGTTGTAACAAAGAGACCTCAAAGATAATAGATTAAATAAGATTGAAATTTCTTTTCACCTCTCACAACAATCCAGAGGTTAGTGGTCAAGAATAGAAGAACTGCTCTGCTCCATATGGTAATTAAGAGACCCAGTTTCCTTTTATCCTGCTGTTCAATAGTTCTCTAGAACAAGGATTGGCAAATCTTGTCTGTAACAGGCCAGAATGTAAAAATTTTAGGTTTTGAGGTTTTGATAATCTCTAGTAAATTTCCTTCCTTCCTTCCTTCCTTCTTTTCTTCTTTCCTTCCTTCCTTCCTTCCTTCTTTTCTTCCTTCCTTCCTTCCTTCCTTCCTTCCTTCCTTCCTTTCTTCCTTTCTTCCTTCCTTCTTTCCTTCCTCTCTCCCTCCCTCTCTCTCTTCCTTTCTTTTTAAAAACAACTATTAAAAAATATTAAACCATTCTTAGCTCATGGACCACACAAAAATCAGGCCACGGATCAGATTTAGTCCACAAGCCATAGTTTGCTAACTCCCACTTTATAATTTGTTTACTTCTTCATGGTTAAAGATGATTCATCTCAAGTCTGTGTTCTGGAAGAAAAAACTTCCAGAAGAAAAATACACAGATTTTAGAGATGACTTGGAAGCTGCACATACCACTTCCATTCACATTTCACTGACAATAGTCACCTGCACAACTGCAAGGGAGGTTGGGAAACCTAGGCAGCTCTGTAAAACAAGAAAAGGGGAAGACTATACTTGGATGGGACAATTATAAATTTGACTTACTGGTTAAAATAAGAATAAAAAAACCCCAAGTTTCTTGAATATCAGTGATTGCCAATTGGAAAATATCATGGAAAATGGGTCTTTTACGATAACAAAATATCTTTAATAAATACCTAGAAAATTTTGAAATGGAAATGTTCAAAATCTATCCAAAGATAATTATAATATATATATTGAAAAAAGTAAAACTTGACAAATTAAAGGAAAAACAAACAAAAGTGCTAGATGGAAAGACTGAGTTTTTAAAATATGCAAGCCAATTTCCTCAAATTAATTGATAGGTTTAATGTGATACTAAGATTCCAACAAGATTAACTCTGTGTGTGTAAGACAGGATGATTCTGAAATGTAAGATGACATTCAAAAATAAATGGGAGAGAATTTCAAGAAAAAATATTTGAAAATAAATGAAATAAGAAGAACTTGATTTACCAGATATTTAATTATAGGTGCTCTCAGTTAAAAGGAGAGGTTTAAATAGAGATGGTGTAGTTGAAACTGTGCCAAACCATTACCCCTTGTAAGTATTTTTAGGACAAAGGATTTTGGGAACACAGAAGGTTCTAATTCAACCACTTTTTGGGTGACCGTGGGCATGTGATTTAATCTACCTGAGCATCATAATAGTCAGCCAATAATACATACATTACAAGGGTTTATTAAGAATCAGAATTCATTCTGTATTACTTCTTTACCTTTCAATAAACTCTTAGAGTAAAAGGTTTCATCTAACTAAAGTGATGTTAAATCTGATGTCCCTAGTAGAGGCACATCACCTAGGATTGCAACACATGATGTCTATAGTTACTGCTACTGCTGCTGCTGAGGAACACAACTCATAACTTGATATGACTTTCTCTTGATATGCTATGCAGTTCAACCAAGGAACCATTGTCAGTTTGGGGAAAGAAAGCTGTTTTGAATTTTAGTTCTATTTCTAGCTACATAATATTGGAATGCTAATTTCTCTGTGCCTTTATTTTCTTACCAGTCGTCGTCGGCGGCGGCGGCGGCGTCTTACCAGTCGTCGAGATGTCGTCTCGAGAGACGATGGTGTAGCTTCTTAAGAGTCTATCTGCACCGCCGAGAATGGCTGTGCAGTCCGACTCGGGAGTGACACGGTATCTGTCTCCTCCCGTGTTGAATCGACATCTTATGATGACGCTGGAGTGTCCTCTCCAGTGAAGCTGAAGCTACAGAGCCTGGGCAGGGTGATATGGAGGGTCTGCTGTTGCCCATGCAGCAGACCCCCCCTCTCTTCACAGCTGAAGGGTCCAAGGGAAAGACGGAGTCAATACAGCTTGGCTTCAGGTGCGCCGCAGGAGTTGCCGGTGTTGACTACAACGTCAAACCGCCTTAGGGACTCCGACTCCGGATTTTCTGTCGGGGTTTACTCCCTTAGCCTTTCCCCTGAAGAGGTATGCCTCAAGGCAGCGGAGGTTTTTTGGAGTCAGAGTTTTCCTTCTCTGATGTGCCCTGACTGGAAGATCGAACCAGCGACACTTGGCTCGCAGGCCGACGCTCAATCCACTGAGCCAAACCAGCCAGGGTAGAGAAATATGGGTACTCACATTACAGAAGCAGTGAGTAGAAGCTGAACACTATTTTATCTAGTCAGTCTTGTTGTACAGCTTTATTTGAACAAAGGATACTTGGAAGGCTCAATGCATCCCTGAATCAAGGTATTTGTAAAGCACTTAGGACAGTGTTTGGTATAAGGTAAACATGCAATAGATGAGGGTTACCATGGTAATTAATAGATACAGCAGAGTGCCTTGCTCATTGCCAGCCACTTAGTAAATATTTATTGATTGATGAATACCTTAATAAAACCTCTAATATTCAAATGTTTTTGATATTCATGGCTTTCCTAGAATTACGATTCTAAGGGAGTAAAAGATACTCCACAGTGACAAGTCTTGTAGTCATAAACAGTGTTTGTCTATGACACAGTCTTTCGTATTTAAATTTGGTTTAGAATAGCCTGAAACTTTGACACAACAAATATTGCTTGAATGTTTAGGAGTAGTAACTGATTATTTTCCAGTTCTGGTTCATGTGTTTTATTGCAGATATTCATTGTAACCAGTTTTACACAATGCAGTAAAATTGTAAATTTCAGCAAAAGTGATGAATTTCAAAGCAGACATATATTTTACTTGCAGTATTTCATAATATGACTGTTTTCAGTTGTGAATCAAATGTTTGAATTAGAACGACAAATATAGCAATCCTATTTCATAAGACTAATGTTGACTTTTTTAAATCTTTTCTGGAAGTTTTGGCTAGAGACTGCTTTATGATTACAATGTTTACTAAGTAGAAATGTCTCAGGAAAACATTGTTTTATTGGGGTAGACTAAATAGTTTGCTGGGCAAAAATAAAATGCTGAAGACAACAGATATGCTTAATAATTGTGATTTATTATAGAGTTTTGTTTACTAGAATAGATGATGTCTTTGTTTCAAAAGGATGGAACTGGATTCCAGTACTCTACTGCGCAATTTTAGATTTCCTCATACTAGTCATTGGAAAATGGGGTGTCTACATAAGAGAAAGCCTTCCTACTTCACCACCTCTTGGAGATATGAATCTTTAAAAATGAGAAAACTAATAGTAGGAGTGGGAGTGGGAGAGACAGAAGAAGAGACAGAGAGAGAGGGAGAGAGGGAAAGAGAGAGAGAAGAGGCTGGGAAAATAATCTTGCACTTTTATTAGCTTTCAATATCATCCCTAAATAGCTCATTGAGACCTCAATTTATTGAACCCGATAGAGTTGAGAGACAGAATTGTGAGACTGATAATGATTTTAACGGGCAGGTCATGGGCTTGGTTATTTCCCTTTCAAAGGGATGAAAGGAAGAGGGAGAGTGAGAAGGGTGAGTGCAGCCATTCAGTCCCTCACTTTCAGGCTAACTGGGAACTGTTTCTAATGAATGTCCCTGCCTCCATCAAGGGCATTTCTTTCATTTAACAAGCACGCAGGAAGCAGACATTGCTCAAGTACAAGGGTTCAGTTTGCAGTGAGCCACAAATCACATTTCATTTATCAGGCCCTACAGATGACAGGATATCATAGAATCCCTGGAGAGCCATATTCATTAAAAAGAAATTTTAAGTAATTACAACAATTAATTGACTTGAAACAGTTTCTGGTGGATAAGGTTTACATAATTCATTTGCCAGACAAAACAAGCCCGATCAAGTTCAGGAGCATGCTATTTTGGAGCGTCCTCTATCAGGCACTGTGCAGTTGGGAAAGGGGCGCATCACCGGAGCCCTCCACCCTCAACTTCCCTTTTTTGGAAGGAAAGAGTAATTTGTAAAGTGAAAACTTTAAATTTGAAAGAATTCGACAGATTCTACTTGGGGTCTATAACATGGTTCTTTAGCACTTCTTACCCATGTTACTAAAACTGATGAATGAAAATGAAAATGAGTTAGGGTGATCGAGAACTTTCTGTGTGGTTTTGAAGATGTAAGACAAGGCCTTCCTGAAAGCCAAGGATGAGATCTAGGCCATCCAAAGAACTCCATCATCACCAAAGAAACTTGCATGAACAACTACTCTTGTCTAATATTTTGTCAACATCTTCAACAATTAGTAATAAATTCTTTAAATTTTTAAAATGTGGAGCTTATGATTAAACTTGGAGGATAGCACAGTAGAGCTATAACAAATAATTTATTTTATGTGCTATGAAATATGATTTTCCAACCACTTGGTAATACTGCAACATAATATAAGCATATTATCAGGTTTCTGCTATATCAGCACCTATTTTTGGAGAAATGATTTAGAGAACTTTACGTAACAAGAAACTATCCTCTAACACAGTTTCAATGTGTCTTGTTGGGATGGCAGGAGAATGGGTAATGGTAACTCTTAGTAAAACAACACAAAAGAGCATATACTATATAATTTTTGAGATGGTTATATTTTATAAAATGGCCCAGGGAGAGTTATTAAGGCTTTTAGGACTGCAGGGCAGCTTGATTAAAAGGGTCAGTGATGGAGCAGACACTTACACTCAAAGTGATGCTTCCTGAAGTTTGTTTTTCCCACATCAAGCAATGGACTAGCTCCCTCAGTATCACCTGGGAAGCTTGTTGAACATATGCAGGGCCTACACCCTGAATCACATGTCTGGGGTGGGAGTCCTGGACCTCTGTCATTTTTGACAGGCATCCTGGAACACGATCCTCATTGAGGAGATTCAGGATAATTAAAACACCTGTAGAATGAATTTCAGATTATAGATATTTTTTGAAATGATTCTTCTCTCTGTACTAGTCACTATTGTCTAAAGGAACAGAACCAATTGGATATATGGGGTGGGAAAAATGTAGGTTTATAGTTGTGACTATGCAAAGCAGTTTATTTTCTTATTATTTATTAATTACTGTATTATTTTCCATATGAACAACTGTAAACCTACTTTTGCCTCACTCTGTATATCTATATTGACATAGATAAGATATATTTATTTATTAGAAGGAATTTGCTCATGTGGTTGCAGAGGCTGAGAAGTTGCCCTCTTCCATTGGCGGGGGGACACAGGACACTCTGCCTATGTTGTTCCTCTAGGCCTGGGGTCCCAAACCTGGTGGCTTTCATCTCATCACCTTTTGGAGTTTTCCTTTTCTTGTTTCTTGTGCTATTTCCAGGATTTATAGTTGTACTTGGCTGGGAGGAGCAGGGGGAAATGGGTCTCTGTTATGGATAAATTTTTAAAAATAATTTTTTTATGGACAGTTTCATTGAGAGATTTTAAAAAATAGTTTCAAATCAAAGTTTCTTGTTAAGACCCCAAAGTTATTTTAGATAATTTTCTGTGTTGCCACTTAAATGAGGTAAGATGAATTAATTAATTCCTGTGTACCTAATTATATTTCTAGTTAGATCATACTTCAAAAATATGGCATGGTTTGGAGCTTCAAGTCAAGATGGCAGCATAAGTAAAGGCAGTACTCATTCCCTTCCACAACTACATCAAAATTACAACTAAACTACAGACAACCAACATTCAGAACAACCTGAAATCTAGCTGAACAGAAGTCCTACAGCTAAGGATATAAAGAAGAAGCCACATAGAGACTGGTGGGAGGGATGGAGATGCAGAATTGGCTGGTCTCACACCTATGTGTGGCAGTTAAAAATTGGGAGCGATATCTCAGTGGTGGAGGTTCCCTCTAAAGAGTAAGCGGTCCCAGTGCCATACCAGGCTCCTCAGCCCGGGGTTCCAGTACCAGGAAGAGAAGTTCCCATAAGTCCTGGCTGTAAAATCCAGTGGGGAGACAGAGTTTTCTGGAGTCCCAAGCAGTTCCTCTTACAGGGCCCACATATGGACTTACTTGGACTTCCTCCCTCTGAGCTCCACACTGGAGCAGCTGTTAGAAAGCCACCAGGGACATGCAGGGAAGAACTGAATTTTCCAGCATCAGGGTGAGAGCTGGGTGGAGGATGGTGTGCAGCTTTCTTCCAGGCAGAAGTGCTAGCAGAAGGTTCCTTTGCTGAATCTTCTCTCTACAGAGGCGGCCAGAGGAGAGTGGCATATATGAGTCTCCATCAACCTGGCTAACACTGTTTGCCCAACCCTGGTGATTCCCTGAAATCCCACACACCCAGGTTTCAGGCCCACCTAAGCTATTTCCAGTTGTTTTTCCATATGAATGGCTTGTTTTTGGTCCTGCTTCAGACTTTACTAAAATCTCTCAAACAAGCAGCATCTGGCCTTGGCTTGCCCTGTGCCTGTAGATAAATGGCCCCAGGCATGACATTAGTGGCAGCTGGCCTTGGTTCAGAGCTTGGCCTTGCCTGGGTACCTCCAAGCCCAGCACAAATAGCAGCCATCTGCAGATCACTTTGTAACTCATGCTGGGTCACCTTGGGTAGGACACAGGTGGCTGCTAACCTTGGTCTGCACCTTCCAGGAAGCCCTACAGCCAGAGATCTGGGGACAGCCTCAGATGATGTCTGACCATATCTGGAGCACCACCTCTATAAGAGACACACTCCAGAGGAGGATTCAGTGGGCACCAGAGCCCCACTGAAGTAAGTTCTGCTCTGTGGGGTGGGCCCCTGCACACCCTTCATAGCTGATCCTGTGCAGTAGTCATACCCATTCCTTGCAACCAATCAGCCTGGGCTTAAGTCCCTCCCATTGATGTGTCAACAGCCATCAAGGCTTAACTACAATAGGAGGTTATACACAGTGGATACACCTCAAGTACCCAGCTGGAGTAATAGGGGAGGCTGTGCCACTGGACCCTACAGGGCACCCACTACATTAGGCCACTCTACTATGCCTGGGAGACATAGCAGTTCCATCTAATACATAGACACAAACAAAGGGAGACTGTCAAAATCAGGAGACAAAACACACACACACACACACACACACACACAAACCCAAACATGTCCCATATGAAAGAACAGAATAAAACTCCAGAAAAAGAAGGAAACAAAATTTAGACAAGCAATCTACTGGATACAGAGTTGGAAACATTGATTATAAGGATGCTCTATGAACTTAGGGGAAGAGTAGATGAACTTAGTGAGAACCTCACAGCATAAAAAGGACACGAAGTCATAAAAATGAACCAGTTATAAGTGAAGCCTAAACTACCTGAAACAAAGAGTAATTTACAGGGAATCAAGTACAGTATAGGGAATATAGTCAATAATGTTGTAATAACTATGGGTATGAGATTTATTGGGATGATCCCTTAGTAAGTTAGGTAATATCGAATCACTGGGGTGTACACCTGAGACTAATATAATATTGTATATAAACTAATTCAATAATAAAAAATGATTTTAAAAACATGATGGTTTGAAAAAAATCTATAATCTAGGGAAAGAAAACAAAAAGAAATATTTTGTTTTTAATTTCAGGTTATACATCAAATACTTTCATTTAGCACCTTTCCCACCTGTCACCCTTGAATGGATAATTATTTGAGACAGAGGCAGTTTTCAAAGTTCAATGTCAAAAGTTTTTCAGAGGTCTAGGCTAGTGATGCAAAGCTGGCTGGTAATAGAACTGCCTAGAGAGCTTTAAAAAGTTCTGGCCTCTTGGGTCTTACTCTCCTAAACTTCTGAGTCATGGGGTGAAGTTTCTGAATATATACATATATTTTGAAGTTCCTCAATCAACTATAGGTGATTGGTTATATCTGGTAACTATATCTAACTAAGAAATTGGTAAATTTCCAAAATGTGACAGAATCTAGAAAAAGAAGGCCCCTCACATAGGCTAACATTTTATGCAGGGAAAACCAAAAGGAAAATTAAAATATTAACCTTTCAATGATTTTAGTACATTGTAAAAGGGGAAAGAAAAGCCAGAAAATATTAAGGAGCATGACAAGGATTGTGTAAGGTGCAGGATATCTAGTATGCCAGAGAGAGAGAGAGAGAAATACTGTAATTAACCTAGCGAAGCAGAGCCTTGGAGAGGATGTGAAAATTGTCTCAAATATTTACAGGAGTGTTTTGAAGAGGACTTAGACTTACACTGCTTTGGCACAGGGACCTTTACCAAACTTCACAGGCAGTTCTGAAGCAGAGAGTCTGTGGACCTCACTGTGAGAAGTGAGTTGCTGGAGCACTCCCAGTTTTGGGAAGGAATCGTCCAGATTTTTATAAAATAGTTTGGGTGCTTGAGGTTGAATGAGCTGTGGAAAAAATTCAATAGGGAGCCAATCAAGATGGAAAAGGAAGGAAAAGATGAAGAGAGGGAGGAAGAAAGGAGAGTAAGGAAGGAAAGAAGGGAGGGAAGGGAAGAGCAGGGAAGGAAAGAGGGAGGGAGGAAGGGAGGGAAGGAGTTAAAGAAGGAAGGAAGAAAGCAGACAGGCAGAAATGCTTTGGGTTCAGAGGATCTACTTCTGACTTAGTGTTTGGTTTATGACTTTCTGCAGTGAAGTTCAGCAATCTGGAAACAAAGCAGAGAAAATGAAATCACATTCACTTATAATTGGAAAGGAAAAAGATAGAATGAGGAAGACTCAAGGAATGGTGGAAATTTTGGCTATCTGTAAGAGAAGGTTAAAATGTGGGATCTTGGCAAACCAGGAAGGCACATTCTCTGGAGATGAACAGACCTGAAAAAGTAAGGTCAATGGGTTAGAGATTACCACAGAGGTGAGGGAAAGGTTTGGAAGTAGTGAAGTAGAGAGGGTGCTAAATTTGGAGTGGTTTCCACTTTTCACAGTCTGTGAACTAAGGACAGAGCCGCAGTCCCCATTGGAATTGGCTGTGGTGTGTTTTGTCTGACACAATCATTCTCAAACAAGAGTGTGAGTCAGAATCACCTGAACTGCTTGTTAAAACACAAGCTGCTGGACCCTACCACAGGCGATGCTGACTCAGTAGTTTGGGATGCACCCTAGGGTTCGTTTCTCTCATGAGCTCCTAGATGGTGCTTGTGCTGTGGTCCTGGGATCACTCTTTGAGAGACAGTGACCTAGGCATTCATTAAACCAAAATTCTTAGAGGAGATGAGGTCATAGAGGATTTTACCATAGAGGATTTTAAAGGGCAAAATAGTTTGGGGGATTCTATGTTACAAAGAGCAACCCTAGGGTCAAGATTTGTGGCACCCTCAGGTGGCTGGGGAGGGGGGAGTTAGATGGTTTCCAGAGTGTTGTCAAGTAGCTATAAAAGTCTGCATGGACACTTCACACTTATCCATCACTAGTTATTTAATAGTGGCTCCTTTCTGTTAGATATTGGCATAACTAACTTTGTCGATGCCAGAGGCAGCTCATTTCACTGTGCCTAAAAAGGGCTTTGGTTCAGATCCAGAATTGAGTATAGTTGGCACCCTCACAAGACTGTTTTGGCAGTATATGCCTTTAGCAAAACCTGATGGTATGAAAACTTTCTTTATAGTTTTCCTTCAAGCCCTTTTTTGACTTTCCATAGCCATTACAGGCACAATCTAGAATCCACAAATGTGGATGTACAAGGCTTTTCACAGTTTCGCCTTGGAGCATTTTCATAATGAGGTTAACTTTTCCTCCTTCTTTTCACTTTTGCCAAAAATGATGCGCCTAATTTCGTGGCATGCACCCTGCTTTCTTTAGCATTGAGGCCTTCACACATACTCTGATTTGCTTAGAATATTCTCTTTCTTTATCAGCTAACTTCTATTGATTCTCCTAATATTAACTTAAGGATCTCTTTTGGGGAAAACTTTTCTAGTCAACAAACTAGAGGACATTTGTCCTCTCCTTTAGCTTAACAACTTGTCTCACTGTTGTAATTTCATGTTTACTATCAATTTTCCACTTTCTACTGCTAACTCTAGAATGGCAGAGAGGTGACCCACTCATTTGGGTTGCTCTGGAACTTATCTGGTTTTACAGCTCTGAGCCCCATATACTGAGAACCCCTGAGTCTCAGGCAAACCAGGATGGTTGGTCATCCTAGCTGTCTATGGTCACACTATTCCCCAGACCTAGCACTGTGCCTGGCACATGCTGCCTGCTCGAAATATCTGCATTAAACAGAACTGCACAGGGCTTAACATAGGTAACAGGGGACGTACCCCTCACTCTCAGTATCTTTAGGACTTCGACAAACATTACTTGAGAAGATAAAATAGATGCCTAAAATTCACTAATTAAAATAATCTTGGGGGTTTGATTTCAAACTTTTACTTTGAAAATCAGTAACTGGATTTAAGACTATAGACATACGGTAAGATAATATGTATGGCTGATCTGCTGACTACGGAGATATTCCTTCCTTCCTTCCTTCAGCAAATAGAACTTTGATTTTATGCCTATCCTCAAAATACCCTCAACTTTCCACCAGGTTCACTAATAAATTATATTCACTCTCCTGAGAGAGCTTTCAGAAATTACCTAGTGGAATGCAAAGACTCTGGTAGGAGATTACCTTAAACTCTGTTTGGTACAAATCTGAAATGGAGAAGGGAGATTCTTATTAGCTCCAGGACAAACAGTGGCAGACATGAGCACTTCCAGGGTTGCCAGGGTTAGGCTGTGATGACATCTTATTCCTGTTTTGATGTCCCCTCTTTCCCCACAATCCATGGAGACATGAATGTCTCTCTAAGTAATGTATGACCTGTGTCCCTGGAGAAATGAAGTGGCTCCCAAGGAATAAAATGTACTGATTCACACTTAAGTGAACAAACTCAGTAATTCCCCCATAAACCCTTCCATAATTTATACATACTGTCCATTGCTTTGAATGTCGAGGAATACGTATTTATGAACACAGTGTATTTAAGAGCCAGTATCAAGGATTTCAGTCTTCTAAACAAGAAAATTACAAAGCATATCTTGTTTCCACTGAGAAAGAGTAAGAGTAAAAGCTGTTAGGACAACTCATCTCCTAGAAAATTTTAAACACCCTGACAAGCTTCTCTGGCTCAGAAGAAGGGGGACCTATCAGAGCTTGGCCTGAAGAACAACCATGGGGCAGCAGTTCTCAGGGAGTGTGTGGTGAACTTGTTACTGCTCATAAAAGGAAGGAGAAAGGAAATGAAAATGCTTCTTCTCAGACCTTTGATTTTTACTTTAATCTCCAAGCATACTCTACTTTAGGTCTTGAGTACAAAGGTGGTAAAAAGAAGAAGGTAAAAAAAGAGTCTGGAGAGAAAATAGGGTAAGATGCCCAAGAGAGCTTGCTGTTCGCCCACGCAGCACCAATTCCTTTAATGAAATAGGAGCACCATTCCTTTTACTTCCCTTGTCTCAACCAGTGAAGATGGAGGAAACCGAAGTAATTTTCAAAGTGTTCTTGACCCTGAAAGCTATCTCAAAGATACATGCTTCTGCATATGATGAATCTCTTGGTGGAGAGTGGAATATATCAACCCAAATCTATCAGTACTTGTTCTAGTTTACCTGCTGCCATGTAAAAAATTACCCTAAAACTTTAGTTGCTTAAAAAAAAATAACCATTTGATTATATCTCTGGCTCTAGAAGCTGGAAAAGGCAAGGAAATTGATTCTTCTTTAGGGCCTCTGGAGGGAGCAAGGCTCTGCTGACACTTTGATTTTGGCCCTGTGACACTGATTTTGGACTTCTGATCTCCAGAATGATAAAAAAATAAATGTGTGTTTCTTTAAACTATCAACTTTGGTACAGCAGCCATAGGAAATTTACATAGCCAGGATAGTTGGAAGATAGGGCTGAACTGAGACCATTGACCAGAACATCTGCAGTGGCCTCTGCCACACGGGAGCTGGCCACAGAACATCTTAACTGGCAGTCAGCAATCTCAGAAAAAATGTCCTCAGAGAGAGGAGTGGAAGCTTCCAGTTTATAAAGGCTTGGGAGAAGCTATTAGAGAGCCTGCCCACATTCAGGAAGAATAATCTGAAGACTCATGTCCTACTGATTGTGGATCAACATCATGTTTGTATGCTTATTCAATCTGCTGACTATCAAAATTCTAGCTCTGTGGTGGATAAAATCATTTATCAGTTTAATAGAAAGTGGTAGAGATCCCTTTGTATTCCTCATGGAGTCCAAAGTCATATTGGCTTGTCATCTTAAGAGGTTAAAAAAAAAAAGAGTGAACTTTTCAAATGATATTCATTATTCACTAATTTGTTCATTCTTAGTCTTTCTGCATAATTTGCTAGAAGACAGACACTATCCACAAGTGTGACCAGTAATGTAGAAGGCATTGTGGCAAAACTGACAAATCTTTGTTGAGAAACTGATTTCAAAGTGGGAAATTTGGCTCTCTGTCTTCTTTTGTCTGAGCATAATGACTTTGAAGAAGTATACAGAACATACTGCAGCTTCTCAGAAAGTACTACTGTCGTTTCCACCTCTGATCCCAGCTATTATATGGAAGGATATTCAGAATGCTTTGGGCACCTTCCCATACATTATTTCTTTTGATCCTCATAAGATACTATCTCTTAGATTATTATTTCTAATAGCAGGAAACTGAGTCTGAGAAAAATTACCTAGCTAAGTAAATGATCGAGCCAAGACTTGGGGTCGACCTTCCTCTTTCTTGCAGCTGAGAGGAGGTTCCTGGGGATGGATACACAATGAAAGTGCACAGAGAAGTGGGTTCCCCACACATTTCTTATGGCATTTTCTCGTTGTTGTAAAAGCATGCTGATTTCACACAACTGGCTGGCTTGACAGATGTTCAAGTGCTTGAGCATCTGGAATAGAGACAGATCTGAGACAGGGATTTTGCTTCAGTTTTGTGTAGTGCACTGTGGCTGATGTCTTGAGGCTCTTTAGACGATACTTTTGTATTTCGTGCTACAGTGGAAAATCTTTCGATCAGGACAATAAAGAGCTGTAGTTAGGTCATGAGAACAAATAGGCTGGACTCCCTGTGTTGGTAGGAGCTAAGTTGCCTTCCCACTGCTCTATGGTATGACTATATATAGCACTCCATGAAAAGTGCTACAATTAGTAGCTCTCTGTGAGATCTTGAGGTTTTTAAGAAATCATAATAATAATATGAACAATAACAAAGATGAAACTCCTCATACAACAACTAGAGACCTCCGAGGTAAGAGATTATTTTGTGGTTATAAATCTGTGAAACTGCTTTTCTCGTATGAGAATGATGATTAGACATGCAGGACTCTTAGTTGAGTTCAGGCTCACTTTGTGGTGGGAAGGGTTTCCAGTGTTCTGATTCTGTGCTATCCTTCCTGTCCACTTCTACTTTTCACTAGGAGCTGACTCTAGGCCAGACACTGTATTCGGGCCCCTTATTTAAGTTTTTCTTTTGGTTTAAAAGATACATTTCTTTCAAAACCCTTTCCAAGGAAAGTATATATAAATTCTCTTGTGTCTAGTGACCCACATTATAGAAGACTGTTGACCACTGATGACAAAATGATGAGAGACCTTTTTTTTTTAATGTGGTGGAAATTGAGTTATTCTCACATCATTTTAGAATCAATTTATTACTATAACTTAAGACTCAAAAGCAACTGAAGTTCAGACTTCAATGTTATAGACTTTACTAAAAACATGGTAAATGGGCTGCAGAGTGGTATTCTGGTCTTACCATCAATCAAGAAAATGAAACAAAGAAATTTGTTTAAAGTTACTAGATATAGCAAACAGTGCCCCCAGAATGAAGCAGGAAAAGGCTGTGTATCAACTAGGATTTGGTTAAGTTGCATGTGACAGAAAACCCCAAACAATGGTGTCTTTTTCAAGATATTAGTTTAGTTTTTCTCACCACAGAAGAAGCCCTGGGGTTGACCTGGTATAGTGGCTCCTTAATTGTTGGGGATACAGCTTGATTGCTCTCATTGATCTATTGTGCTTGCTCTGATGTCCCCTGGTCTAGGAAGGCTTCCTAAACTCCAGCCAATGTAGCTTCATTTTGTGCACCAGGAAGGATAAGGGAAAAGGACAAAAGTAGGTAAGGACATGAACCAGCTGTCTTTTAAGGGGCATCTGAGAAGCTGTTACACATACTGCTACTTTTATGTCTGGCAAAAGAACTATGAGGGGATAAATGTTTAATCTTGGTGAACATGTGCCTAGCTAAAACCCAGTTTCTGTTCCTAAAGAAGACAGGGGAAACCAACAGTGGCTAGAACATGGGCACTTGTGGTGCATGCTACATCTGTAAGAAGATATACAAACATGGGGATCAGAAAAAAGAGTGACCTCATTTCCAATTGGATTTCAGTTTAGGATATACACATGTTAACAATCCATGCCTGCCTTTCAAAAACCACATTGCAATACATTTTAATGCATGTATACTTTTCCTAAAATATTTTTCTGGTAAAATTGGGAAAGATGGTGAACACCTCATTTAATTTACTACCTCAAACCCATAAAGTGGATATTATCGTCCTAGCTTGGAAGAGTTAGGTAGCTTGATTGATGCAGAGCCAGGTTTGAAATCAAGATGTATCTGGCTTTGAAATCCATATTTTCACCATTTCAAAATATTTTAGATCTCCTAAAAATGCATCAAAAGCTTTAGACTTCAGGCAAGGGAGATTCTTCCTAGTTTCCCCTGTCTAGGGCACTGATTGGTGGGAGACAGAGGTAATTTAAAGCTGAGAAAGATGGTGGTATATACTATGAAAAAAAATTGCAGTGAAATACTGGCCTGGCCTGTCTTGTTCAGAAAATTATGTGTCACTACAAAGGAATAGCACCTTCCCCTCCTAGGTTCTTTCCTGCAGAATTTTGTTGCTTCCACACAGCTACATAGTAGGTCCCACCTTTATTTGTGTTACAGCCTGGTAGACAGCTGTTATAAACAATCTAGACAGAATTTCCATGCTTCCAAATACTACAGCAGATTTAGGATGCAGAACAGATGTGAAAAATAAACTTGGGCCATTTATATCTGTCATAAATTGAAGGGGAAAAGATCTCCAAGTAGAAACACAGCTTGGTTTGGTGTTAAGAGAATGTATGTTTTAAAAACAATACACTTGAAGAAATTTGGATGACAAAACGTTATTGTATAGAGGTGGTTAAGCACAGTGTCGGAATCAAAATAACTCCAAAAAGTTAAGTTCTATTCTTTATCAGCATTCTAATTCAATGTGAAGGGTTAAGCCTAAAATTCAGCAGATTCCTAATAACATTTTGCTTCCATATTTTATCTCAAGAGTAGATTTGAGTATATTGTCATGACAGAAATATATACATTTACTTTTTATAAGGTCAGAGGTTTCACCACAGTTTCTTACATGTATGACCTAGCAAAATGGAATAAATTTTGAATTTTGATGGAACATCTGCTCCCAGACAGCTAGATCAGCTGGAACTATCTCTGGACTTCTGAATTGTCTCTGGCCTATAGCTATTTCTGTTCACCTAGTCAGAAAGAGCTCCAGGTGAAAACCGTGATGTGATTTAAAACATCAACATCTTGAACTTGACGCTTTGAGCAGAATAGTGACAGTTTCCAGGGGAGAAGGAAGTTGATTAGATTCAGGTGTATTGTTGACAACTCGTAAACCATAGACACTGGAACACTGAGCAAAATGAACCTCAGAGTCATATAAGGTCCTAAAGAAACCATCTGTCCCCAAATCAGGGATTTGTTCTCATTAGTACTTTGGGATTTATTGTTAGGTTCAATCACAGGAGATATAAAATTTATCTCCTGCATATTATGTAGTTTGCCTTTAAAATAGGCAAGATGATTTTTTCCCTAAAGCTGTATTTAAGAATTTAAAATACCACTTGAATACTGGTTTCCAAACTACTACCAGTCAAGAAATCATTCAGTATTTGTTGCTACTTATTTCCTGTTTTTTTTTGAACTATGATGGAGTGCTGTTGATGATTTGTCATTGAGGAGAGATACTGAGTGTATAAGGAGCATTTCGCCCACCCTCTCAACTTTATTGACATATGATTTGATTGAAAAATAAAAATTATTATACATATTTAAAGTGTAAAATGTGATGTTTTGCTATATGTACACATTATGAAATGATTAACATAATTAAGCTAATTAACATATCCATAACAACACATAGTTATCTTTTTGTGTGTGTGCGGTGAGAATACTTGAGATCTACCCTCTTAGCAAATTTAAAATGTACAGTACATTCTTCTTAACTACAGTAATTATAAGTTAGGATTCTCCAGATAAACAGAACCAATAGGAAACTTATGTAGATATAAAAAGAGACTTATTATGGGAATTGACTCATGTGATTATGGAGGCTATGAACTCCTACAATATGCCATCTGCAACTGGAGAACTTGGAAATGAGGGGATATAATTTATTCCAAGTCTGAAGGCCTGAGAATTTCCAGACTCAGGTTTGCTGATGTTATAACTCCCAGTCCCAAGTCAAAGGCCTGAGAACCAGGGGACAAATGGTGCAAATCCTGGAGTCTGGAGGTTCAAAAACCAGGTTCTTTAATGTCAAGGGGCTGGACAACGTGGGCATCTCACCTCAAGAAGAGAGAGAGAGTAAATTCTCCCTTGTTTTGCCTTTCTGTTTCATTTGGACCCCCAATGGATTGGAAAATGCCACCTACATTTGTGAGGGTGGATCTCTTCATTTAGTCTGTTGAATCAAATGCTAATCTCTTCCAGAAATGCCCAAACAGGCACACTCAGAAACAATGTTTTACCAGTTATCTCAGAATCCCTCATGCCAGTCAAATTGATACATGAATTAACCATGACTGGTGTGCCTCAGCTGTTTGGGTGTGTGGTGAAGCGAGAGGTCACAGGTTTGATTCCTGGTAAGGACACCTGCCTGGATTGTGGGCCAGGTCCCTGGTTAGGGGCATGTTTCTTCCAATTGATGTTTCTCCCTAATCCTAATCCTCTCTTGCTCCCTCCCTTACCCTCTCTCTAAAAATAAATAAATAAATATTTAAAAAATAACTATCACAGTGACTATGCTGTACATTAGGTTTCTGGAATTTATTCATTCGATAAATGAAAGTTTATGGCTTTGACCACCATCTCTTTATTACTCCCACCCCCCACCTCCCAGCCTCTGGTAACCATCATTCTACTCTTTGCTTTTTTGAGTTCATTCTTCTTAGATTCCACATATAGGTGAGATTGTGTAGTATTTGTTTTTCTGTCTTTCTTATTTCACTTAGCACAAAGTCCTCTAAGTTCACCCATATCGTCTCAAATGGGAGGATTTCCTTTTGAAAGTTTGAATGGTATGCCACATAAACTCCATTTTCTTCGTCCATTCATCTGTCAGCAGACACTCAGCTTGTTGCCAATTCTCAGCTACATTTAATACTGCAATAAACATGACACTGCAGATATTCCTTCAGGACAGTGGTTTTGCTTCCTTTGGATACACCCAGAAATGGAATTGCTGGTTCACATGGTAGTCCAATTTTTAATATTTTGAGGCATATGTTTTCTATAGTGGCCATACCAATTAACATTTCCAACACAATGTAAAAGGGTTCATATGGGGAGTATTTTAATTACAGAGTCAAGAAAATAGTTTCTCTTTTTACCCTAAATATTTTTGCATATAAACTACAAGGCTGAAGAAGCATAAACTTTCACAGGAAATTTCTTTCTGAATTAAAAAAAAAATTGGGAGTATCGCACTTCTCCATTAAAACAGTGTCAGCTTTATTCATTCCTTATTTTGTGTTCTCTTTTTGTTCACTTACTCATGTATTCATTCATTCATTCAGCATCTTTTTTGGTGCTTTCTATGGGCAATTACTATGCTAGCCATTAGGATTATGAAGAGAGAGAAAAAAGTAGACACCCTGTCTGTAGCTTATAGCCTCAGTGGAGGAGAGAGACATGAATTAAAAAACATCAAAACTACTGTGAAGTTGGCTTAAGAAGAGAATTTCATGGGTAAGAAACTTCTATGTGATCTTTCTTGAAGATATCTGCAGACTTCGGTGTGTGGCACAGTAATATGCAACACAAATCAGGTGCTGTTTACTAGAGTAACAGGGGGGGTTGGCAGCAGGGTTTTTAACGGAGTGTGGAGAGCACTGGATTCCACGAGGAAGATAGGAGCTGAGAGCTGAAGGGGAGTGAGAAAAGGGAAGAAGAAAGGGAGACTATATCAAGGAGACAGGACAGTTTGTGCAACACCTCTTGATATGAGGTATGTGATAGGAAGAGGGCTCAAGTGTGGGAGGAATAAAAGAAGGCCAGATAGGCAGAGGGCAGAGATGGAAGCAGGCCCTGGAAAGGGCTGGTATTTCCAAGTCCCTATCCTTCTAATTTTTCACAGCCAAGCCACTTTCAGGTTTATCAATAAATCCAAATGGAAAGTAGAAAGGTGGAGTTGATTTATCTAGAGGGATTTCATTTCTGAGCAATTAACTACATTTACTTCTCTGCCCTGTATCTTTGTTTTTCTTTTATTTCCACATTTCTAAATATGCTTATTTTTTTATTTATTCATCTGCCAATTTTAGACTCATTTGTTATGTCCTCTTTATGTAGATGAAGACTTAGCTCCCTTACACTGTCTTTCACACCTCACTGTCCCTTATCTCCCCAACATGGTTATACAGTAATCACTATTTTTTACATTATACATGATCAAGGGCTTTGTGAATATTGTTCACTGCTGAGCCTACTGTATAATGTGATTATGTTTTTTCTCTGCCTTGCACAGTTTTTGGCATTCCTTAAATTGATAATTTGCCTCATTTGGTCATTGGCTTTGCTTACTTTATTTCTAATAGTTCCCCACCAAATATGAAAAAAAGAAAAACCACCACCAACAGCACCACTCCAGCACTGAGAACACATGTGTGACCACCAGTACTTGGGGAACAGAGTGAGGGAAGGAGCACATTACTCACTCCATAGGCTTTCTATCATCTCTCTGATTTTAGGGTGGTATCACCCACCCTCCTCCATGCCCAGTGTCTGGAGCCTCTCTAGGTTAATTTACTCAATGACTAAGTCTGTATCTCCTGCTCTGTTGTAGGGAGGCATTGTCTGGGTTCTAGGTTCAAAGCAGTTTCCTCTGTCTTGCTAAGTCAGTTACCAGCCTTCCATTGTCTTTCCAGCTTTTAACAAATTGGTTAAACTTGCTCATCTGTTGATGCATCCTTTCCTGTTTTCTTTGTCCCTATAGGCTTAGGCTCATTTTATTCCACTTCTTATTTTAGTGGCACTTCAGGAGTGAACAGGGATGATGGACAGGGCCGGTCTGTCATGCTACCCAGGAGTCTCTTGTGCTTTCATATTCAGTTGTTCTCTCAGCCCAGCATTCATGCCTGGTTCAGACCTGGGACCAGTGGGGATCTCACCGGGGTAGCAGGGATGGCTCTCATGCTAAATACCAGCTCCCCTGCTTTCTGCTATGTGTCATTGTGCCACACACCACAGTCTGGAGATGTGTCAAGAAGGATCAAATGGAAGGTTCTTATCCATCTATGATTTCATGGGGTTGCATGCTCTGTGGAGCTGGAACTAAAGTGAGACTGAAACATAATAAGAATGCTTTTTAAAAATTATATCTTCAAATAAAACTTTAATTATAGAAATATCCTTGCCCCATCTCTCTTTCTTTCTATGCATTACTTCATTGAATCTGGGCTTCTGAGTTGTAGATGTTTACTGAACAATTCAAAATAATGGGGTCTGTCCCCCTGCCTCCTGGGCAGGTCCACCCATTAATCCAACAGTGCATATGCCATCTATTATTGCAGCTCTTCACTGCTGTCTGGATGAAGTCCTACCAATGGTGAAGATGGGTTCTGGGAAATGCGGAGGCTTTTGCATTGCAAACTGAATGAAAATAAAAAGAGAACATTTTGGAAATATGTACATATGAAAGGTCAGTGAAAGAAGAATCAAAATAGAATATAAATGGGAGCACGCCTGGCCTTGTCAGCAGGTGAGAACAAGCCTCATGGACACGGGGACATGCACGTCCCTTCTAGTCACTCAGCACGGAGATGGTGAACAATAAAATGGAATTACACCCATGTTTTCAGAGGCTGTGCTCCTGGGTTAGGGTTGGCCATGCCATGTAGCAGCTGGGAGTGACTCTTTGCAGCTGTTGAAAACCGGGATTTGTAATGGAACTGCTGACAGACCCTTAACCATGGCAGTGATGGCTGCGCTAATATAGTCAATAAGGTGAATGGGCTTGGCTTATCTCATTTCACAGCTGAGCTGTGTATTGCCAGATAAATCAAATCAGGGTAAACAGCTTCATCTAATAAACTGGGCCAACATATAATGTATTTGTTCAGGTTCACACTTTCAGTGATTCTCATTTGATTTAAGAAGAGATATTTCAACTCATGTTTGAATGGTTTTAGTATTCATCCCTCCTTATGTAAGGAGCGTCTGAGAGGCAGGAACACACAGCTGGGATTTTTTCTTTCTTTTAGATAAATTAAGTTTTCTAGTTTTCTGATTCTTGGAAGTTCTTCTGCATTCCATCTTTATGCATCGAAGTGGGGGAAGGGTGAGGGTAGGACCACTTGGGGAGAAAGCCAAGAAGTAACAGGAAAAAGAACTCCATCTCTTCATCTGAATTTCCCAATAATGTTTTAGTGATGTTTGCTAATGTATCATTCATTAACCATCAGCCACTATGAAAAACATAATCTATCTCACAAAGTGGACATTATTATCGCATTAAATCATTTCACAATATACCTGAACGGTTCCACATGAGAGGCCTGGCCTGGCCAAGCTCAGATGCCTCCAGGGCAACTTTTCAGCAGTAATGAGATACGAGGTCTGTCTGTGATGAATACGATATTACTCGTGTCAGTGGTTGCGGACGGCACCCAGAATATTTCTCCTTACAGGTTTTTTTTTTTTTTTACCCCATACCAAAGGAACTCAGGCAAAACACTATTAACCCAGTAAATGAAGCTCTAAAGATCACAGAGTGTGTCCATTAGGAGACAAGGCGGTGACTAATCCAATTTTTCTTGCAGAGAGAGATGCTGATGCTTTAGTAACATCTGGGGACAGCGGGCCCTGCATTACCGATGAGGCTCTGTGTTCTGTCTTCTCTGTTCTTCTTTCTCTGCCTTTGTCTGAAGACAATTAGTGCATTGTCCCCTCCTGTCCCTTAACTCCTCTTGCCAACATCCTCTTTGAAGGTGATTAAAAGAATGTCCATAGTGGGGGAAGAGGGTATAAGGAGATACATGGTAATGGAACAAATACAATAAAAATAATAATAATGTAAAAAAAAAATTCATGGTTGGTGGAAGAAATGGAAAAGGTTAATGGGTGGGTGAAGGGAAATAGCCAAATGGCCAGTCTTCTCATTTCATATTCACAGGACTATCTCTTGACATTTCAGATCTGTATGGCAGACAGACTGGAATCCTCAAAAAAAGCAAGGCAATGGGTGTCAGGGGCCACTTTCCCTGTGCTCCTGTTAAAAGCGTATTAAACAGTCTTGCTTCTTGGGAAATAATCCATATTATCTTATTTCATAAGGGCATTCCCCATTTTTTCCCCGTTGAAACACTGTTTGCAGACATTTATTTAAAATGCTGATGGACAAAAACAAGATTCCTGATGGCCAGGCAGCCACAGGATAGCCATGAGATGACTCTCTGGAGGAGCTCAATGAAAATACAAAGAAGTGATTCTTTACTTAAACTTGTTCTAAAGCTTCCTCCCCTTCCTTTTCTTTAACGCTTATTTGTTATGTGTTCCCTTTATGCCATGCCTCATGCAGGACAAATAAACAAAACACCACACACACCTGCCTTTAGAACAGCCACAAAGGAGCTGCACTAATGCTCCAAGTAAAATGAGGGTACAGTCTGGCCACTGTCATATGGAACCAAATGGGCTGTTTGATTTCTTTAATGACAACCCTACATCATTGCTTCCCAAGAGAACACCAAAAATATATTCCTCTGAAGAATAGCCTAGACATCAGAAAACATATCCTTTTCCCACACAGGTTTGTTTTCTGCAGTTAATCAATTCAGTAAGATTGGCTTAATTTTTGCACACTGGAAAATGCAGGTTGAAACATCATCTTTGAAAGTCAAATTTATAATATTTCTTATTACTCTGGTATATCAGCTCAGGTGATGTGGAAAATGTAATTTTGAAAACATTTTGGCTTACTTGTCGTCTTTAGAAAGGACAGTGTTGTGTGAGTCAGGCTTTTATATCTAAATGTATGTATTCTCAACTTCGGTTCTCATGCTGAAATGACTTCATAGATTTTTATTAGTTTCAGTGAAATTTATTTACATTAAATGAATCAATCAATGTCCCCCGGCACCTACCTACCCCCGACCCTTGCCCCACTCTTTTCTCTTTCTTATTTTACTAGAAACCAGTGAATAGGGCATTTTAATGGCAATATCCATATTATTCTTACCATGATAAGGCAATATCTGTGCCACTTCTTTGTTTCAGGAAGGATATCTAAGTTATTTATTTAACTTTTCTTCAATTTATATCGCTTATTGTGATTTTTAAAATTAAATCATTGAAACAATATAACAATCTAAAAATTTAGAGAGGTCAAATATTTAGTAGAACACTATTTTGGCCAATATTAAGATAGTTTTTTTATTTCATTAAGAGGTATTATTTATTTTAACTACATATTGTCCACATCATTAGCTCAGATCTAACTAATAGTTAAAAATAAATAGCCACCTCTTTCTTCTTAAAACATTTGCTTCATTATGTTATTCCTATGAGATTACCCTCTGTTCTCTTGCCCAAATATTCATTGTTCAATGATTAATTTTACCTGTTTATTTGTCCAGAAAAATGTTTATTGATACTAGTCAGAGTAGTTTTAGGTTTTATAATTTGCTATATTTCAAATAGTTTTCCTCAAAGTGGTTGGTACTGAGGAGAAAACAATACATTTTGTTGAATTGGATTAATTGTAATGGTCTTCCAGTTGGTTTATTAGGTTCTACCATTAGCCAGTTCAGGAATGTTTTAGACAAGGAGGCTAAAGGCACCTTTATTTAAATTACTCAGACTGCCATTCATGGTGCTCCATACCCTCCCCTGAGATGTGCTGGATAGCCTTGCCTATCCCATCTAATACCACTCCCAATATGGTGTGCCCCTTGTTATTCCCATGCTGTATCAAGACTGGGTCTCCTGCTGGTAACTCACTTTCCCAAATTTGCTTCTATCAGAATTGTACCCACTATTCAAGGCCATTTGCAAGCCCCACCCCCAGAGTCCCTCTCAGATAACTATAATCTACACTGACTTTTCTCTGTTCCACTCACCTGCAAGGTAAGTAGACTTAATCCTATTTCCACATAAGCAAACTAAAGCTCAGAGATGTCATGTGGTTTTAGAGTAACACATGGAAAATGAAGAGGCTGGTAGTGAAGCCCAGGTCTGATTAATTTTAAAAATTCATTTTGAATTTTATGTTACCTCTCAAGGTAGAGTACTGAGGCATGTCACAATACTTTCTTTTCAGAAAAAGAACAATGTATTGTATTTTCTTATGTTGACCCTTAACTCTTGTAGGGCATCTCAAAATCTGAGGATCACAGCACCCCAGTTAGACCTGAGAACAAAGTCCAGTAATATGAAACAGATAAGAAGTGACAAAATGATCAGAAACAATTACTGAGACAATTAGAAGAGGAAAGAAATGTAAAATCCAAGAGGATAAAAATAATTTAATGAGCAAACAGGTTTCCTCAAACATATATTCAGTAGGCAGATGGTAAAGTGGAAAGTTGACCCATTAAAGAATAGTAATAGTAAGTTATTGGAGACTGGGGAAAAAGAAGTAAAAGATTTATTAAATAGCTTCAACTCATTTATGCTGAGAGGTGACTAAGTTTTGGGTTATATGTGTGTGTGAATGTGTATTAGTGAGAGCAAGTGAGCCTTGAGACAAGGCAGTGAAGTTTAAAGACTGCTCATGTAATGCAGTCACACATTGAAAGGTCTCGTGAACTGAAAGAATGAAGCCCTGACTCCCAATATTTTATGGACCATCAAGTGAGTTTGACTTGTGTGTTCTTAAATGGCAGTGTAAAAATGATAATATCAGTTCTGTAATATCTGGTAATTAAAATATATTTTTTTGCCTGCAAAGCTATTTAGATTTATTTGTTGAGACACACACATACACAAGTACACACCCACATCCTCACTCTTAAACAATTTAATGTCTTTATTTTCTTTCACAGCCTTCAATAACTTCCAATCGCTGATGCCATAAATTCCTACTTTTAACCCCCACCCCCCCAAAAAAAATTACTCTTGAGAATGAGCTTTTGCCTCATTTATTACCTGGAAAAGATGAAGTCTCCAATTAGGATACTAACTTAGATGACATTTAGTTTGCAACTCAGTCCTATGGCCCCGGAGAGCTGATATTGGTGTTTTCACACACTCCATGGGTGGTGTTTTTCTTAATATGGAAGGCTGGAGAGCCTGTGTTCAGTGAACTATGATGAGCAGAATTCTTGAATTTCAACCAGGAACATTTCACTGACTATCTACTCCCAAATCTATCTACATCTTTTTATACCCTTATTGCAAATCTATCTACATCTATATTGATCACATCCTCCTTCTTGCTTATGAAATAGAAATTTTATTCTTTAAGTCCAGTTATTCAAGGTGCTTTGGATTCAGTTCCCTTCCATCTTTCAGGAACTTGATAGTACCTCTCCTCTAAATATTTTCTAAAATTGACTTTATGTTCTAGAGCAGTTTTAGGTTCACAGAAAAATTGAGCAGAACGTATAGAGATTTCCCATATATTCCCAATTCCCCTCTCATGCACAGCCTCTCCCAGCTATCAATGTCCTCTTCCACAGTGATACATTTGTTACAATGAATGAACTTAGATTAACATCATTATCACCCAAAGCCTATAGTTTAAATTTTGATTCACTCTTGTTGTACATTCTATGGGATTTGGCAAATGTATTAATGACAGTTATCCACCATTATAGTATCATAAAGAATAATTCTACTGCCCTAAAAATCCTCTGTGTTCTTATTATTCATGCCTCCCTTCCCCCCAACCCATGGCAACTGTGAATCCTTTTACTGTCTCCATAGTTTTACCTTTTCTAGATCATTGTAGTGTTGGAATCATATAGCATGTCGCCTTTTCAGATTGCTTCTTTCACTTTGTAATATGCATGTAAGATTCCTCCATGTCTTTCCATGGCTTGATAGATTATTTCTTTTCAGTGTTGTATAATATGCCATTGTCTAAATGTACCACAGTTTATTTATCCATTCACCTAGTGAAGGGCATTTTCATTGCTTACAAGTTTTGGCAATTATGTATAAAGCTGCTCTAAAACCCCGTGCAGGTTTTTTGGTGGACTTATGTTTCAGCTCCTTTGGGTAAATATCAAGGAGTGTGATTACTGGACCTGAACAGACACTTCTCCAAGGAGGACATACAGAGGGCCCATAGGCATATGAAAGAATGCTCAACATCACTAGCCATCAGAGAGATGCAAATAAAAACCACAGTAAGATACCACCTCACACCAGTCATAATGACCATTATCAACAAATCAACAAACAACAAGTATTGGCAAAGATGTGGAGAAAGGGGAACTTTTTCTGTTGGTGGGAATGCAGACTGGTGCAGCCACTGTGGGAAACAGTATGGAATTTCCTCAAAAAACTAAAAATGGAACTGCCTTTTGAACTAGCAATTCCACTGCTAGGATTATACCTGAAGAATCCTGAAACACCAATTCAGAAGAACCTATGCACCCCTATGTTCATAGCAGCACCTTTTACAATAGCCAAGTGCTAGAAGCAGCCTAAGTGCCTATGAGTAGATGAATGGATCAAAAAACTGTGGTACATTTACACAATGGAATACTATGTAGCAGAAAGGAAGAAGGAACTTCTACCTTTCTTGACAACATGGATTGAACTGGAGCATATTATGCTTAGTGAAATAAGCCAGGCAGTGAAAGAAAACTATCATATGACCTCACCTAATACAGGAACATAATGAACAAAACAAACAAATGAGCACAATAGAACCAGAGGCATGGAAACAAGGAACAGACTGACAGTGACTGGAGGGGAGGGGAGAGAGGGAGAAGTGGGAAGAGTAGGGGAAGGGTCTAATCAAGGAGCTAATATAAATGACCCATAGACATGGGTAACAGGATGGGAATTAACTATGGGAGAGGGGTGAGGTGGGCAGGGCCAGGGAGAGCAATGGGGGGAAAATGGAACAACTGTAATAGAACAACAATAAAAAACAATGGGGGGGAGGGGAGAGGGAGAGAAGGGGGTTAAGAAAGGGAAGGGTTTAGTCAAAGAATGTGTATAAATGACTCATGGACATGAACAACGGGGAGGGATATGATTGCGGGAGAGGGGGTGGGTTGGGTGGGGGAGAGAAATTGGGGGAAAAGGGGACAACTGTAATTGAAAAAACAAAACAAAAAAAAAACCAACAGAAAAGAACAATGGAACCCCTCTTTATTTTGATATAAATTGAAATACTAATATAATAGATATATAAATATAACAAAAACTAAATATGCCTTATGTGAATTCATGATTCTTTTCTAACTGTCCTTCATGTTCCCCTTTTAAATTTAGCCTTCCTACTGGTGTATAGTAATATCTCATTGTGGTTTTAATTTGTATTTTCTTTTTAAAGAAATTTAAAAAAAAATTATTCTTAATTATTTTTAGAGAGAGGAGAAGGGAGGGAAAAAGAGAGAAACATCAATTGGATGCCCCCCCGCTGGGGACCTGGCCTGCAACACAGACATGTACCCTGACCAGGAATTGAACCAGTGACCTTTCAATTCATAGGCCAATGATCAGTCCACTGAGCACAACAGCCAGGACCAATTTCTATTTCCTTAATAACTTATGATGCTGAGAATCTTTTCAGGTACTCATTTGCTACCTTACATATTCTCTAAGGTAAGGTTTCTGTTTAAATATTTCACCCATTTTTAATTAGATTTTTTCTTGTTGAATTTTGAGAGTTCTTTATATACCTTAGATACAAATTTTTTAGCAAATATGTGCTTTGAAAAAAATTTCATGTAGTCTTTGGCTTGTCTTTTTATTTATTTTTAGCAGTGTCTTTAGATGAGCAGATGTTTTTAATTTCTATAAAGTCCAATTTATGAACTTGTTCTTTTATAGATTGTGTCTTTGTTGTCATGTCTAAGAAATTTTTGGAGAGATCCAAGATGGCAAAAGATTAAGTGGCAGCTACATTGATCCCCTCCCAGGACCAACCTAGAATTACAACTAAATTGTAGATAAATCATCCTAAATAACCATCAGGACACTAACTGGAGAGAAGCCTTATAATGATGGACAGACAGAAGAAACCACTTCACCACAACATGACTGGTACAGAGTGCAGAGGAGATGTGAGGAGGCTGGCTGGGCTCTCACAGGTGGTAGCTGAAGTGCTAGAGGAAATTTCAGGGGCCAAGAGGTGTCCTTTGAAAAGTGTGGGGTCTAGACCCCAAGCTGGGCTCCCCAGCCTACAGCACCAGCACCAGAAAGAAACCCAGATAACATCCAGCTGTGAAGAGGCAGGGTTTTCATCTGACATGGAGAGATGGCTAGAGACACAGAGAGCTTCTTAAAGTATCAACACAAAAAATTTCATTTGCAGCCATGTACCCTGGGCCCTGGCAAAAAGGGGAGGCAGAGTGAACTAGAGGCACTTGAAGAGAGTCTGGAAATGGTGGTTTTGGGGAGAGAACTGAGGGTGCATCCACTAGGATTACTGTGCTGAACCAATCCCCATACTGCGGGAATCATCCTGCTCAGGCAGAGCAGCCCCCTCCAAGTGGCATCAGCCTGAGGGGAAGCAATAGCCCTGACCCCAGGAATTATTCTGCTCCATAGTGTGGTGCTTAAGCCTGACTGCTGATTACGGATTGACTAGATTAACAAATAATGAGCCAGCCACAGACTGTGGGTCACTGGTAGTCTCAAATGGGCTGCCGAGGGCCAGATTGGGAAACCATCTGACATCACCAGGAGCAGATCCAGAAAGTGAAGACAGTGCACCTGTATAATAGCATATAAGATGTGGTAGGTAGAGTGACTCTCAGCCAGCCATCGAGAGGGAAGGACCCACGAAAGAATGATCCAACAACCAAAACCCAATTACAACCAGACATCCCATATAAATGACATAAAGTACATTCCAAGAGAATCCAGTACAGGATATCAAGGAGACTGCACTACTGAATCCCATAGGTCTCCTAACACAGAATGTCACACCATGAAGATAGGAAATCAAAGCAGATCAATCAAAGAAGCAGAAACAAAAAAGGAGACTCACTTAAAATGAGGAAACAATGAAACAACCCCAATAAAAAGGAAAGGAGGAATCCCCAGAGCACTAAATAAAATAGGGGAAAGCAAACTATCAGGTACTAAGTTCAACTTGGTTGTAAGGATGCTCAATGAGCTCAGTGAGAACTACAAAGAACTCCAGGGAAGCTACAAGGAACTTACTGTGAACTATACCAACATGAAAAGGGACTAGAAACTATCAATAAAGCCAGAAGAAAATGAAGAATATAATATTTGAAATGAAGAACACAGTAGAAGTAATTAAGAGCAAGCTACTTGAAACAGAGGATCAAATCAGTGAGCTGGAGGACTAGGTAGAAAAATATTCCCAGACAGAGTAACAAGAAGAACAAAGAGAGTTTAAGGGAACTGCAGGACAACATGAGACACAATGATGTCTGTGTCCTAGGGATACCAGAAGGAGGGAAAGAGAAGCAAAGGATAAAAAATCTGTTTGAAAAATAATGACAGAAAACTTCCCTTGATGAGAGAAAAAGTCATACAAGCCCAAGAAGAACAGAAGGTGCCAATCAAGATGAACCAGAAGAGGCCCACTCCAAGATACATCATAATTAAAATGACAAAATTTAAAGACAAAGAGAAAATCCTAAAGGCAGCAAGGGAGAAAGTGCTAGTAACATACAAGGGAGTTCCAATAAGGCTATCAGCTGATTACTCAACAGAACACTACAAGCCAGAAGGGAATGACAATAAATATTCCAAGTAATGAAAAGCAAAGGTCTACAACCCATACTATTCTACCCAGCAAGACTCATTTAAAAGGGAAGATGAAATAAGGAGTTTTCCAGACCAAAAAAAAAAAAGACTAAAGACTACATTTCCAAATTGAGCCTTGCAAAAGATATTAACAGGACTTCTTTAAGAAGATAAAGAAAAAAGCGAGAGAGAGGAAGAGAGAGAGAGAGAGAGAGAGAGAGAGAGAGAGAGAGAGAGAGAGAGAGAGAGAGGAACAAAGGAAGAAAGGAAAAAATGGCAATGAATAAGTACCTATCAATGGTAACCTTAAATGTAAATGGATCAAATGCTCCAATCAAAAGATCCAGGTTAGCTGAATGGATAAGAAAACATGACCCACATATATGCTTTCTACAAGAGGCCTACCTCAGAACAAAAGCTCTACACAGACAGAAAGTGAAGGGAGGTAAAAAAATATTCTAAGTCAACAGACATGAAAAAAAGAAAGCTGGGATAGCAAGACTTATATCAGACATAATAGATTTTAAAAAAAGAAGGCCATAAAAAGAGACATAGAAGGACACTACATGATACCTAAAGGACTGATCTATCAAGAAGACATACCCCTTGTAAACATATATGCTCCCAAAATAGGAGCATCCAAAAATATAAGAAAAATCTTGGAGGACTTTAAGGAAGACATCAAGAGCAACTCTCATAGTAGGGGATTTTACACCTCCTTATCAAAAATGAATACATCTTCCAAGCAAAGTATCGACAAGGATATTGTTACACTGATAAAAATCTAGATCAAATGGACTTAATTGATATATACAGAACTTTTCACCCCAGAGAAGCAAAATATATATTTCTTTCAAATGCACATGGAACTTTTTCAAAGCTGGACCACACGGCAGGACACAAAACAAGCATCAACAAATTCAAGAAAATGGAAATCACATGAAGCCTCTTTTCAGATCATAATGACTTGAAACTAGAAACTGACCTTAAGGGAAAAACTCAAATACATTCAAATTCATGGATATTGAATAACATGCTATTAAATAATGAGTGGGTCAACAATTAGATCAAAGAAGAAATAAAAAAGTTTCTGGAAACAATGAAAATGAACACACAATAGCCTAAAACCTATGGTACACAGCAAAGGAAGTCCTGAGAAGAAAGTTCATTGAAATACAGGCATACTAAAGGAGAAAGATAAACCTTAAATAAAAAACCTAAGCTTACGTCTACAACTAGAGGAACAACAATAAATAAAGCCCAGAGTGAGTGGAAGGAAGGAAATAATTAAGATCAAAGCAAAATTAAATGACATGGAGACTGAAAGAACAATTCAAAGAATCAAAAAATTTAGGAGCTAGTTCTTTGATAAGAGAAACAAATTAACAACTCTTTAATCAGACTCAAAAGAAAAAAAGAGAGAGGACCCAAATAAACAAACTCAGAAATGAAAGAGAAGTACAACCTTTACCACAGAAATACAAAGGATTGTTAAGAAATTACTACTAACAACTATATGCCAAGAAATTTGACAACATGGGTGAAACATACAAATTTCTAGAAACATATAATCCTCTGAAACTGAATCAAGAAGAAGCAGAAAGCCTGGATGGGCCAATAATAACTAGTGAAGTTGAAGCAGTAATCAAAGAACTCCTGGCACACCTGAGCCCTGGACCAGATGGCTTCACAAGTGAATTTTACCAAACATTTAGGGAAGAGCTAACTCCTATCCTTCTCAAACTCTTCCAAAAAGTACAAGAAGAGCGAAGACTTCCAAACTCTTTATATGAGGCCAGTATTATCCTAATTCCAAAACCAGGTCAAAACACAACAATTAAAGAAAACTACACTCCAATATCGCTGATGAACATTGATGCTAAAATCCTCAACAAAATATTGGTAAACCAGATCCAGCAATGAAATGAACATACACCATGGTCAACTGAGTTTCATCCCAGGGATGCAAGGATGGTACAATGTTTACAAATCAATAAATGTAATACACCACATAAATAAAATGAAATAAAAATCACATGATCATATCAATAGATGCTGAAAAAGCACTTGATAAAATACAGCACCCATTTATGATTAAAACACTCTTCAAAGTGGGACTAGAGGGAGCATACCTCAACATAATAAAGGCCATATATGAGAAACCTACAGCCAAAATCATACTCAACAGGCAAAAACTAAGAGCTTTCTCCCTAAAATCAGGAACAAGACAAGGGTATGTGCTTTCACCAATTTTATTCAATATAGTATTGGAAGTTTGAACCACAGTGATCAGACAAGAAAAAGAAATAAAAGGCATTAGCATTGGAAAGGAGGAAGTAAAACTGTAATTATTTACAGATGACATGATAGTGCTCATAGAAAACCCTATAGGCTCCACCAAAAAGCTACTTGACCTAATAAGTGAATATGGCAAAATAGTGGGACACAAAGTAAACATTCAGAATTTGAGGGCATTTCTGTACACCAACAATGAAGTGTCAGGAACATAAACTAGGAAAAAATCTTATTTGCTATAGTAACAAGAAATATAAAGTTCCTAGGAATAAACTTAACCAAGGCAATAAAAGACCTATACTCAGAAAGCTACAGAAGACTGAAGAAAGAAAGGAAGATACAAATAAATGGAAGAACATACCATGTTCATTGATTGGAAGAATTAACATCATTAAAATATCCATACTACCCAAAGCAATTTATAGATTCAATGTAATTGCTATTAAAATACCAATGACATATTTCACAGATTTAGAACAAATATTTCAAAAATTTATGTAGAACCAAAAATGATGCCAAATAACCTCAGCAATCTTAAGAAAAAAGAACAAAATAGGAGGGATCACGATACCTGATATTAAACAATATTACAAGACCACTGTAATCAAAACAGTCTGGTACTGGCATAAGAACAGACACATAGATCAATGGAACAGAATAGAGAGCCCAGAAATAAACCCCAGTCTCTATCATGAGTTAATATTTGACAAAGTGGGCAGGAGCATAAAATGCAGTAACAATAGTCTCTTCAATAAATGGTCTTGGGAGAACTGGACTGGTACCTGCAAACAAATGAAATTAGACCACCAACTTACACCATACACCAGAATAAACTCAAAATGGATAAAAGACTTAAACATGACATCATAAATGTCCTAGAGGAAAACAAAGGCAGTAAAATTTCAGATATTCCACGCAGCAATATTTTTTCCCATACATCGTCTAGGGCAAGGGAAATAAAGGAAAAAATAAACAAATGGAACTACATCTAATTAAAAAGCTTCTGCACAGCTAAAAAAAACATCATCAAAATGGAAAAGGGAACCAACCATATGGGAAAACATATTTGCCAATGATATCTTGGACAAGGATTTGATCTCCAAAATATATAAAAAACTGTTTGACTCAACACCATGAAGATAAACAATGTAATTTAAAAATGGACAAAGGACCTGAACAGACACTTCTCCAAGGAGGACATAGAGAAGGCCCATAAGCATATGAAAGGATGTCCAACATCACTAGCCATCAGATATGCAAATTAAAACTACACTGAGATACCACCTCACACTGGTCAGAATGGCCATCATTAACAAATAAACAAACAATAAGTGCTGGTGAGGTTGTGTTGAAAAGGGAACCCTCCTGCACTGCTGGTGGGAATGCAGACTGGTGCAGCCACTGTGGAAAACAGTATGGAATTTCCTCAAAAAACTAAAAATGGAACTGCCTTTTGACCCAGTGATTCCACTGCTGGGATTATACCTGAAGAATCCTGGAGCACCAATTTAAAGAACCTATGTACACCTATGATCATAGCAGCATTATTACAATAGTCAAGTTCTGGAAACAGACTAAGTACCTGTTAGTAAATGAATGGATCAAAAAAATTGTTACATTTACACGATGAAATACTATGCAGCAGAAAGAAAGAAAAAACTTCTACCTTTTGGGACAGCCTGGATGGAACGGGACAGTATTATGCTTAGTGAAATAAGCCAAGCGGTGAAAGGCAAATACCATATGATCTCACCTATAAGAGGAACCTTAATGAACAAAACAAATGTGCAAAATAGACCCAGAGGTATGGAAACAAGGAACAGACTGACAGTGACCAGAGGGGAGGGAGGAGGGGGATAAGTGAGGAAAGAAGGGGAAGGGTCTAGTCAAGGAACATGTATAAATGACCCATGGACATGGACCATAGGGTGATGATTGACTTTGGAAGTGAGGAGGGACGATGGGCAGGGCAGGGGAGAGCAACGTTGGAAAACTGGAACAACTGTGATAAACTAACAATAAAAAAAGGAAAAAAAAAGAAATTTTTGCCTAACCCAAGGTCACAAAGATTTCCTCCCAGAGCATTTATAGTTTTAGACTTTACATTTAGGTGTGTGCTTTTTTTTGAGTTGATTTTTATGTATGGTATGTGATATGGATTCTATTTCTTTCTTTTAAAATATTTTATTTATTTACTTTTAGAGAGAGGGGAAGAGAGGGAAAAAGAGAGGGAGAGAGACATTAGTGTGTGGTTGTCTTTCACACACTGGGGATCTGGCCCGCAACCCAGGCATGTGCCCTGACTGGGAATGGAACCAGAGACCCTTTGGTTCACAGGCCAGCACTCAGTCCACTGAGCCACACCAGCCAGGGCACTTTTATTTATTTATTTTTTATTGGATGGGAGCTTGCTTCTTATTTTACAGTCTCAACATATCTTAGGCTTGACACTTGGGACTTATCCTTGATGACTATACTCACAATTTGGAACACAGTGGTTAAAGCTGCTCTGGCCAATACTCTGCAAATAGAGCTTAGCCTTAGAACCTAACTTTCTGATTATTATTAGAGCCAAACTTTGCCTTGATTAGCTTTAGCCTCATGTACAGGATTCACACAGAGCTTTCTCTGTCTCTCTTTTTTTAACTTACCTTACCTGTTCTTTGCTATGCACACCTCTTGATCTACATTTTTATTCTTAAGCTGTTCACATTACATCTCTGGGGTAATTACAATGGGGTGGTAGCAGTACCTTCTCTTTTCCATGTATCTAATTAATACATGGCTGACTTAGAGCTATTTCTATCCCAGATTCTCATCTCAAATACCAGGCCTAGTTCATTTAGTTTATTATGTTAATTGACCTAATGTTTATTGAGCTTTACAATGTGTCATGCATACTGCAACAAACACATCTGACCCCATCCTGTTCTCACAGAGATCATAGTCTAGTGATAGATACAGACAAATAGAGAAGTTAATACAGTATACTGACGGGGGTGCTAAGATGTTGGTAATTATAGGGACTTCTGTAAACTAATTCTTCTCTTTATAATTGTCCCCGCCTTCAATTATAATTAGACTATTTATTCTAAAGAAGCACATCTGTAAACAAGGAACACAGTAACAGTTACCAGTGGGGTGGGGGGATGGATGGAGAGAAGGGGGCTAAATTGGGGAAGGGTTTAGTAAAGGAACTAGTATAAATGATCCATTGAGATGGGCAACAGGGTGGGGATTGACTCTGGGAGAAGGGGGGTGAGCTGGATGGGAGGGGAGCAATGGAGGAAAAAGTGGGACAACTGTAATAGAAAAACAATTAAAAAATAATAAAAAAAGAAGCACATCTGTTTATAGTTTTTCCTTTGTCCAATCATCCAATAAATTTGATCACTTCAGATGAGCAATATACCATTTCTAATAGTAAAAACTTCTTCAAGACATTAAAATTTGGGTTTTGAATTATATATCAGGTTGGCTAAAATTTTCATTTGTTTTTTTCTGTAAGGTGACTCTAGTAGTGGTTAGTTTTCTTTAACTTCATTTGAAACAATTTTTTTAGATTGTATTGTGGCAGCTGTCATATCAGTGTGCATTTTAAAAATATCAAAATTGGTGAATATATTTGTAGCCATTTAAATATTGAAGGTGGAAGAAAAGTGACATTTTTGGCATATTATGCTCTATTATTTCAAGAAAGGTAAAAATGCAAGTGAAATGCAAAAAGGAAAAGTTTTTGCAGTGTATGGAGAAGGTGCTGTGACAGATCAAATGTGTCAAATGTGGTTTGTGAGGTTTTGTGCTGAAGGTTTCGCACTGGGTGATGCTCCATGGTTAGGCAGACCTGCTGACATTGATAGTGATCAAACTGAGACATCAATTATACCATGCGGAAGATAGCTAACATACTCAAAATATCCAAATAAATAAAGTTATTGGTGAAAATGAAAAATGGGTCTTAATTTTCAGAAAAAAACATAAGAAATTTTGGCCAACCCACTAATCAATAATTGCTGCCAGCTGATTTTGTCTGTAAGCAAGTAGCCTAATTAACGAATTGCAACTCATACAATTTCAGTAAGAATTCCTTTGCTTCTGCCTCTGGGCACTTTTTTCAATGGAGTGTTTGTGAAAATACACCTACCTTAGCATTGTAAAACATAATTTAAGTCTTTATCTGCCATTTGCTAAGTGACTCATAGCCATTCGTTCTGTGCCTCAGTTTTTATTATACAAAATTGAGAGTTTGGAGTTCTGATTCTAAAATGTCAGAATGCATTATTTTCTTGAAAGTTACCTCTCTTACTCAATATTTCAAGACTATTTTTCCTTTGTCTCTGACCACACCTATAATCCTGTAGCCATTTTATATAATTAACATAACTACATATAGCTATGTGCCTATATACATTTTTATTTCAGACGTTTGATGTCTGGTTTATGAAAATGTTGCTCTATATCTTCCCTAATATTTTAAATATATGAAGTCAGTAATCTGATGTTTTTGATTTTAGGCCCCTCCATAACTTTGGCATGTAGAACGAGCAAATATTGTTAATGAACTGAGTTTGCATAAATGGCTTCATAATAAATAAAGGAAATCTCAGTAGTTCAACAGGTTTGGCCATTTCACATAACCAAGCTACAATTTTGGCCTACTAAACTGATTTTTAATTAGACATGACGACTGAGGATCTGATCTGTCTCAATGAACAGTCCTCCCTTTTGGTTTTCTTGTGTGGAAATGACCTCACCTCTGAGTTCCTACTTGGCTAATTCCAGCAAAGCCCCACTCGAACATGGCAAGAAGAGAGGAGTGATGCACAGACTGGAGAGCTGTAATGCTGCCGGTGGCTGCACCATTACCCAGAAAATGCAGGTTCATGTGGACAAAAGGAGAGACTTATGGGAGGCAGCAAAGCAAACACAAAACCTATCAGAAAGAACAGTCATGTGGCACACCGATCACAAAAAATGGTGAGGGTCAGAATGTCAGAAAAACTATCCCCACTCCCTAATTAAAAAAACAAAAACAAACAGACAAATAAAACCTCACACCAGAGTCAGGAATTAAAGAGACAGCAATGGAATGAATGTTGAATGAATGTATATGGGCTTGGTTTTCACATTGTACCTAGGTCCAAAGTCACCCCATGAGTGACGCTGCAGGACAAATAATTTATACTGATGGGAAGAAGGATGTGATCATATGGCAGGATACATGTATATTGTCAGTGCTCCTAGTAAGTTTTTGGTCGGTTTCAGATAACTTGGCATATGCAAATAACTCTATTATAAAACATGATATTAAGCGACAACACAAACACAAATAAAATTATGTGATTGTTCAGAGAAAGGAGAATTCAATTGTATTCAAGTTTTCATGAAGACATGGAATTTGAGACCAGCCTTACAGAACTGGGAAAATTTTGTCAAGTTGACATTGTGAGGGTAAGACAGAAACAGCAAAAGAAAGTGGAAAAGAAATTAGGAAATAAGAGTTTATGGAGAATATCAGCTGTCCAGTTTATTCAAAAGATGAGTTAGGATATGGAGCTGGAAAGAAATAAGGTGGTAATAGTTGGTTAAGGGCAATCCACGAAGACCTTAGATGTCACCCATAGTTTTGTTTTTCCATTTGTCCCCACTTTCTCAAAGGTGTTCTGCTGCTAGCCTCCATCTGGGGCCTCAGGCTAGAACCAGTCTGGTGAGAATATATAAAAGCCTTTCTCATCCATTTGGGTTTGAATGTACATCATATTCTGTATAGTTAGAACCCAGAGAAGTGCAGCCCCACTGGTGCATTCAAACATGCACATCTCTTGATTCCCCAAGTCTCTTCTGTTATATGGAGAGCCCAGAAGCCAGAGTCCCAGAGCCTGCTTGCACCTCTGGTACCCAAAGAGATCACAGAACTCCCTACTTTATTTAGACCCATGTTAATCAAACTCAGTGTCTACTTGCTCCATCTCCCATAATCTGCTCAGTCGTGCCTGACAACACAGTGGGCCTCTAGAAGTAGGTTCTAGCACACTTAATTCGGATCCAGGAGTCCTGCATCATTCTTAACAGTCTCTTCCTCCAGGGCTCTCACCCTTTCCTCCTAAGCTGGGTCTTACTACCTATAGGCTAATTGTTCCCACACCTGTGTAGCTTCTTGGCTTGATTTGCACCTGCTATGTGTTGAAATGATAATTAGATGTTTTGGTAATTATCACTCATAGAATTAAAAATTAAACTATATATCATGCCTTATTAAACATACATATATGTGTTTTTTCAATAAGGTATCCAGCCATGTAATATGAAAAATAGAGACAATTATTGAAAAAGATATACAAAATACAAGAAACATTGTGCATAGGACAATGAAACTTTAGTCTCCTTCCAAGTAGGCACCTTAGGACCTCACATGGTTCTCCCAATTGCCATCAGCTGCCCCATTGTATTCTCTTAAATCTCCTCAATGATCTGAAATCTCTTCCCTTTCAAAGGTGATTTTAGTTTTGGGAAAAGCCAGAAGTCACAGGGTGCCAAATCTGGGCTGTAAGGGAGTTGAGTCACCTGGGTGATTTGATGTTTGGCTAAAAAACTCTGCACAAGATGTGATGTATAAGTGGGTGTGCTGTTGTGATGAAGCTGCTAATCATCAGTTGCCCATAGCTGCAGCCTTCTGAATCATTGGGATATTTTATATGGAAGGATAAACAAGCTTAACTCAAAATTTAATGCAGATTCATTGCTCAACTTGCTCAGTCATTTTGAATGCAATGGGCACACAGTACACATGCTCACGCAATGGTGTCTATCGACCCCACTGACTAGTATAGTCATTGTTCACACGTGCACATTCCAGTCTACACTCCTTGGCTGCTAGGTTACATCAATGTTGTGCAAACCATTCTCATTATATTAATAATGGCTTGACTTTTTCTGGACAGATCTTGCACTAGTGGTCTTTTAAGTTATTAGTGCTTTTGGCCACCTTCTACTCTACATTGCAAATCTCTTTCAGCCTTGGGTTATTATCTTTCCCACTTGCCCATCATGCATAATACCAAAGCCTACCTGAGATGCTGAACAAGGACAAGAATTTGAACTTCATTTGGGCACATCGAAGGTTTATTTCAATAGGGCTTATCTTACAAGGATAATTCACCTCTTGTTTTCCACCATTTTCATATTGAAAAGACCAACTTCAAGGACAAACATGGTATACAAGAAAGACAGCATCATATAGAATTTCTGGTGGACATAATGCTAAACTTGATTCTGGGGAATGCAAACAAAAATCTTATAATAGAAGGATGTCAAAAGATCAAACAGTAATGGGGGAGCTGGAGAAATAGGAGTGGCAATGGGAAGGGCAAGGCAACTTCAGAGGGTTAGGAAGCTGAAACCAAAGAGATAGGCTTACAGTAGGAGCTTAAACTTGCAGTGGGCACCTCTACTAGTACCCCGCATGACTTCCATTTCTTTTGTTCTTGTGCTACTCTCTAAAGATTCAACATCACAAAAACAGTGTTTCCTGCCTAGCAGTCCCCCGGTGTGAATTGTCTGAGAGAAAGAGTTTTCCTAGTCAGCTTCCACAGTAAGAGGCAAGCATCAAAATTTATTATCTCACAAAGATATCACACAACGGAGAAGAAAGAATTTCTCAAAAAGAAATTAAAATGCTATTAAAACCCTCACCAGTGTGGTTCATTTGGTTGGGCATCCTCCTGCAAGGTGAAAAGTCGCCAGTTTGATTCCCAGTCAGGGCACACGCCTACACTATGGGTTTGGTCCTCAGTCTGGGAATGTGTGAAAGGCAGCTGATTGATGTTTTTCTCTCACATTGATGTTTCTCTTGCTATCTCTCTCCCTTACCCTCTCTCTAAAAATCAATAAATAAATACATTTTAAAAAGAAAAATACTATTAAAAAGGAGAAATGGATAATGTGTTGATAAAAATTTACAAATATTTATTAATATCCCATTCTCTAGTTGCTTCTATTACCATTACAGAATTTACACATTTTAAATCTTCAAAAGGCATTTTGCAAATAGGGTAACAAAAGCAGTTACTAAAAATCCTTCCTGACTCGGTCCCTACCTTCTCTGCAGAAGCTCCAAATGACCAGACTCCTCCCAAATGGTTCTGGGAGCTATCTCACACTCACATGTGCTCTGAGAGTTGATTTCCTGTCACAGGAACTTCATCTTTGCATTTGCAAAAGAAATTTGGGTTTCCTTTCTTCCATGTTCTAAAATTTTGTGCTTATATTTTGAGAGGCATCAGAAGTGAGAGTTCTGCTGCTGACATTACTATAGCCTTTATCACTACTGCTTCCATAGCCCCTAGCACTTTGACTGTAGCTGTCACACCCGAGGTCACCAACCAGAGTGTTTCTGGTATTATCACACCCAAAGAGTTGTGATAAAATGTTCTTTTTATCTTTAATTCCTTTTCCATTGTTTCCATGCTGCATGTATTGGGTTGGCCAAATAGTCTGTATGGTTCGTTCTCTAAAATAAAAGGCACATTTTTCATTTTCACCAATAACTATTGATTTGGATATTTTGAGTGTGCTGGCTATTTCCCGTGTAATAGAATGTTGATTGTCCTCAATGTCTTGATTTGATTACCATCAACTTCAACTGTTCTACCCAGTCATGGAGCATCATCCAGTGAGAAATCTTCAGCATAAAACTTCGCAAACCACATACACTGCAAAAATCTTCTTTTGTCTGTTTCAGTGGCATTTTTACCTTTCGTGAAATAAAACATAATACACCAAAAATGTCTATTTTCTTCCATTTTTAATATAAAAATGGCTACACAAAAATTCACTAATTTTGGTAACTTTTTAAAAATGAACACTGATATGACAGCTGTCACAATGCAATCTAACAAAACTGTTTCAAATGAAGTTAAAAACAACTAAGTGCTACTAGCCGTCTTATGGAAAAAAACAAATGAACTTTTTGGCCAACCCAGTATCTCAGGCATGATTCCATGGGTGGTCAGTGGAAAATTTGAGTGACCGTGTGCCTCTCAGAATTCCTCCTGCCCCCTGAAGTTGGGCCAATCCATTGTCTTTGAACAAAATTTATGGGCCTCCTCAATTTTTCCCTTAAAATGGGTTATTTTTGCAAAGGCTCTTAAGGATTTGAACTTCCCACCTGGGTTGACACCATCCCTGGCCCAAGTCGAGCCCTGGCTACCTAGACTGTGTGTGATTCCCCAAATCAGCCTTGCACTCCCTACTTCTGTTCCTTTGTCTTTCTTTTCCCTTTTCCTGGAATATCATTCCCAAACTGTAGTTACCTGTAGAACAAAATTAGTCCTTTCATCTCATCTGACTCAGCTTTGTAATAAATTGCAACAAATCTACATTTTACCCCATAGCACTCAGTACATTATATTGAAATTATCTATTGTTTTCCTCCAATAAATGGTGAGTTCCTTGAGGGTAGGGCCTAGCACCAATAGACCCTGGATATACTTATTCAGTCATCCAGTATTAAAATTTAAAAAAAAAAAATCTCCCATTAAAACTCTTAAACTTTTCAGTTTAAGAGAAATGTATGAAAAAGGTGATAAATATCACATGCTTTAAACCAGGTACTTTAAGTCATTTTCCAAAAAAAAAAAAAAAATCCTAAGAAAATAAAAAGATTTCTATTAACTATTAGTCTTTTAACAGAGCTCATGCTTTAGGATACTATGTAAAGAAATTCTTTACACTCCATCTTTGTATACATTTTTTTCCTTCTGCCTATTCTTAGAACTAAGAAGCATCATTTATAACTAATTTTTCTAAAATACACTTTAGTTTATTGGGTATTTCATGAAAAACCCTCCAACATTGCTTTTTGTATCATTTTCTTTTCTACAATTGTAACAAATATAATGAACTCATGTAAAATATTGAGGTAAGAATTTTAATGATCTTCCTAAGACAGTTTTCAGCCATTGGATTTGGTGGGAAGCAGAAGAAACTTCATTAAAAACTGAGTTTGGGGGTGGGAGGGTGGAGCAGGGGAGAGCAATGGAGGGAAATCTGGGACAACTATGAATGAAAAACAATAATTTTTTTTTAGAAAGGACTGAGTTTTGTGGAAAGTGTGAAGAAGAGAAAGAATAAAGTGTGGAGGAGTTGGCTCTAGGAAGCCCAGGGAAAAAGAACTTTGTACGAATAAATGCAACTTTTGAATGCTAAGTGCTTTATAAAAGTGGTGAATTACAGAGGTAATAGCAAGTATCATTATTAGTTTTTCCTGATGAGATTTGTTTTTCAGAAAATATTCACAAGTTAAAATCTGGGCCGGTCTGTATCATGTTCCTGATTTTCTTTTCTTGTATGACATAGACAGTGAGAATCCTCATCATGCATTGTCTGATACCACAGATGCTTGACATGACCTGAAATTGGCTATGAGGTATTTCAACTTAAATTTTATGATCTTCTACCTATTATTTTTCTAGTTCCACCTTGTTCAGGAAACCTGAATAACAAGAATTGTAGATTTTTAGAGTTGGAAGGGGCCTTTGAAAATTGTCTACCTCCTGAATTATCTGCCCAATATGAAAATCCACTCCACCATATCCTTCAAAAGTGAACATAGGGTCTCTTTCTGATCAAGCAGGTTATTCCAGGCAGCCTATTCAACTTGGGGTGGGAGCAATAGAAATCTCTGGTTTACATTTTTATAAATTAACTGTTCCAAACCAGTTAATTTTCACCTGTTATTTCCAACGAGGCCCTCTGGAGTCATACAAAAGGAATATAGGCTGTCTTCTGGATGACAAATTTGTATTTAAAGATTACTGTTACACTTCACAAAGTGTAATTATTTTCAGAATAAATTACCTTAATTTTCTTACCAGTATTTCATCTTTATAGAGAAAGTATATCTGTGAAGTAGCAACAAGGCCAGATGTCCTAGGATTCCAGCTCCAGCCCTTTTATTTGTTAGTTGTCTGAAAATGGATGTCTCCTTACTTTGAGAAATTATTTACTATAAGGTTAAATAAAACACTACTTTATTTAAAAACAAAAAGCTGAAAATAAACAATTTTGCCTGCAAAAGAATTCCATATAATTTTATATAATTTTGTAAATAAATAAATATCCTCAAGGGAGTGGAGCATAACACAACTCTTTGTTCCTTAGCTATGACTTCACATAACAAACTCTTTGGAAGAGCACAATAAACAGAATAACTTTACAGTGGGGAACTCTGGGAGACACTACTCAGCCAGGTGATTAAGGTCAACATCGATAGTTATGAATCATGTAAATATCATGAACCCTTCATATGATATGATAAAAATGACAGTTTTACCTCTGTGATTTTCCTTCCCCAAATTTATACTCCCAGTATTATCATGAGAAAAACATCAGACCAATTCTAGTGGAGAGGTATTCTAACAGTATAACTGACCAGTCCACTTCAGAACTATCAAGGTCATCAAAAATAAGGAAAGTTTGAGAACTTATCAAAGTCAGAAGAAGGCTAGAAGATATAATTTCTAAATTTAATGTGATATCTTGGATGGGATCTTGGAACAGGATAAGACATTGGATAAAAACTAAGGAAATTTGAATAAAATATGAACCCTAGTTAATAATAATGCGTCAGTACTGGTTAATTAATCATAATAAATATAAATACTAATGTAAGATGTTCACCATAGAGGACACTAGGTGTGGATTATACAGGAACTCTGTACTATTTTGATGGTTAATTTTATGTGTCAACTTAGCTGGGTCACGGGATGCCCACACATTTGGCAAATAATATTCTGTGTGTTTCTATGAGGGTCTTTTCAACAAGATTAAGATTTAAATCAGTGGGTTTTGAACAAAACCACTTGCCCTTCCTAATGTGGGTGGGCCTTATCTAATCAGTGGAAAGTCTTAATAAAACAAAAAGATTGACCTTATTTGGCAGACTGTCTTTGGACTTCATCTGCAACATAGATTCTTCCTGGTTATATAATAATTTCCTCCTGGTTATTCAGCCTGCCAGACCACACTGCAGATTTTGAACTTCTCACCCTCCATTGTTATGTGAGCTAATTCCTTATAATAGATCTATCTATCTATCTATCTATCTATCTATCTATCTATCTATCTATATATCATCATCAATCTACCTATTTATCATCCATCTATTTATCTATGTATCCATCTATCCATCCTATTAGTTCTGTTTCTCTGGAGAATGCTGATTAACACAACTAACATTACAACTTCCTGTAAATCTAAATCTATTCCAAAATGGTTTGTTTAAAAATGTTCAAACTATGTAGACTTGAGAGAGGCAGCACACTGATTTAAATTTATTCTAAGGCAAATTTAAATTTTGAACCAATGTTGGTTTCTGAGAAATTTGGGATAAAGAGCAAAAATTTACGTTAATAAAATTTATCTTTTCTTATTTTAATTCCAAGTTTACATATCACTTTCTCGTTAAGAAATCAGCTCCCGGACTTCTGGCCAAGATGGAGGCGTAGACAGATATGCTGCATCTCCCTCCACAACTAAGAAGAAATACAACTACCTCAAAACTAGAAACAACCATAACTTCCAGAAAAATCAAACTGCATGAAAGTTCAGCAAAAAAGATATAAAGAAGAAATACTCATCTAGACAGGTAGGAGGGGCAGAGCTGTGGTGGAGAGGATGCGGTGTGGTGGCGGCAGTGGCAGGCCAGCAGAAAGCCCAGTCACACGTTTTAAAAAGTCGGGAGGGATACCTGGGGAGCGTTCCCAGCTCCTTACTGGACCTTGTAGCTCACGGTCCTACCACCAGGGAAAATCAAACCTCATTGCTACTGACTGTGCAGACCAGTGGGGTTTGGGGTAGAGGCATAAACTGCTGGTCTCTCAGCAGTCTTCTTGTTTAAATGGCCCCCATGGTCCTAGAACATCCGCAGACCCACCCACACTGGGAAGGGTGGCCAGGGCAACAGCTAGAGAGGCGCCAGTCCCATACAGAAGTGGGAGAAGTGCCTGGAAAAGGGGCGAGTGCTGGGCAGGTGGCTTTGTTCCCTCTCAGATCTCTCCCCCAGAGATAGCACCACAACGTGGTGAAACAGGTTGCCCTGTACTGATGAATCCCTAAGGCTCTGCCCCTTACAATGTAATAGGAGTGACAGCTCTACCTGGGACCCAGAGGCAAACAAACACAGGAGCCTATCAGAATGAGGAGATAGAGAAGTATGGCCCAAAAGGGGGAATGGATCAAGGTCCCAGTAGGAGAACTAAGCGACAAGGAGATAGCCAACCTAACAAATGAGGAGATAGACAACCTAACAGATGCAGAGTTCAAAACACTGGTGATAAAGATGCTCACAGGCTTGACAGATATGACGGAGTATGGCAAACGCATAAGAGAAGAAGTGAAGGTTATGCTAAGTGAAATGAAGGAAAGCCCACACAAAACCAATGGTGAAGGAAAAGAAACTGGGGTTCAAATCAATGACTTGTAACACGAGGAAGATAAAAACAGTCAAGCAGTGCAGAATGAGGAAGCTTGAATTAAAAAAATGAGGAAAACTTCCCAAATTTTGCAAAGGAGATGGACATATAGATCCAGGAAGCATGGAGGGTCCTGGGTGAGCTGTACCCAGAGGGGACCACACCAGGATGCATCATGATTGAGATGCGAAAGGTGAAAGATAAAGACAGTTCTGGGGGCAGAAAGAGAGAGGCAGAGAGTTGCCTACAAGGGGATGCCTATAGGACTATCAGCTGATATCTCAGAGGATTTTGCAGCAGGAAGGGACTGGCAAGCAGTATTCAATGTGATGAAAGGCAACCTGCAATCAGGATTACTCTATCCAGCAAGGTTATCATTTGGAGTGGAAGGGCAGATGAAGTGCTTCCCAGACAAGATAAAGCTAAAGGAGTTCACCATCACCAAGCCATTATTATATGAAATGTCAAAGGGACTTACTTAAGAAAAAGAAGATCAAAACTATGAACAATAAAATGACAACAAACTCACAAATATCAACAACTAAATCTAAAAAATAAAAACAAAATTCAACTAAGCAAACCAGAATAGAAACAGAATCATACGTATAGGGATCATTTGGAAGGTTATCAGCTGGGAGGCGGGAGGGGGAGAAATGGGGATATTATGCAGGGATTAAGAAGCATAATCGGTTGGTACAAAATAGGGGGAAGTTAAGAATAATATAGAAAATGGTGAAGCCAAAGAACTTGTATGCAGAACCCATGGACATGAACTAAGTGGGGTGGGATTATTGGAGGGAAGGGTGTTACTGGGCAGAGGGGAACAAAGAGGGAAGAACTGGAACAACTGTAACAACATAATCAATAAAATATACTTAAAAAAAGAAATTAGCTCCCAAGATATTCTGATACATTATATTCCTAGAGAGTGAATATATGCATACCTGAGACTAGAAAAATTCTCTATGGTAAATAATTGCACAATTTCAGGCCATTGTGTCAAGTTTCCAGAGGGAATGCGTGGCTATTCCTTCTTGTCCTTCTGCTTTCCCTTTGCTGGCCTTTATTCTCAGAGTGAGTTCACAAATTCGTTACTGTTTTCTGTAGTGTTTTAGCTCCCAGGCAAAGAATTGAAGTTATGTGGAAGGGACTGAACTTGAAATAGGGTGAACAAGTCTGATTTTAGTCAGAAATCTGGGTGATTGTCGTGATCCTTCCCTGATTAATTCTGTGACCTGGCAACTCATTGCACCTTAGCCTTTGACACTCTGTATGTATCTGTGATGGTGTGAAGAAGGCATTTAGAAAGAGAAGAATAATCAATGAAATAGAGTAAAAACTTGAAGGAGTAGTAGCTAAGATTTTCATGAATAATCCTTTTTTTTTTTTTTTTTGGAATACACATATTTCCAACTGAGTTTTTCTAACTGGAAATGCAGTAACAAGAGACTAATTTTATTTAAAAAAAGAAGGCTAGAAATGTAGCAAAAAGTTACAGGAATGCCTTAACTTCTGTCTCCACTGAATTCTTTAGCTCATACTAGAAAAAAGTTAGAGAAGGAACATGAAATATGTAAAAAATAAAAGGCAGCAGGAAATAAAAATTTATTAGTTCAGTTTTTAGGTTTTTTTCTGTCTGCCTCTCACACACTCTTTCACATACACACACACCTAGAAACTCACACACTCACTCAAAAAATAAAGGACACATGCAAGTGAAAGAAACATTTATAATTCTGACCTCAGTGACTCCACTAAGATCAGTTCTTTAGTGTCTAATATTGCTTCAGAGTTTGTGCTGTTAAATCAAAAGATTATCTATAATACATCTGGTGCTATTAATGCAAAAGATCAGGGGTATTCAAATGACATTTATTCATTATTAACATAGATAATAAAAGATCATTTATGAGGTTTCAGATGAGATTTTTATCATCAAAAGCTTAAAAAGTCAAACTTATTTTTGCTTCAGGACAGACATGAGAGGTGTCTGTAATGGGAAATGTGAAAGTCAACACAAAGGTGTCAGTCAGATTCACTCCATTTCTAAAGATGGCTGACACTTAATGGCAACAGATTAAAGAGAAAATAAAATTTTGTGCTTTAAATTTGTATTGACAGGGAGTTCATGATTTATTTTTATTTGTCCTTTATCAAGATGTCTTGGCTAATATCCTTTGCTTCTCTCTCTTACATTTGTGGCCTTTGATGGCTTATATAAATTGAATAGAGGAGGATGAGGGAAATTAATAAAAATTTTGGGGACTGTTGGCAAATAAATGAAGGACCAAGTTAATTCCAGTATCTTTACATACTAATGAGAGCTACACATCCAGCTTTTATGAATACAAGAAGTAATAATAGAGGGAGGCTCAAAATATACTATTTTGGAGTAAGGCACAATAACTTTAGGAATCAAAAAAGCTCTTAGATTTGGAGGATAGTATTATTAATATTACTATTAACTTAGGCTGTTGAGGCTGATTGCTGTGGAACTTAAATAGATTTTTAAGAGAGTTAAGGGGATTTTCAGAATTTCTCTGATCTAACTTTGCAAATAAACACCAACCAACAAATTCTCCTGCTAACATTGTAGTTGGAGATATACTGGACTTTGGGTTTGTAATCCACCCAAGTGAGAAACAGAGAACTAATTGTTCTCCACACAGTATCAGCTACCAATTAGATGTTCAGGAAATGTCTGCTAAATAGAGAAAAATGTCCTGTGAAGTCCAGGTACCACAGTTGAAGTTATCTTGCACAAAAGGATGGAGGGCATATTCCAAAGACATTTATTCATTAACATTAAACAAAATAAAAAGCCAGGTGTATGGAATTTCAGGTGAATTATCTTCATTAATGAATGAAAAGGGAAGATTTATGGACTAAATGGCCCTGGATTACCCTGATTTCAATATTAGCTGACAATTTCAGGACTAGAATTTAAATAAAACTCAATAAAATCACACATTGCTCTAAACCTGCTTCATTAAGGTAAGAGGGCAATTGGAGGTCATTAAGTCCAATGTCCCACTTAATAAATTTGCATCTAAATAAAATTTATATCCTGTTTCTAGGCCCATCTCAGAGCCTTTGTGCATCTAAAAGGAACATTAATCCAGTCATCAAGCATTGAGGAGCAATGTGAATCATTCAAATATACACTTACAATGTAGAAAGTAGGCAGGTGCTATTATGAAGACTTTATATTGGATAAAGAATTAGCTCTTAACATCCATTTCACTTGTTTTCTAATGTTCCCACATGCACTGAAGAGACTGGGAAGATGAAAGTATGTATATTTCCTATACATTTTGGCACTCTCTCTTTCACATACACACACATACACACAGAAACTCACACACATGTTTAAATAATAAATACTGATGTGAGGGATTTATACACTGAAAACTAGAAGACATTATTAAAAGAAATTGAAGAAGACACAAAGAAATGGGAAGATAGTCTGTGTTCATGAACTGGAAGAATCAACATAGTTAAAATGGCCATATTACCTGAAGTAATATACAGATTTAATGCAACCTCCATCAAAATACCAATGGAAGTATTTTAAAGAAATAGAACAACAACAAAAACCCCTCATCAGATTTGTGCAGAACCACAAAAGACCCTGAATAGCTGTAGAAATCCTGAGAAACAAGAACAAGGCCAGCGGTATTACACTCCCTGTCTTCAGATTATACTACAAAATGACAATAATCAAAACACCTGATATTGGCAGAAAAACAGACACACAGATCAATGGAGCAGAATTGAAAGCCCAGAAATAATTTCACATATATATTGGCAAATAATTTTTGACATAAGAGCCAAAAGCATACAGAAAGCCTCTTCAAAAAAAGGTGCTAGAAAAAATTGAAAGCCACATGCAAAAAGAATGAAACTAAACTTCTGTTTGTTACCATACATAAAAATTAACTAAAAATGGGTTAAAGACCTAAATGTAAGGCCTGTAACAGTAAATTACATAGAAAAAAAATAGGTACTAAACTTATGGACCTTGGTTTTAGAGGGGATTTTATGAACTTGACCTCGAAGCATGGGAAGTAAAAGCAAAATTAAACAAATGGGACTATTTCAAACTAAAAAGCTTTTGCACAGCAAAAATAACTGTCAACAAAACAAAAAAGACAACCACCTGAGTGGGAGAAGATATTTGCAAACAACACCTCAGAAAGGAGTTAATATTCAAAATATACAAAGAACTCAGACAAAACAACAACAACAACAACAACAACAACAACAAAACAATCTAATTAAAAAATAGGTAGAGGACCTGAATAGACACTCACCCAAGAACAAATACAAATGGCCAGCAGACATATAAAAAGAGGCTCAACTTCACTAGCTATTAGGGAAATGCAAACCAAAAGTACAATACAAAGCGATACCACCTCACACCTATTAGAATGGCTATCAACAAGACAAGTAATAACAAGTATTGGAGAGGTTGTGGAGAAAAATGAACCCTCATTCATTGCTGGTGGAAATACAAAATTGTGCAGCCACTATGGAAAACAGTATGGAGGTCCCCACAAAATTAAGAATAGAGTTACCATATGACCCAGCAATCCCTCTTTAGGTAGGTATCTATCTGAAAAACTTGAAAACATTTGTACATAAAGATACATGTACCCCTGTGTTCATTGCAGTATTATTTGCAGTGGTCAAGACATGGAAACAATGGAAGTATCCTTTGGTAGATGATTGAATAAAGAAGATGCAGTACATATATACAATGGAATACCACTCATCCATAAGAAAAGATGAAATACTGCCATTTGTGACAATGTGGATGGATCTTGAGTATATCATGCTAAGTGAAATAAGTTGGAAGAGGACAAGAACCATGCCATTACACTAATGTATGAGATATAAAACTGGAGGCAACAAATGAACAAATAAGACAAACAAATAAAAACTCATAGACACAGACAACAGTATAGTGGTTATCAGAGGGAAAGGAGGGTGGCGGTTGGTAAAGAGAAAGGGGGTCAAATATATGGTGAAGGAAAAAGATTTGACTTTGGCTGCTGAACACACCATGCAATATACATATGATGTATTACAGAAATGTACACTTGAAACTAATATAATTTTATTAACAGAGGTCACCTCAATATGTTTAATAAAATAAAAAAAATATTGATTGTGTTAGTGTCACCTAATTAATACACACGTCTGAAAGGAATGTTTATAATTCTGAAACTTGGTGACTCCAGTAAAATTAGTTCAAATAAGATTCAGGTGTTGACAATAAGGTATACTTAGGCAAAACTTGGAAATGGGAAACGGGCCCATGTTGTCTTTTCCTGGCAAACAGGTAGGATGGCAGTTTGATTTCTCTGCAGTTCTCAGAAGGCCCTGTCTTCAAGCACAAGCTTTGTTGGTTTTGAGAACCAGCGAGCTGACATGTTTTGGGGGAATGCAGGTTATAGGAGGCATGATGTGGTTCTATAGCACTGGCTACGTAATCACAGAAGAGGCAGCAGCTCCCTTGATGCACAAAAATTGTCCCTGAAAGTTCAACCTGTTTAATTTGTTTTACCCAAGTCTCCCCATAATTCTCTAAGCCACATATTTGAATTAGCTAAAGTATTCTTTCTTAATCTTTTACCCTTAAAATTTTTAAAAATTATTTCCAGGTCTCAGGGAATCCCTTTGTTTTAAAATGATAGTATTTCTAATTCATGGAATTGTAATATGAAAATTGAGTGATAACTGTCAATCCATTTTGAGGAAAGAATGTCTTTTTTATGGATACTTATTTTGGCTAAGTTATTGGTTTACTCTTTTATTTATTTTTTAATTAGTTTTTTTTTATCCTCATCCAAGGACATTTTTTCATTGCTTATAGAAAATAAGGAAGGAACAGAGAAAGGGAGAGAGAGGAAAACATCATTGTGAGAAAGAAACATCCATTGGCTGCTTCCCCTATGTGCCTGGAACAGTGATTGGGCCTGTAACCCTTATGTTAAGGGACCACCTTCCTACCAGCTGAGTCACACTAGCCAGGGCTAGTTTACTTTTTTATATGGTTCCCTTCCCACAAAGGATATCTACCCTAATACAAGTCAATAGAGCAGGTAGAAGAAGCTTCAAGTTTGACTTAAAAATAAATTCTTTTTGATGTTTTTGCCATATCCAACTAGACCCAAGGGTCATGTCAGAATGTTTACATGGTATGGTATATGGTATATGATGGGTGCAAGGGTAGTTTTTTGCTGTATTTAAAATGGAAAATATCTTTTTTTAAAATAATACAGGTAGTTAATCTGTTCTTTTCATAAAGAAAGAATAATCATTTTTTGCTAATTCGTTGGCTGAAATCAAAATGAAGATTAGCTTTTTTCAATGGCAGGCTTGGTAGATTTAATTTAAATAAACATTATAAGTTGATTTAAATGAAGGTTATTTGCAACATAAAATTTTATTTACATTAAAGAGTAAAGCCACTAAAACCATAGCCAAAGCAAAATAGATGAAAATGTGGCCTAAGACACAAATCAATATTAGACTTTGAAACACTTTCTTAAATTTATTTTTTAAACTTTAAAAAACTATTTCATTGTTTATGTTATTACAGTTGTACCAATTTTTCCCCTTTTGCCTCATTCACACAGTAGATCCCCACACCATTGTCCATGTTTATGGGCCATTCATACATGCTCTTTAGCTAATTCCTTTACCTTCTTTCATTCAGTCCCCTTCTCCCTCCTCCCTTATTACAGCTGTCAGTTTGTTCCATGTTTCTATACCTCTGATTCTATTTTTCTTGTTATGTTGTTCATTGGATTCCACTTATAAGTGAGATCATATAGTATTTGTCTTTCACCACCTTGCTTCACTTATGTAGCAGCCCAGAAGTTCAACTACAGCCAGGTTTACTTTGGATTTGGCAAGACCAAAAAATGATGGTGGAGTGTGGGAGAGGTAATTCATACCAATTTAATCTTGCTCCTGTAGGTGAGGACAGGAACAACAGGATCCGCCTTTCAATTCTCATGGCAGTGAGTGAGAACTGGGGCCAAGGGATCATCCACCTTCAGTCTCATCTTGTGGTGGTGGGCAAGGACTTAAGGAGCCATGGGAGCCACAATTATCTGTGCCACCTGAACAGCAGGAGCTTGTATATATACATAAAGTTAACAAAGGTGGCACCAACTACTCTAAGCTGTGTAATGCTTATGCAGAAAGAATTCTCTTTGATAAGGGTGACCTAGACAAATAAAAATATATCTGTGTGGAGGTGAGGATCCTGGCTAATTTCATCCTGAGTCTCCAGTTCTATCCATGCTGTTGCAAAAGGTAAGAGTTCCTTTTTTTTTTTTTTTTTGCTGCATAGTATTTCATTATGTAAATGTACCACAGTTTTTTAACCTGCTCATATACTAATGGGCACTGAGACTGTTTCAAAATCTTGGTTATTGTAAATAATGCTAGTATTAACATAGAGGTTCATATATTCTTTTGAAATGTGTTTTGTGATTCTTAAGAAATAGTCCAAGAAGTGGAATTGCTGTGACAAAAGGTAGTCCCATTTTTAATTTTTTGAGAAAACTCCATACTGTTTTCCACAGTGACTGCACCAGTCTCCATTCCCACCAACAGTGTGAAAGGGTTCCCTTTTCTCCACATCCTCACCAGCATTTGTTGTTTGTTGATTTATTAATGTTAGCCATTTTGGCAGGTGTGAGGTGGTATCTCATTGTGGTTTTTATTTGCATCTCTCTGATGGTTAGTGATGTTGAACATTTTTTCATATGTCTATGGGCCTTCTGTATGTCCTCCTTGGAGAACTCTGTTGAGGTCCTTTGCCCATTTTTCAATTGATTGCTTGTCTACCTGGTGTTGAGTCATATAAGTTCTTTATATATCTTGGAAATCAATCCTTTGTCTGAAGCATCATTGGCAAATATGTTTTCCCTTACAGTGGGTTCCCTTTTCATTTTGCTGATGGTTTCTTTAGCTGTGCAGAAGCTTTTTAATTTGATGTAATCCCAGTTGTTTATTTTTTCCTTTCTTTCCCTTGTCTTACTGCCTATGTTTTCCTCTAGGATTTTTATGGTATTGTGATTTTTACTTAAGTCCTGAATTCATTTTTAATTTATTCTGGTGTATGGTGTAAGTTAGTGGTCTAATTTCACTTTTTTTTTTTTTGCATGTACCAGTCCAGTTCTCCCAACACCACTTATTGAAGAGACTACCTTAACTCCATTGTATTCACTTGCCTCCCTTGTGAAATATTAGTTGACCATAGAGTTCTGAGTTTATTTCTGGGCTCTCTGTTCTGTTCCATTGACCTATGTGCCTGTTCTTATGCCAGTACCAGACTGTTTTGATTATAATGGCCTTACAGTATAGTTTGATATCAGGTATTGTGATCCCCCCAACTTTGTTCTTCCTCAATATTGCTGAGGCTACTTGGGGTCTTTTTTGATTCCATATAAAATTCTGGAATATTTGTTCTAGATCTGTGAAATATACCTTTGGTATTTTAATAGGGATTGCATTGGCTCTATAGATTGCTTTAGGTAATATGGACTTTTTAATGATGTTAATTTTCCAGCCCATAAACACTATATGCTTCCACTTATTTGTATCTTCCTAAATTTCTTTTTTTAGGTCTTTTATCTCCTTGGTTAAATTTATTCTTAGGGAACTTCTATTTTTTTCTTTTCAATAGTAAATGGAATTGTTTTTCTTAGTTTCTCTTTCTGATAGTTCATTATTGGCGTATAAAAATGCCATCAATTTTCTGAGTGTTGATTTTGTATCCTGCTATTTTTCAGAATTATTCATTAGGTGTAGTGGTTTTTTGGTGGAGCCTATGGGCTTTTCTATGTATAATATCATGTGGTCTGCAAATATAGACAGTTTTACTTCCTCCTTGCCAATTTGGATGCCTTTATTTTTCCTTCTTGTCTGGTCACTGTGGCTAGGACTTTCAGTACCATGTTGAATAAGAGTGGTGAAAGTGGACATCCCTGTTATGTTCCTGATCTTAGGGAAATGCTTTTAGGTTTTCTCTGTTGAGTATGATATTGGCTATAGGTTTTTTGTATATGGTCTTTATTATGTCAAGATATGATAACTCTATTCCCACTTTGCTAGAGTTTTTATTATAAATAAGTGCTGGATTTTACCAAATCCTTTTCTGCATCTGTTGATATGCCATGTATTTTTATCTTTCATTTTGTTTATGTGATGTATCACATTTATTGATTTGTGGAAATTATATCAAGCTTGCATATCCAGGATAAACCCACTTGGTCATGATGTATGATATTTTTAATGTATTCCTATATTTGGTTTGCTAATTTTTTGTTGACTTTTTAGCATCTATGTTTATCATAGGTATATTGGACCATAATTTTCTTTTGTTATTGTATCTTTACCTGGTTTTGGATTAGGATAATAATGGCCTCATAAAAATAAGTTTGGAAGTCTTCCCTCCTCTTGAATTTTTTGGAATAGTTTAAGAATGATAGGTGTTAGCTCTTTGAATGATTGGTAAAATTTGCCTGTGAAGCCATCTGACCTATGCTCCAGTTCCATTCATGTTGTTGAGAAAGGTAGGAGTTTCTTCTTTCTTTCTGTTGCATAGTATTCCATTGTGTAACTGTACCACAGTTTTTTGATCCACTCATCCACTTATGGGCATGTAGGCTGTCTCCAGCACTTGGCTATTGTAAATAGTGCTGCTATGAACATAGGGGTGTAAAAATTTTATTTTATTTTTTCCATTGCAATTTATCTCCCTTATACCCCCCTCCCTTCACAGTTGTCTCTTTTTGTTTGTTTCTATGTATTAAATAGATCTGTTTTTATTCCCCATCTTCATAGGATAGCGTTATGTGGTAGGAGTCCTGGGACCCTGTGGTGCAGTCTCCTGGATCTCCTGAGCTGGATGCTCTAGGAATGTCCCTTGTGTAGGTTTCATGGGGTCTCTTGTTGTGTTTAGTTCTTGATTGTTGTTGGCCTGTTTGTTGGTGAGATAACCCTTCCATATGACTACTGAGAGGCCCATCATGTTTTGTATGCTGTTGTACAGGTGCTAACAGAACAAAACAACACACACACACACACACACACACACACACACACACAAACCCCAAAGAAGCAACACCCCAACAACAGTAAAATCAACCACAGAAGAACAAATAATAAAAATGGAAAGAGAAATAAAATAGTAAAATAAAAAAGAATATGATAAAGTAAAAGAAAGAAAAAGAGTATGAGAGGAGAGAAAGAGAGAAACAATAATAGTAAGGAATAGAAAGAGAATAACAGCAAAAAAGAACAAGGAAAGAAATAAAAAATAAGAAAGGAAAGAGTAAAATAAGAGCTCTCAAAGAAAAATAGAGAAAAAAGAAAAATAGAAGAAAAAGAAAAATAATAAAAAGGTTATGAAAAACATAATGAAAAAAAACAAAGTGGAATTTGTCTCAGCAGAGTTTAATGCCTGCCTGCTGGGTCCCCTGTTTGGATACAGCTCTGATGTTGCCTGAATCTAGTGTTAGCCAATGTCAGATGCTGTTCACATCCAGTGCTTGGCAGTGTGTTCAAAGCTCCAAGCAATCCACATTTTATTACTGATTCCTCTGGGCTTGGCTGCACTCAGGGTGGGCCATGCTACACTGTAAGACTGACTTTTACCAACACAGGGCCCAAGGATGGGTCAGCAAACTTCCTAAGGCACTGCAGGATTATCCTCCACCTGCCTCTGCCTGCCAGTCTGCTGTGTTAGTCTAGTCTCTGTCCTGACTGTTTCTTGTGGAATCAGGAGGATGAGACCCTTGAATCTCCCCTGGTAGGTTCCATTCAGACTTGAGTGAAGATGGTGGGTGTGTTCCCCTGCCACTGAGCCACATGTCTGAGTCTGTCCTGGACTATTTCCCTGAACTCAGCAGGAAAAATAGGTGGGACCTCTAGAGCCCAGAGTTTGGGTCTGCTGGAAACCAGGAGGGTGTTTCTATGGCTCTACTGTGAGTGAGGAGTTCCAGTCTGGTTCCCAAAAAAGTGTATGGAATTGCTGCACCCTAAAACCAGTTTATGACACCCCCTGAGTCTGCCTGTGTTTCTTCCTCCTTAGTAGTGGCTAAGATGCAGGATGCTGAGTGAGGGGGTGGGGAAGAAAAAGGAAGATTCAGGGTGGGCTGTGCAAGATTACAGAAGGTTGGGGAAGTGGTACCCAAAGCGGGGGTAATTGTTTTTCTACTGGGAAGGGCTTTCTCTTTTCAGTAGAAAAGGCTGCTGTGCTATTGAGGAATGTCCCAGCACAGGGATCCCATCGGCAGTTCCCTCATATCTCTCCCCAATGTCTCCCACTCTAGACTCTCATCAGGTGGCTCCAGTTCCTGCTGCCCTCCCTTTGCTGGAGCCCTAGGTGAGTGGCTATGAATGTAAAACCTATGATTTGGCCCCTAAAAAAACAACAACAACAGAAAAAACAGTGACCTTGTCTCCAGCAAGCTTCATCTGTCCTTGGCAGATAGAAACTACATGGCCTTTCACTGCTGAATTCTATGTGGGCAGCTGATCCAGCAGTGATGCTTTGTGCTTGGGAGCCCAGTCTGGGGACCAGGCTTCACTCTTGTCATTAAGAAGCTGCCACAGCCATGCAGTAAGGTTGGTGCGTAGCCTGTGGGAGCTGAGTTGTTCCCTTTCTCATCCCTGCCCTTCTTCCTAGTCTCAAGGTGGTTTCTGCCCATCTTTGGTCAAAAGTCTCTTTTTCAGTAGCTTTTAGTTGTTTATTTTGGGTAGTTATTCCTCTTTATTTTTATTTCCAATTTGGTTCTTGGAGGAGGTGAAACAAAGATCCTCTTACTCTGCCACCATATTGCAACTCAGACGAAACACATTTTTGGAATAAGTGATAGGATCAGGCTCAAACATCAGTCTAGACTTTAAAAAATTATTATATGCATGTGTTGATTTCTTTTAGAAGTTTATATATGCGTAAAATGTTTTATTTTTGAAATGAAATGTACAGAATAAAATTTACATCTTTAATGTGAGACTTGTGTTTGGTTTTGCTGTACAAATACTCAATTTTGGGTTGAGCTTACGATAAAAACACATGGATTTCATTTTCAATTAAAATAAGATGATTTCTGTTCTTTCTATTAATATTTATGAAGCAATAAAAATCTTGATTACATATGTAATAGGTCAAAAACTATAGCAAACCACTTCTTTTGAATGGCAGCATGTCCTCTTTTCACAGAGATAGAGAATTGGTCTGTGCAGATATCAGTAAATCTCATCTTGAATATACAGTCTTTCATGTCACAGATTCTGTCTCTTCTCTCAAAGTCAAGTTCTCCGCTGTACAAAAGATTTAAAGGTGGATCCCTTACCTAGTTAAATACAGGTATTGAAAGAGAAAATATTACTCAGTTTTGTTCTGCAGTTCTTTCAAGGAGTTTTCAGTAAGACTTGAGATTTACTGATTTCCTCCTTTTCTTCAGTAGAAACATCTTATTATTTCTCTTTGCAACGTATTTACAAAGGTTCAGGTTCTTTTAAAATCTTATTACTTGAAGCTAAAATATTTTTTCCCAGGGTTTTTCAGGAATTTGTTTAACTAATTTATGTGATTTAAAAAAGCCTGTTTTATAGGTTGGTTTCTGTTGTCAGTCATCATCTTGAAAACCCCTAGCAAAATATGGCCTAATGTTTCCTTGAAGTATTCTTGACTTTCACTTTTCAGCTCCAATACCCTGTGGAGAATGCTTCCTCTTTAAGCTACCACTTTTCAGTATGGGAGAGATTTATGTGTTCTTTGTCTTGGTTCTCAAACATTCTTGAATGATATGATCTTTGTTTAATAGTTATCAAATTTTGTATTGTCCATAACTTTCTTCATTTAACTTCCAATACTTTTAATATCACCCCATGTCTGTGAAGAAAACAGAGTGTTGTAAGAATATAGGACTTTTTATGTGAGAGGTGAAATCCCCCATGGGACCAACGATTGATGAGCATTTTCAATATCATGCTAACATCACGTCTCCAAGGTAGAGTTCTTGTCACCATACAGGAAGATAAAACATTCAATGTATGAGGGAGGGACCAAAAGAAATAGAATTATCTTCTGGAAGGTGGGCACCTTGTAGTACAGGCTTCCTCCACTAAGTGAGTATTCTAGGAACCCATCTGTATCAGTGTACCAGCTGGCATTGTTGCGAGAGGCTGTGTTTAGTTTCAGTTAATTTTTTCTGAAGACTCTTTCAACACTTTTGCCCATTTCACGATGGGTGATTTACGAGTGCACCTGCCCACACTGTGCAGAGTGTTCAGCAGTTTTGACCCAAAATGTCATGACCCCTTTCCTCCACCCTCCCTATTCACTTGAACGCACCCTGAGCAATTTTTTTTTTTGGTTTCCCCAAATAAAAAAGCCCTCAAAGGGAAACATGTTGCTGGTGTGGAAGAGGTAAAACAAAAAATGGCAGAAGCACTAAAAGGCATCAAAATTGCTTAGTTCAACAACTGTTTTGAGCAGTAGAAAAAACATCTTGATAGGTGTATCACATCAAGTGGAGAACACTTTGAAGGTGCTAAAGTTTAAACATGTAAGTATGAATACACAATTTTTAATAAATAAGTTCAATTTTGGGGGGTTCACCTCATATCTTGGCCATTGCTTGTTTGAGACAACGCTTTGCAGCAGAACATTTTCTAGAATTTCACTATCATCTATAAATCTCACAAATGCTATAGAATGACATTTGGTGGAGAAATAGGTTGACTCATTGACCTGGGTAGAGAAGCTATTTTTCAGTTTATTACAGAAGATTTTTAGGTTTATTGGACCTGCCATTAATATATTGAGTTACAATATTATTAAACAATAGAACCTTATCATTATTTTGTCTTCACTACTTGTGCAACTTTTCTTTTCTTTGGCAATATTTTTTGGTATTAAATAGTCTTCTTGTTGAGATGTTTCATTAAATACAACTTTTTAAAAAACAGCTTGTGTTTGTTCAGTAGTATGTCTCTGGTTGGAGTTAAATTGTTTAAAGTAGGGTCATGTGCTTCCGATTCTTTGTGACTCCTCAGAATGTCCTGGTCAGAGGCACTTAGCATAGGAGTCTGACTCACCAGACAGGTAGTTGAATGATATAAATAAGAACAAATACCATATGATTACTATCACTTATATGTGGAATCTAATGAACAAAATAAAGTAATGAATAAAATAGAACCAGAGGCATGGACACATGAAACAAATGGACAGATCTCAAAAGGGCAGGGATTAGGGAAGACTGAATAAAAGAAGGTGAGATTAGCCAATGAACATACAGGCATAGTCCATGGACACAATAGTATAGTGAAGGCCAGGGAAGGGGGGTTGGGAACTGGGTGGAGGTGGGCAAAGGGGGAAAGTGGGGGCTATCTGTAATAATATCAACTATTTAAACAAAATAAAGAAGGATAGACCTCCAACTATGTTGCTCCTGGACCTTGGGTGGGGCCAACTCTAACATGGAGCTCTCTTTGTCCTACTGTGTATGAACTGTGTGAGTAAGCATCTTATCTTTCAGCAGCCTGGCCTGGGACAAGTCATTTAAGCATTCTGTACTTTCTTACATGTACAATGAGAATAGTTATATCGGCCTTCTAGTGTTGAAATGAGATAATGCACTTAAAGTGCTCAGCAAATATAAGGTGTTCAGTGATGAGAGTTATTGTTATTATTGCATTGGTGATAGGTGGGACTTCAGGCAATAATTTCCAAAAAGACACATGTTTGCTTATTAAAAAGGAAAGACATAATTTGTTTTTAAATATTAAACTCAAGGGAGTATTTGATTTGTTTGGCTTAATTAAAAAAATAAACAGATGAAAACTGTACAGGACAAATGACCCAGTTTCTGCAACAAAATAATTGAAAGGAAAAAATAAGCAAAAGATTAAAAGAGACTGAAGAGACATAATGATTAATGGCAATGTACGAGGGGAGATCCCATGTTTAAATGCCAGTCACCTTCAAAATACTTGCCATTTGATGCAATACACCTATCGAGATGTTTTTTCCACTCTTCAAAACAGTTTTTGAACTTGTAAATTTTGTGCTTCTGCAGTTTTTTGTTTCACCTCTTCCACATCAGCAAAATGTTTCCTTTTGAACGCTTTTTTCATTTGGGGAACCCTGTCCCCTGCCCCGCAAAAAAAAAGTTGCTCAGGGTGAGATCAAGTGAATAGGGAGGGTGGGGGTTGAGGGTCATGATGTTTTTGGTCAAAACTGCTGAACACTCAGTGCAGTGTGGGCAGGTGCACTCGTAAGTCATCCATCATGAAATGGGCAAAAGTGTTGAAAGAGTCTTCGAAACAATTCACTGAGACCAAATGCAGCCTCTAACACCAATGCCAGCTGGTACCTAATATAGATGGGTTTCTAGAACACTCAACCAGTGGGGGAAACCTGTACTATGATGGGCCTGCCCTCCAGAAGATAATTCCATTTTTGTGGTGCCCCCTTAGAAACACTGTACATTCTTGAAACCTGAAGAGTAGGTGGCACATAGTCTCTTTTCTTGTGCATGTGACTGTCAAATGGGGTCATAGAGGAGTTGAACTTCTAACTGACCTGAGGACATACAAAAGGTCCATAGACACATGAAAAAACACCCAACATCATTGGCCATCAGAGAGATGCAAATAAAAACCACAATGAGATACCATTTTACACCAGTCAGAATCGCCATCATCTACAAGTTAACAAACAACAAATGCTGGCGAGGATGTGGAGAAATGGGAACCCTACTGCACTGTTGGTAGAAATGCAGACTGGAGCATCCACTATGGAAAACAGTATGGTATTACCTCAAAAAACTAAAAATGGAACTGCCTTTTGATCCAGTGATTTTACTGCTGGGATTATACCCGAAAAATCCTAAAACCCTAATTCAAAAGAACCTATGCACCCCTATGTTCATAGCAGCACTGTTTACAATAGCTAAGTGCTGGAAATAGCCGAAGTGCCCATCTGTAGATGAGTGGATCCAAAAGCTGTGGCACAGTTACACAATGAAATACTATGTAGCAGAAAGAAAGAAGGAACTCCTGCCATTTGCGACAACATGGATGGAACTAGAGAGAATTATGCTTAGTGAAATAAGCCAGGCAAAGAAAGAAAAATACACCATATGATATCACCTAATACAGGAAACTAAAGAACAACATAAACAAATGAACTAAATAGAACAAGGATCAGAATAACAGCCAATAGAGGGGAGGGGGGAGGGAGAGAAGGGGGTAAGTAATGGAAGCATTCAGTTAAGGAACATGTATAAATGACTCATGGACATGGACAACAGGGAGGGATATGATTGTGGGAGAAGGGGTGGGCTGGGTTGAGGGGAGCAGTGGGGAAAAATGGGACCACTGTAATTGAAAAACCAAAATATAAAATTAAAAAAAAGAATTAAATATAATATTTTTAAAAATCCCGCAATACAGTGAGGCAGCAATAAGTGAACTGCAATATAGAGAGACATTACTGTTTATCATTATCTTCTGGAGGGCAGGACCCTTGTATTGGGTTGTCCAAAAGTTTGTTATATATTTTTTTCTATGAGATAGCTCTAGCAGTGCTTAGTTGTCTTCAACTTCATTCAAAACAATTTATGTTTTGTTTAATTGTATGGTGGCAGCTGTTATATCAGCATGAATTTTAAAAAAAATCAAAATTGGTGAATATTTATGCAGCCATTTTAATACTGAAGATGAAAGAAAATATTCAACATTTTCAATGTATTATGCTTTATTATTTCAAGAAAGGTAAAAACACAACTGAAACGGAAAAAAGAAAGAAATTGTGCAGTGTATGAAGAAGGTGCTGTGACTGATTGAACTTGTTAAAAGTGGTTTGAGAAGTTTCTTAGTACTATTGACATTTTGGCCAAATAATTATTTGCTGTGGGGTTTGTCTTATGCAGTGGAAGATATCTATTAGCACCTCTGGCTTCTACTCACTTGAAGCCAATAGTGGAAGACAGCCAACATACTCAAAATATTCAGATGAATAAAGTTATTTGTGAAAATGAGAAATGTGTATTTTATTTTACTAAAAAAATGTAATGGACTTTTTGGCCAACCTAATAAAATGTCACATTTTTTGCACATTTCACATGCAGTTTGCTTTCAATTCAGGCATACCATATTGTTATAAAATTTAAAAAAGCAAGTTTAATATTTTAAAGGTGAAATGACCAAAGTTCTTTATTTTTTTTATTGCTAACACATATAACAAGCAATAATTCTAACCACATACTATGAATGCTATAAATTCAAAATTAATTTCATTTTCCTGCAGGATCACAATTCACTCTTTATTTGAACATTTCTCTTGAGCATCTTGTGTTGTTTTGCTTAACACTGTGCTACTAAAGTTGTAAGATCAGAATGAACACTTCTCACCAAGATTTTTTTTCAGTGTGGGTATATTCAGAAACTATAGTGTGTGATCTATGATTGTTCTCAAGAACATCATTGCTGTCTCCCATTCATCACACACAGTATTCAATACTGAGCTTGCTCCTGAGTGCTCTGGGATAAGAAGTTGGAACATGATAAGAAGTAAGAAAATGGACACTTCTAGGAAATGACAGCTCATTAGGCAGGAATTCCATTGTATTCTTACTGAGAGGAAGAATTTGATACACTGAGTGCTTCTTCTGCTCAAAATCTCCCTGCTCTGAAGCGGTGTCCATCTCTAGAATCAGCAGTTGGACCACCTCGAATCATCACAGCATTGGGAAACAGTCATCTTGTTGTAAGAATGTAAAACAAAACATGTGAGGTATCTCCCAAGCAGATGCTCTGTGTCATGTGCAGCACTGAGCCCAGATCCTGAGTGATGGAGCTGCCCATGTGTTCTATTCCATAAAGCTGTCTTCATAGGCAGATGGTCTTTTTTGACCATGGAAATATTTCATTGGAAAAATTAGGTGCATTTACATATCCCAGTTTTAATTTCTATACTCCATATAAAATAAAATAAAATAATATTTGCTTATTTGTGTGTTATTCTTAACAACTATTTTGTGTGATTTAATTCTGCATATTTTGTTTTTCTTCCTTATTTAGCCAATGTATCTGTCTGGGTGTGTATGTGTGTGTGTTTGTGATATGCAATACTCTTTAAAGCATGGTGAAAGTTCAGGACTAGAGCCTGTGAACTTCCCTAAGGGTTCAGCCTGCCCCCTGTCCTTATGGATGCTGCAGGCCCTTTCTTGTGGCTGCAAGCTCAGCTCATTCTCAACCACGCTGGACCCCATGTAAAGCCCTTTGGTCCTTAATCCAGTAAAGCCCTTTGGTCCTTAATCCAGTGTCAGCACTACATGGAGACCACAGGCATCTGGGGAATGCAAATAAGACCCTCTCTCTGCCCACCTTCAACATTCCATCTACCTAACTAAAATGATGTGAGCTCTGCCAGATACAGCAAGAGCCCTTTGGCTTTCAGCATTCAAAGGGCTATGTCTACAGAGGCCACAGGATGGTGATGTCAGGGGCATATCTCTTCTCTCTTTTTCTGTCTGACTTCCTTTTTTTCATGGACTCTTGGAGTAGCAATGGGAGGGATTTTCTCTTACTTCCCTAACCTGTGACTTTCCTAATTGAAAAAGAAAAAAAAAAAAAAAAAAAAAAGATCTACTCACTTGCCTGAACCCTTGATTTGTTAAATGAGATCTAGAGATTTAGAAAATCTTTTTGTCCTCAAAATTCTATTCTGTTGTCCTGCCAAATTCGATTTTTTATGTCAGAAATAAAATAATGACTCCATGTCTCCTCCTCCTTCCTATTTGATTCTGTTATAGCCATAGTTAAGCTTGAACACAAATTGGAATCACCTGGAGGGCTGATTAAAACACATATTGCTGAAATTCATCCTCAGAGTTTCTGATTCCATAGGATTGGGAGGGGCCTGAGAATTTTCATATCCAATGGGTCCCAGTGATGCTAATGTTTCGGGTCTAGGGACCACATGTGGAGACCCCACTCGTCTACAGCAATCATAATCATGCCCACCTGACACCCCACCCCAGCAGATGGAATGGATACCTTGGGCTAACCAGAGAGAAGGTGTATGAGTGTGGAAAGGTGAAATAGAAAGGTACATTGTTTCTTTTTCCAAACTGTTACCTCCCTTAACAAGCTCACTGAAAAGTGCTAGATCTAAATACCTGCTCATTTAAGCAGAGTATAGTTTAACAGTATAAAATTTAAAAGAAAGCATCTGGGCCCTGGTCAGTTGTGCTAAGAGACAGGTACTTCTTTCCGAGCTGGGATTTCTTTGACATGGTCTTCCTCCACAGTAATTTACCAGAGTGAAATATTTTTAAAACATCTGAGTTTTTTCTAGTTTTCGTATTAAATTATACTTCATTGAAATTTACTATAAATATATCTTTCTGCCTTGGAAGGCTTTTCTTCTTTCTTTCCACTTTATCACAGTAACAATGTTGCGACATTATCGATCACTTAATTATGATTTCCATTGGGGGAAAATGTTAATGAAAATACTTGAAAGCACCAAGAAGCATTTTTCAGATTCAAACACCAAGTCACGATATAGCCAATCTATTCGTTTTTAAAAATGTAATTTTTTTCCTCCCTGAGTCTTGTAGTACTTCAACTTTAAAGGGGATTTGTTTGCACGAGAAAGACATTTAGTGCATTTTACATGAATCTTGTTCTATTTGTTTCCATAATAAGACATAATTGTAGATCTCGTCGTCGGCAGCCGTCCGTCTTGAGAGACGATGGTGTAGCTTCTTAAGAGTCTATCTGCACCGCCGAGAATGGCTGTGCAGTCCGACTCGGGAGTGACACGGTATCTGTCTCCTCCCGTGTTGAATCGACATCTTGCGATGACGCTGGAGTGTCCTCTCCAGTGAAGCTGAAGCTACAGAACCTGGGCAGGGTGATATGGAGGGTATGCTGTTGCCCATGCAGCAGACCCCCCCTCTCTTCGCAGCTGAAGGGTTCAAGGGAAAGACGGAGTCAATACAGCTTGGCTTCAGGTGCGCCGCAGGAGTTGCCGGTGTTGACTACAACGTCAAACCGCCTTAGGGACTCCGGCTCCGGATTTTCTGTCGGGGTTTACTCCCTTAGCCTTTCCCCTGAAGAGGTATGCCGCAAGGCAGCGGAGGTTTTTTGGAGTCAGAGTTTTCCTTCTCTGATGTGCCCTGACTGGAAGATCAAACCAGCGACACTTAGCTCGCAGGCCGCCGCTCAATCCACTGAGCCAAAACCACCCAGGGGCTTGGTTCACAATAACTGTGAACATGATTTGGAACCATCTTTGTCTCCCACCACTCAGCTTTTTTGTTCCTTTTGTCCCTACGAGCAATATGTTAATGTACCTCATAAATGCAGTGCTGTTCTCAGCTGCAGAACATTCTCCCACTGAAAAGGCAGGGAGCTAATTAACGTAGCCACCTCTACAGCAAGTGCAGCAGTCACCCTGGATGTACGTGAGGACACCTTTGAAAAAGGAGTGACCATCTGCAGAAAGCCACAGAGCTACAAGAGAAAGTAAAAATGCAATGAAACAGGTTAAAAAGATGCAAGACTGAAGTGTGATGTGCCAAAGTAAACATTGCCCCAAAAAGCAAATGTAAGGTAGTGCATAGCATTGCAAATGTTCACCATCACTGGCTTCTTAAGTATTCATAGAGAGATTGATATGGGAGGCAGGGAGAGAGATTGATAAAGAAGATGGAAACACGCCTGCCCAAACCATTAATATGACAGACAGGCAAGCTGTTTATTGTCTACCTAAAATATATCACTTTGGGGCACTGTGAAGACATTTTGAATGTTTAGAACCATGTTAGAAAATTTAGAGGTACAAATTTAATATTATTTTGATACCTTTAATAAGGTTGGCAAATTTGCAAAATGATGTACTCTTTACAAAACAAACATAAAATAGTTGCTTTTTTCATTCTTTATTAAAATCATAAGGCAAGAATTTTTATATTTGTGGGGTAAGATTTGATTTTGGATAAAGTGTAATTTTTAAAAGAAAATTAGGGATATAGTTGTGCCTTCATTTCCAACTACCTACAGAAGAATATTAAAATCTATTTCATGCATTGTATGAAAAAAATCTCGACATATTTATCTATCTATCAATATCTATTTATTTATTTTTAGAGACAGAGAGAGGAAGGGAGGGAGAAAGAGAGGGAGAGAAACATCGATGTGAGAGAGAAACACTGATTAGCTGGCTCCCTCTTCTATGCCAAACCCACAACCTAGGCTTGTGCCTCACCTAGGATCCAACTGAAGACCTTTTGCTTTGTGGGACAAGATCCAACCAACTGAACCACACTGGTCAGGGCCTGCTTATAATTTTAAATGAACATTTATTTATCTCTAAAGTGCTGGTAGTTTTATCTCATGACTTTTGACCATTTTTTATTCTCATTTGTTTTTAATTTATTTTCAATTAGATCTGACATACATTCTTATATTACTTTAAGGTGTACAACACAGTGATTAGACATTTATGTATTTTATGAACTCTAGTACTCATCTGACACCATACATAGTTATTCACCACCTTTTATTCTTGAAAATTATATAATATCTGCATTGAATTTGGCCATAGTGTGGTCTTTAGATGCCCCAAATTTTCATTTATAGAACTGTTCTCATTGTGACAATCCTACAAATTTTAGTGAAAAACCAAGAACCTTCTCCAAATAACCCCAATAACCTTCAGGGCCAAATTTACATTATTTAACTTCCAGTGGAAGGTATTGGTGTGTAGGTTCCATTTTAACTTTTGTGAAAAACTTTTGTTAATTTTGAACTATGTCCCAAATACTCCAGAGTGAGGTAAGGAAATGAAAGGAGGGAGGCTGGGGCCTCCCAAGCCCTGGACACCCAGCTCCTGCCCCACAGAGAGGGCACCCGGCAGGGCTGTGCACAGCACCGCCCAGCCACTCTGCAGAGGGCAGGCATTGATCCCTTTTACTCAGAGAGGACATTTACCTCCCATTGGAAGGTTAAAAATGAGGAATGTTTTTGCCTCAGGAGACCATATTAAATAAGGTGTGCAATTTAGTGTCCCACGTTAAAAAAAAATTAAAGTAACTGAATCAAAAAGTTAAAGATTTTGCATTTCCCTTAATGCTTAAAAAAAAAATAGTGGAAGGAAAGATAGCAAGAGATAATAATAAAGTCAGGGTACAGAACAGAGGGCCTTAGCTACTGTCCAGAGGGACCGCCATCTTTTAATATAGTCACTTAAAAATACATGCTTTGCTACATTTTTCATTAGCCTTAATTTTTTCATCAATCATGTTAATTTATACAGAGGGCACTTAATAATAACTAATTAACACGTATGACTTTTGAAATTAAAAGACCTTTGGAGAGATTACTGCTGATTGGGGAAAGGATTTTTTTTTTTTTTTGTTCTTTCCATTTTAGAAAAGAGAGAGAAATAGCAAGAAGTCATGGGGCTTGGTGTGTTGAGAAGGAATTATTCTGCTTCATGACCATCCAGCCAGTGGAAGATTATGATACTGGTCCATGCTGGTACAGTGATGTTCTTTGACACCAACCTAGACAAATTACATCGTTTGAGCATTATCAGTGTGAATTAAGTAAATAAAAATTCAGAGAAATATTTACCAAAGTAAAATGCATGAATGACCCTAAATAATGTCAGAGATAAACAAAAAATAGTAATCTGGTATAGTAGTTCCTTTACTGGAGTAAAATCACATGAAAAATCAAAATTTACTAAGTTGAAAAAATATTGAATTTTTAGGGATAAATGTATTGCACCTTATTCATCAACAGGTTTCTGAGTTGTATTTTCTGTTATATTAACCAACTGTGCTTGCCTGTGTCTTCCCTTTGTATCTGACTGTTGTACATCAGGCCACAGACTATGTATTAAAAGAGTATATTTTAACTGTGTCCTTTTTACTATCTACAAAATGCCTTTGGTTGAGTACTTGTTTTATGTATTAGGTATGTGTATGTATACACACATAAATATACTAATATGTACAAATACTACATATATACAAATATTACTCATATAGAATTTGTATATATTTACAGTACCATATATAGATATAAATACATCTATCTATAAATATATCTAAATTTTTTTATTTTACCTACCAGTAGATGTCTCCCTTCCCTGACTGAAGGTTTAAATTTATAGACTTGCCTGAGTTTTTCACCAAGTCTGATTTTTGTATGAATGAAGAGATAAAATGTATCTCTAAATTTTAACATCTACTTGAAAATTGTACAAATTTAGCTATATATAGGAATGAAAATATTGATTCACTTCTTGGGAGATCCTTCAGTTTACTACAAAAATTGGAATATGTTTCCAAATACTTTTATGTTACGTGTGTTAATGGTAAAGCATTTAGTGCAAAATGTAGTTTAGGAAAGAGAATCCATACATTGAGAAATTAGTCATGCCCTTGCTGAAAATTTCCTCCAGAAAAATTTCATATTTTCTCTAGAAAACTGAAAAATTTTTGAGTGATTCTTTTGGAGCCTCTTTTCCCTTTTCCTGGTTTATTTTTTCCATTATCCTTTACTTGCTTGTAGGGCCTTTGTCTCATCTCCTCTTTATCTTCCTTGTGAAGTACTTTTATTTGGGTGCTTTATGGGCTATTGGTTATTTTTCTAGAGGTTATTAAAGCTTCGCGGCCTGTAGAATTTCCCAATGTGTGGGATGGAAGAATAATTCTTAAATTTCTTGATATATTTCTGAACAGGCCTGAAAAAAACAATTTTTTTTTTTTTTTTTTTTTTTTGTGATTGTGTTATGCTGTTCTATGCTTCAAGAAAATTGTCCTGAAATTACTCTGGAAATATCTGTTAATCATCTGGAACCATCTGGTCTACAGCTATTTCATACTGAATAACATAGATCAGTTATTCCTAAACTCTTTCCCATGAAGCATGCTCTGTCCTCGGTAGTTACATAGTGATTTTGGGGACTTTCTTATGGATAAGACACACTACAGGTTATACACAGTTTTAAGGAATGACATGTAGTTATTGCCTTTTCATACAATTGATTGAAAGCCATTTGTGTGTTCTGACCTCATGGCTGAGAACCACTGGTCTGCCTAATTCATTGTTCTCTTTTCATGCATTGGTTATAGTGCTAGAGGATGCTTCGAGTAAGTTACTGGATTATCCAATTAGTGTTCTGTGAAATGGCTGTTAACTCATAGGAGAACTTAATTTTTCTATGTTTAATCCACTTTTAAACTGGAGTTTCAACTGTTTTTTTAAGACCTTGTAATTCTATTCAATTTAGAAATGTGTAACTCTATTGAATTATTTTTAAAGAGAGAGAGAGAGAGAGAGAGATTTCTTGTTCTACTTATTTATGCATTCATTGATTGAGACTTGTCTGTGCCCTGACTGAGAGTAAAACCCACAACGTTTGCATATTGGGATGACACTCTAACCAACTGAGCTACCCAGCCAGGACTCAACTTTTTTTAATAGCATTTCTTTAATTGTTGTATATTATACATAAAAATTACAGTTTTAATAATTTTAGAGTGTACAGTTCAGTGGCATTTAGTATATTCATAATGTTGTACAAACTAGTTCCATAACATTTTTATCACCCCAAAAGAAAATTCTCATAACCATTAGCAACTATTTTCCACTACCCCCGTCCCAAAGCCCCTTGGCAAGTAACAATCTGCTTTCTGTCTGTAAGTATTTGCCTATTCTGGACATTTCATATAAATAGAATTATGTAATGCGGCTTTTTAGGTCTGGCTTCTTTTATTTAGTATTCTGTTTTCCAGGTTCTATCTCCCCCACCACCAGCTCTGTATTAATGCCTCATTCCTTTTTATGGATGAATAATGTTCCATTGTATTTATGTGCTACATTTATTTATTTGTTTAGCTATTGTGAATAGTAATGCTATGAACAGTCTTGTACATGTTATTTTTGAGCACTTGTTTTTAATTCTTTTGAGTGGATTTGCTGGGTCATATGATAAGTCTATGTTTAATTTAATGAGGACCCTCCAAACTGGAGTGTCACTTTTACCATGTGAATGTTTCTCAGAGAATCCCTAATGTAATGTATATGAGATGCTTCCAACTTCAGTAGAAATGCAGAGCTGGGCATTCCAGAATGCTGTAATAATAATTAGAATTATTGCTATTAATTTAGAATCATGCTTACAGCTGTCAGGTACATTATGGTTTTTTACATGCTTTGACAGTCATTATTTATTTGAGCTCCATTATAATCCAGGCTGAGAAGCAAAGCTAATATTGTATACTTATTTCACAAATGAGCCAAGTGAGGCCCAGAGAGCTTAGCTTCACTTTTTAACTAGTAAGTGCTATGCTCAGGTCAAGATCCAGGCCTCCTCGTTCAATGCCTCTTATACTGTTCTTTTTTCTTTTTAATTTTTCACTATAGTGACAATATTAGTTCTGACTCATCCATTTTTGGTACTGTGGTGACTGACTGGTGAGGGTTTATTAGACAAAAATGTTCTGCAACCATGTTACTTACTAACATTATAGAATTGCATCCACGCTCTGAACACTGAGCACCTGGTGTACCTCAAGAAAGTGGTTCCCTCCCCTTTAGAGGAAAAATGATGACTCTGATGAATTAATGAACACTGATTTCATTTTCATATCTGTGGTCAGAAAACTATGATAGTGATGATTTCTCCCTGTGGTATCTTAGTAAGTTCTAACCTTGTTTTTGCTTTTATTCTTAGTGAGATCAGAATGGAATCTCTCTACAAGAAAACAAAAACAAAAACAAAAACAAACCAAAAAAACCCCCAAAAGTTTGCTGGTTAGTAGCTTGACTTACAGGGAGAACAGAAGGCTGATTTTTCTGTAATCTAATGCCTAATTTTTATTAACAGTTACCACTAATAAGGGTAATCAAAGGGTAAACTTTTAGAAGGACAACTTTTTAATCAGCTTTATTTAGATAATAAGCTCTGTTTTGAGTACAGCTTTTATTCCACTGCCATCAGTTAAGCCATTAGGGCTGATTTAGGCACACTGTAGATACAGTATGTCATCTTTCTAAGCCACTGTCCCACCCCGCTAGTGTCTCCCAAGAAATTTGGAGCTACTTTTGGTGGGATAAGAAATAAAAATAACTTTCTCAGAAGCATTTTTCTTCAGCAGTGGAATTTATCTATCCCAGGACAGTTATTGTAGTAGCAGCCAACACAGCTTTCATTTTTTAAATTTATTTATTTTTATTGTATTTTTTTCCCATCATCATGTATCCCCTTTATATGTCTTTCCCCTCCATAATCATCACACAGTTGTCCATGTCTTGAGTCCTTCTTCCTTTTTGCTCGATCCCTCCACCTTCTAACCCTCCCAACTAGCTGTTACCCTGCTCTCCATCTATGAGTCTGTCTCTATTTTGCTTGTTAGAATAGCACCATTCAATACAGTAGCCTCAAGTCATATGTGAATATTTACATTTAAATTAATTAAAATTTAAAAAATTAAAATTTAGTCCATTAGCTGCACTAGACACATTTCAAGTGCTCAATAGCCACCTGTGACTAGTAGTTTCTGTTTCAGACAGAACCGATATAGAGCATTTCCATTCTTGTAGTAAGTTCAATTAGAAAATTCTGCATTTGATAATTTGGAAAACCATTTAGAGTTCCAAAACCACAACTGTGCATCACAGAAAAATGGTTGCTTGATTCATAGCCTCGAATTCTAGAAATAAGGTCCAATGGAGCTGGAGGAAACCCTTAGAAATAATCTGAGATGAGCCATTTGCTTTACAGATCTCGAGGAGAATGGTTTGGGGTTTGGCTAGTGATATCGAAAGTCCCATAACTAGTTTACTGTATACATTTCATAACTTTATATTGGGATTTTTCTCACAAAGGTGACTTATAAATTGCCCATTAGTGTTTTAAAAGTTAATGTAATGTCAAATAGTAAGTTACTAGCTTATTATCATCATTTTCTTCATCACCAAGCTCCTTCAGAGTCTATATTCATGTGTCCTCCTTGTTGCTGCCACGTATTCTGAAATCTCTTGATATACAGCTTCAGCTCCAACTATCACTAAAATTCCCCCACCAAGGTTATTAATAACAGCTTAGTCATTAAAGCCAAAGGCCTTTTGTTATTTTGTAATTTATTTATTTTTGATTCTATTTTTAAATTTTGGAATATGGAAGAATAGTTGGCCTGGAAGATCCTTCTTTATTTTCTTTTTTCCTTCAACCTTCTGTTCCACTGTTTGCTCCTTCTTGTTGTCCCTCCCAAGTTCCTATTCCTTTTCCCATCTTCTAAATGGTGCCAGTCAAGGACCCATTGTTTTCCTATTACTGTTCCCCCTGAAGTTTCTCCCTAGGCATATTTACCTAATATCAAACTTCAGCTAACTGTCTCCCCACCTACCACTAACTCTGAGCTAGTCTGTTGTGAGCTTGGGTCCCACAGCTAGATGTCCCACAGAAACCTTAAACTTAACATTCTTAAAGCCTTAACTGGTTATCTTGCTCCTCCGGTCCTCCTTCATCTTTTGCATTCTATTTCTGTTAAAGACATAATTCTCTGAGCTACCCAGAATTGAAATCTTAAAATCATCACTGCGTCTTAAGGATGGCCAACCGATCTTATACCCTGGTTTGTCCATGACTGACAGATTGTCCAGGAGCAGGACTGTTAATGCTGGAACTGCAAGAGTCCCTGGCAAACCGGGGTTGGTCACTCTACTCACTATTTCTTCTTGCTATCATGTCTAATCAGCCAGCAACTTGCTTCATGTCAATTTCCACAATCATTCTCAAATTTGTTTCTTTCTTATATCCCACCCTATATTAATTCTATATTTTCTCTTATCAGATCTCTTGTAATGCCCTCCTAATTAATCTTCCTACTCTCAGTCATTCTTCCTTCGGTCCATCATAAGATTCACTGCTTGGTAATCTTTCTATAACTCAGCTTAATCATGTCACTTCTTTACTCATAAATATTCCTTGAGGTTGTGGGGATGGAACAGAATATGGATTGGTAACAAAAAGCAGATTAAATGCTTTGAAGAGTGAAGTAAGAGCAAATGGAAGAACAAAGATTTATTTTTTTCTCTTCTGAGTCCAGTGGTCTCAGGCACCCAATCATTAGATCTGAGAAATGACTCAGGCCTGCAGTCATTAGCATGAACATTTAGCAAGTGAAATTCTTTATGCACACCACCTCCCCTGCCACCAGCTTTGTGCTGCTTTGCTGGTGTTTTTCCCCCTCCCTTCTCACTAGCTGTTTTTGACCAGGGATCATTATTCTCATACATTATTTTGCCTGGGGAACCATTTCTCTCTCTTTCTATCCATGTCAAGAGGCAACAATAGAGAGAAGCCAAAATACAGATCAATTTGAAAACACAGTCCCCCCACACTGCCAAAATATGCTATGCTCTACTGCTTCCCAGTAGCAAAGTTCTTGGCCTGGCATTTAATGTCTGTAGCCAGGCTCTAAACAACTGTTCATATTTTATATTACTCTGCCCTCATTCAGACCATTGATGCTCTAGCCACTTTGAGTAACTCACTCTTCTCTGTGATCAACCTCTGCTTTTCCATATATATGTTTGCACACGGCACATTTGGCTATTGTTACCTTACTCCCATGTCTGCATGCCCCAGTCTACCCATGCTGCAAATATCAGCTCACATGCCATTTCCACTGTGACATGCATGCCATGGGTAATAGTGACCATCTTCCTTTTTTACAGGGGCCGTGGCCTTTTGAGAGTCATTGAATTTTATGACAATTTAATAAATAGCACTTTGTGTGCTCTACCCAAAAAATGTGAAGAAAGGCCACATCCAAGCTATATTTAGAAAGATACCTTTGTACAAAAATGGTGTAACTTTGCCAGCTGCCTTCTAACTCAATTTGATTTTCATAAACATGTAAAAGGTTTAGAAGGAGAGACATCTGAAACTCTCCCATCCAGAGGCATGATCTAATACTCTATTTTCCCAAGATTTACAATGCCACCAATGTGCTCTGAAAAGCCAAGTTGTTACAAGTTTATATTTTAATAGAGTTGGTTCCTATCCAGGAAAGGCTGGGAAGAGAAACAGTAATTGTTTTAGAACGCATCTACTCTTCTAGCCTTTCTCAGATAGGAACCAGCTAGTTCCAAGATGGACATCTTTTCCTCTGCATTTCTGCAGTACTTTATACGCATCCTTTACAGTGTTTCTCATTTTCTTATTCTTGTGTATTACATATTACTCTGTCCACATATGTCTTTGACACTCTTTCTCACTTTCTTCTTTAAGTTTCTCTTCCTCTATTCAACCTACAGTTGGAATTTCCCAAAGCTCTGTCTTGAGTCCCACTTCATCTCATTCCACACATTCTTATTCAGCAATCTTATCCTTGACCATAAATTCAGTTAACGGCTATAAATGACAACATCCAAATTTATATCTTCATTTCAGACTATTTTATGTTCAGACCTATACATATTATGGCTTGCATGACATCTCCAATTGAATATCATATAGCATTGCAAATTTAACAACTTTAACACTTGACAGTTACTGCAGGATTTACTGTTATTCCAGGGATCACACTTCAGCTAATGACACCTCCATTTGTCCAGTTTCTTAAGACAAAAACCCGAGAATCATCCATACTCAATAAAGTTGTATGAAGTCCTATAGAATCTTTTTCCTAAAATGTATCTTGAACCCATATCTTCATCTCCGCCAACGTTATCATTATCTCCCACTAACTTAAAAATGTCTTCTTAGATTACACAGTATAAAGTAAACTTTCCGCTCATATTTTTTCATAGAAACTTCACTTTTCCTTCATAGGATTTGTCCTTATCTGTAGCTATATATTTACTTTCATGATAGTAAGTGTTTTATCTTCCTCATGGGTTTGGAAGATCTAGGAGCACAGGTCTTATATCAACTTTGTTTGTCTTTGTATCTCCAGCTCCTGCCTTATGCACACTCTAAGCATATATTGGATGAATAAATGAGTGAATGAATCTTACAGGAAATATTCCTTATTAATATTTGCTTATCACTGAATAGACTTTATCTCAAAACTCTGTGCCACAAATAATAAAGATTATTATCAAATGCAGAGAAAAATAGTAATGTATTTATAAGGTTAATTGTATGTGACCGTCTCCCTTAATAACCTGTATGAAATGATGTTGAGCTTTAAGGTATTTTTTTCCTTAGTTAAATAACATTTAACAACATTTTTTATTTATTATAACAAAGTCCATATTTGTAGTGTACAATTCCCCGCATTCCTATTCTCATAAATTAGGAGGTGGTAATTGAAAAAGTACAGTTGAAGTTCTAAAAAATCACAACAGAGCATCGTGTAATGGTGAGTTGTTTCCATTTTTACCTGTGCTTTTGCCTTTGCTAGTATTTGGCTCAGAGGGGCTGCCAATCATTAGCCCCTGCTCTCTGGATGGGTGCAAAATCCAGTTGAAGCCAAACAAGTTCTTTTTCCCAAAAAAGAAATTCTTGACCAAAGATATTTGTTTTTGGAGGGAGGCTGGAAATGGTCGTTCAATGGCAATGCACTTGGTGTGAGGTGTGGTTCATGCTTTCTGGCCACTGCGATTTCTGTCCTGATTTCTTAGTTCTTTCTCTAATTCTGAATACTACACGGAATAATTCAAATACGCACACACACACACACACACACACACACACACACACAGATATTAATATATATAATCGTTTTCTTGCTAAAGCCAGACAGAGGTAATTTCCATTGCTTATAACTAAAGAACTGAGCTGTTAATTGTCTCAACATTGGAGAATATATACAATAAAAATCTCAAATAAAATCATGACTAATTCAGAGTTAATGATTAACTAAACACAGTCTAACTTTTTTATTTAGAGAGGCTTTGATGTAAAATAATCTGGGATAAAGATGGTAGGAGAAAATAGCTAACATAACTAAGGATAAAATCCCTTTCCAATTACCTTCACAGCATCTATTTACATTAAAAGAATAGAGATAGATTACATATTCATTATTATTTTTATTGAGAGTGTGTTTGGAATATTGTAAAGATTCATCAAAGAGTACTTCTGCCTTCAAAGAACTTGAGTCTAGGAGACTAGAAGCTTACCCAAACAAAATAAATTACAAAAAAGAAGAGAAAGAGTATTTTCACTGACATTCAATATCGTAGTCTTCACAGCTACAGTGAGAGATAGGTATTATTATTCTTTATTTCAAAGATGAATATTGTGAGGCTCAGAGAGTCTAAGTAACTTTTAAAGTGACAAAATTAGCCAATTATTCAGCCAAAAGTCAAGAATTTACCCATGCTCTGCCAACATAACAATGAGATTTCCAAGTACAGTAAGTGAAAAAGGTTAAGGGTTATGTGAACACAGAAAAATGAGACATTTCGTCCAACCACAGCGATGTTAGAAAGCTTCAAGGAGGTGGGAGTTGAGCTTTGAGCCTAGGTAAATTTTAATTTACAAATATATAAAGGATCAGTGAATAGTTATTGTTTGGAGTGATAGGTATTTTAAGGGAAATATAGAGAAATATCATACCAAAGGTAGTCTGAGCTCAAGTCTTGAAGGACCTCACATGTTGGGATAAAGGACTAACTCTTATTTATTTCAAGCCCATCAGAACCTCTACTTGATACCTCTTCATCCACTTTAAATTTGAAGCTACTTCATACAATATACTGCATTTTAAAATATCCTGTTAAGTAATTCATGCAACCACATATGGTTCAGATAAAACCTAGTATTTTCTTATTCATGCGTTCATTTATTTTTATTTTTTCATTCTTACAGATTACCTACTATTTATCAGATATCCTCATAGGTCCCATGGATATAATCATAGGATACTCTCTCTATCCTCCATGCACTGAGGAGATCTATGTAAACCAACAGTTGTAGAAGAATATAGTAGATGTCAAAATAAGAATGTGGTGTAGGTACTACAGGAGCAATAAGATTAGACAATCTCGGAGGAGGTAAGATGGTGGAGGAGTGAGGAGAGGTTGCGGTTTTAGGTTCCGGAGACCCGTCTGCAGTTTGGGCTAATTGCAGACAGAACATCTCAGTGAGCAGCTGGACATTGGGGGGAGTTGAGCCAAGGCACTGCTAGATTAGAGAAAATCCATCTGGGAACAACCTGTTTAGTGAGGATAGCGGAGAAAAAGGGGACGAAACGGGATTCCTGACTGGGGCGGCTGCCCGAGCTGCAGCGGGAAGCACACAAAGGATTTTTGGCGACCACAGGCTGCCCGGGAGAGGAGTCAGGCGGAGAGCGAATCTGCCCGCTGGCAGAGATGGGACTCGACCAAGTGGCATTGGCGCTGAAGGACAGGAGACAGCGTGCTGCCGGGCAAGTGAGAACATAATTCTCCTTTATATTTTTCTCTAGTGGATGGTGGAGAGGGGAGGAAAGTTTGGCGGTGGTAGGCCATTCTGGAGGAGCCCAGGCGCAGAGGCGCGCTCATCCACTCCCCAACCCTACCCTTGGGTCGCGGGGGCGCACATAGGGAAGTGCTCTCACTCACTGGCCCAGGTGCGCGGGGCCGTGAGTCCAGGCATCCCTCGGACACTCCCCAACGGACATAAGATCAGTGCCCCTACGGGCACAGGGAGGGCCCACTGAACAGGCAGAGAACCATGCACAGACACCCCTAGACAGCTCCCGTGAGCGCAGGGCCCCAGGCCGGAAAGCAGACCACTAGCGCAGGCTCTGTTCGTGCCCGCCCAGACGGGTGAGGGAAGGCGGGCGGCTGCGTCAAGGGAACAGCGGGAGGTGGCGACTTACAGACACTCACTTCCACTGAGCACAAGTGTCCCCGGCCCTGCCCTAAGAGGCGAGAGACCAACTCCCGGAGCTCGGCTCAGCGGGACTGAGGGCACGGGGCAGCGCTCGAGCACAAAAACACCTCAGCCCGGGGACAATAGGTGCCAATCCCGGGGAAAACTCTCAGGCCACCCACGAGTGCAGGGACGCGTGCAGGGACACCTCAGCGCGAACTCGAAACCACCTCGGCCGGGCAACAATAGGCTCCAACCACAGGGCAAACTCTCAGGCCCCCTGAGCGCGCAGGGGCTCGTGCGCAAGGGCACCTCAACTGGCTCCAGCAAGCAGCAAGGGAGCGCGCCATGCCGGCAACCGTGGGCACGAACCACAGCGGCAACCGGGGGCACACACCAGTCCTGCAAAAAACAAGAACCTCTGACCTGCCACACTAGACCAGCTGCGGACCCAGAAAAAGAAGGCAATACACCAAAGCTAAAACGGAGTAAAAACATCGCTTTTTTTTTTCCAATTTTTTTTCCAATTTTTTTCTCCCTTGTTCTTTCTTTCTTCTTAATTATTTCTTTTCTTTCCTTCTTTCTTTATTCTTTTCTTGGGGTTTTTTTGGGGGGTTTTGGGGGGGTATATATATGTTTTTTTTTCAATTTTTTTCTCTCTTTTTTCGTTCTTTCTTTCTTCTTTATTCTTTCTTTTCTATCTTTCTTTGTTCCTTTCTTTCTTCCCTTTTGGGGTTTTTTGGGGGGGTTGTGGTAAATTTTTTATTTTCTTCTCTTTCTCTCTTTCTTCTTTTCTTTCTTCTATTTTCTTGGGGATTTTTTTGGGGGGTGTTTTTCCTTCACCTCTTCCAATAATAATAAACTCTCCTTCTCATCCTTTCTCTTTAATCGTTGTTTATTCGTTTGTGTGTCTAGCTTAGCCCCCCTATCACTCTAAATAATATAATATAATTACTATATAAACCCAAATACAATACAATCCCACTTTCTTACTATATTATGTATTTTTCTATCCTTTTCGTCTATTTTTATTAACATACAAAGTAAATATTACTTACTGGCTTGCACAGTCTCAACTATTATTAATCTATCACCCCCTCTATCAATAATTATATTTTTCCTCCCCCAAAACAACTCTTATCTATTCTTCTTATAGTATAAAAGCTCTAATCTCTTTACATTTATATTAATACGGGCTAGTTGGCTAACGATAGCAGGGTAGAGTGGGGGATACTTTTTGAGGGTGTGGGTCTCCAGCCTGGGTTGTGTGTTTATGTCTTTAACAGCATATCCACAAAAGAACTCAAGACAAAGCGGATAGAGTGACTCTCAACCAACTAGCCAGAAGGAAGATCCTATCAAAGAACATCTGAAATATAACCGAACAGCATAAGCAAATGACATAAAGGGTAACTCAAGAACATCAGGCTCAGGATATCAAAGAGACTGCACCACTGAAACTCCCAGACCTTCGATAAAGAATATTACACCACAAAGGAGGGAAGTTAAAGCAGACTACCCCCCCCAAAAAAAACAAACAAATAAATAAATAAATAAAAACAAAAAGAATCCAACATGGTAAGACGGAAAAATAACCCCTCAATGAAAAGAAAAGAGGAATCCCCAGAAAGAGAGGTAGATGGAATAGACATAGCCCAAATGTCAGACATGGAATTCAAAACAATGGTGGTAAAGAAGCTCAATATACTCGACATCCTTAAAATCAACTATGACAACCTTCAAGGAAGTTACCAGCAGCTCCAAGAAAATTACAGGGAACTTGCAGAGAACTACACCAGCATAAAAAAAGACATAGAAACTGTTAACAAGAACCAGGAAGAACTTAAGAATGCAATCTCTGAACTGAAAAACACAGTAGAATCAGTCAAAAGCAGACTAAACGAAGCAGAGGATCGGATTAGTGAGTTAGAAGATAATGTAGAGAAAAACTCCCAGACAATACAGCAAAATGAAAAACGATTGAAAAAATATGAACAAGATGTAAGGGAATTACAGGATAGCATTAAAAAAAATAATTTAAGAATCATCGGAATACGAGAGGGAGAAGAAAAGGAGCATGGAATTGAAAATCTGATAGGAGAAATAGTGACAGAAAATTTTCTGAACCTGATGAGAGAAAAAGCTATGCAAGTCCAAGAAGCACTGAGAGTTCCAATCAAGAGGAACCCCCCAAAACCCACTCCAAGGCACATCATAGTTAAAATGGCAACATTCCAAGACAAAGAGAGAATCCTAAAAGCAGCAAGAGAAAAACAGCAAATAACATACAAGGAAGCTCCGATAAGGCTATCAACTGATTTCTCAACAGAAACATTACAAGACAGAGGGAATGGTCAAAAATATTTCAAGCAATGAAAAACAAAGGCCTACAACCAAGAATACTCTACCCAGCAAGGCTCTCATTGAAAATAGAAGATGAAATAAGGAGTTTTTCAGACAAAGGAAGACTGAAAGAATACATCGCCACCAAACCAGCATTGCAAGAGATGCTAAAGGGAGTGTTCTAAGGAAAAAGAAGAAAAAAACAAGAGAGGAGAGGAACAGAGGTACAAAGGGAAATGAATAAATACACGTCAATAATAACCTTAAATGTAAATGGATTAAATGCTCCAATTAAAAGACATAGGGTAACGGAATGGATAAGAAAACAGGACCCACATATTTGCTGTCTACAAGAAACACACCTCAAAACAAAAGATTTACACAGACTGAAAGTAAAGGGATATAAAAAAATATTCCAAGCAAATGGACATGAAAAAAAAAAACCGGGGTAGCAGTTCTGATATCAGACAAAACGGATTTCAAAGCAAGGACAATAAAAAGAGACAAAGAAGGACATTTCATAATACTTAAAGGAACAATCCATCAAGAAGATATGACTTTGATAAACATATATGCACCCAACATAGGAGCACCCAAATACATAAAGCAAATACTAGAAGACCACAAAAAGGATATCAACAACAACACACTCATAGTAGGGGACTTCAACACTCCATTATCAACAATAGACAGATCATCAAAGCAAAGAAACACCAAGGATATACAGGCATTGAACAACACACTAAACCACATGGATCTAACTGATATATATATAGAACTTTTCACCCCAAAGAAGCAAAATATACATTCTTTTCAAGTGCACATGGGACATTTTCAAAGATAGACCACATGATAGTTCACAAAACAAGCCTCAACAAATTCAAGAAAATTGAAATCATATCAAGCATCTTTTCAGATCACAATGCCTTGAAACTAGAAATCAACCTCAGAGAAAAAAATCAAGGACACCCAAACTCATGGAGATTGAATAACATGCTATTAAATAATGAATGGCTTAACAATGACATCAAAGAAGAAATCAAGAAATTTCTAGAAACTAATGATAATGAGCACACAACAACCCAAAACCTGTGGGACACAGCAAAAGCAGTCCTGAGAGGGAAGTTTATAGCAATACAGGCATATCTAAAAAGGATAGAAGAATCTCAAATAAAAAACCTAACCACAATGCTACAAGAACTAGAACAACAACAACAAACAAAGCCTAGGGCAAGAAGAAGGAATGAAATCATCAAGATCAGAGCAGAACTAAATGACATAAGAGACTAAACAAACAATCCAAAAGATCAACAAAACTAGGAGCTGGTTCTTCGAAAAAATCAACAAAATGGACAAGCCTCTAGCCAGTCTAATCAAGAAAAAAAGAGAGAAGACACAAATAAACAAAATCAGAAATGAAAGAGGAGAAATCACGACTGATACCTCAGAAATACAAATGATAGTTAGAAATTACTTCAGACAACTGTATGACAAGAAATTTGACAATCTAGAAGAAATGGACAAATTTCTAGAAACATACAACCTTCCAAAACTGAATCAAGAAGAAGTGGAAAGTCTCAACAAACCAATAACAAAAAAGGAAATTGAAACAGTAATCCAAAATCTCCCGGCACACAAAAGCCCTGACCGGATGGCTTCACAGGCGAATTCTACAAAACATTCAGGGAAGAACTAACTCCTATCCTCCTCAAACTGTTCCAAAAAATCCAAGAAGAGGGGAAAATCCCAAACTCTTTCTATGAAGCCAGTATTATCCTAATCCCCAAACCAGGTCAAGACACAACAAAGAAAGAAAACTACAGGCCAATATCACTGATGAACATCGATGCTAAAATCCTCAATAAAATATTGGCAAACAGGATCCAGCAATACATCAAAAAGATCATACATCATGATCAAGTGGACTTCATTCCAGGGAGGTAAGGATGGTTTAATATTCGCAAATCAATAAATATAATACATCACCTAAACAGAATGAAAGACAAAAATCACATGATCATATCAATAGATGCAGAAAAAGCATTTGATAAAGTACAACACCCATTTATGATGAAAACACTCAGCAAAATGGGAATAAAGGGAGCATATCTTAACATAATTAAGGCTATATATGAGAAGTCTGAGGCCAACATCATACTCAATGGACAAAAACTGAAAGCATTCCCCCTGAACTCAGGAACTAAACAAGGTTGTCCACTCTCTCCACTTCTTTTCAACATAGTGTTGGAAGTCCTAGCCACAGCAATCAGACAAGAAAAAGAAATAAAAGGCATCCAAATTGGGAAAGAGGAAGTAAAACTTTCATTATATGCAGATGACATGATAGTATACCTAGAAAATCCTATAAACTCCACTAAAAGACTACTCGATATAATAAGTGAATTTGGCAAAATCGCAGGGTACAAAATAAACATACAGAAATCTAAGGCATTTCTGTACACCAACAATAAAATAGCAGAGACAGAGACAAAAAAGAAAATACCATTTACTATAGCAACAAGAAAAATAAAGTACCTAGGAATAAACTTAACAAAAGAGATAAAAGACCTGTACTCTGAAAATTACATAACATTGAAGAAAGAAATTAAGGAAGAAACAAATAAATGGAAGCAAATACCATGTTCTTGGATGGGAAGAACCAACATCATCAAAATGGCCATACTATCCAAAGCAATTTACAGATTCAATGCAATCCCTATTAAAATACCAATGACATATTTCACAGACCTAGAACAAATACTCCATAAATTCATATGGAATCAAAAAAGACCCCGAATAGCCAAAGCAATCTTGAGACAGAAGAACACAGCAGGAGGAATCAGAACACCAGATATCAAACAATACTACAAAGCCACTGTAATCAAAACAGTATGGTACTGGCATAAGAATAGACATATAGATCAATGGAACAGAATAGAGAGTCCAGAAATAAACCCAGGCCTCTATGGTCAACTAATATTTGATAAAGGAGGAAGAAACATAAAATGCAGTGAGAAGAGCCTCTTTAACAAATGGTGCTGGGAGAACTGGATAGGGACCTGCAAAAAAATGAAACTAGACCACCAACTTATACCACACACAAGAATAAACTCAAGATGGATCAAAGACTTAAATGTAAGCCTTAACACCATAAAAGTCCTAGAGGAAAACATAGGCAAGAAAATATCAGATATCTCACGTAACAATCTCTTCACGGATACATCTCCTAAAGCAAGAGAAATAAAGGAAAAAATAAATAAATGGGATTACATCAAGCTGAAAAGTTTCTGCTCAGCAAAAGAAAACATCAGCAAGATGAAAAGGAAACCAACCATATGGGAAAACCTATTTGCCAATGACATCACAGACAGGGGACTGATCTCCAAAATATATAAAGAGCTGATATGACTCAACATCAAGAAAACAAACAACCCAATTAAAAAATGCGCAAAGGACCTGAACAAACACTTCTCCGAAGAGGACATACAGAAGGTCCATAGACACATGAAAAAATGCTCAACATCATTAGCCATCAGGGAGATGCAAATAAAAACCACAATGAGATACCATTTTACACCAGTCAGAATGGCCATCATCAACAAATCAACAAGCAACAAGTGCTGGCGAGGATGTGGAGAAACGGGAACCCTACTGCACTGTTGATGGGAATGCAGACTGGTGCAGCCACTTTGGAGAACAGTATGGAATTACCTCAAAAGATTAAAAATGGAACTGCCTTTTGAACCAGCGACTCCACTACTAGGATTATACCTGAAGAATCTTGAAACACCAATTCAAAAGAACTTATGCACTTCTATGTTCATTGCAGCACTGTTTACAATAGCTAAGTGCTGGAAACAGCCTAGGTGCCCGTCTTTGGATGAGTGGATCAAAAAACTCTGGTACATTTACACAATGGAATACTATGTAGCAGAAAGAAAGAAGGAACTCCTGCCATTTGCAACAACATGGATGGAACTAGAGAGAATTATGCTTAGTGAAATAAGCCAGGCAAAGAAAGGAAAATACCATATGATATCACCTAATACAGGAAACTAAAGAACAACACAAACAAAGGAACTAAATAGAACAAAGAGCAGAATAGCAATCAATAGGGGGAGGGGAGAGGGAGAGAAGAGGGATAAGTAAGGGAAGGGTTTAATTAAAGAGCCTGTATAAAAGACTCATGGACATGGACAACGGGGAGGGATATGATTGCGGGAGAGGGGGTGGGTTGGGTGGGGGAGAGAAATTAGGGGAAAAGGGGACAACTGTAATTGAAAAACCAAAATTAAAAAAAAAAAAGATTAGACAATCTCCTAATGACCTCACCCAGAAGGCCAGATGACTCAAATGAGTGACCAAAAATCATCTCTAAATATGCCATTTATTTGTCTTAAATTGGACCTTTAGCTGTTGGTGTTTCCTAGTATTTTGTCTAAAACCTCATGGTGAGCAGAACAGTAGCTCTCGAAGCTAGCAAGGTATGTTGAAGCCAGGTTGGGTAAGGTCTTGGAAAACATGCCTATATGGGCTTCTGTAAACAGTTGCTTTAGAACCTGTTCTCGTGTGGGACTCTGTGACTTAGATACAAGGTCAGCCTGAAGCTCTTGTGAGAAAACACTTGTGAGATGCTCTGTTACTGCACATCATGTTGCCTTGTTTCCAGCCAATGTTTCCTAACACAGTTTCTTCTAATAAACTCAGTAAACTGCAATATTCTGAGTTCAAAGAGTTTAGATTTCAGCTTTCTCTGGGTAATTGGGGGAATATAAGCCCTATGGTTTACTCTTACTCCTTAATAGCTGTGGACAGAGGGAGATAGGTATATTAATTTTAAACTCCTTATCCTTAGTTTCTTGAAACTTTTAAATGGAGGTAATAACTCCTGCCTCGTGAAGTTGTTAAATGTAATACTGCCTAAAGAGAAGTTAGCTCCAAGTCTCACACATAATAGTATTTAATAATATCAGGATGATAACAAGAACTGTAGACCTTCCCTAAAAAAATTTCCTTCAAATACCTGGTCTCCAGCCTCAACTAAGCCTACAGCACAACTTGGTCATCTTTCCTTCGTTATAAATCATATTCTCCTCAGAATATCTTCTGCATGTTCACCATTCCCCCTATATCTCTCATTCTCAAACAAAGAGGCACTTTTGTTGAGGTAGGAGCTACTTGAGCTTCCAGTCATCCCAGATAAAGACCACACCTGTACCACTTCTTCCTGGCTCAGAAAAAGAGTTCTTTCTTCTTTTTTTTCATATATTTTATTGATTATGCTGTTACAGTTGTCCCAATTTCTTTTCCCTCTGCTCCCCTCCACCCAGTGATCCCCTCTCCCTCCAGTTGTCCCCCCGCTTTAGTCCATGCCAATTAGTTGTGCATATAGTTCTTCTCAACATCTTCCTATCTACTCCATTCCCTCCTACTATGCTTCTTAATTCCTGCATCATCTCCCTCCCTTTCCGCCCTTCCCCCGCCCGGATGACCTCCCCCCAATATGTTCCCCATACCTATAGTTCTATTTCCACTCTCATTGCCTACTTAGTTTGCCTTTGCTTCAATTCCCTAGCTTCTGTTGTTGGTTGTTGTGATACAGTTTTCATTTTAATATTCATAGTTTTGATTCTCCTTCTCCTAAACAACTTCCTTTAACATCTCATATAACAGTGGTTTGGATCTAATGAACTCCTTCAGTTTTACTTTGTCCTGGAAGCACTTTCTCTGCCCTTCTATTCTGAATGACAGCTTCGCTGGATAGAGTAATCGTGGCTGTAGGTTTTTGCTTTTCATTCCTTTGAATATTTCTTGACAGTTCCTTCTTGCCTGCAGAGTCTCCTTTGAGAAATCAGCTGATAGTCTAATTGGGACCCCTTTGCACACAGTTCTCTTCTTCTCTCTTGCTGCTTTTAAGATGTTCTCTTTATCTTTAATTTTTGACATTTTGATTATGATGTGTCTACATGTGGTTCTCCCTGGGTCCAGTTTTTTTGGAAGTCTCTGTGCTTCCGGCACCTGTAAGTCTATTTCCTTCCCCAAGTTAGGGAAGTTCTGCTTCATTATTTTTTCACATAATTTTTCAATTTCTAGTTCTTCTTCTTCACCTTCTGGCAACCCTATAATTCAGATGTTTGTTCACTTATAGTTGTCCCAGAGGTTTCTGAGCTTCTCATTTTCCTCAGTTTTCATTTCCTCTTTCTGCACTGGTTGACTGTTTGTTCCTTCCCTATGTTCCGATTTGTTGATTTGATCCCTGGTTTTCCTTCCCTCACCACTTGTTTCATATGTGTTTTCATTCATTTCAGCAGGACTAGTTTTCATTCCTTCCCCGTCTTGATTAAGTCCCGCTGTTATTTCTGTAAGCTGTCTTATAACTATAGCTCTGAACTGAGCCTCAGAAAGGTTATCTATCTGTTCATCCATTAATTCATGTATTTGCTTTCTGGTCAGCTGCATGATTGGGATCTCTATCATTATCCCTGCCATCCTGGCAGTTTTTGCTTCCTGGGTGGGGTTGTTGCACCTCCTATGCTCAGTTCTTTCTATTTAAGACTAGCCTCTCCATATATGCTCTTGATTCCACTGCTTTCTGATTTTCTTGGGACTTAGCCTCTCAATTATTTATACTTCTCTTTATCCTTCTTATGGTGCTTTCAGTCTCTAAACGTACTAAACTCTTCCCTTTATATATAACTTTATATATAACTTCTTTTTCTCAGTCTGTGTATAGAAAAGATACCAGTTTATATGACATGCTACATTTACATGCTCACACACTCATATACATACATATACACATATATACATACCTATATATTCATATAGATAACAAAATAGCTAGATAAATGGGTAGGTAGATAGAGAGATGGATGAATGAGTGTTTCGATGGGTGGATGGATGGACAGATGATAGATGTAGATAGATTTATATATCTAAACATACTCACTTCCTTGAACCTATGGGATGCTCCAGTTAGTAGTTTCCTCTTTTTTTTTTCCACTCTAAAACCCACTCTAATCTGGTTTCTATCTCTATGGCTCTTCTGAAAATAGCTTTGTCATCTGATGACTTTCTAATTGACAAATTCAATGAAACTTTTTAGTTTTGATCTTAATTGTTTGGACCTACTCTTATTGCTTAAAAGTGATGTAATGGCAAAAGTTTTCACAGATGTGAAAGGATCCCGAAGTTATATTACATAGCATAGTTAAATGATTAAGCATTTAGATCCTGGTATCATATAATGCCTGAGCTGAAATCCCAGCTTTGCCACTTGATAGCTGTGGGGTTTTAGTCAGGTTACTTAACTTCTCTGTGTCATAACTTTCTTGTCTGTATAAAGTAGATGCTAATAGTAATTTAATCCCTGCATTGTTGTATAGATTAAATAAGTTAAAACCATGTGACACATAATAAATGCTAAATAAATGTTAGTTATGACTTCATTTATTATTTCTGAAAAAGGCTTGCTCAAAGACATATACTATTACCTAGTCAATAGATATACAATCAAAATAAAAATTCTAGGTGGGAAGCCATACACACACACACACACACACACACACACACACACACACACAGAATTTACTCAAGAGATTTAAAGACAAGAGGGGAGTAGATTTACATCACACAACAGAAACCTAATAAATACTATGCAGTCAAATAGGATTTTTTCTCTTTTTGACTCTTTCTCCTCACATAGAGCTCAGCTGCTTCTTCCTCATCCTCTTTTAGAGTATTTATCCCCTGCCTTCTTCCACAGTGGTGGGTACCCAAGGCTACTTACTTCTCTTCTTCCTGGGCTTGTCAAAGCATTTTTTCAAAGAGGCTGCTCCTCTCTTGCATAGATCATCTGTTAATGATACACACACACACACACACACATAATGTATATAATTAATTTATATATACATTTGCAATAAAATGTATGTGGACATCTGAAAGCTTTTTAGAAAAAATAGGACAGTGTTGGTGCTAGCTGTCTATGGGTGATAAGACTACATCATAATTATTTTTCTTTTCTATAATTTTCTGTGATTCCCCAATGTTCTATGATACATATGTCTACCATATTTTTAAACATAAAAAGACATTAAAGTTTAAAACACATTATACGTACATTTGCCATGTCACATCCCCGTTTAGAACCTTCAGTGATCTCCCTTCACATCCCCATTTAGAACCCTCAGTGATCTCCCATTGCCTGCAGGGCCAACACCAACGTTTAGCATAAGAACCTTTGCTTACTTCATCTCCCACCCCCTCCAACTTACAGAGCAGGCCCTAACAATGTCTAATTGGGTTTCCTGCACCACCAAGCTGATTCATATTTCTTTGTCTGCTCACATGGCTAGCTCCACCAAGGATATGGATTCCATCCCATGGCTACATCTTCCATCCTCCACTCAGAGCAGGTAACAGCTCCCCAAGGAACCTCCCTGGGGCAGCCTTCCCTGAAGCCAAACTGCATTTTACCCCTAGGAAAGAAATGAGTTGTGCTCTTGTCTATACTCTCTAGACTGTAAGCTTCCTAAGAGCAAGAGTCATATCTTACTCCTCTTCATAGTAATAGTTTCTAGAGTGCTCTTCCAACATGATACAAGATGCAAAACATAACTAAGCTCGAGTGACAGTGGTAAGAGAATTTTTAGCCATCAGTGAATATCTGGGATGGGAGAAGCCTTAGCATAAAAGACTTCTTTATTCTACATATGTTCAAGAAACTATTTTGGCTAAATATTCACATAGTTGGAGGGCCAAGCACCAAAGCCTTTGGAGAGATGAAAAAGATAATACTAGTTGAAAACAATACCCTGTGCTAGGCTCTGCCATTGGCTTTATTAATGGCAAGTGTGGAAAAAGCTGGGGAGAATGTAAGAAGTGAACTGAAAAAAATTTAAACTTCTTTTTAGCGTGCTTAGGAGACTATCCTTAGCTCAAACTGCTGAGTACAGACAAAAATACTTTGCTGCTCTTTAAATTACCCTAATCTTGAAAGCAATTAATCATTCTTTGATAATTGAATTGATTTTTGCTTCTTCATTGAGGAACACTGCCATTGACTAGGGAACCAAAGGAAAATCTCTTGAATATTATTAAAAATTAGCTTTATTGAACATCTTAGCACATATTTTATATATTTTTAAAGTGAACTTACAGAGCTAAGTAAAACAATTAAATGTATTCTAGTGTGCTATTACCTTATAATATCATAGATAAAAAGAAATAAATAATGCTGGACAGTTTTTTTTTTTTTTAATAGAAGGAATGTGTAGCACCTTCACCCCCCTCCACTTGAAATGTAACTCAAAAGCAGTTCGACTAATTTGGCTTAGATGTTCCTAGAATAGTTGCCTTTAGTTGAGACTAAGAAGGGAAAGTATACTAGAATAGCAATTATTGCTGAATGTATCAGGCTTGTTAGAATGGACCACATTATAGTAAAATGTTTAACTATAAACATAGGAATTGTATTTCTATGCTGGGCTCAAAAGAGATGCCACTGAAGTGATTATCATCTGATTCAAGGGATTACAGAGACTGTGCTGCTATAGATTTAACGTTTGCATCCCTCCGAAATTCACATGCTGAAAGCTAACTCTAAAGGTGATGATATTAGGAGGCAGAGATTGTGTGAGGTGATTACTCATTAAGGCAGAGCCCTCCTTATTGTGATTAGTGCCCTTATAATGGAGAACTCTCTTGCCTCTTTCCAATGTGTGAGGACACAATGATGTGGACAGGCTGTAGTCCAGAAGAGGTCTCTCACTAGAACCTGAGCATATTGGCATCCTGATCTTGACTTTCAGTCTCTACTCTTTAAAAATAATTTTAATTTATTTGTTATTTACAGAGAGAAGGAGGGAGGTAGAAAGAGAGGAAGAGAAACATCAGTGTGAAAGAAAAACATTGATCGGTCTTGTATGCATCCAAATGTGGGACAAACAATAAAGCCAGGAATGTTTCTTGACTGGAATCAAACCGGTGACTTTTTGCTTTGTGGGACACCCCCCAACAAGAGCCACAATGGTCAGGGCGCCTCTACTGTTTCCAAGGCACCAAGTGTATGGTATTTTGTTATAGCCCCACAAATGGACTAAGACACATGGCTTCATGTGAAACCTTCCCATACCTGAGATGGCCAAGGCTGCATTCCTGGCAGAAGTGCTGCTTCTGAAAGAACCTGCTGCTTTTTGGGTTGACTTTCTTACTCTCTTAGTTTGCTAAGTCCACTCAGAGTACATGGGTTGTCCTTTAAACTATATACCTAGACTGATTTTCTTTCATGTCTTTGTTTCTAATAAAGCTTTTTTTATTGACTCAGAATTCAGAAACCTAGAAATATTAAACAGCCAGACTTCATTTTCATAGAAACAATGATGGTAATCTATTTTCATAACCGCATCCCTGAGGTACAAAAGAAACCATGAAATACTTCATTGATGGCCAACAACAAGATATTTGAGTAAATTTTGGTGCTAAGGATAGTTTTTGAGTTTGTTTTCTTTGAAAATTGGTAACCCTCAGATGGTCTAAAATTTTATTCATGTTATTCAGCCAAGCAGAATCCCTGATGCCTAATGATTCTAGAAAAATAATTATTTGCTGTATAATTGTTAAAAATTTTATTCTAAAAATTGAATTGCAAGATTGTTGAGTGTAAAAGTATACATTAAATAGTCTAATTTAAATTATAAAAATTAAATGAAATACCCTCAGTTATTTAATTTCATAAAAGAAAGATAAAATCCTGGGGGAACTCTTTAATAGCAAGGTATTCTTCATGGACTGAATCAAAAGGAGTTTCATATTTTTATTCATTTTTTCATACATTTTTACATTCATTAAAGCAAGTTTTATTTAGTAAACACTTATTGAGTATTATTTTATGTACTCTAATAGCTACCTAGGAAGGAAAGATAAAAGAAGCAAAAAAGACAAAAGATAAAAAACGATAAAAGAAGCATAGAAGGATACTCTTTGCACTTACTATGAGCCTGGTGCTATACAGAGTCTGTGTGGTCAGGCAGAAATAAGCATCAATGCTGCTGTCTGTTCTCTGGGTGACACTGTGCCATGTTACCTTATCTGCCTTGCCTCTCAGAGTCAACATCTGTACTATGGGTACGGTAATGCTTTACCTTAAAGGACTGTGGGCAGAATATAATGGGATAGTATGTCTAAAATATTTCATGTAATATCTAACACACGGGACTTAAATGGAAGTTAATGTAATCTCGGTTAGTACATTTAGCATAACCATCTGTATTTCCTTCTTTCTCCCCTGCACTTTTTCCTACTGTATTAATCCTCTATACTCTATCAGTATTCAAGCATTTAGTATTTCTACCATCTGATAAAAAATGGCCTGTACTCCCCTTTTCCCTCCCACTACTATCCAATTTCTCTGTTTTCCTTAACAACTCTTCCAAAGAGGAGCAGTCGAGCTGTGATAGGGTTAAGAAAATTAATACGTTTCTAACTTGACAGATAGCATTGTCACAGAAGCAGCTCATGCAACAAAAGGGACTAGATACACATACACACAAACACACAAAACACACACCCCACACATACACATACACACAAGCACAAGTACACACATACCACACACTGGTGAATGGGATAGAGAAAGAATAGGTTAGAGATGGGATAGCTAAGATGGTTTAATGACTTGATAACTAGGGATTAAGAAGAAAAGGATAATCAGTGGTATCAAAGGGTTGCAAATAGATTATGGTGTATAAAATACTAAAAAAGGGGGGGCTGTCAAATAGAAGACCATCAGTAACTTTAAAGCAATCTGAGTGAACTGAAGAAACATATCCCAGATAGCTTATATCATCTAACTAATTCTTCTCTTTCCATTATTGCTTCAATTTAAAACAATCAGATCTCCCTCTTAATGTCTGACTGAAACTGTTCTTATCAAGGTTACCAGTGACCTCCACATTACTAAATCCAATGGCCAATTTTCAGTCTTTATTGTACATCATCTATAGCATTTCAAGAAGTTGATCACTCTCCCTTGAAATACTTTCTACACCCCAGATTCTGAAATGTTCTGAGGGATTTCTTGACCAGCAGGAACCCTGGTGCAGATGAAAATGACAAAGAAACTGTCTGCCTTTTCTGGGGAGCGAAGGGTGAGCAATCTCATAGAGGAGAATGCTCCTGATCCTTCCCTAGAGCCCAGTTTTATTTAGTAGCATATGTGCAGGAATCTTGACAAGCATGATACTTCTGCTAAGTCAAACAGGATGAGGCTAAATCACTTACATAGTTTTGAATATCCCATGATAAAGTCAGCCTGCTTCCATACGATTACTATCTCTTTTTATTACTTCCTTATTGTCTTGTCAGAAGGGTGTGACTTCCCTGAGACAGCTTTCAGCCTGGATTTTATTGCCTGTTTTCAGGGCATAGTGCAGGGGGTCACAATCTGAACCAATAACATCTGTCACCCACAACGTTTCTTTGGGCTTTCTTCTTATCCCACTCACAACTCTTTTTCTAGTTCCCCCACATACTTCTTTCCTTCAATATACAACTCTCCTGGAACTCACTTCCCACATTTTGCTGTTTTGCTGGAAGGAGGGCTCAGGGTCTCCCCTCCCTTCCCCTCCTCTTCTGTTTTCTCCACTAAGTTTCATAGCTTCAAACACTATGTATGTGCTGAAAACTTCCAAATTCATATGTCTAGCATAAACTATTCATGTAACCCCAAATTCACAGATTCAACTACCTATTTTACATTTTTATTTAAATGTGTACAAGCAACTCACATTTAACATATCCCAAACTAAACTCCTGTTAGTCCTATTCAACAACAGTTGTACACATTTCTATTAATCATAGCTCTGTTTTTTTGTTTTTTAGTTACTGAGTCCAGAAATCTTGGCATGATTCTTGTTGCCACTATTTATTTTATACCTTGTAAGATGGTTTAAAAATATATGCATTAATTCTTTGTTACACCTCTCTTCAACTGGTGGATCTTAATTCTTTTCCCCTTGAGTATGAGCTGAATTTACTTATTTGATTTTATTAAACAACATATAATAAAATTAAAGGTGCCAACTTTGAAGGCTAGATCATAAAAGGCCTTTTGTCTTCATTTTTATTTTCTCTTTTCTCATTCTGAATATATTAGTCATCTCAGGTTACCATAAAAGAAGAAATACCATTCATTGGGTTGCTTAAGTAACAGCAAGTTGTTTTCTCACCGTACTAGAGTCTAGAAGTCTCAGATCAAAGACAGGCAGGCTTGGTTTCTGGTGAGAGCTCTCTTCCTGGCTAGCACACAGCTGCTATCTTCACATGGTGTGGGGAGGGAGGGTGGCACAGAGAAAGCAAACTATCTTGTGTCTCTTCTTATAAGAACATTGGATCAGGGCCCCACCCTTGTTATTTCATTTAACTTTAATTACACCCACAAAGGCTCTATCTTCAAATACAGTCTTTGGAGTTTGGGGCTTCAACATATGGATTTTCTTTTTCCTTTTTTTCTTTTTCTTTTTGCAGGAGGAGACAAACATTCAATCTACAACAATGGGAAAAATTAGTATTCATGTCATGAAGACATTCAAGTAGCCTATGAGAGCTCATCTGTCAAGGAACTGAAGCCTTTTGCAGAATCCATGTCAGTGGGCCATCTTAGAAGATCATTTAGCCCCAATCAAGTCTTTAATGATAGTAGCAATGACAACATCCTCACTACAATCAAATGAGAGATCCTAAGCCACAACTTCCCTACTAAGCTGCTCTCAAATTCTTGACCCACAAAAACTGAGGTAGTAAATATTTGTCATTTTAATCCACTAAGTTTGGGGCTAAATTGTTATGAAGCAATAGATAACTAATACTTCCCACAAATGATCCATCAGCAAAGTCAATTGGCTCTACCTTCAAAATATATCCAGAATCCAACTACCTTTATTGTTTTAAATCTTGCCTTCCTTTACCCTCACTCTCTCTGTTCCTGCCACAGTGGCCTTCTTATGATTCCTGGGTTCTGCCTGGCACCCTCCAACCTCAGGGCCTTTAAACCTGCCATTCCACTTGCCTAAATCACTCTTTCTACAGATATCCTTATGGCTTACTCTCTTCTTAAATATTTCCTTAAATATTAATTTACTATTTCTTATTCCCCTTCCCTACTTCCATAGCTCTATCGCCTAACTTACTATATAATTTACTCTTTTGTTTTTTTTTTCTCTGAGCCCCCTACCCCACAATGGAATGCTAGTTTGATTACCAGGAATTTTGTCTGGTTGTTTACACCTACATCCTCAATATCAAGCAGTGTTCCTGGCACATATTATGTATTCATTAAATATTTGTTCAAAAAATTATTGAATAAATGAGATAAGTAGACATTGGAATTTTAATTTTTTAAAGATAAAAAATAAACTTGCTAAAAGTCACCCCTCTGTGTTGTGGGATTTCAATATGAACCTAGGTTCTTCTTGACTCTAGCACAGTACAAGCCTGATTTTATGTTTTTAAATTTTTAAAAATAAGAAGTATTAAGAGACAATTATTCTTCTTTGTTTTATTTTTTTTCCCCTATGAAAACTGGAAAGCAAGATATTGCTATCAACAATCTGAATGATACTGCACATGACATTGATTTTCTCATTGTTGGATATACTGAAGCAGAAGTTGAATGATCAGTAACTGAAGATAATGCAAAGGGGTTGTCACACTGCCTAAGGGATAACTAGGTAACCTGGCCTTGGTCCCTTCTAATGCTGAGATAATGTTTCAGCAATCAACAAGGAGTTGTTGCACAGACATTCCATTTACAGCTTTGTGAAGGAAAAGAACGTGCCAAAGGAAGAGTCAAAGGTTAATCCTCAGCCACTTATGCTGGTGCTCATGACTCTGAGGAGGCAGACTCTTCTGTCCAGGGTGTGCAGAAAAACATTGGCCTAGGCTTTTGATATTTTAAATCTTAGAAACATCCAAATGGTTATTTCCCAAAACAGGGTGAATAATGCCCACCCTCTTCCCCTAGAGCTGGAGAGGGGACAGAAAAGGAACAGGAGGATCTCCCTGTAAGCACAGTTTAGCACCAACACCTGTGTCAAGAGTGCTGCATCACTTCCGGACAAGATGGAGGACTAGACAGACATGCTGGGTCTCCCTCCACAACAAGAAGGAATGCAACTACCTCAAAACTAGAGACAACCAGAAGTTCCAGAAAATCAAGCTGCATGAAAGTACAACAAGCAAAGATATAAAGAAGAAATACTCATCCAGACAGGTAGGAGGGGCAGAGCCAGAGCGCAAAGAATGCGGTGTGGTGGTGGCAGCAGTGGCAGCAGTGACAGCAGTGGTAGGCTGGCGGAAAGTGCAGTCACACATTTTAAAAAGTGGGGAGGGACACCTCAGGAACGTTACTATCTCCTAACCAAACTGCACAGGTCACGGTCCCAGAGCCAGGGAAAATCAAGCCTCATTGTTTCTGACTGTGCAAACCAGTTGGGTTTGGGGAAGAATAAAAACCTGCCAGTCTCTCAGCAGACTCCGCTTGTTTAAAGGGCCCCCACGGTCCTAGAACATCCGCAGACCCACCCACTCTGGGAACGACGGCCAGGGCAACAGCTAGAGAGGCACAAGTGCCATACAGAAGTGAGAGAAGTGCCTGGAAAAGGGGCGAGTGCTGAGCAAGAGGCATTGTTCCCTCTCAGACCCCTTCCCCACATACAGTGCCACAACGTGGTGAAACGGGTCTTCCCTGCACTGACAAATACCTAAGGCTCTGCTCCTTACAATGTAACAGGAGTGACAGCTATACCTAAAACACAGAGGCAAACAAACACAGGAGCCTGTCAAGATGAGGAGGCAGAGAAGCATGGCCCAAAAAGGGGAATGGACCACAGTTCCAGTGGGAGAACTAAGTGACGAGGAGATAGCCAACCTAACAGACACAGAATTAAAAACACAGGTGATAAAGATGCTCACAGGCTTGACAGATATGCTGGAGTATGACAAATGCATAAGGGAAGAAGCGAAGGCTATTATAAGTGAAATGAAGGAAAATCCACACAAAACCAATGGTGAAGGGAAAGGAATAGGGTTCACATCAATGATTTAGAACATAAGGAAGAAAAAAACAGTCAGCCAGAACATAATGAGGAAACAAGAATTGAAAAAAATAAGGAGAGGCTTAGGAATCTCTGAGACAACTTTAAATGTGCCAACATCCAAATTATAGCGCTGCTAAAAGGAAAAGAGGAAGAAAAAGAAAGTGAAAGCTTATGTGAAAAAATAATGAAGAAAAACTCCCCAAATTTGATGAAGAAAATAAACATACAAGTCCAGGAAGCACAGAGAGTCCCAAACAAGCTAGATCCAAAGAAGACCACATCATAATTAAAATGTCAACGGTTAAAGATAAAAAGAGAATCTTAAAAGCAGCAAGAGAAAAGCAGAAAGTTACCTACAAAGGGGTGCCTATACAACTATCAGCTGATTTCTCAAGAGAAACTTTGCAGGCAAGAAGGAACTGGCAAGGAGTATTCAATGTGATGGAAAGCAAGGACCTACAACCAAGACTACTCTATCCAGCAAAGCTATCATTTAGAATGGAAGGTCAGATAAGGTGCTTCCCGGACAAGGTAAAGCTAAGAGTTCATTATCACTAAGCCATTATTGTATGAAATGTAAAGGGACTTATTTAATAAAAAGAAGATCAAACCTATGAACACTAAAATGACAAAAAACTCACAACTATCAACAACTGAATCTAAAAAATAAAAACAAAATCCAACTAAGCAAACCAGAATAGACAGAATCATAGGTATGGGGATCATTTGGAGGGTTATCAGCTGGGAGGGGGGAGGGGGGTAATGGGGAAATGGTGCAGGGATCAAGAAGCATAATTGGTTGGTACAAAATAGACGGGGAAGTTAAGAATAATATAGGAAAGGATGAAGCCAAAGAACTGATATGCACAGCCCATGGACATGAACTAAGGGGTGGTGGGACTGCTGGAGGGAAGGGGGGTACTGGGCAGAAGGGAGCAAAGGGGAAAAAATTGGAACTACTTTAATAACATAATCAATAAAATATACTTAAAAAAAGAGTGCTGCTTCATTAGAGACACCAAACACTGGCAACATTTCTGATCAAACCTTGTAGGGTCACATTTAAACTGCTCTGGGTATTGCCAATAAGAAAATAAAATTGTTTTTCCATATTTCTGATCAGAATCAAAAACAAGAAGCAAGAAGTCTTGACCAGGCTATTTAATTAGAGAAAAGTAAGTACAGTAGTCCTCCCTTATGCATGAAGGATACATTCTAAGACCACCCTGCCCCCTGCCACCCAGTGGATGCCTGAAACCATGGATAGTATTGAACCCTATATGTATTGCATCTTTTACTATACATATGTAAGTATACAATTTACAGCTTCTCTTTAGGATACACAAATTGCCAGTATCTCTACTCTTGCTGTTGGGATCATTATTAAATAAATAAGGGTTACTTGGACACAAGCACTGTGATACCATGACAATGGGTCTGATAATAGAGAAGGCAATAAAGTGACCAGTGGATGAGGAGCTTATACAGCATGGAGATGCTGGACAGAGGGATGATTCCCATTGTGGGCAGGGTGGAGTGGAATGACTTGAGATTTTATCATACTACTCAAAATGGTGCACAATTTTAAACTTATAAATTGTTTATTTCTGGAATATTTCGTTTAATATTTTCAGACTTTCTTTGACCACAAGTAGCTGAGAGTGAAAAGAGAAACCACCAATAAAGGGGCACTACTGTATCCTGAAGCAATACCTTTAATCAAGACTGACTGCTGCTGAGGTAGTAGGGGAAGTTTGATATACTTGGCTCCCAGAATGGATCAAAGTCAGGAACCGAGTGTTAAGTAGTGTACAGCTCTCTTGTCAGCAGGTGGGCAGGAAAAGCTCAGGACTCAGGTTCATACAGATGCACAAGATACTTAAGGAATTTCAGTCATGAGAACCTTGCATTTCACAAAAGGGTTTGCTTGGGCTAGCTGATTTTAAGATTACATAAAACCCAGCTACCTGCCCCATGCACTCTATCACAGAATGCTGCTTGATTCATTCTGCTTTTCATAACAATGGGAGGTGTCAAAATGAATGATGTTGAAGTGGTTATTGGAAAAGTGCCATGTAGTACAATTGTGGGGTATTGTTAAAATATAAATCAAGTCAACTTCATTAGAATGCTTAGTAGTTTCAAAATCAGGCTAGTCCTTTCCTGGGTTCAGTTCCCAGCTGGAAAAGCAGTTTTCCCTGCACAGCTGTCCCTGCTACTAACTGTTTGAGGAAGAGATGGCATTTGAATATGGATTTGAATATACTGAGCAACTGACAGATATTCTCAGAACACATTTTATGTCCATTTTCCACATTAGGAAATAAGTTTTGTTCATTCAGCTGACCTTGATAAGAACATAAACTCTTGCAGCATGGGGTACTATGGATACATCAGATGCCACTGCTGTTCTCACCAATTATAATTGTACTGGCATGGCCTTGGGTTTCAATTAGGCAGAGCAGTAAACCTGGGTCAGGCAGCCTTAGGTTGCAGCACACACTGCAGATGAGACAGAGCTGTTCTTCCTAATTGGCAGGAGCAGCACAACTTGATGGGAGCAGTCTGCGAGAGGAGCAGTTGGGGCCAGCATTGCCAGGCTTCAGTGGTGAGCTACAACTTTTTTTTTTTTAAAGTATATCTCCAGCTTGACTGACAACATGGCGATAGAAGCAGCTTGGGCCAGCACCTTGGGACATACACATACAACACACACACAAACACAAACATACAGGCTCTCACACACACGTGCAAAAACACACATGCACAATACCGGAGCTGGTGAATGGGAGAAAATAGAATTGAGGTCAGATAACCAAGAGGCCTTAATAACATGGAAGTCAAGCTTTAAAAAGGAAAGAATGAATAATGGTGACAAGGGCTGTAAAAGATCAAGATGTATTAACATTCAAAACAGCCCCAAGACTTGTCAATTAGATCATCAATGAATAAAACAGGGGTTGGACATCTATGCCTGCTGCCTGTTTTTGTATGGTCCACAAGCTAACAGTGGTTTTCACATTTTAAAATACAAAACACTTAACTGTGATAACAGGTGCTGGAAGAGTGGAAGACATTGCCTCTTGGCCTGGAAGATTGAAATGTCTGCTATTTGGTCCTTGATATAAAAAGGTTTGCCTACCACTGCTCTAAGAAGATTTCCTAGTAAAGGGGGAAACTGAAGAAGTATATACCAGATGTCTTCTCTCATCTCATTAACACAGGAGGACCTACCTTGCTCCTTTCACTATACAGAGTGAGGGGATGAATGGGATGTGGGCTTCTGTACACTGGGGGCACATGAAAATCCCCCAGGAAGCTATGAGGTACGTGATGCCTTGGTCCTGATCTCAACATATTTCTGGTATAGAATGGGACCTGGGACTGGTATTTTCCAAAGGCATACAGGGTTGAATACAGTGGTATACTCCTATTGGAAAGTCAGCATAAGTCATTTGGGGTTGAATGGGAGGATTTTGGAACAAACTCAGCTGACATTAAATTTCAGCATGTTTAAAGGATTGAACCAAGGCAGTTGTATTACTTTCTCTGCCAAGGAGGTGGGAAGTCAGTCAGTCAGTCAACAATATTTGTTAAGTGCCTATATCGTATAGGGCGCACAGAAGGACAAGAGGGTGAGACATATTGGGGTGCTAGTAAAACACTCTAAAATGGTTAATTTTGTTGTCCACACTGTGAGAGAAACCAAGTGAGGTTAGTAGGTGATGGACAGATCGATGGATGGAGGGTGGATGGGCAAATAGATGAACTGATGAATGGATGGGTGGATAGATGGATGAATGTGGAGTTTAGAGCTAAATGAATACAGGTGACAGAGAGGAAGAGAAGATTCAGCACATGTGAGAAAATAAGAAAAATATAAGGATGCTGTGTTAACAAAACATTCTGATTACTCTTCAGCATAGAGCAGGTCCTGGTCATGGCAAGATCCTCAACTGTAAGCCTTTAATATAATTAAAATATAGTTATTGATTTTAAAAATTCTGTTTTCTTTAGTTACTGACATTGCAATAGCACTTTCCCCACCACTTTTCATGATTAGTATGTTTCTTCTCGGTGTCAGTCTATATAGCTTCTGTGGAAAACCAACCTACTATTTTATGTTATTGCATTAGAGTCAAATATACATTCTATGCAAATAATAAGTGTTTTGAATACATTCATAACATATTTGTAAATTGAGACTTTCCTTATACACACTAAAAGATAGATTTGCCAGCATTTTCATGAGACCCCCCTAGATATTTAAAAAATCCAATGATTTCACTTATATGTGGAATCTAATGAACAAACTGAACTAAATAGAGACAGACTCATAGATGGAGAGCAGGATAACAGCTAGTGGGTGGGGAAGGGTGGGGTTGAAGGACTGAGTGAAAAGGTAAAAGGATTCATGGGCATGGACAACAGTGTGGTTATTGCAGGGGGGAGGAGGGTACAGGGGGGTTAAATGGTAATGGAAAAATACAATAAAAATTTAAAAAGAAATCCACCTGTAGCCATAAGCACAGGTCTTTATATAGAGTGTTGCCCAGCACCCGGCCACCTGCCAGAGAGTAGCCATATGCTGGGGGAATGCAGGACTCACACCATAGATGGGACTTCACATTTCTAGTAAAATTCAGTCCTTTCCTTCATAGCCTGCTTTCTCTTAGGTTTTGATGACCTTTCAGAAAAATAGGCCACATGGCTGAATGAGTTGTTTATTTTTTCTTTCTTGCTGAAGATGATAAACTAGGTAAATTTGGAAACAATCATAGCCAGAAAAACTACTTTTACTTTTCTTAGGGAAAAAAGTGTTTCTAGTTGGTATTTTTAACTAAAAAAAGAATACATGCTAATTATAATAGATCAAGCAATGAAGAGGCTTAGGAAGAAAGTTTAGAGTCACCCACTCATCCTTCAGAGTGATCGCCTGAGGCAGCCAGTATTGACAATTTGCCTGTGTACCTCTATACCATCTCTAGAGTAAGGCTCATTTAGTCACATTTGCTTCCTTTAAAGCTTCCCACAGACATGTGATGACCACCTTCAGATTCCATAATAGAACTCAGCCCCTATAGAGGGATTAGTAACTGAGGCAGGTCAGAATGCTGCTGGCAACCAAATGTGTTCAAATCCCAGCTCCATCACTATCTGCCAAACTTGGCCAAAAGATTCAACTTTTCTTTGCCTTAGTTGACTCATGTGTAAATGAGAATACCAAAGGGATGCATAAGAATTATTACATTGATCAAGAATTTAAGACTGTACAGAATGCAGAACCGGAAGTACTCAATAATAATAGTTTGTTATCTCTCTGATGGGAATTGCAAAAGTGAAAAGAACGATTGTTAGTAACTGGGGATCTGAGTATATACAAATGGTAACAATGATAACCACAGTTACAAAAAAACTACATTTATTTAGGCTTAGTGTTATATAGCACAAAACACTACAATTCACTAATTATCTTTCATGGTTATAATTCAATACAAATTCCTTTTTTTTAGGATTGATAAGAATCATCAAAACTTATGGGCACAATTATTAAACAATTTTACTGAAGAATAATTATATACTAAAAATATCACCTGTGTTAAGTGTACAATGAAATGATTTTTAGTAAAGTTACTGAGTAAATTGTGTAATCATCACTGCAATTCCATTTTAGAACATTTCCATCACCCTAATAAGATCCCTCATGCTCTCTTGCAATTAATCCCAGTTCCTATGCCCAGCTTGATGCCAGTAATCTACTTTCTGTCTTGGTGACTTGATATTTTCTGGATGTTTCATGTAAATGGAAGCCTATAATATGTAGTCTTGGGTGTCTGGCTTCTTTCAGTTAATTTGTTTTGAGCATGTTGGAGTATGTATCAGTATTTTGTTCCTTTGTATTGATGAACAGTATTCCACTATATGACTATATACATTTTGTTTATCCATTCATCAGTTGATGGCCATTTGGGTTATAACCACTTTTTGGCTATTATGAAAAATGTCACTGAATATTCATGTACAAGTTTTTGAAGGACATATATTTCCAGTTACCTTAGAAGATAGGAAATTTCACCCTGGCTTGTGTAGCTCAGTTGGTTGGAGCATTGTCCTGTATCGCAAAAGACTGTGGGTTTGATTCTTGGTCAGGGCACATACCTAGATAGTGAGTTCAGTCCCTGATCAGAGGGTCAACAAGAGGCAACAGAGTGACGTTTCTGTGTTACAACAATGCCTCCCCCCCATTCCTCTCCCTCTGAAAGCAATGAGAAAATGTCCTTGGGTGAGGATTTTTAAAAATGCCAGAAAAAAAAAAGGAGGAGGAGGAGGAGGAAAAGAAGAAGAAGAAGAAGAGGAAGGAGGAGGAGGAGAGGGAGAAAGAGAAAAGAACAGGAAATTCTTAAGAGTGAAATTGCATGTCATATGGTACATTTATATTTAAGTTTATAAAAAGCTGGTAAACCATTTTCCAAAGTGACTTCACTATTTTACACTCCCATCAGCAATATATGAGAATTCTGTAGATAATTTTAAAAGATTAAAAGAGAGATTCTAAAAATATGCAAATTTAAATGCTGAATTCCCATTCTCTGACATTTATAATATCTATATCTCCCTTTAAATTGAAGAAAAAGGGGAGAATCCTGCTCCTGTCTTTTTAGGAATCTTACCACATTTTGCTGGAAGCAGGGGTTTCCTCAGAGAAAGAAACTCTGGGTTCCTCTACTCCTAGTAACCCTAAGAGACCATGGGAAGAGGGAAGAACATTTAACAAATGAAAATTTACTCTTTGTGTATGGAAAGAAAAGAATTAATGCAGTTTGAAACAATTATTGACTATAAGATCTGCAAATGATTGCATAAAGTTTCTAAAATATGCCTGTAAGCATATATTATTGATGTGGTGCCCCCATGGGTGCACATATGGGTTTAAATGTCTAAATTGTTTTATTAATTAAATTGCTATGATTTACCTCTCCCATGTTAGCATTTACAGTTTATGAAACAGCCCTGTAATTAGAAAATGACGTACTAGTGTTGCTTATTTACTTTGTGAGTGAATTATTATATACATCCATATACACACACACAACACACACACACGCACACAAACGGTATTTTCCCTGGTCAACCCTCACAGGCTACTTTATTTCTACTCCAATTAATAGGCAACCTCCAGTGGTGCATTAAATTGCTTTTTAGGGAGTGGGGGAAGATAACTGAGAAATTCATTGTTCCTGCTGAGGTGTGTGATGGCATCCATGAATGTTTGTTTATTTGTTTTTCCTCTGTAGACAGAAAATTGAAATCGTAAGATTTTATTGTAAAAAAAACTGTCTAGAATGGCTCTGAAATTCCCAGCAAATTGCAAATTATACAATGTTTATAATCATCATTCCCCCTTTTGGAGGCATTTCTAAGACTATATATATATATATATTTTATGCTATATAGACAATGAAGTTGTTGAAGCATTTTTGTTAACCTTTATTTTATATGTATTTACTTATACCATCTATAAACACATAGTGGTGCTGAATCCAATGTTATATGTATTTTTATCAATTTTATCAACTGTGGGCTGCCTCTGACTTTTAAGAATGTCAGATTATGACAAGTTTAGTTCAAGCATATCAAAGGATTATTGGATCTTAGATTGGAAGAACTTTAGGAGTGATATTCTTATACTTTCCATAGTTCTGTAACATTTTGGGGTTCTGTCTCAATCAAACGATATTGCAGTTTCAAGTCTCTTTTAAAAGAAGGTAATACTGTATATGATTTTAAGAGTTTGTAGCTCCAGAGATATTAATAGAAAAATGAAATCATAATCTTTAAAATATTTTAACACATAAAGGAAAAGGTTTTCTATACACATGCAAACTTAATTTTGTTAACAATCTAACATTGAAGAGATTTCTGAATTAGGGTTACTGTGTTCTAATAGCTGAGTGATGTGGTCTGACTGGAGAGGCTAGAACAAAGTTAGAGGGCAGGGCAGAGCAAAACAAAAATTGATAATATAGAACTTCACACAGGTTGATATACATACAGTGCTTCACATAGTTTCACTCATTTACTTAACAAATATTTATCAAAAACCTATGCTATATTCTGTAATATAGTAGGCACAAAAATGGATACAAAACTTTTCAAGACAATATCTGACCTCAAGAAGCCCACAGTTAAGTAAAGAGAATGCTCTGTTCACAGGCAGTTGGGCAGAATGTGTGAAAGGTGAGAAACGTGTTAGGTACTCAAAGGAAAAACAATAGAGTTTCAGATAGAGGAAACTCTTCTGCTCGCGTGGTCAGGAAAGCCTTCTTGGTAAAGATAGTATTAGAGCAGATTTTTGACATATGGGGAGAATTTCAATAGATGAGGGCTTTTGAGGGTAGGTAATTCCAACAGGGGTGATGAAATGGGTAAAAGTGCAGAAAGTGGAAAAATCCAAGATATATGATCAAAATACATCTACATGAGATACATACATATACATGGGATAACATGACCTCCAACTTTCATTCTGTTCAGACCTGAAATACAGACAATAATATTTTGACTGTAATTTTTCTTTAAAAGACTTTTGAGATTAAGCAAGGTTCTAGTGGGATAGGCTCAGTTCCTGTATTGGCTTTTGTGATTTCATATTCATCTTGTAATTGCATGATATGGGGAATTAAGATGAAGGAGTGTAAATGCCTCATCACAACTAGTCATCAATGTCGACAATATATGTAGAGTGAAGAAAGATTAGCAGAGAACGGTGAAAAACACAGCACTATAGTATACTGAAACATAAAAAGAAGAGCATTTAATTCTTTAAAAATAACTTTAGGAAGATAAAAATGCAATATTTGTAAAAGTGAGTAAAAATAAGCTAACTTATAGGAAAAGGTGGGAAATTTGCATATCTGTGGGAAAAGGTGGGTAATTTACATATCTTTGCATTTGTTTTTATTTACTTTTATTTTTTTATTTTTGGTTTTTCAATTACAGTTGTCCCATTTTTCCCCCATTTCTCTCCCCCACCCAGCCCAACCCTTCTCCCATAATCATATCTCTCCCCGTTGTCCATGTCCATGAGTCATTTATATGCGTTCTTTGACTAGACCCTTCCCTTACTTATCCCCCTTCTCTCCCTCCCCCCTCCCCCCTATTGACTGCTATTCTGCTCTTTGTCCTATTTAGTTCATTTGTTTATGTTGTTCTCTAGTTTCCTGTATTAGGTGATATCATATGGTGCATTTTTCTTTCTTTGCCTGGCTATTTCACTAAGCATAATTCTCTCTAGTTCCATCCATGTTGTTGCAAATGGCAGGAGTTCCTTCTTTCTTTCTGCTACATAGTATTCCATTGTGTAAATGTACCACGGTTTTTTGATCCACTCATCTACAGATTGGCATTTAGGCTGTTTCCAGCACTTAGCTATTGTAAACAGGGCTGCTATGAACAAAGAGGTGCATAAGTTCTTTTTAATTAGTGTTTTAGGATTTTTCGGGTATAGTCCTAGCAGTGGAATCGCTGGTACAAAAGGCAGTTCCATTTTTAGTTTTTTGAGGTAATTCCATATTGTTTTCCATAGTGGCTGCACCAGTCTGCACTCCCACCAACAGTGCAATAGGGTTCCCGTTTCTCCACATCCTTGCCAGCACTTGTTGTTCGTTGATTTGTTGATGATGGCCATTCTGACTGGTGTAAAATTGTATCTCATTGTGGTTTTTATTTACATCTCCCTGATGGCTAATGATGTTGAGCATTTTTTCATGTGTCTATGGACCTTCTGTATGTCCTCTTCGAAGTGTTTGTTCAGGTCCTTTGCCCATTTTTTAATTGGGTTGTCTGTTTTCTTGATGTTGAGTCATATAAGCTCTCTATATATTTTGGAGATCAGTCCCCTGTCTGTGATGTCATTGGCAAATAGGTTTTCCCATATAGTTGGTTTCCTTTTCATCTTGCTGGTGTTTTCTCTTGCTGAGCAGAAACTCTAGTTTGATGTAGCCTCATTTGTTTATTTTTTCCTTTATTTCTCTTGCCTTAGGAGATATATCCATGAAGATATTGTTACGTGAGATATCTAAAATTTTCCTTCCTATGTTTTCCTCTAGGACTTTTATGGTGTCACGGCTTACATTTAAGTCTTTAATCCATCTTGAGTTTATTCTCGTGTGTGGTGTAAGTTTTTGGTCTAGGTTCATTTTTTTGCACGCCCCTGTCCAGTTCTCCCAGCACCATTTGTTAAAGAGGCTCTTCTCACTGCATTTTATGTTTCTTCCTCCTTTATCAAATATTAGTTGACCATAGAGGCCTGGGTTTATTTCTGGACTCTCTATTCTGTTCCACTGATCTATATGTCTGTTCTTATGCCAGTACCAGACTATTTTGATCACAGTGGCTTTGTAGTATTGTTTGATATCTGGTGTTCTGATTCCTCCTGCTGTGTTCTTCTGTCTCAAGATTGCTTTGGCTATTCGGGGTCTTTTTTGGTTCCATATGAATTTTTGGAGTATTTGTTAAAGGTCTGTGAGATATGTCATTGGTATTTTAATAGGGATTGCATTGAATCTGTAAATTGCTTTGGATAGTATGGCCATTTTGATGATGTTGATTCTTCCAATCCAACAGCATGGTATTTGCTTCCATTTATTTGTATCTTCCTTAATTTCTTTCTTCAATGTTACATAATTTTCAGAGTACAGGTCTTTTATCTCTTTGGTTAAGTTTATTCCTATGTACTTTATTTTTCTTGTTGCTATAGTAAATGGTATTTTCTTTTTTGTTTCGTCTCTGTTATTTTATTGTTGTTGTACAGAAATGCCTTAGATTTCTGTATATTTATTTTGTACCCTGCTATTTTGCCAAATTCACTTATTATATCGAGTAGTTTCTTAGTGGAGTTTATAGGGTCTTCTATGCATACTATCATGCCATCTGCATATAATGATAGTTTTACCTCTTTCCCAATTTGGATGCCTTTTATTTCTTTTTCTTGTGTGATTGCTGTGGCTAGGACTTCCAACACTATGTTAAAAAGGAGTGGAGAGAGTGGACAGCCTTGTCTAGTTCCTGACTTCAGGGGAAATGCTTTCAGTGTTTGTCCATTGAGTATGATGTTGGCTTCAGGATTCTCATATATAGCCTTAATTATGTTAAGGTATGCTCCCTCTATTCTCACTTTGCTGAGTGTTTTCATAATAAATGGGTGTTGTACTTTATCAAATGCTTTTTCTGCATCTATTGATATGATCATGTGATTTTTGTCTTTCATTTTGTTTAGGTGGTGTATTATATTTATTGATTTGTGAATATTGAACCATCCTTGCATCCCTGGGATGTATCCCACTTGATCGTGGTGTATGATCTTTTTAATGTAGTGCTGGATTCTGTTTACCAATATTTTATTGAGGATTTTAGCATCTATATTCATCAGTGATATTGGTCTGTAGTTTTCTTTCTTTGCTGCGTCTTGACCTAGTTTTGAAATTAGGGTAATACTGGCTTCATAGAAAGAATTTGGAATTTTTCCCTCTTCTTGGATTTTTTGGAATAGTTTGAGGAGGGTAAGAGTTAGTTCTTTTCTAAATGTTTTGTAAAATTCGCCTGTTAAGCCATCTGGTCCAGGGCTATTGTGTGCAGGGAAATTTTTGATTACTGCTTCAATTTACTACTCTGTTATTGGTCTGTTAAGACTTTCCACTTCTTCTTTATTTAGTTTTGGAAGGTTATATATTTCTAGAAATTTTTCCATTTCTTCTAGGTTGTCAAATTTCTCACCATATAGTTGTTTGTAGTAATTTATTACTATCATTTGTATTTCTGTCGTATCAGTCGTGATTTCTCCTCTTTCATTTCTGATTTTGTTTAATTGGGTCTTCTCTCTTTTCTTCTTGATGAGCCTGGCTAGAGGCTTGTCGATTTTGTTTATTTTTTTGAAGAACCAGCTCCTAGTTTCATTGAGCTTTTGGATTGTTTGTTTAGTCTCTATGTCATTTAATTCTGCTCTGATCTTGATGATTTCCTTCCTTCTTCTTGCCTTAGGCTTTGTTTGTTGTTGTTCTAGTTCTTGTAGTTTTAGGATTAGATTTTTTATTTGAGATTCTTCTATCCTTTTTAGATATGCCTGTATTGCTATGAACTTCCCTCTTAGGACTGCTTTTGCTGTGTCCCATAGGTTTTTGGTTGTTGTGTGTTCCTTATCATTAATTTCTAAAAATTTTTTTATTTCTTTTTGATGTCATTGTTAACCCATTCATTATTTAATAGCATGTTATTCATTCTCCATGAGTTTGGATGTCCTTGATTTTTTTCTCTGAGGTTGATTTCTAGTTTCAAGGCATTGTGGTCTGAAAAGATGCTTGATATAATTTCAATTTTCTTGAATTTGTTGAGACTTGTTTTGTGTCCTATCATGTGGTCTATCTTTGAAAATCTCCCATGTGCATTTGAAAAGAATGTGTATTTTGCTTCTTTGGAATGGAAAGTTCTATATATATAAGTCCATGTGGCTTAGTGTGTTGTTCAATGCCTGGATATCCTTGGTGTTTCTTTGCTTCAATGATCTGTCTATTGTTGATAATGGAGTGTTGAAGTCCCCTACTATGAGTGTGTTGTTGTTGATATCCTTTTTGTGGTCTTCTAGTATTTGCTTTATGTATTTGGGTGCTCCTATGTTGGGTGCATATATGTTTATCAAAGTCATATCTTCTTGATGGATTGTTCCTTTAAGTATTATGAAATGTCCTTCTTTGTCTCTTTTTATTGTCCTTGCTTTGAAATCCGTTTTGTCTGATATGAGGACTGCTACACCGGCGTTTTTTTCAGGACCGCTTGCTTGGAATATCTTTTTTTTTTTGTAATTATATTTTATTGATTATATTGTTACAATAGTTCTAATTTTTTCCCCTTTGCTCCCCTCTGCCCAGCACCACCACTCCCTCAACAATCCCCCCTCCCCCAACGATCCCCCCTCCCCAAATCCATGCTCAGGGGTCGTAAATACAAGCTCTCCTTCCTCACCCTTTCATATATTCTTCTTCTTCTTCTTTTTTAAAAATAATTAATTAATTAATTAATTATTTTAACGATAAAAAATAACAATCTCTCCCTCTCAGACTTAAGACCCTTTATAATCTTATAAAGGACAATAGGTGAAGGTCTCGAGCTCCTCTAGCTGCTTCAAGCTGAACACGGACGTCGTCCTACCTACACTTGGGTCCAGAAATCCCTAATAAGAGTGGGGGTGTGGAGGGGAGAGTGGCCTTCCCACATGAGGAAGGATCATGCAGACTTCAGGTTAGTTGGCTGCCCCTGGATAACGGCATGCTTGATTTAACAGGCTGGCATTTTTGTTGTATTCAGGAGGCAACAGATTTGGCAACAGGATTAAAAGATATCATTCAATCCATAAGCACTAGATGACAAAAGGCAGGGATTAATTTTTCAATGTCCCACATTAGGGAAAAGAAGGACTTCTTTGGAGGAAGGTGTGCCAGGTACATCTCAACTATCCAAAACCCTTTTTCCCATTATACTTAGTTTGGGCTGAGGTAAATAGTTTAGGTTTTTCCCCTCTCAGACCTCTGGGCTCTTTCTGTCCAAGCCATTAGGAAAGAAAAGAGAAACCAGTTTTAAAGTGAAGCCCACAGACCACCCCATTCTTCACCAACCCAGCCACTTAGTTCAGCCAAACCGTTGAGTCTCAGGAGGCAGCGCTGCAGACAGGATTAAGTGAGGCCTATACATACAGACAATTACTCAGGTAATGAGATCATAGGCTTATGCCCTTTGAAAACAGAAAACACATGTTAATTTATGTAACATAACCCACAAACAAGTCTCTAAATCTATAGGACTGCCTTATCAAAAAGACATCCAGTTGCAAGGCATTTGATATTCTTCTTGCCTGTAAATTAAACATCTTTGATAATACCACAGACATAGTTTAATTTTCAAATCAAAACAAACTTTAAATGAAGATAAACTTTAAAGATGGTTAGCTGCACTACTTTATAGTCTACCACTGAGCATTGCGATTTTCCTTGAATCACGAGTTTTCTCCCTAAGATTACCCTCCTTGTCATTAAAGGGACTGCATTAGGTCCATTTTTAATTTATCCTGTTCACTTACATAAACACAACAAGAGCAGCAAATGGTCACTCATGACCTTTAGTTCTGCTTTGCTGGAACTTACACAAGGAACATTTAGGGTGACCTTCAGTCTGCCCTTCAGGGCACAGAAGCAGAACCACATACCTGGCATTCAGGCTTGCCTGTATACACCTGTCTTTTCCAAGTCCTTCTGGTTTTCCATTGTGCCTTAAGTTCCCTTCTAGACATCTTTCAGGAAAACAACCTTCATTCCTTCCCTGGAAAGATTGCCATGGACCGCACATCCAACCAAGGTACCAGGCCTTTTATCTCGTGGACTTTTATTACCTTTGAAAAATGAATCCCAGTTCCTCTTTGCTTTTTGGTAACAACCAGAGCCCAAGCATGTCTCCTTCAGGCATGACATTCCAGTCAAAGGCTTAGTAAAAAAAAAACAACCTCTATTAGCAACTGGTATTATTAGTTTTATTCAAAGAAACTTATGTCATTACTTACTTCTCTAGAATGACAAACTCTGGAGGGATCAGATAGGGAGGAAAATATACAGTGTGAAGGAAGATCCGTGTCCTTCTAATATTCACTGAACTTGCATTTCCATTCTTTACATTTTTATTTTTTCCCCCACTAAAATTTTTTTGTTTGTTTTTCCATTACAGTTGTCCCACTTTTTTTCCCCTCTTGCTTCCCTGCACCCTGTCCCCCCTTCTCCCATATTCAGTCCCCACCCAGTTGTCCATGTCCATGGGTCATTTATACATGTTCTTTGACTAGACCCTCTGTCTTCTTACCCCCTTTTCTCCCTCCCATCTCCCCCTTTGTTACTGTTAGTTTATTCCTTGTTTACATACCTCTGGTTCAATTTTGCTCATTTGTTTGTGTTGTTCATTAGTTTCCCATATAGGTGATAGCATAAGATATTTTTCTTTCATTGCCTCGCTTATTTTGCTAAGCATAATTCTCTCTAGTTCCATCCATGTTGTTCCAAATGGTAGAGGTTCCTTCTTTCTTTCAGTACTTATTCATTGTCATTTTCCCCCTTTGTACTCGTGTTCTTCTCTGTTTCTCTCTGTTTCTTTATCTTCTTAGAGCAGACCCTTTAGCATCTCTTGCAATGCTGGTTTGGTGGAGATGTATTCTTTTAGTCTTTCTTTGTCTGAGAACTCCTTATTTCACCTCCCATTTTGAATGAGAGCCTTGCTGGGTAGAGTATTCTTGGTTGTAGGCCTTTGTTCTTCATTGCTTAAAATATTTTTGACCATTCCTTTCTGGCTTGTAGTGTTTCTGTTGAGAAATCGGTCGATAGCCTTATCGGAGCTCCCTTGTATGTTATTTGCTGTTTTTCTCTTGCTGCTTTTAGGATTCTCTCTTTGTCTTTGAATGTTGCCATTTTAGTTATGATGTGCCTTGGAGTGGGGTTTGGGGGTTTCCTCTTCATTGGAACTTTCTGTGCTTCCTGAACTTGTATAACTTTTTCTCTCATCTGGTTGGGAAAATTTTCTGTCACTATTTCTCCTATCAGGTTTTGTATTCCTTGTTCTTCTGATTCCTCTTTAATTCCAATGATTCTGATATTGTTTTTTCTTATGCTATCCTGTAATTCCCTTACTTCTTCTTCATACTTTTTCAATCTTTTTTCATTTTGCTGTATTGTCTGGGAATGTTTTTCTACATTATCTTCTAGCTCACTAATCTGATCCTCTGCTTCATTTATTCTGCTTTTGACTGATTCTACTGTGTTTTTCAGTTCAGAGATTGAATTCTTCATTTCTTCCTCATTCTTGTTAACAGTTTCTATGTCTTTTTTTATGCTGGTGTAGTTCTCTGCAAGTTCCCTGTAATTTTCTTGGAGCTTTCGGTAACTTCCTTGGAGGTTGTCACTGTTGTTTTTAACGTTGTCGAGTATATTGAGCTTCTTCACCACCATTGTTTTGAATTCCGTGTCTGACATTTGGGTTATATCTATTCCATCTACCTCTCTTTCTGGGGATTCTTCTTCGTTTTTTCATTGAGAGGTTGTTTCTGCATCTTACCATGTTAGATTCTTCTTGTTTGTTTTTGGTTTTTGGTTTATATACTTTGACTTCCCACCTTTGTGGTATGAGATTCTTTATAGGAGATCTGGGGTTTTCAGTGGTGCAGTCTCTTTGATCTCCTGAGTCTGATGTTCTTGGGTTATCCTTAATGTTGTTTGTTTATGCTGTCTGGTTATATTTCAGATGCTCTTTGGTAGGATCTTCCTTCTGGCTAGTTGATTGAGAGTCACTCTATCCACTTTGTCTTGAGTTCTTTTGTGGAGATGCTGTTAAAAACATAAACACACAGCCCAGACAGGAGATCCACTCCCTCAAAAATATCTTCCACACTCTATCCCGCTATCGTCAGTCAACAAGGCAGTATTAATATAAATGTAGAGATTAGAGCCTTTATACTATAGGAAGAATAGGTAAGAGTTGTTTTTAGAGAGGAAAAATATGATTTTTGAGAGAGGGGATGATAGATTAGTAATAGTTGAGACTATACAAGACAGTAGGTAACATTTATATTGTATGTTAATAACAATAGAAGAAAAGGAGGTAAGAATGCAGAATATAGTAAGAAAGTGGGATTGTATAGTATTGGATTTACATAGTAATTATATTCTATTTATTTAGGGTGAAAGGGAGACTAAACTAGACACACGAACAAATAAACAACAATTAAAGAGAAAGGATAAGAGGGAGAAATTGTATGAAACAGATTAGAGATATAGTTGTTTTTTTTCTTCTCCTTCTTCTCCTCCCTTTAAGGAAGAAAAAATAAAAAGAAATGTTTTTACTCAGTTCAGCCTTTTTATGTCCATCTTCTTTTTTTGCATCCATAGCTGGTCTAATGAGGCGGGTCAGAGGTTCCTGTTCCTTGCAGCAGCGGTGTGTGCCCGCATTGGCTGGCATGGCGCATTCTTTTGGCGCCTATTGGAAGTAGCCGAGGTGCCTTTGTGCGCGCGCCCCTGTGCGGCAAGGCGGCCCCAGCGCTTACCTCAGGCCTGCCGAGCCGTGTTCCGGGAGTTGGTCTCTTGCCTCTTAGGGCGGGGCCCCAGACACTTGGACACAGTGGAAGTGAGAGATTGGCGCCTATTGAAGCCAGCCGAGATGCTTTTGCACACACGTGCCTGTGCACCCGCAAGGCGACCCAAGAGCTTGACTCTGTCCTGCCTAGCTGCGCTCTGGGAGTTGGTCTCTTGCCTCTTAGGGCGGGGCCCCGGACACTTGTGCTCAGTGGAAGTGAGCATCTGTGAGTCGCTGCCACCCGCTGTTCCCCTGCCACAGCCACCCACCGTTCCTGCACCTGCCTGGGCGGGCATGAGCAGAGCCTGAGCAAGTGGGCTGCTCTCCAGCCTGGCGCCCACTGGAACTGGCCAGGGGTGTCTGCACACAGTCTTCTGCGTGTTCAGTGGGCCCTCCCTGTGCCCGTTGGGGCACTGATCTTATGTCTGTTGGGGAGTGTCCGAGGGACGTCTGGACTCACGGCCCCGAGCACCTGGGCCAGTGAGTGAGGGCACTTCCCTATGTGCACCCTAGCGACCCAAGGGTAGGGTTGGGGAGTGGATGAGCGCTCCTCAAGAATGTGCTGCCACCCCTAAACTTTCTACCCCTCTCTGCAGTCCACAAGAGAAAAATTTAAAGGAGAATTATGTTCTCACTTGCACAGCAGTACGCTGTCTCCTGTCCTTCAGTGCCAATGCCACCTGGTCGAGTCCTGTCTTTGTCAGCGGGCAGAGATCCGCTCTCTTCCCAACTCCTTTCTGGGGAAGCCTGCGGTCACCAAAAAGCCTTTGTGTACTTCCAGCCACAGCTCGGGCAGCCGCCCCAGTCAGGAATCCCGTCTCGTCCCTTTTCCTCCACTATCCTCACTAAACAGGTCATTCCCAGGTGGTTTTTCTCTAATTCAACAGTGCCAAGGCTCGACTCCTGCCAGTGTCCAGCTGCTCACTGAGATGTTCTGTCTGCAATTAGCCCAAACTACTGACGGGTCTCAGGAGCCTGAGAGCGCAGCCTCTCCTCACTCCTCCGCCATCTTTCAATCCTGCATTTGTTTTTATATGCAAATGAAACATTGGAAAGCAAAACAAAACTAACAATATTAGTTACCAGTGTGCAAGTGTGTATGTGTCCATGTGTAGGAGTGGAACTTGCAAAAAGAACAGGGCCAAGTGCTTTTTCACTGCATGCATATATAAATAACTTAATAGCATACAAATCATCTGGGAATGCTCTGAACATGCAGGTTCTGATTCAGTTAGTCTGAAGCAGAGCCTGAGGTTCTGCTTTTGTGACAAGCTCTCAGGTGTTGCCCAGGCTGCTGGTCTGTGAACCACACTTGTATAGAAGGGGTGTGCACAATCAGGGGAATTTGCATATGACCTTAGTATTGGTTGATCCTAAGGGATAAATATTCCATTTTTTGGTGTTTTAATGACATTATGGTTCTAGGTAACCTTCAAACACGCACAGCGAAGGTAAAAACAGGAGTCTTGGACTTACCGTAAAGTACTTCAGAAATAACAAGAAGGAAAAACAGCAACAAAGGATTGCAAGTGTGGCAAAATCCTGATAATTAAAGAATTTGGGTTCTGGTTATATTGGGGCTTATTACACTGTTCTTTCTGCATTTTTAGGTTTTAAATGTTTTATAATAAAAATTTTTAAGTTGTCTACATTTTCTGTTTCCATCCCACAAAGACAGTCATCAAGGTTCTCAATGATCTCTGCTTATAAAATCCAGATTTAAACCCTTGTCTTCATCTTACTTGACTTTCAAGAAGCTTTTGACACATGTGATGCCCTCCACTTTCTCAAGACATTTCCCCTAAGTTTGCTGACACTGCATCTCTCCACGTTTCTCTGTTTGCTGATCCTTCTCAGTTTCACTGCCAGCACCCCATCCTATCTTTCACCTCCACATGTGGGAGTTACTGAGCTCCATGCTTGGCTCCATGATCTTCTCACTCTACTCTCTGTTCCTAAGTGATCACATTGAGCTCAGTTACCATGTACACTCCAGTGATTTCCTACATGTCTAGGGTGTCTTCAGCCCAGACTTCTCCAGTGGGCTATGAACTCACATATCCTACTCTTTTGAAATTCAACATGACCAAAATGAAGTCAATGATCTTTCTCCTAACCTGTTTTTTTTTTAATTTTTTTATCATCTCTATTTTTTGTGAATGACACCATCATTCCAGAATGGGGTTGTCATCATTTTCACTCTTCTTCATTCCCCCTCTGCCTATCAATCACCAAGTTCTGTCAATTCTGCTTCCAAAATATTTATAAAACCTATCTACTTGGTTGATGTCTGCTGTCATCACTGTTCCTGACTTGCAGTAACTACTGAGGAAGTCCCTAACTTATCTTATAAATAGTGTGAATTTCCCCCCACCCCAATTCATTCTTCACCTAATAACCAGAATAATCTGGTAGGAACATACAGAATAAGCACTCTTCTGCTTAAAACCCTTCACCAGCTCCTCTTCAACCCCAACATCCAAAGTCCTTGTGGTGGCTCAGAAGACCCTGTGTGACCTATGTACATCACTTAAACTATTCTACCATTCTACTTTACCATATACAGTACCATTCTCCCCTTGTTTTTACTACACTCTTACAATAGCAGCCATTCTAATTTCTGCTCCTTTGGGTTTCAGCTTAAATAGCCCTTCATAATATTAACACAATGAAATTAAATGATAATTTATGCAATTATTAGTTTGTTATCAGTCTCCTGCATTAGAATGAAAGCTCCAATTATATTGCCTGACATTTAATATTTACTCAATTGATAATCTATTCTACAGAGACAGAGTCTCTGTCAAACATGGCACATAGCCTGTGCTCAATAGTCATTACACACTTTTTGAATGTTGTTAGTGTTCACATTAAACACTGTGAACAGAATATGAATGACATGAAAATTCTCTTAGTAATGCCTCCTAGGAAAGCTAAACAGAGCAGTTAGGAACTGCTATGTATTTATTGTGATAATGTGCTACCCCCACTTCCACTCCTGGTCCTGGACCCTTGTCTTTACAGTTTAGTGTTTATTTTGCCTCCACTCCTGATGCTGCTTCATCCTAAGTGAGCTGGAAGGATTTGGGGTATTTTGAGGGTTTTTAGTTGTTGTTTTGGTTTTCCTGAGTAGAGGCTATGCATTAGAAGCAAGATGGCAGGTCTTCTGCTATGGAACTTAAAGGAAATAAGAGAATGTTTGAGGGTCATTTCAGAGTAAATAGCTTGTTTTTCTACTACTAAGCCTAACTTAATTTAGAGTACCTTAGTCATTCCTCATAAGTTCCCAGTCAGGGCATCTCCATCTTAACAAAGTGGGGACTGAGTCACTGGGTATTTATTAACAATGACCACCCTATAGGCTTATTTGCAGTTTCACAGCCCTCAGTCTAGGATGTCAGGCTGGTCAGATGTTGGGTTCCTAATCCTGGCTTTGCAAACCCAAAGGAAGATGAAGGTTTATTCACTTAACTCGGCAAATGGCAAAGTGAGGAAAAAAACCAAATTTTTAGTAAGGTAGATGAATGCACATTGCTGAAAAATGAAAGGTATAACTCCCTAAACACAGCTACCATTGTCCCAGTCCAGGGTTGTTGGCTCCTAACCCCACCAAATGTGATGGATGCAGATGGAATGGCCAGGCAAGGATGCCGGTTTCTGCTTTGGCACCCCTTTCAAACGTGGCAGAAGTCTTCAGGTGGCCAAGCCCTACCACCTTTCAGAGGTTCCTGAACCCATAGTGGAGAACTGGCCCATGGCAGAAAGTTCAATAAACATATCCTGTATTAAACTGTAATTGCGCACTCTGGGCTCCTCTGTCCTTTTAAGGAAGACATGCACTTGAGGGAAATAAACCCACAAGATCTCTTTGCTGCCTGAACTTAAAAAATATGTTTTTCTTTCTATTTTTATTTTAGGATGGTGCAGTGGGTTAGTTAATAAACCATCATTACCTCTCATCTCTGGAGCTAAGATTAACATATGCTTCCCAGTTTTGTAAGAGTCCAGCAAGCTGGGTTCTTGGCCTTTGGTCCTTTGCTTAGGCATTAATCATGAGAGTACTAAACTAAAGTTAGTAGGTCAGGACAGGAACCGAAAAACTCAGGCAGCTGCTCTTTGTGTGACACGTGCAGGGGCTTGTACTGTGATATGAATTCTCTGTGCCTGGAATTGCATAGAATCTCCTTTTGAGCTCACCAGCCACCAGTGAAGGCACATGCTTCCTGCTCCCATTCCCTAGTCAGGTATGACACCTGGGTTGCACACAAGCAACCATCAGGTTTTCTCAGAATCAGTTCATGTGCTGAAATGCAGTCTCCCTTTCTCTGAACTCTTCAATGCTTGTAATCTGACCCATCTCTCCATCTTCCAGAGTCTTTCCTAACCCGCACAACATGGCTTCTGCCTCTCTACTTGGAATTTGCCCTGAAAGATCACTGATTCCCTTATTTTTGAACAGAATGGTCTCTTCTCTGTCTTCATTTTCCTTGACTTTTCTCTAATATTTGTTTCTCTTGATTATTTAACACTGTCTTCTCTCTTGGCCCCTTTACTGTCCTGTGAATCCAGTCTTGTTTCTGCCTCACTTGAGCTTCTCACTTCCCTTTCCTTTGCTGTCGCCCTTGTTGTACCAAGCCTTCTGCATGTTTCTCGGAGCCATCCTGGTGGGGGAGGCATCCTTTCTCTGCACCTTTGCTAGCTTTGTTCCCCAGCCTTTTTGTGTTTCTTGTCCACTGTCTGAGCAAATCCCATCCACTTGTCAAATTATTCCAGAAGAAGTTCATGTTCATTGTGTGCCTTCGATATGCCAGACCCTGTGCTAGGACTTGAAAATTACCTTCATTAATCTTCAAAACACATCTGAAAGGAGGTATTATCTCCATTTTACAGGGGGCTTGCAGAAATCCTGTAAAATGTAGATAAAATAAATTATTCCCTGGGGACTCAGAGGGGTTTAGTAACTTGCCCTAATCCCACAGCAGGGCTGGAGCTAAATACAAACTCAGGTTTATTTGCCAGCAAAATGCATACTCTACACTCAGAGGCACTGCAGCCCAGTGGCCACATTCTGTCCTTTTGTGGACAGGCAACCCTGGGATTGAGAACCAGCTATACCACTTATGACCCTGCCAGTATTCAGGTATTTTAATTATAATTTAGTTATAAAGTGGGGATAGTGAAAATACAACCCTCATAGGGCTCTGAGCGCCAAAGAATATAGTGTGCTTGGCATATAGTTCTCAGTCAATTTAATTTGTCCTTGTTGTTGTTGTTGCTGTTGTTGTTGTTGTTATAACTATGCACGGCCCCTACTCCTAAGCCAAATGCCCCACTCACAGCCCAACAAGTCACATTTCTTCCTTGATTACTCGGGCCCTAATTGTCTTTCTTCTAAAAAGTTTAGTGTACTTACAGAATGTATTACCCCACCAAGTTCTATTCTCAAGTTCTCAAACTGTGCATTTTTTCCCCTGGGAGTTACAGGCACCATCTAAAGACTCAGTTTTATGTTTGCAAGTTTCAGTAGCAGCTCTATGTGATTTCACAGATAGTCCTACTGTGTGTCCAGAAGCCAGAATCTACTGATTTAGTCTCATTCTTATCACTCCTGTAAACGCATCACTGCAGTCATTTCAAATTCACTAGAAGTACCTAATTGTCTGTTTCCTTCCCTCTCTGCTTCTCTCCCTGCTTCCCTCTTTTTGGAGCATTAGAGGAATATACGAAGAATCTGCTCACTGCCATTCAACAGTGAATGCAATTCATGTAGTGGGAAATTGAGAAAGCAGTGAATCTATCACAAAACCATGTGTTGGGTGTCATGATAGAGAATGGGGGTACCAAGGAAGCCTAAGGAGGGCCCCTGACTAGAACTTGGGGATCAAGGGCAGTGTCATGATGAAAGTGAGTTCTATGCTGAGACCAGAAGGACAAGTAGGAGGTACACAGGCTGGAGTGTGAATGGGCCTGGGAGAATGTAAATAAGACAGCGCGCGTGTGTGTGTGTGTGTGTGTGTGTGTGATTTATCCCCCCAGATTTGCTCTCCTGTTCTCAGCCAATGATTTGACCTACAGTTGTTCTTTAAGGCATAGGTTAGGTTTCATTTCCTCCCTGCGGTGTTACTTCTTTCTTTCTTCTCAGCTTCCCCTCATCTTTGCTCCAGTGTCATCATGTATTATATAAGCTATAGCATAACTCTTACAAGGTGTGCTTTTGTCCTGCACTTTAGACTTTAATCCACATGCGTGAAGTAAAGGGTTCTGTTTTGTTCATCTTTATACCAAGCATACTGCCTGGCAGGTGTGTGTTTAATGACTGGTTTTGAATGCGTTACAAATAAAAGGCCAGAGATGATCAAAATGAGGAAATAACAGTGTTTGACTGGGGCTCCTTCATTTTCCTCCAAGTTCCTCAGTATCTCTTACTTACAAACTCAACTAGATTTTCCTAAGAAATTATCTGTTCTAAATTTTCTACCTGACTCCCCTATCAGATATATTAGGCCTGTATGAGCACCAAGACACAGATCTAAGGTGCTATGAAGAAAACATAAAGGAGTAAACACACTGTCTGCCTTCAGAGAGATGCATACAAGCAGAAAGAAGAATGAAATAAAAATAAATGCTGAGATGGGCAGTGTTCTGCAGACAAGAAAAAAGAGGCCACCTCTGCCAGGGGTGATCCCTCCAGGTGCATATGTTCATTTTAACACAGGGTGTCTGAAGGCAACATTCCTACACAAACACATGAGGCTCTCAGTGGAGAGTTCCAGTCCTGTGAGGGAAAGGCAGGAGCACCCTGCTGAGCTCTGCACATCACTTCTCACAGGGACTTCCTCCCAGGACTATATTTGGGGCCTCTTCCTAACCTTCTAGGATCACTCTCCAGATCTCAGCAAAAAGCTGGTCCTTGTTCTGGGCTGCTATACATTTCCAGTAGGAAGACCTTGCTAAAACTTGAGGAATGTTAGAAGTCCATTCCAAGAAACTATTGGAATACCAAATTTTTACAAATGACATTTTAGAGAGCTTTCCTGAGTTTGTCAAATGATCAATCTTGAGAAAGCATTACAAATGTTGTATTACCTGCTATAAAATAGATCAGCAGTCCAAGTTATGGAAAAGTTATGAAATAAAGTGAAATGTATTCATTGTATAATCTACTCAACAGTGCCACAAGGTACACAACTTTAATAATGGCTTTTGTTTAAGGATCCTGCTGTTTTAAGGATCTTTAAGCATTTTTCTTAGTTTTCAACTAAGATGAGACTCTTTCTGACACACCTGACTGTGAGTGAGCATGTGATAGTCCAAGGTTATTGTACAGACTGTGTCTTTTTCGAGTCTTTGTTCCCTAGTTGTACAGGAATGGCATCTCCAATTTCCTGCATGTCCTGAGGAGCTCAAAGTCAGCAAGAGCAAAAATCCAGACCCGGTGCAGGATTCTTCCAGGGAGCCTTAGCTGGTGCCTGTCACAGCATGCCAAAGGGCATCTTGGAGTTGAGAGAACAGCTTGGAAAAGGAAGGTGGGCTGCTTAACAGACTGACTGACATCCGTGAGAAATAGACCTCAGGTTTCCAGTCCCAGCTACTGAGAGGATGCGAAATGCCTCTAACAGGAGGCTTTCACTGTGGAAACTCAGAAAGGTAAATTTCTCAAGGACGGTAAAATGACTCTGGTCTCCTATATTGATATTGTTCTCTGAAAAAGAAATTTCTCTTTCCATTATTTAAATAGCACATAATTAAGTACTAAGGGCTCTCTAACTTGGATCCAAAGCACAACCAGTAAGGAGTGCAGGCCCAGGGACTGTGGGAAGCCTCCTCTCTCAGAGCTGGAGAAAGAAAAACAATAGAGAGAAGAGACAGACAGAGACCAAGGGCAGGAGAGAGAGAAAGGAAGTGTTTAACATTCAGAATTTGTCCACAGCTGATAATTTATTGGAACTCATCTGTAACAAGGCCTGGCACTGATTTATAAGTTGATTTGAAAAATAAATAAAAGTGATAGAAACCTGCATTTGGTTTTAATGATAGACTGTTGCAGCGTGAAAAGTAAGGATATGAAACATTGCAAGGAAATTAGATAGTATGCCCTGAAGACAACTGCAGCTACCAGCCCATTAATTGTTAGATATTTATTATTAAAAATTTCTTTTCATGAGTGACTGCAGAATATTTGTGCTACTCAAGCTGTTGAGTTCTGACATGAAAGAAGCGTGGGGAGCTCATCTGTTTCCGTGTGTGTGTGTGAGGTTATGTATGGGTAACTGACAAGGCAACTGACCAACTAGGGGATAGATCTTTAGGGCAAAACCATAAACTCAGAGAAGCTGCTTCTTAAACAACTCAGAACAAGCCAAGAGTGGTGGAGTACTTGTCGTTTCTGAAGTCATCATCACTATCATCATCATTGTCATTATTATTATGATTAATATTTTTAACCCTGATGTAAACCCAAGTGTAAACCCAAGTTACACCTTTCTACCTCAGAAAACACAATTCTAAAATCACTAGCAATAATGCCCCAGAGGAACTTAACCTATGACTATGAAAAGCAATTTTAAAAAATCTCACCAGCATTTAATCTATAATGTTTTATTTTATTCTGGGAGGATCCAGAAGGGTTGCTACTTGAACATATTATGGTCTAGTTATATACATAATGGGCCCACTGAAACCAGTGTTTTTTCCCTTTCATGTTATAGTGTGTCTAAAACTGTTTTCTTAAAAAATGGGTAACATATTTGTTTTCTCAATGAGAAGAAACCTAGGTGAGTCTTTGATTAACTGGAAATTATTTGTCATTATAGACTAATATTGTAACTGCTTTTCATTCTCTTTTTATTTATATTTAAAACTTTATTTTCGCAATTCTTTAATTTGCTAGGTATTTTTAGGGAAAGGATATAGCTAGACAGTTCTCCATTTATTTTAAATTAAATCCTCTGATGCATATTTTTTTGAAATCAGAAGGCACTTTATCATCAGTCTTAATTCATGATTTACCCTTAGGGATATTTTTAGTTTACCTTTCTTACTATGCAGTGAGGAAAGACTCGGAGAAATAATTTACAATGGAGATGGTTGGCATAGCAAAGATATTATTGTTTATGCAGATAGTGTATTTAGAAAATATCTGTGATGATTTGCAATACAAATCAATAGCTTTAACTTGCTCTTACTTACTATCTAATAAAATGCAGTCTAGGTGGTCCATGTGCCACGATGTCCAGCTTGGGCACCCAGTGACTCATGGAGGCTGGTCCTGTGTACTCTGTTTTGCTTATAGCTTTTATCTACAGCGCACTGAATCCTATGGTAACCTTTGAAGACCTGACCACATGCTTGGGCTCAGATTGGGAATAGACTGCAAGCTTCCTGAGGGTGGAGGCTATGTGGAATTCTATCTTATAGCTTCGAACCCCAGCCTGCTGCTTGTCACAGATGGATTGATTAGTTTACTCAGCCTAAAGGCTTTATTATGATGAGTTTGTGAAAATAAATCAACAAACATTTGTTGTTTTCTATCCTTCCTCCTTCCGGCAGTGTGGAGGCGGGTATTTTGGATGCTGGTACACAAATGCTGCCCACTTGGTTGAGAACCAGGCTTGCATCAAGGAATGCATAACATTGTATATAAGGTGGAACATACATTCCCTGCGAGCTCTGGGGCTGTTCTATTCTTTCCATTCACTTCGACCTCCATTCACTCTCACCTTACCTCTCATTTCTTTGAGATCGGGTGGATATTCTTCATTTCAACCTCCTCCACCTCCAGCTTTGTTTATATTTCTTCTTTTTCTTTCTTCTCTCCCTCCTTAGAAGAAGGAGTGTCTGCTTTCTAAAATCAATCCCACCACCCTTCATGTTGGTTTGTTTACACCATTCCCGAGACTTTGTTCCATCATTTTTTTCATCTCTCTTGCTTTTTCAAGTTGTTTTGTAAAATGACAAAACTTAAAAACTTTAATAACAAGCTTCAAGTCCATGTCCAAGGAAAAATAATCCGTGGGATGGGGGTGTACTGTGCCTCCCAAGCAGTAGAGCACTCTTTCTGAGGGATGTGGATAAGAGTGAGTTTTATTGAGCATCAGAAGATGCAATGCCAAAACTAGGCCTGATTGGCTAGGAGGTTGGGGACTTCCTGAGCAGGCAAGCAGATCCTGTTTTCCTGGGTTAGGTAAGTGAGCTAAAGCTGATTTGGAAGATTGTAATTGGAGTATGTTAGGTTTCTTTGACAAGGTTTCTTGTAAGTGCAGACTGACCTTAGGTTTAGATTTGTGATATGGGTCAGGCCACTGGTACAGTCTTTATTTTTGTGGGTCCGGACATAGATATACACTTTGTTACTTATTTCCATAAACAATTTCCTGTCAAACTTCAAGCCACTCAGTTATCCCTACAAGTGATTATTGTTTTCTTTAAATTCAACTTCTATAAGCTATCATCACTATTTGTCTGATTCTTGAAAAAACAGTCCATGCCACCAGACTTTTCTTCATCATTCTTTATTTGTCTTGAAAGGTGGTTCATATCAAAAAAAAGAACAAAAAAAAACCTACCTGATCACCAATTCTGGTGGATTATCTCATCTTCCCTTCAAATACTTCTCACATGCTAACTGGTTTTCCTTGTGTCATTTAATTTATTTTTTGTTCCCAACCAAACTCTCCTAGTATTGTTATGACTCAGAGCTTTGCCCTCAGATCTCATTTTCTTACACTTCTTTAACTATCACCTTTATGTGAATGGTTCCAAAATTTTTTATTTCTAGTCCCAGCAGAATAATCTGGTCATTATCAGACAAAAATTATCACATTGCTCCCAAACCAAGTCATCATTCTCACTTTTCAATTTATGGTATTACCATATTTCCCCAAGCACCTGCGCTAGAAATCTTAAAAGAGCATATTCCAATTAAGTGCCATGAGTTGAAGTATTTGCTGGCTTCCATGGTATAAATGTGGGTTTGGATAACTTTTTGTATAAAGAACTACATAGTAAGTATTCTAGGCTTTCAAGACACAAATCTCTGCTACAACTAGAGTTGATCCTTGAATAACACAAGGGTAAGGGTATCCACATCCCATGCAGTCGAAAATCTACCAGTAACTACTATACTGAACTGCGGCTGTAGTGAAAGCAGCTGTAGACAGTACACTATTGAACAAACATGGCAGTGTTCCAATAACATTTTATCTGTGTTCATTGAAATTGTAATTCCTATAGTTTTGCCATGTAAGTTATCTTCTGATATAATCTTCTAATTATTTTCAACTACTGAAAATTCTAAAAATCATTTTGACCTCAGAACTGTACAAAAACACGTAGGTAGTAGTTTACTGATTTCTGGTATAAATGGCCCTATAATGGTTGGTTTCAAGCTATGAATGATTATGGCTTGCAAAGTTGGTGAAAATCTATTGATTATAGCTGGTAAAATCTGGCTCTAACAGCATGTTCATAGGTGTTAATTTGTTTTTAAAAAGTTCCACTGTAAAACAGATTTGTAAAGGCAAACCAAGAAAAACATTTTCAAAGCACAGCTGAATCTCTCAGAACACTGAATTTCCTGTCGTGATTCTCCAAGACGAGGTCGGGAACACTAGTGGTTTCCAATGGATCTGACCAACACATAGAAATGTCCTTCTGAGGAGCATTTCTCAGGGACACAATTTGAAGGGTGTTGTTTTGGTCACATTTTAGATCCCCCACTTTGCCGTTCTCCCATGTACAGTCAGATGCTAATGCTGTCATGTCTACCACTTTATTTGCCCATTGCTATTCTCAAAATCCTAATTCAGGTTTCAATCCCTCTTGTCGAAATTAGCCACTCCTCCCAGCTGGTCTCAGTCTTCATTTCATACATGCTGTTGCTAAATCAATCTTCTCAGAGTAAATTTTTTATTTCTAACCTGGACAGCTGTTCTAACTTCCTCTCTGGATCTCTATTTCCACTCTGGTCTGTCTGCTCCCCACAGAGCAAACACAACGATCCCTTTAAACTGTAAGTCAGAGCACATCACTCCCTTTTAGTGACATACTGTTGCACTCATAAGGTCACCAGAAGGATTTTTATTTGGACATGAATGAAATGAAGGTGTTAGCTGTGTGAATATCTGAGGAAGACAGGTGCAGGTACCCCGAGAAGAGCTTGTTTGGTGTGTCTGGGGACAGTGGTGAGGGTGGAGACTGAGGTGTTGAAAATGAAGCCCAGAGGTAGCTGTGGCCAAATCAACTGCCTAATGTCCTGGACTGGTTGGTCCATTCTCTATTCTCTGCCCTGCCCAGGGGTCTCTGCAACTGGAGGGTCTGACTCATTTCTTCCCCCAAACCTAACTTGGTTAGCTTATGCTTATTTTTCTGGCATAATTATCAATGGTGTCCCCTTTCACTTTCATAAGTGTTTAAGTTTAGATGATGTTATATGAGTATCTTACTCTTACCTCCCTCCAACTCCCACCTGTCATAATCTTCTCATTCAAATGTCTTTTCTGATCCCCTTGACTGGCTATGAACTATTCTTTTCCAGAATCACATCATCTTTCTTCTCTTGGTCTTCTGGTTATAATTATTTATGGCCTTCTCTTAGTCTTTCTAAAGTTCTTAAACACAGAGACTATTCTTTACCAGATACCACCAAAGTGCCTAAGACAGCAACTTGCACCGAAGGAAATACCCAGTACTTATATGTTGAATGCTAAATGACTGGCTTATTAGAAGTTCAGCAGAAGGAGCCATTACCAGTGTGAGGAGTTTGAGATCTGTTAGTTTGGGTCCCATTTCTTCATAAAACTTTTAAGAAATGGTAAATCTTTCCAAATTATTAAGTGAAAGAATTACATAAGAGTATACAGTCTACAAAAAACAAAATATTTGTTTGCCTAGTTAATCTATTAAACTGTTTCCTAAGATGTTTCTCAAAACACTATTTAAGCTTGATGTTAGTGAGGTGTTTATAAAAAAAAGAATTAGATGGTCAATTAAGGAAATGCTGTATTAGAGCTCAATGGGGCTTTCAGTGTATTTGTTAACAGTGGAATTTTCAGAACTTTAAATAACTGAATTTGCATTTCGTATCTCTAAAGAAGAGCTATCATATCTAACATCCACATTTAATTGATTTGAAGACAATAAATCTTCTGAAATCTTGCACCTCCTTTTTTCTGTGGAGTCTATCTTAAGGAAGTAGTGATTTAGAAAGCAGTTTTACAATTACTTATAAGGATATTACCATTATATTAATTTCCCAAGTTAATTCTTACCATGAGTTGTTAATACACCTTAAAATCTTATGAAGAAGTTTTCTTGACATTAGTTTCTTAAATCAGATCTCCAGATAAGCACAGCCAGTTGGCACTTCATTCATGCTTTTGAAATATAAGGCTCAGGCCCCTAATCTGGACAATTACGCCTCCGTCCTTTACTTTTTATTACCACTCTTGCTCAGAGGTTCATAACCTCATGCTGAATTCTTTTGCTTTCAACCTTTCTTCCTCCTCTCACCCATCCTGCACATATTCAGCCTCCCCAAATATGGCTTTCATCATGCTGACCCTGGTCAACAACCTTCAGTGGTCTTCTTTTTCCTACAGGGTTATTTCCAGCTTATTCACCTGGAAGTCTGGGTGCTGTCTGACAAGCACCATAGAGTCGTCGGCAGCCGTCCGTCTCGAGAGACGATGGTGTAGCTTCTTAAGAGTCTATCTGCACCGCCGAGAATGGCTGTGCAGTCCAACTCGGGAGTGACACAGTATCTGTCTCCTCCCGTGTTGAATCGACATCTTGTGATGACGCTGGAGTGTCCTCTCCAGTGAAGCTGAAGCTACAGAGCCTGGGCAGGGTGATATGGAGGGTCTGCTGTTGCCCATGCAGCAGACCCCCCCTCTCTTCGCAGCTGAAGGATCCAAGGGAAAGACGGAGTCAATATAGCTTGGCTTCAGGTGCGCCGCAGGAGTTGCCGGTGTTGACTACAACGTCAAACCGCCTTAGGGACTCCGGCTCCGGATTTTCTGTCGGGGTTTACTCCCTTAGCCTTTCCCCTGAAGAGGTATGCCGCAAGGCAGCGGAGGTTTTTTGGAATCAGAGTTTTCCTTCTCTGACCATAGAGTAGTGATATATTTAATTTCAAGAAATACACTGATTAAAATTTTTAGGAAGAATGTTTTCTGTTGTGCATAATATAAAAATCACAGATGTTCTTGAGAAAGAGCACATCTTTCTCAAGAACATATTGTCATAATAAGCATGATTGGCTACTTTCAATTTTTTTTCTAGAAATTTCTTGCTTCTTGTATTTTTATTTTAGTTAAATGTTAAACTTTTAAAGAAAATTTTAAAAATTAAACTGAGACAACCCCACCTATTTCACTCATTTGCTTTTCTATGAGTTGGAAAACTATCACTAGTTTGAGTTTTACAAGATTATATACCTAACCTTATTTTATTCAATCTCTCAGTCCCACTCCACCCCACAACAATTTGAAGTGAGCAAAGAAAATATTATAGTTCCTGTTTGAAAGTAAAAAGCAGAAGTCCAGAAAGGTCAAGAGATTTCACCAAGGCCCTTAACTAGCAGCATAGAATGGTAAGTAGGAGGCGCCTGGCACTTTGACAACAGATAGGTCCTCTGATGCAATTGTCAATGAGTGGTCCTCATAAGAGAAAAAAGATTTTTTTTTCTTACCTGCACCCTCTAAACCACCCCCCCAACACCAAAAACTCAACCAGAGGTTGATATGAATAAGGAGAAACCTTATTTTTCAACACTTTATGCCACAACTTCTTAGATTTAAAACCAAAAACTGAAAGCATTCTCCATAGAATTTCTCTGGGGAGAAATGACTACTTCAGCTTCTATTCCTCCTTGCAGTCACTCTGAGCCTTGGGAATTACCTTGTCTATGTATTTTCATTCAGAATGAATGCTTTAATATATTTATTTAATCATTTGTTGCATCAGAGAATATTGTTTCATGCATATTAAAGACTTGAGCATGTAATAGACCAGTGTTCTGACTAATAAAAGCACTCAAAGCATGTCACTAGTCTTATTACTTTTCTTGGCTTCAGGATAGATGTGTTTTATTTTACAAATAATAATAATAAAACTAATAATGATGATAATAATGCTTACATTAAACAAAGGGAATTATTTTTAAAAGGTGCCATAGCCTTGTACAGATCATTATTCTCTGGAAGGGGTTGACCCTCTACCCTCTTCCCAGAATGTTTTATTCGCTATTCAGGCAAATCAATCAGTAAGTACTAAGAACCTTCTACGTGCCCAAGCATCAGGCTGTGCTGAAGTAATAAAAATTTAACCTCATCTAGAAGGTCTTCAAGTCTGGTTTGGGTCTATATGACTTTCACAAAATGAATAAGGGAACAAACCACATGCTGTCAGAAAACGGAGAAGAAAAGGGGCTTCAGAGAGGAATGGGGCTTCAGTGGGATTTGGGGAGAAGAAAAGATTAGGATGAGTGGGCAAAATGAAGAAAGGGATTTAGGGCAAGGAGGAAGAATATGAACAAAGGCACAATGTTGGATATTTATGTAATAAACATTTACTCTTCCACTCATTGTTCTAGATGAGGGGGCACAAAGATAACAGAAATAGCTTCTGTTAATGGTTTCTGTTAAAGGTAGAGCAGCCCCTAGAAAGTTGTGCCTGCAGAAGAGTAAGTGCCATGCCATAGCTGAGCTTGGTCTGCTTGTCGACCTCAGAGTAGGGCTTTGGGTCACAAGCACAGGAGACATGAGAGGACAAAGAAAAGCTTCCCAGAGTTCTTGATGACTAAAAGGAATCTTCAGACCAGAAAGAAATAGCTGGAGGAAAAAGGAGAAGATGAACATTCAGGCATATAGAATCATTTGGTGAAAGCAAACAGTAAAGAAAGAAGAGAGGACCCACCAATATGTCTCAGTTTGGTTGGAGCCAGAGGTGTGTGCCAGGAACAGTAAGCCATGCGCATAGAGATAATGATCAGGGGCCACGCTAAGGAAGACCTAGCAAACCAGAATAAAGAATTATGTTTTTCCTCTAAAAGCAGCATGGAACGAATACCACACTTGGAGAGAGAGGCAAGAAGGAGAAGGCTTAGCTAGGCTTTTATAGAGGCTAAAAGAAGAGAGAGAAAAGAGTTTGGAAAGGAAAGGTAAATGAGAACTTGATTTTTACAAGAGGTTTGGATTAAAGCTAGAAGGTAATGGTAGCCACTTCAGGTTCATGTTCCTGTTCTGGCATTTATTTTTATAAGACTCATTTAATGTGACTTTCATGGACATGATAATATGCAGTCAAAATAATCAAATCAGACTATGTGAATGAAGGTAATCGAAGTCATACTTTATGATTTAGCAAACATCACTTTATGATGACAAGTGAGAAATTAATGTTATATCTTAATGATCTCAATTAATGCTGATCTTTCTCAAATAATGCTTTGTCCCAATTTCTGATGTGTTTAAATAACTTGTGCTACAGTGAATATGAGCATCATAACTGGTACTTTTTGGGGGGGGGTATTTTTAACCTCTATTTATGGATTCAAAAATCTGCAGGAGAAGCTTTACCTGGCAATATATTAGAACTGTGAAAAGTCAGTGGGCATTGTCTTCCTCCCTTGATCTCAATCAGTCAAGAATGTTTGTATGGCCTTTCACAGTAAGGTAATGGAGAATAGAAATGTACTAAGAGTGGGATGTTTCACTGTGATCTTTCAGTGTAACTCTGAAAATAAATTCACACAATTTTGCTCTTCAGTTTGCAGGCCTATCAAATGACTTTACAATTTTCCCACATGAAGGTCCTTTAGGTGGATGATGCAACTAATGACAACTTTATGTATACCTTTAAGATTTATTAGTGAAAATGGAATGTCCCATCCTTTAGAGATGTTTATATAAGTACTGTCAATATGGCTCCTCCTACAGTTTAGGAGTGAGGTCTGGATATGGTGAAAGACAAAACAAGCAATATATGTTTAATCTACCATGCTTATGCAACAGACAGAAAAGCTTATTTCTGGGGAATTTTAAAAGGCCAAGATAAAATTAATCTAAACTGACTAAAATTTTTACATAATGAAAAGTTTGTAAATTAGAAGAATAGGATTAAAAAAAAAAACAGTGCTTAAGAGTTTGGAATAATTGATTAAAGGTCACAGCATTTAGTGAAATCTCCAAAGAAACTGTTGGAAAAAATTGAAGGGTGATTAAGAGAAAAGTGTTGGTAAGTGGTGCATCTGAAATATAAATAAAACAAAAATATAAAATACGCTTAAATTGTCCTAGGTCATGTAAAAAATCTGGAAAAAAAAGTTTCATGGTAGCAAGAGCATACAAATATATTGCACTCTAAGAAGGTTTAAAAATACTGACATTGAAAAATGAAAAAAAATTAAAAATGTATACTATAATAAGTTCTGGAGATATGGTTGTGATACTTATGTCATTACGTGTGCCTTACATAGGAGATAAGAAAACATTTTACCATCTACAATGATGTCTATAAGCCTTGCTCATTTCCAGTCAGCCAATCAGCTCAGGCTATCATAATGAAACAGTACAGACTGGGTAGCTTAACAAACACACATTTATTTTCTTAGTTCTGATGGCTGAAAGTTCAAGATCATAGAGTCAGTGTTGGTTTCCAGTAAGACCTCTCTTCCTGCTTTGAAGATGGCCACCTTTTCAGTTGTTCTCAAATAGCCTTTTCTGTATGCTTATGTGCATATGTGTGGAGAGAAAGAGAGAGAGAGAGAGCGAGACAGAGAGAGAGACAGAGATAAATCGGTCTCTGGTATTTTTCTCTTTTTAAAGGATACCACCAGTCCTAGACCTCATATAACTTTAATTAGTTCCTTTTAGGGTTTATCTCCCCAAATACAGTCACATTGGGGGTTAGGGTTTCAACATATGAATTTGGGAGGGAGCGGCACAATTCAGTCTATAACACACATCAATATCAACTCCAAGAAGATCTAAACCACAGCTGAGGTTATTTAAACTTTTACTAAGACACTCTCTTCTCCAACTGCCTTTTATATATATAAATATTTTTAGACACATAACTTTGTATGCCAGGTATCTTTTGTAAATTATAAATGCATTTATAATAATATCAGCAACACTGACACATTTCTTTGGAGATTAGGGTAGCATTATAATGCAGGCAGTTGATAGTAGTCTAGGCTGAGACACCAGATGGTGCAGGAGAGATTTATTGAAAGGGAGGAATATAGCAAATAGACGTGAGCTGAAGGAGCCCTGGTCAGGTTTGCTTCTTCAGAGAGAACAAGAAGCTTGTATTTTAAAAGCTTATTTTTTTTGTTTCTCTCTTTCTCAGAGCTAGTAAGTAGAAAAACATGGTTTCACAGAAGACAGCTCATCTGGGAGTCAGCAATCTATATTCTGTCCCAACCAATTCTGCTGATACCTCAGAGGAGATCTTAGACAATTTTCGCAATCCTCTGAGCCCTCAATCTCCCTTTTTCTGAAGTGAAGTATAGATCACAATAAGTTCTCATTTTATTTCTAACAGCCTGGTTTCTATGACTCTAAGACTTAGTTCTGGAGAATGTGTATGCCAGTTCCAGTGTTTCTAGTACACTTGTTATGTAACATAAAAACCTTCCTTCCCCTCGTAAATATAAGTAGCTTTATAATGCTCAGCGCTATGCCCAACTTGATTGAATTCTGAGGTATAATCTGGAAACCACTGTAATCTGAGAAGCAGTAAAAAAGAATTAAAAAAGAACATAGTATAAAATCCAAGTAAATGGTCTTATTTCCACAGCCTTGTTATGTAGTGAGATCATTATTTAGAAGTAATTTAATTTTAATTACCCCAACACTGTTTCTGCAATGCTCATATTAAAAGGGATATATTTAAGCTCTATGAGTTGATAACAGAATGCTTTTATATGAGCATTAATTTTATTTAGAAAATGCTCTTATTTTACTAGAAAATTCAAAATATGTACACTTATATGGGACATATGTCATCAACACAAAATGACAAGGCAAAATACTTCATATGGCAATCATTTGTCCTTCTTGGATATCCCATATATGGCATCCACATACTGCAGGTGTTAATGACACTGTATGCCTTACTCAATCTCTTTCTCAGAGGATCATTTTCCATAGCCCCCATCAGTCAATATTAAGGGGAGATCACATAAGCTAATTTAGGCCAATCTCATAATTGATTTGAAAGCTTTCTGATTAGTTGGACATTAATGTGACTTCTGAAGTAGAGGTAGCAGGTGGGATTTCCTTTAGGGATATTATTGATTGAGAGGGAGCTAAGAAAGCTGCTCTGTGGGAAGAACACAAGAAAGAAGTAAGGAACAGATAAGGGAACAGAAGGAACCGGAGCGTCCCAATGGCATTTTTGTTCTGCTTTCAGTCCCCTGGAAAGTTAGTTTGTAATTTCTGCTCTTGGGTGCTTCTAAGAGATACCACAACACCCTGGTAATAAATCCACTCCCATCCTCTTGACAAAACTACTTGCAACTTTGTAGCACTGCACTCAACAATCCTTTATTACCATTCTTATCTTGGCAAACTTCTAGCATTTAACCCCATTTTTATTGCTTTTTTTAGCCATTGTCCTCTTTATTTGTTTCCCCAACAAAAGCAATTTTATATAGTTTGCTCAAATAGTTAGTGATATCGGAATAGTCTGGACAAGCATGACCATTGATTGAGTTTTGATGAGCTTCTAACCCCTGTTAGCAATTTGGTACAGTTTCCAACAAATGCATGTCATTTATTAAAAAGATCAGTTAGGTTTCAGAACATGGTACTGCAAATCTACTACTGTAAATCCAACTAAAAATGCCCAATGAGTGTAGGTTAGTTTCAATATGGAAAATTAATTATATTTTTGTTATATCTGTTTTATCTTTGAAAAATTTACATCCACAGGGCTTTATGATGATTCCCCAAAACTCACCAAGATCAGAATTACTTAGAGAATATTTTTAAACATAAATTTCTAAGGCTGTCCCAGAACTATAGAATAAAAACCCATGGAGGTAAATTTCAGGAATTTATGTACAGCGAGGGACCCCCAAAATCCACATAATTATCTTCTGAAGGACAAGCCCCTTGTAGTACAGGTTTCCATCGCTAGGTGAGTGTTCTAGGAACCCATCTATATCAGTGTACTAGCTGACATTGTTGTGAGAGGCTGTGTTCAACCTCAGTGAGTTGTTTTTGTTTTGTTTTTTTTGTTTTTGTTTTTTTTTTGAGGACTCTTTCAATGCGTTTGCCAATTTCATGATGAGTGATTTATGAGCACACCTGCCCACACCGTGCTGAGTGTTCACCAATTTTTGACCAAAAATGGCATGATCCCCATGCTCCACCCTTCCTATTCACCCAATCTCACCCTGAGTGACTTATTTTTGTTTTCCGGATGAAAAAGGTCCTCAAAGGAAATTGTTTTGCTGATGAGGAAGAGATGAAACAAAAAACAGCAGAAGCACTAAAAGGCATCAGAATCTACAAGTTCAAAAACTGTTTTGAGCAGTGCAGAAAATGTCTCAATAGGTGTATTTCATCAAATGAAGGGTATTTTGAAGGTGGCTGAAGTTTAAATGTGGAAGAATAAATAAGATTTTTTAATAAATAAATTCTGTTTTGGGGGGTTCCCGTGTATTTAGCGTTCTGTGGGTGATTTGGTTCAGCCAGGTTTAGAACCACTGTTTTAGAATATATACGTATACTGTTCAGAGGAAAGTTTATAATTGAAATATTAAAAATATTATATTTCTATATATAAGTAGTAAACAATTAAGAATTAAAAATTTTTAAGTACAAATTTTTAACACTTCTTTGCCTTTTGGCTAAAAGCAAGTGTTAAAAGAACAATTTACAGTCGCACCCCAAACATAATATACTTGAATATAAATCTAATAACATGTACAAGAAATATATGCTGAAAGCCACAAAATACTAATGAAAGAAATCAGAGAAGACATAAGCAAATTGAGATATATAAGATATTTATGAATTAGAAAATTCAATATATTTAAGCTGTCAGTTCTCCCAACTTGATGTATATTTCAACTCAATCCCACTTGAAATACTAGCTGTAATTTTTAAAAAGATATTGACAAGCTGATTCTAAAATGTAATGGAAATACAAAGAAATTAATTAGAATAAACAATTTTGAAAAAGCAGAACAAAGTTTTAGGACTCACACTCCCTGCTTTTAGGACATTTTAAAGCCACAAAATCAAGAGAGTGCAATGTTGGCAAAGAGGTAGACACACAGATTGATAGAATAGAGATTCCAGGATTAGACTCATGCGTATACAGTTAATTGTTTTTTGAAAAAAGTGCAAAGACAGTTTGGTGGAGAAAATAACTTCTTTCCAATAAATGGTGCTGGAAAAATTGAAAATCTATATATAAAACAATAAACTTTGACCTACACCTCACATTATATGCAAACATTAACTGAAAAAGAATCACTAGACCTAAATATAAAACCTGAAACTATAAAATTTCTAGAAGAAAAAGTTTGTGATTTGAGGTAAGGCAAAGATTCATTGGAAATAATCAAAAGCATTATCTATAAAAGAAAAAATAATTAATTAAACTTTATCAAAATTACAATACATGCTTCTGTCCTTTGAAGATCATTGTTGAGGAAATTAAAAAAAGCCATGAACTGGATAAAATATTTGCAAGATATGCATCTGATAAAGAATGTGTATCCATAATATTAAAAATAAAACTTCTAAAACTCAATAATAAGGAAAGATTCAATTAAAAATGAGCAACTTATTTAAACAGACACTATACCAAAGTAGATATACAGGTGCCAAATTACTACGTGAAAAGATACTCAACATTATAATCATTAGGAAAATGCATATTAAAAACACAATGAAATACATTTATACACTTATTAAAATGGTTGAAATGTAAAAGCCTTACAATACTCAGTGTTGGTGAGGATGCAGAATAGTTATAACTCTCATACATTGCTGTTGGGAATGCCACTTTGGAAAACAGTTTGGAAGCTTCTTAAAAGTTAAGCATACAGTTTCAATATGGCACAAAAAGCCCACTTCTAGGTATTTAGTTACTCAAGAGAAAGGAAACTTATATTCACATAAGAACCTTTACATAATGTGTATAGTGGCTTTATTTATATTCACTAAAATTGGAAATAACCCAAATGTCCATTAACAAGTAATATGCTAAATGCTGATACATCCATACAATGAAATACCACTCAGCAGTGAAAAGGGACAGCTTGCTGATACATTCCACAATAGAGATGGATTCCAAATGAATTTGTCTAAGTGAAAGAAGCCATACTCAAAAGGCTGTACATACTCTGATTCCATTTTAAATGACATTATAGAAAAGATAAAACTATATAGAGAGAAAACATACAACTGGCTGTCAAGAACTGGTGAGGAAGAGAGGTTGACTGTAAAGGGCATGAGGAAATTTTTGGGGTGAAGGAATTTTTGGGGTAATGTATATGTTGCAGTAATATATGTGTTTCTCAATATTCACAGACCTGTATATGACTTTTACTATATGAAAATAATGCCTCAATAAACCTATTTAATAAGAAAAACAAAATGAAAACAAGCAAAATTCTGGTTTAATATGTCAAGGAATGTTTGTATTTTCCTTTCAGTTCCAACATTTCTAGGAACCTAATTAATTTTTCTTTTTCCTCAAAATGACTAAGGTAATAAATGGGCTGCCAGCCTTTCTTGCTGTGGTAATTAAGAGAAGACAGTGTATTATGTTCCACTGTTTTTGCTGTTACAAGAGACTTTTAGCACCTACTATTGTTTATTACGTAAGCTAGGATATAATGGGGAGGTCCCTGCCCAGCTTCAGTGAGATAAAAACATTCTGGGATAGATGGGGGAGAGGAGGACCTTTGTTATGTTTCTCTTATATATGCATTTATTAGATAATCTGTGTAATGAAAAAAATTCAATAGATTTACAGATTATGTTTTTGGAGAAAGCTCATTTAAAAATCTTCAGATTTAATTCAGATGCTAAATTGCACAGCAGTTTTTGCACTTAAAATGGGCATGATTAAGTTGTTCTCAGCCAGTTGGCCTCTGCATGTGTTTGCATTAAAATCCACAGAGCCCTGGCTGGTGTGGCTCAGTGGATTGAGTGCCAGTCTGTGAACTGAAAGGTCATTGTTTCAATTCCCCGTCAGGGCACCTACTTGGGTTGTGGGCCAGGTCCCCAGTTCGGAGTGCGTGAGAGGCAACTCATCAATGTATCTTTCACACATCGATGTTTCTTTCCCTCTCTTTCTCCCTCCCTACTCTAAAAATAAATAAATAAATAAATAAATAAATAAATAATCCTTAATGCTAATGGAAAATATTAGCTAATTTCCAGAACACCATCAAATATTTTAGTATTTGTAAGTACATAATAAATACAAATGAGTTAAGAAATATTAATTGAGTTGTACAAAACATATACTCCATGTACTTAATTTCCTGAATTTGCCACCTCCTTTTTGGACCTGGAAGAGGTTAAATGAATTGACCCCAGCTGGTGACGGGCAGGAGATGTATTTAAACTCAGGTCTTCTGATTCCAAGGCCAATCAGTACACGTTGTATTGCTTTACTTTTTCTCGTAGAAGTTCACAAATGTATAAGCTATGAAGGTGTGGTAAATCACACCAAGAGATGCCAGCAGTATTTCTCCTCTTGAACTCTAGTGCTAAGCTGACAATTTTAAAATTAATTCTTACTTGGCACTTGATTATCATTAGACTGATTTAATTCAGCTACATTTTTAATATTTAAAAGTTAGAAGATATAAGGCACATGATTTTATTTTCTTTTATGACTTTTTAAAATCCTCTAGAAATGAAGAAGAAAAATACCTGGTAACATTTTCACCAGAGAATAGCTTATTTTCTCTTGCCTCCCATGACACCAACCTCCTGGTTCTCTCTTTCCAATTCTCTTTAGATCCCTTGCGGGGCAGCATCTCCTTTGCTTGCCCATGAGATACTGATGTTTCCCAGAATTCTGTCCTTGGGCATCTTCACTTCTCAGTGCATATACAGTAATGTGTTTTAGGTGATCTCAGGCATTCAGTTTCCACCACCATCTGTACTCTGATGACTTCACCTTTGGTACAGACCATTCTGACTCATAGAACCATAGCCCCCATTTCTTCTTATTGGACACTTCTGCCTTGATGACCCACAGAAAAGTAAATCTCAACATGCCCCAGATGGAGTTCACTGCCTTTGCTACACCCTGCTCTGCACTCCCAGTACTTCTCCTGTATTCTTGGTGTCATTCACAGTACCTGGAGTCCTTCTCAAGTTCTTTCTCTCCCTCTACCACTCCAAGTGTTCACCCAGTCTCATTGTTCTGCCTCCTTTATATCTCTCAAAGCCTTCTCCTCCTCTTGATCCTCTCATCATAGTCCTCAGAAAACCTAATCTTCATCTAATATGTCTCCTTAGCAGTCCCTCACCTCCAGTTGTGTGCCACAGTCATTCCCGAGGCACAGTGCTGAACCCCATTCCTGTAGCTGAAAGCCTTGCAATGGCTTCCCACTTCCAAAGGCAAAGTTCTGACTTCAGGCCTCCCCGACCGTCGTCTGCAACTGAATCCTAATTGAAATCTGAGTTCTAGTTGCAGTGAACTGACTGCCTGCCACTGTCTGCATTCCTTTTGCTGTTAATCATCCTCAGTTATTCACTTACATTTCTTCTGCACCCCACCTCTTAGTGCTGGGTTGTTATGTCTCTGCTTTCAATGTCCTTGTCATGATGGATTTGTTCAGCAAATCTTATATATATTTTTAACATTTAAAATAACTTTTTAAATTTCTCTGTTATTTTCCTCAATTTTTCACACTGAGCAAACAAATCTTTTTAAATTAGAACATCTAATCTTTGTTAAAATACCTTACTGAATATGTAATGGCATTCTCTTTCTTCTACTTTATTTTTATGATATGGTTTAGATGAATACAAGAATTATGAAATTTCAAAAGTTATAATTCCTTTTAGTCTATTCATATTTGTGAAGCTTTCAATTTTATGCATAAATTGGGGGTTGTGGATTTACTCCCAGATCTCAAGTGAGAAATTAGGCCATTCCTTGCCTACCATAGTAGGCTTCTTCATTCCCTTCTTTTTAGGGAAAAAAAAACAACACAAAACAAAAAATCTTAATTTTTTAGTATAGTTTTAGGTTTCAGATTTACAGAATAATTGAGCAGCTAGTATACAGCATTCCATATACACACCCATATGGTTTCCCTGTTATTAACATCTTTCACAAGTGTGGTACTTTTATTATAATTAATGTTCCAATTTTGATATATTATTAATTATAGTCTATAGTTTACGTTAAGGCTCACTCTTTGTGATGTAAAGTTCTATGGGTCTTGACAAATGCATTAAAATGACAGGTATCCACCATTACTATCTGACACAGAAGAATTTCCTTTATGCTTAGTTTATTCATCCTTCCTTTCTCCGCCCACTCCCTCAACTCCTGGCAACAACTGATCTTCTTCCTGTTATTGTAGTTTTGCACTAAAATTATACTTTGAAGCAAATATTTCATCACCTTTTTAGGCAGATCCTCTTTTTCTTAGAATGAAGAAAGAATATCATTATTAAAGTTATTTTGCATAGTTAGAAAGTATTCACAGATTGAATTATTTTATTTAGCTGTAGTTTTCTTCAAGGGCCAGGTTGCATTTCCTACTCTCATTTATCTGCAGTGAATACGGTAAATTGTTGGTCAACTAAAGTGATAAGAAGAAGACCTATCCTTGGGAGATATGAGGTCTGTCCAGAAGGTATCCAGCCATGTAATATGAAAAGCAGAGACATTCATTGAAGAAGGTACAAGATACAAGAAACACTGTACATAGGACAATGATGCCTCAGTCCCCTTCAAAATAGGCACCTTGGGACCTCACACAGTTCTCCCAATTGCCATCAGATGCCCCATTTTATTTTCCTGAATCTCATCGATGGTCTGAAATCTTTTCCCTTTCAAAAGTGATTCTAGTTTTAGGAAAAGCCAGAAGTTGCAGGGCACCAAATCTGGCCTGTAGTGGGGCCAAGTCACCTGTGTGATTTTATGTTACACCAAAAAACTGCAGGAGATGTGATGCATGAGTGGGTGCATTTTTGTGATGAAACTGCCAATCACCAGTTGCCCATAGCTGCAGCCTTCTGAGTCATCTGAAGTTTCTCTGGAGAAATGTTCAAGCTTGACATAAAATTTGATGCTGATTTGGTGCTCTATTTGCTCAGTCATTTTGAATGTGACAGCTACATAGCACGCATGCTCACTCAACAGCGTCTATGGCCCCTACTGACTAGGACAGTGAAGTGGTCGTTGTTCACCCATGTGCATTCTAGTCCACTCTCCTTGACTGCCGGGTTATATCAATGTCGTGAAAACCATTCTCATTATATTAACAATGGCTACACTTTTTCTGGACAGACCCTGTAAATGCCCATGAAACTGAATTCTCTTGTCTATTACCATTTGAAACCAGCCATAGTGTAACAGCTTAGTAAAAGGTTATTACTTTCTCATATTGTGACAATGATAAAATCATCTGTTATGCAATCAAGGCAATTGACATAGTCAGTATTATCATTTTCTATATTTTTCCATCAGAACAAAACCCAGTCATGAGAGTTCAAACTGTGGACTTCGGCACTGCTCATTTTCAAATAGATACCTTAAAAACCCATTTCTAGATGTTGTTCCCACTTAAAATTGATAGTGCTGATACAAAAGAGTGGAGTCCATGATTATCACCATTTGTCTTGGGGTAAATGATCACAATACCAGTGTAATAAAGCAGCTGAAAGCAGGACTCAGTGTTACCACATGCAATCCACAGGCAAGAAGCCCTGACCTTCGTTTGACCACACTGTAGTTATTTGGTGGAAAATAAAACTTAAGGGTACATAAAAGGATCAGAAGTTCACATGAGATATAATGCAAGTTAAAAGACAACTTCCCTTTTACCTCTGAAAGCAAGATATTTTGATTAAGTCCCACTTTTATGAGAAACAAAGGGGAACCCATGTTAGAAGCAGAGTCAATGACGTGACCAATGGATATGGAAGGGCGTGAGAGGACCAGTATCTCAAAGAACTGAACTTCACAGTGCTTTGTAGTTTTCTAAGTGCCTTTTCTTATATATTTTGATACATTATTCTTATCAGATGTGTTAATAATAGAGCAGTGTTTTAAAATATTGAAAATCTGCTGCTGAGTGGAACAGATCAGAGTGATCAGGAATTATCTGAGAGTGAAAATATCATGGCTTTTCTTTTCCTCTTTGCTTTAGTGAAATGCTGGAAAGCCTGTTCTTTGAACTGGAAGTATGATTTGCTCTTCCAAAACTATTTAGTTCAGCAGAGCTGGAGTAGTTTGCACATGTTTTGACATAACTGGGGCCAACTCACATTAGGGGGAAATAAAGTATATGATTCATAAGAAGAAATTGCTGCCTTTGAAATCACTTCCTACCATAATACTGGCCACTTCATTACAGTGGTAATTAGAAAGAAAAAGAAAAAAAAGCAGAAATGGCCATTTAAAGAGGAAATTAGTGCTTAATTTCCTAGAGTGTTCTATTTTAATGGATGTAACATTGGGAGGATATTATGTTTAAATTCCAAACCTAATATGACTAGTGCTTTAGCTCTGTCTTCTAAATGAAAATACTATTTGCAACATGTGATGAAAAAGTATCTGGTGACTGAATACATCTCTCAAGGTCAAATATACTATCTTTGAAAAAGGATTTTAAAAATACATGTATCAAGGTAGGCAAGATACATCCACTTAATGAATCCCTAAACATGATAGCTTTCCTTTGTCTTTTTTTCCTTTGGAACTTTGTATAAATGGAATCATATAATTTATATTCTTTTGTATTTATGCTTTTTTATTTTTGCATGCAATGATTACTTGCAATTATGTTGTACCAAGACATTTTTCTAGGACACTTTGAGATGAGATAGTGTACCGACCCATTAGTTTCATGTCCATATTTCTAATACATATTTTTCCAGAGTGTTCAAGTATTTAAAGAATTCTATTTGCCAATCGAATGTATATATAAATCTGTATCTGTATCTACACTCTTAATTGACAACAGAGTGAATCTTTCAGTAGTTCTAATCCTAAAACCCCTCCAAACTGTCTTTTCCTTTGGATGCTTCTTTGTACATATCCCTTAATTTACAGATCTATCTATAGATTTTGTGGACAAAGGGGCAGGGTCACTTTCTCTGTACAAACGTTGTAGAATAAAGCTGATGAAGCAAGTCTTGCCATGATGGCTTCAGGACAAATGGAACTTTTGCTTTGGCAAATGTGAAAATGGAATTATAACAAACAATGAAGTTAAGGCTGTTTACAGGAGGGAAGTTCTGAGCCCAGGAATTTTGTTAAATATTACAAAATGCCGTGACTGCAGGTAATTCAATTTGAAGGGTAAAGACGTGTTTATTTTCCCTACTCCTTCCCTTGTGGCTGTGTGAAATAGCATTTACTCAAATACTGGTAATGAATATGAATTCCTTGAGCACACTTGGCCTTAGCTGTTCCATTTGAATCGATGTTTACAATGGCAAGCCTATTAGACAAGCATGGAGTACACAGGAAATTTTGTGAGACAATAATACATGAGGCTGGCTGTGACTTGGCTCTGGAATCTTTTTTCCTTGACTCCAAGTCACCTTCCTCTGAAGATTTTATTTTAAAGTAAGTCAGTAATGAAATAGAAATCATATTTGAACGAATGCTGGGGGTGATAAATCAGGTCAGTAGATACTGGTTGTATTTTACTAGAAAAACTACTCTGAGTTTTCAAGTTTTTCACATTAATGACTTTTTTTTTATTTTTTAAATCTCCTGTCTTGTGTCTCCAGTAACAAAAAAATCAAGGGCATTTTTTTTCTCATTCTTTATGAGAACAACACTTGTTGGAAGATAGGTTTTGATTGGCAGCTCACATTCATTGGTAATTATTGTCCAACTGCTCTAGTAAATTTTCTTTTTCTTTTTTTTAAGATTGTGTTTATTTATTTTTAGAGAGTGGGGGAGAGAGAAAGAGAGGGAGAGAAACATTGATGTGATAGAACATTGATCGATTGCCTTTCATACCTGCCCCGACTGAAGCATGTGCCCTGACCAGGAATCAAACCTGCAACCTTTCACTTTGCAGGACGACACCCAACCGTCTGAGCCACACCAGTCGGGGTCTTTTCTTTTCTTTTTTTTTTTAATAGAATGTATTGTGATAAAACATTGGCCAACAAAATTATTTGGTTTCAGGGGTACAATTCTATAATACATTATGTGTATCAATACATTGTTTTGTCTGTTCACCACCCCAAGCCAAGTCTCCTTCCATCACTATTTTTCCCCCTTTACCCTCTTCTACCTCCCCAATCCCCCTTTCCCCCTGGTAATCACCATACTGTTGTTGTCAGTGTCTATGAGGTTTTTTTAAAATTTACATTTTCATCCAGCACCCCCATACCCCTCCCCTCTGACAGCTGTCAGTCTGTTTGCTGGATCTATGTCTATTTCTATATTTTTGTTAGTTTATTTTGTTCATTAGATTCCATATTTATGTTCTTTATGCAACTTTGAGAAATCATAGGAACTTTGGCCTAGGAATAGAAAACACCACCTGCGCAAGAAGCCAAGTGGTCAGAAGGAACGAGGGATAAGCTGATTGAGAAAATGTCACCACCCCTGAACTCCAGCTTCAAAAATGCAGAGATGGCTGATTTTAACTCCTTTCTGCCTGCTTCAACCACTTAACCAAATTCACAGTTGACCGTTTGACCATTATATGACCTGCCTAGTGTGGTTGGTGGTCATGAGCAGTGTGCCCTCTTGCCCCCACAGTGCAGGTGCAAACATAGCTACCAGGCAACATAGCTGGAAAAGAAAGTTCACCCAAGCCTGGAATGAAAAAATTTTAGAGGCTTGCCTTTTTCAAAAAGCTTGTCTTTTTATGCAAGCCCATTTTGTCCCCAGCTTATAAAGGCAATCAAGCAGAGCCAGGCCCCACGCCAGTTCAGAGGAGCTTCCTTTTCTCTGTCCTGCCTCCCTTTTGCACAAGAAAAATGTACTAAAATATGTCTGAAAATTTCTCTGGGGTTTTCTTTTGATTTCCATTTTGGGGAACCCAAGAAACCTAAAAACACCAATGCTGGTAACAACATTATAAACTTGAAATTTATTCTTGTAAGTCTTTCTATTCATTCCATTATATAAATATACACTATTAATTAATTAAATTTTACACATTCTACTATAGGTGGCTACTGTGTCTGTTTGGCTTTCTGTTTTCACTTTTATGAGTGATGCTGCTCTGAATGTTCTTATTTTAAAGTATATTTTATTGATTATGTTGTTACAGTAGTCCCAATTTTTTCTTTCCTTTGCTCCCCTCGGCCTAGTACCCACTTCCCTCCAGCAATCCCACCCTCCTTAGTTTATGTCCATGGCTCATGCATATAAGTTCTTCGGCTTCACCTTTTCCTATATTATTCTTAACTTCCCCTTGTCTATTTTGTACCAAACAATTATGTTTCTTAATCCCTACACCATATCCCCATTTCTCCCCCTCCCACCTCCCAGCTGACAACCTTCTGAATGAGCCCCATACCTATGATTGTGTTCCTATTCTGGTTTGCTTAGTTGGATTTTGTTTTTATTTTTTAGATTCAGTTGTTGATAGTTGTGAGTTTGTTGTCATTTTAACATTCATTATTTGATCTTTTTCTTAAATAAGTTCTTTTGACATTTCATATAACAATAGCGTGGTGATGATGAACTCATTTAGCTTTACCTTGCCTGGGAAACACTTCATCTGCCCTTCCATTATAAATGATAGCTTTGCTGGATAGAGTAATCTTGTAAGTTCTTGCTGTTTATCACCTTAAATACTTCTTGCCAGTCCCTTCTTGCCTGCAAATTTCCTTTTGAGAAATCAGCTGATAGTCTTATAGGCACCCCATTGTAGGTGACTCTCTGCTTTTCTCTTGCTGCTTTTAAGATTCTCTCTTTTATATTTACCCATTGGCATTTTAATTATGATGTGTCTTGGAGTGGTCCTTTTTGGGTCTAGCTTGTTTGGGACTCTCTGTGCTTCCTGGACTTGTATGTCTATTTCTCTTGCCAACTTTGGAGAATTTTTCTTCATTATTTTCTCACATAAGCTTTCAATTTCTTGCTCTTCCTCTTCTCCTTCTGGCATGCCTATGGTTTAGACATTGGCACGTTTAAAGTTTTCCCAGAGGTTCCTAAGCCTCTCTTCATTTTTTTCAATTCTTATTTCCTCATTCTGCACTAGTTGACTATTTTTTTCTTCCTTATGTTCCAATCACTGATTTGAACCCTGGTTTCCTTCCCTTCACCATTGGTTTTGTGTGGATTTTCCTTAGTTTCATTTAAAATAGCCTTCACTTCTTCCCTTACGCATTTGCCCTAATTAAGCATATCTGTCAAACCTGTGAGCATCTTTATCACCAGTGTTTTGAACTCTGTGTCTGTTAGGTTGGCTATTGCCTCGTCGTTTAGTTCTCCCACTGGAACTTTGATCTGTTCCCTCTTTGGGGCCATACTTCTCTGTCTCCTCATCTTGACAGGCTCCTGTGTTTGTTTGATTCTCTGTGTTTTAGGTAGAGCTGTCACTTCTGTTACGTTGTAAGGGGCGGAGCCTTAGGTATTTATCAGCAGAGGGCGACCCATTTCACCACGTTGTGGCCCTGTATGTGGGGGAGGGGTCTGAGAGGGAACAATGCCACTTGCTCAGCACTTGCCCCTTTTCCAGGCACTCCTCCCACTTCTGAATGGGACTGGCGCCTCTCTAGCTGTTTCCCTGGCTGTCATTCCCAGAGTGGGTGGGTCTGCAGATGTTCTAAGAGTGTGGGGGCCCTTTAAATAAGTGGTCTCTGCTGAGAGACGAGCAGTTTTTTCCTCTGCCCCAACTCCCACTGGTTTGCATAGTCAAAAGCAACGAGGCTTTATTTTCCCCAGCGCTGGGACCATGAGCTACACAGTCTGGTCTGATGCTTGGGAACACTCCCCAGGTGTCTCTTCTGACTTTTAAAAATGTGTGACTGCACTTTCTGCCAGCCTGCTGCTGGCAACACTGCTGCTGCCACCACACTGTGTCCTCTCCACCCTGGCTCCGCACCCCCTACTTGTCTAGATGAGTATTTCTTCTTCATATCTTTGTTTGTTGGACTTCTATGCAGCTTGATTTTCTGGAACTTCTGGTTGTCTTTAGTTTTGAGGTAGTTATATTTCTTCTTAGTTGTGGAGAGAGATGCAGCGTGTCTGTCTAGGTCTCCATCTTGGCCAGAAGTCCTCCTTCTGAATATTCTTGTGTTTTGATATACATATGCACATATTTTTGTTGTCTGTGTGTATGAATGGAATTTCTGGGTGAGTATACATATATTCAAATTGGGTTGAAATGTCAAGTAGGTTTCTGACATGTCTGAATCAATTTACATTTCTACCAAAGGTGTATGAAGATTCTACCTTCTCTACAAAGTTGTCAATACTTAGTAGTTATACTATCTTTAATTACAGCCTTTCTAATAAGTCTATAGTAGACTTTCACCTGAGGTTAAATTTGTATTTCCCCGATGACTAAGGAATTTGAGTACCTTTTCATATGATTACGACTATTTGGCTGTCCTCTTGCAAAATGCCTGTAGTGTCTTTCCAACTTTTGTATTGGGCTGTCCTTTTTCTTACTGATTGCAAAGGTTCTTTTCATATTCTAGATATGAGCTCTGTTTTGGTTATGTGTGTGGTAAATTTCTTTTCCTATTCTGTGGCTTGCATTTTTACTTTCTTAGTGATAACATTTGATACATAAAAACTTTTATTTTTAAAAATTATATTTTGACTTAATTTCAGATTTACAGAAGAAGAGTAAAAAGTATAAATAGCTCCCATATAACTTCATACAGCTTTCCTGAGTATTAATATATTAAAATAGCAAACATTTTTCAAACTCAGATATTAACTCTGGTATGATACTCTTAACTAAACTACAGAAATATATATTTGTTGAATTAATGAATCAATGTGACATTTGGGTCAATGATGTTAATGGATGCCATCAGGTGAAAGCAACCACACCAAATTAAAGCTTATTTATTTTCCCATTACTTACTACAATTGCTGATAATTTATATTTTCTGTGGAGCGGTCATGTGGGTCCATGGATTGTTATTTATTAACCTTTCTGAAAAGTCAGTTCAGATGGGATTTAACTTTAGAGTACTTGTGTCAATGTCACTTGAAAACGGAGCTGAATTGTGTATGATCATTTCTGCTCTCTAGAAAAAGCCTGTGTTCACGCACTTATAATGAAGTTTTCTGACATTATAGCCACCTCATTTGAATATTCATGTCTATTTGAAAGATGACTGTGAAATAAATATTATTGAAGTATTTTTAGAAAAGCTTAGAATCATGTAATTTGAGTTTTCAGTATAATATTTTCAAAGTATAGACCACTTATTAACAAAACTACTATAAAAAAGAAACTCCATTCTGTGGGGAGGGTTTTTAATTATCTCTTTCAATGTGGTGGATAAAATTGGTAAAATCAAGCAATCTGTACAAAATCTCATCACATTACCGACAATAATTTAACAGTATTGATTCACCATTCTTCATTCTCCTCTTTCTTATGATGGTAACAGTATCTCAAGTTAAATAGAAGAGTCAGATAAAATCATTAAATATAACTTCTGTTCTGGCTCTTACATGCTGTATTTTTGAAATTACCATTGTTAATTTCCTTTAATTTCTCCACCAGCTTTAAGGCTTCGTCCCACCTCAATCTCCTGTTGGGTGGCACAAACTGTCCCTGAAGTTCCTAGTTTAGCAAGTCATATTCCATTTGGTTCACCACTAACCTTGGAGACTACATTCTCTATTTTGCCCCCTTATGATTAATCTTCTGCCATGTGTTCTACTTCTAGTGATGTCTTCCCAGCCTTGACCACACTTGCCTTGGCTCTGTTCAGTACTTCTATTGAAATTCAGATTGTGATCAGTCCTTTGATTCTATCCCCCAGTCCCAGTTGCCCCTAAATACTTCTCCCTATGATTGATTTCCATTACCTACTGATACACTCCTCTAATGCCTACGTGTAAAACAGGTGAATTTGGCTGATCAGGGGCACCAGGGAGAAAATCCCTTGTTCTTTCAGCCCTGTCTGTGCATTCCTCCTAAAGCCTGGTTGAGGAGGTCAGAATCTTGAGATGGGTTGTTAAGTATACTAACAGGATTGTCCACAAAAGCCCTTCCTTAGGAAATGTTCTCAGTTTAAATGACCCAGAGAAGGAAGGCAGTGTTAAGTCCTTTGGGGAGACATGGAAAAAGTGGAGAGGATGCCAATCCTAACCTGGTGATGAGGCTGTTGGAAAGGATGGAGGTTCAGGAATGGTGGGTTATCAGACAGGCATTAGGATTTAAAGTAAAAAAACTGGCTTCAGGTCCATTCTGCCACTTCTTGTATGTAGAACCTTAGGCCTGGCATTTATCTGGCTGAGGCCTGTTTCCAAGTCTACATAATAAAAATGATTTCTCTTTTGTATTTCACTGGATTTCATACAAGTGATGCTTCCTTCACTGTGCACTAGACAACAGTAGAATTGGGGAATCTTACAAGATATTTGAATTGGTATCATCTCAAATAATTAAAATTTTAAGGTGAAGTAAAGTTTTCCAATCTCAGTTATATGTATATATTAAAATTTTTTTTATCTAATTAATCATGATATGAAACTTAAGTTTATTGTAATGATTGAATTCTATTTTCTATTTCTATTAATGTTCCTTTCAGAAGATTTTAAATCTATATTTAAATTGTTAAGCATTACAAATCATACTTGTTTACATTTGCATTTTTACTAATTAAAATTGGTAAATAAACCAGTATTTTAAAAATAAATGGGATCAAGCTAGAATCCAGTGAGCTATTGCTTATATGAATTGGAATGGTAAATCAGAGAACTGTTAATTAAATTGCTAAGACAAATAATTGGGAGAAATTCCCTTTTAATTAGTCTTGGTTCCTCTCAAGATGGCAAACTAGCAAAGGCTGTTGGCTTCTTCCTAAGACCCTGGAGAAATTCTTGAAAAAAGGAGGAAAGGGAGGAGGAGAAAGATAAAGTAGTGGAAGAGAGGGGGTGGGGTGGGAGACATACATATGGAGTCTAGGAAAAACAAAACTGTACCAAAGAGTGAGATGCCCTGGGAAGGCCAAGACTATGTTAACCATGGACTGTGAAGTGGAAGAGGGAGGCCTGTGTGGAGGGCAATGAGAAGGGTGGAGAAAGACAAATGCCTATGCTCAGGTAAATAATCACTATAAAAGAAAGAATTAAAAACACCTCCCATCAAAAAAAGATGATTAGAACAGAGAGCTCAGGAATTTAAATTAATCATAATAAATACAGTAGCCCCCACTTATTCAGGAAAGATTTATCTAAGACACCAATTGGATGGCTGAAACCATGGGTAGTACTAAACCCTACCTATACTGTTTTTTCCTATACATACAAACCTTTCACTTAAAGGAAGCATTCCACAACTTCTCTTTGGCATATTCAAATTACCAGCAACAGTACTCCTGTGCTTTGGGGTCATTATGAAGTGAAATAAAGGTCACTTGAACACAAGTACTACAATACTGCTAGGCCACGTGATGCCTAAGATGCCCACTAAATGACTAACTGGTGGGGAGCATATGCTGCCTAAGGATGCTGGACAAAGGGTTGAATCATGTCCCAGACAGGACAGAGCACACAATTTAAGACTTGTAAATTATTTCTGGAATTTTCTTTTTAATATTTTCAGATAATGATTGACTCTAAGTAACTGAAACTTTGGAAGACAAAAGTACCCAAGCAGGAGGGAAATATGGGAAACGTAGTAACATAAGTCAAAACCAAAGAATTTAAAAATCCAAGTGGAGATAGGAAAATGTAACAGCTGGAATATAAAAAACCAAAAACATAATGGATGGGATAAATAGCAGGCTTAATAGATAAAGAATGAATACATTGAAAGATCAGAAGGGGAAACCTCCCCAGAAGCAGGAAGAAACAGGAAAGCCATGGGAAGCATACGAGAGTGGCTCAGGGACGTGTGAGACAAAGTAGGACTGACAAAATCTACGGGGGTCCAGAAGGGGAGAGAAAAAAAGAATAAACTATTAGGCCTTCTCAGGAACTTTGTGCACAGGCCAGCCCTCAAAATAAAGGGGAAAAATAGTAACCATGTCTCCGTTTTACGAGAATGGCAAACTGCTAAGAAATGAGTGAACAAATAATTTATGCCAGTAACATTAAATTTCAGAATTCATGAAATGGCTGGGACATTTAAAGAATTAATCTGTTGAGTTGGTGTATAAATTTCAGCCTGTGTATCTTACCATTCATACAAGTCCCATAACAATAGACGTGCTTCATCAATCCCGTGTGTCAACAGTGCCATGGCACCCTTCTGCTGCTATGCCTTCCTGAATCCCAATAATTCCCAGCTGTTTAAAGATAGACATATGTATGACTTGAGCTGGCTGTGGATACGTCTGTAGATATTTTATAGTAAATTACTCTCAGCTTCACCCACCCTATCAGATCAAACCTTCCTAAGAGCCAGCATTATAATCGACTTCTTTGATTTGATGAACAACAAAATAGTCCTAAGGTTCTATGATTTTGGTTTGCTTAGCACAGGTATCATAGAACAATGTTATACTAATTAAAATTTAGTTAGAAACTAGAGAAAAGATGATTACCTGCCTTTATGAATCTTTTCTGGGTATATATACAAAAATATCCTATACAATTAAAGCACATATTAATAAACCTCTTCAGAAGATATTAAAAAAATCAATTCCCAAATGCTCATATTCTGTTCAGTCATAAATAAAACACAATACATACCTAAATTGACTGCTTTTATTCCTTTCATTGTACCCAGCATTAGGCCATTAGGAGAAAAAAGAAAAAAAAAAAAGGAAGATGGGTCCTGCAATGAGATCTGTAATAATTTGACTCCAAGGTCTCATTTCTATCATCATCATGAATAATTATTCACTTTTCTTTACTTGTTTCATCTGTTTAAGCCTTATCAATTGTATTAAACTGATTGAAATGGTATAATTAATTATATCTTAGCAATTTTGGGGATATCACAGGAGTAAGATATTTAATAAAACACAGTTTGTGATTAAAGTCTCAGAAGAATCCCCTAAGTGTGAAGTCCTGCTTCCTGAACCCCCCCGTGATACACAGATCATTTTGGAGCAGTGGTAAAATCACTGAAGTGAACATTTTCTTTATAATGTCACTACAAAATAGCACAAAAAGTATTCTAACTACATGCCATGAAATTAAAACAACAGACCATGACTGGTAGGAAATTATGGGTTTATCTTACTTTCATGGACATTTTTAAAAAGTAACATTTATGAAGAAAGTAATGCATATTAAATCTTTTATACACCTACAATGATTAAAGAAATCTTTTCACTTACACAAGCAATTCTCTTCAGTTTGGACAAAAAGTCTCTTAAAGCCAGATTACACAGAATGGGAAGTTAGCAAACAGAAGGAAATCAAGTGAAGATTACTCAAATAATTCAAAATGTCCTGATATTTAAAATGTCCAGAGTTTGTACTCTAAGACCTTGATACTCAAGTGTGGTCCATGGATCAAAAGCATCAGCATCTTTTTGGAGCAAAATCTCAGGCCCAAGCCAATCCTACTGAATTAAAATCTTCCTTTTTAAGATCTTCAGATGTCTCGTAGGCACATTAAAGTTTTAGAATCACTACCACTATGGGGAATTATTATTTTGAAAACTTAATGAGATACTTTATGACTGGGAAGAAACCAACTTAGTAACGTTTCTTAAATAGACATCTTAATACAGTGATTCATAAGAGTTAGCCAGATTCTTCTGCTATGTTATTTTGTTGCACTGAATATTATGTCAAAGAAGGGAACATAATATGACAAAATTCAGAACATCAATTATCCAATTATCCTTTTTGGTCTAATGATATTCTTTGATGTTCAGAGTTGTATAATACAGCTATTGAGTGCCTACTGTAAGATACGCACTTAAACACAGCTTAAGAAACAATTTACTCTATACACTCAAGACAAATACACCTATCTGCATTTAACTAATGTCCTAGTAAAAAGATTCCCGCTTCTTCATTTACTTATGTCTCAAATTCTTTACTTATAGACACCTCATCACTTATTATGTTACTTTGAGTTACTTAAAACGTTCACAGTGAGGTCCAATGGACAGAAAATATCCCATAATAATTATGTGATTGTGAACTCGTACTTACCCTGGTCCTCAACTTCTACATTTGTAAATATATGAACATGAAGAATCACATCTACTTAGAGAGGCAACATAATGGTTAAGAGCATGGGCTCTGGAACCACAGTGCTTGAGACAGTTCTTGTTCTTTCTAGCTATGTAAGGCTAGGAATTGACAGCTTTGGTTCCCACGCCGTCCCCCCTCCCCCCGCCCGCCTGCAGCTGTCTGGGAGTTTCCCATGATAGTGGGGTACATCAACCCAAGCTCCGTTTGGCCTCGATGAGCCCTAGACTCGCAGCTGCAAGATAACGACTAAATTCACCAGTTTCTTTTTTCTTCCCCCTATAGAACAGCTCCTCCTTCCCTAGGACCCCCGAGTCAGGCCATTCGCAGCACGGCTTCCTCCCCACTTGCTAATTCCCTCCAATAAACTTTTCTTCTGCTTGCTGCGTCCTCATGGTTCTCTGAGCGACACCGTTCTTAGAGGAATGTCACTTAATCCCTCTGGCCACAGCTTCCTCTTCTATAACATGAGGATAAGAATACTTACCCTGATAGGGCTGTTGTCAGGATTAAGTAAGTTATTACATATAAAGCACTATAATAGTGCCTGACACCTAGCAAGCACTTTAACATTAGAAATTGTAATTACTATTTTTAATTCCCTTGTTACTATTTAATTGGTTGTTGGGAATGACATAATATTAATGAAAGATCACAAAATAAAATCTGGCACACACACAAATATTGATTTCCTTTACTATAGAAATTATTCTGTATTTCAGACTATTTCTTAAGACAACTCCATGGATACAAATGAGTGAAACAAAGTTTCTCACCATCTGATGGAAGGTAGAAAAAGGAAATGGAGTATAACACTTTAGGCTGGAAAACTGATTTTTTAAACAGTGCCAAACTGTTTAAAATTGGGGAGTGCAATAAGTTTGTAATTGGCAGAGACAGTGGTAAAAATTAGAGAGTGGGGGTAAAAGGATGCCCTGATAAGTTAAAATTATAATATTTTATCAAGGATTTTGGAAAATTAACTTTTTAAAAAGCACAAAACCTTACTGTCTTATAGTTTAAGATAGTATAATAAAGTAGAAATTAGGATTCCTTTCATTTTAAAATATAGAAACTTAAAAATGATTACCATGTGAGAAAAAAGCAACAGTATTTTGACATACAAAAAATGAAAACTAGTCAGAATTCCTTGTGCTAGATTCTTAAATTATCACATGCACATGACAGGTTGAAGTCATGGTCAGCGTACAATGGAGTTTTAAGAATTGAGGTTAAATGTTCCAAGTGTATTATACTGAGAAAATATAAGTGATAACACCAATAGCACAGATATTGAACTGTTTTACTCAATATTACTTACACTGAAAATGAAGATTAATAGGAATTTTTTAATATAGTGAAAGGAATTAGGGCCAAAATCTTTGAGTTTGGACTCAAAACTACAAGCAATATACTTTACAAGTTTGCCATCTCTACTTATATCCCTTAAATTTACCTAATTTTATCTTCAACCTGCCAAATTGATTTCAAATTAAATAGTATAAGGAAAATGATGAGAACTTTATTATTTTATAATTTAAGCACCAATTATTTTATCTTCAATTAAAAAATCTAAAATATTAAATCTTTTAGCACCTCTTTGATAAATAGTAGCAATTTTTTTGTGTGATATATACTTACAGAACGCAGTATGAGGACTCCTTTGACTATATTGTCTATATTTCCCAGAAAATTTAAAGCATGTCTTCTCTAAAGAATATGTTTAAATTATCAGAGAAAGGCCTAAGTATTAAAATTTATATAAAGCCTTATGCAACCTTCACTTCCCTCTTTATAACAAAATTCTATCAGCACAGTTAAAAAAATCACAGAATAATTTTTATTTATAATGAAGTTATTCTCTCTACTTTAAATCATCAGTTCACTCTTATAACAGAGAATCAATTTAAGTAACACCACCAAAATGGAATGAAGACAGAAAAAATCTGCTATTACATGTCAATCTCTTTGATATGTCATAACAATATCTAATTAGTTTTATAACAGAGTCCAGTTCCAGTTAAATTCTCAATAAACTGCTAATAATTACAGTCCTTTATAGTGACATACTATTCTAAGGTATGACAGATGTTGCTTTCTCAACTGGTTCAGAAGTCAAACAGTCAAACAAGTGTTCTGAAGAAAAAGGCCAACTTCATATGGAATTCAGTTACAAGTGGATAGCATGCGTCAGATCCTTTGGTTTTTATAATAATCCATTTGGAAAGTTAATTAATTGGTGACTGGTCCCTTAGAATTCTATGTTAAACAGCAGGAATCATTGCTTATACAGTTTGTGCCAATGTCCTTGATTTTTTGAATTCTACTGTTTTGTTTATCAGGTCATATAGTGATGGTAGTCTTATTTTATCCATATTTTTGCTGTAAACATTGAGAAATATACCAAAGATGACTAACAAACCAGACCATATGTACCTAAGAGAAAGAGATATGAAAAAAATTAATATTAAGGTAAAAATTCATTATTAGCCACAGAATTTGGTGCTAAGTTCACAAAAACTATGCAATAAAATAAAATTTTGCAATGGGAAGCCTAAAATAATAGTGTTAAAACAAAAAGAGTAGTTTTAGATCAGAGAGAATTTCTTACCTTTTATGTTAGTATATATAGAAATAAGATATTTTACAAAATACTAAATGTAGTTGAATTTTGAGAATAGAAAATTCAAAGTCCAACTTCTACCAAAAGTCTTAAGTAAAAGTGCTGGATTGGTAAACCTGCCAATGGCCATCTTGGGAATATAATACAACCAACCAACTAGTTATCCCAGTTGGGTAAAATATACAGCAATAAAAAGGGGGCACATCCAGAGAGAGCAGAATTGGCAAAGATTACTATAATGTATACCAACCACATTCAGAAAGGGAAACCAAATTACAGAAAACAAACAATATATGGATGGAAATTTATTTTGTGGTTTATATTTTATACATTGATAATTTCTAGGTTTGAATCTTCTCAATTCCTAACCAAGGTAAGTTTAAATAATGCTAATTTCTAACACATCTTGAAAGTAAACAGTAAAGGACACAAACTTATATGTGTGTGTGTGTGTCCAGAAGGTATCCAGCCATGTAATATGAAAAATAGAGACATTTATTGAAGAAGATACAAGATACAAGAAACATTGTATATAGGACAATGATGCCTCAGTCCCCTTCAAAGCAGGCACTTTGGGACCTCACAGTTCTCCCAGTCACCATCAGCTGCCCCATTGTATTTTCCCGAGTCTCATAGATGGTCTGAAATCACTTCTCTTTCAAAGGTGATTTTAGTTTTAGGAAGAGCTGGAAGTTGCTGGGCATCAAATCTGGGCTATAGAGGGGCTGAGTCACCTGAGTAACTTGATGTTTCCCAAAAAATCTCTGCATGAGATGTGATGTGTGGGCAGGCGCATTGTTGTGATGAAGCTGTCAATCACCAGTTGCCCATAGCTGCAGCCTTCTGAATCATCCAAATAGCTTCCTTGGAGGAATGTTCAAGCTTAACACAAAATTTGTTGCAGATTCGTTGCTCTACTGGTTCATTTTGAATGTGACAGCCGGATATTACACATGCTCACTCAGTGGCATCTACTGCCCCCACTGACTAGTACAGTGAAGTCATCATTGTTCACACAAGTGCATTCCAGTCCACTGTCCTTGGCTGCTGAATTACATCAATGTCGTGCATACCATTCTCATTATATTAACAATGGCTGGAAATTTTCTGGACACACACACATTATATATACATATACACACACACAGACACACATATATATCTAAAATATTTGTAATAGGCCAGGGGAAATGAATCCCTCTTAATCTTAACATATCACTCATAGTCATTTATATTGCAAACAGGATCACATTTCCCTGGGATTCTGGTTGAACAGTTTAAGTGTACAGAATTATTTCTTCAAAATAATTACACACATTTCTGAAGCAGCAGAAGACACATCAATAAATTAGAGGTAGAGATGAAAAATATGCTTTATAACAAATTAAGGCTATTTAATAGGTAAATGAAACAAAGTATCATATCTAAAAGTCAAGAAACTTGTTTAATTAAAATGTACTTACTGAAATGTGAATGGCTTAGCGAAGAATATAAATGAAAGTACAATGGTCATTGCTTTTCTTCCTGTTGTCACTATAGGGAAAAATAGGTAGAGATATTTTGGAAATCATTCATTCACAGATATTTACAAAGCCTACTACTTGCCAGGATCTATTTGAGGTACAAGTAAACAACAAAAAGCAAAAAAACAAAAAGTCGCTGTTGCTGTTACTATGGGATTTACAGTCTATTAGAGGGTACAGACATTAAATATTCCAGATAAATGCTAAAGCACAACTGTAATAAATGCTCGATAGAGGCCATGACACATGAAGGCATGTCATCCCTCAGGCCAAGTTTGGCAGAAAAGAAATGCTTTCTAAAAGAAAATGTCAGGTGGAGCAGGCAACTTAACAGTGATCACCTTTGGATAAGACTTATGAGCAATCTTTACAATCCTTTGTCTGTATTGACTTCTGCTTATCCTTTAAGTCATTACCTCAAAGTCTATTGTAAGCCCTGAAATCTCCCTCCCTTGTCTCACCAGGTAGAGGTGGGAAAACCACATATATCTCCATTATAGCTTTTCCTTCACTTTGCTTTAACAGTTACTATTTTCCTACTAGACCATACTTTACTTAGTTCCTTGTCTTAGTCATCCTTATATTCCCAGATTCTATAGTTATTGCACTTAATGTTCAATGCATGAATGAAGAACACCAAATGAAGAAACTGTTTTGGAAACATGTGTCAGACCCCAATTCCCCAAATCTGTCTTTCCTTTTACTTTAATAAAAGGACCCCTATTTTTAATTGGCCATGCCTCCTAGCCTCTCTTACAGCTAGACATGATCATGGGTTAGATTTTGGCCAAAAAAAAAAAAAAAAAATGTGAGCAGAAGTACTGTTTCCAGGAGTGTGATTTCTAGGAAGTTTCCACAAATAGAAAGGTGTTTTGTTTTCTCTCCATCTCACCGCCTGGACCATGGCAGAGCATACAGAAGGAGCCTGGATTCCTAATGGGCATGGAGACACTACACCAGTTCAAGAGGCAGTCAGCACAAGGAGTAAAAAAAGCACAGGTCTGGTATCACACTGACTTAAAGTCCTGACTCTGCAATTTATGAGCTGCTTGACTACTGAGCAAGTCACTGAACCTCCCCATGCTTCAGTTTACCCATTTGTATTATGGAATAACATTAGTGAGTACTTTCTAAGATTATTTCAAGATTAAGATAAGTAATATTTATAAAATACTTAAAATAATGCCTGGTACACAATAAGGGCTATGTACATATTAGCTATAATTATTATTACCACCTCTGGATTTTTTTTTTACAAGAGAAATAAACCAGCTTGCACCTTCAAAACAAGGACTGCATCTCATATTTCTTTATACAGGGCTCAATCAATGCATAACAACTGATGTAAGAACTTTTTAAAACAGTTATTATCTTACAAGCAAAATTGGAACCCAAGCTAGGTACATGAATTTGCAATCTTTCTAGACAGCAGGAGATGAACTGAAAGATTAGTGAATGGTGTCATGTACAATCAAATTCCCTCTATTTACCATGTGGGATACAAATTTTAAAAGGGAAAGTCATACCTTAGCAAATAAAGAGAAAAATTAGAAAGCAAATATACTTTTACAAAGAGAAGTATTTATTTGTTTAATTTACTCTGTGGTATTAAAATAAGCATTCCCCTAAAACCACAGAATATTCAAATCAGATAAATGACGAATATATGCATTACGGGTGCAAATTTTGCAGATCTCTGGTGGAAATGATTAAGTCCAACCAATCACTACACAAAGGAGAGAACTGAAGCCCAGAGAAGAGGAGAGACTTACTCTCCAGGTCACAAGTCATTAACCAACAGAGCTGGGTCTGGGCTCCACCTCCTCTGATGCAGCAAGCCACAGCTTTCCCACTGCTTCCAATCCTGGCTCCACATGCGACACCAAGAGCACTTGTCACTTGTACCATTCATTAGGCAAACAACACAGTGTAGCACAGGGAGTCATCTGTGGCCCTCATTATGCCTCACTTGTAGCCCCTCATCTGTTCCCCTCACTCCTCCAAATACAAATTCCATTCCTCTAAAGTGCGAGGAAAGTGCCCACACAGGGCAGGTACCTAATAGTTATTAGTGAAAAGAGAAGCTCATCTGATGTCCTGGGAAGTGTACAAAAGAAAGGTCAAAAAAACATTGTTCAAAATACAGCTGTCATACTTTAAGTTCAACAAAACTGGGATTTTCAGTTATAAATTAAAAAGCATAAAGGTACTCTTTTTCTATGAAAATATTCATCCCATTATACTTTTTAACAAAAAGTTCTTTAAATGTATTTAAGTTACTTAGATAAATGTTTGTATTTGATTTTAAAATTAAACCGTCAAATAAGAAATTAAGATTAAACATCATTTTCTTTACAATTTTAAAAAAATACCATGAGTCAAGCAATAAATTAATGAAATATGACAATTTTCTTTTTTTTATTTAATTTTATTGTTTTTCTATTACAGTTGTCCCATTTTCTCCCCCACCCAGCCCACCCCTTCTCCCACAGTCATTCCCCACCCCGTTGTCCATGTCCATGGGTTATTTATACTAGTTCCTTTACTATACCTTTCCCTTATTTACCACTTCTTTCCCCCCACCATAACTGTTTTTCTGTTTCTTGTTCAATTTTGTTCATTTGTTTGTGTTGTTCATTAGTCTCCTGTATTAGGTGATATGACAATTTTCTTTTTAATGAAGAGTAGATACTGACCTTATCTTTTAGAAAAGAGCATCAGAGAAAATTTAAATGCTTATTTCATAATCTTTGCTAGTATATCATTCCTACCTGTTACAGCAAGAAGTGCACCAAAAATTTTAATCAAAGCCAGAACAAAGGAGATTCCAAAATATCCAGTGAGGGAAAAAAGAAAAGCATAACCATAGGTCCGAATTAGATTCTGCAACACACAAAAAAAACCTGTTAGAAAAATGCAAAACAAACCCTAAGGTATTACAAATGAAATAAAACCATAGATTTTAATCAAGTTCTTGAGTAATAATAAGCCATTCAACAATGCAGTCAAACAAAGATTCTTATTTAGTTTTGATTTAATGGAAAAATAATAAAATTTAAAATCCACAACTTCTATATCACGAATATCTTAAACATTATCTTATAGGGAGGGTAAAGATAAAGTAAATTTATATATAAATCATTCCATTTCTGAAAAAAATTTCTGATTTCCATATAAAGAAGTTATCAAATTATGTAAAAAGTCTTTAACAAGGGGAATTAGAAATACAGAGAAAACTATTTAATGGAAGATGTTACCTTTGAACAAAATGTTACTGCAGGTCCTAATCCAGTAGTGCATGCCAATCCCAATAAAATGTACACAAAACCAATTGAATACGAATACAAAACCTAGAGTAGATAAAAAGAAAGTGGAAAAAAGTGATTACCAAACCAAAGGTAAAAAAAATGAAGGATTTTAATATGTGGCTCCGTTAATCTATTCATATTTGAGTAACATCACTGTTTCAATATAGCTTAACTTTCTGGAAATGATGGTTGGTCCTAACTGTTTATAAGTCTATGCCTTATTTTATGAGCAATGCGACACAGCAGTACTGATCCTTTTGTATATGGTTACATAATTATTCATTTTTTTCCCTTGCTTAATTACTGAATTCAAACTAGATTTTAATGTTGGGATTCTAAAAACAAACAAAACAAACAAACAAAAAACTTTAAAGCTACATATTAAACATGAAAAATCGCAAATAGTTTTCAAAGACATTAAAATATAACAAAAATAAGCAGTATATTACATAGTTACTGCTTAATTTCCTAATTTTCCTAAAAATCTTTCTATCCCAGTTTATTACACTCATAAGCAGAATCAGAATCAAACTTAAATACCTGCTATGTGTCAAGTACTGTGCGAATAATGATCTAAACAGATTATTGCATTTATTTCTCACAACCAACCTAGACATAGGTACTTTTAATAATCGTTTCCCAATTTTCAGATGAAGAAACTAAAACTGAGAGATATCGTCATAGAGAGCTAGTAAAAATAGGATATGAACTGGAGCTATCTTAGACCAGAGCCAATGGTCTCACCACTGTACTACATCAACTTTCTAATTATCTACACTTCCTTAACTCTTTTATTTTTACCTTATCTAGGAAGAGCAGTGATGATGATCAAGAAAACTTTGACAAAGATTAAAGTTCCTATGTTCCTAGGGACTCCTTAGACTATCCCCACTCTGCTGACAAAAAAAACAAAACAAAAACAAAAAAAAACAGTCCTATATATTCTTTTTTTTTAAGTATATTTTATTATGTTGTTACAGTAGTTCCAATTTTTTTCCCCTTTGCTCCCCTCTTCCCAGTACCCCTCTTCCCTCCAGCAATCCCACCCCTCTTAGTTCATGTCCATGGGTTGTGCATATACATTCTTTGGCTTCACCCTTCCCTATATTATTCTTAACTTCCCCCTGTCTGTTTTGTACCAACTGATTATGCTTAATCCCTGCACCATTTCCCCATTTCTCTCCCTTCTCCCCCTCCCAGCTGATAACCCTTCAAATGATCCCCATACCTCTGATTGTGTTCCTATTCTGGTTTGCTTAGTTGGATTTCGTTTTTATGTTTTAGATTCAGTTGTTGATAGTTGTCAGTTTGTTGTCATTTTAATGTTCAAAATTTTATGTTTCTTTTTCTTAAGTAAGTCCCTTTGACATTTCAAATAATAATAGCTTGGTGATGATGAACTCTTTTAGCTTTACCTTCTCTGGGTAGCACTTCATCTGCCCTTCCATTCTAAATGATAGCTTTGCTGGATAGAGTAATCTTGGATGTAGGTCCTTGCTTTTCATCACATTGAATACTTCTTGCCAGTCCCTCTTGCCTGCAAAGCGCCTTTTGAGAAATCAGCTGATAGTCTTATAGGCACCCCTTTGTAGGCAAATCTGCTTCTCTCTTGCTGCTTTTAGCATTCTCTCTGTCTTTCACCTTTGGATTTTTAATCATGACGTGTCTTGGTGTGGTCCCCTCTGGGTTCAACTTGTCCAGGACTCTCCGTGCTTCCTGGACTTGTATGTCTATTTCCTTCATCAAAGTTGGAGAGTTTTTCTTCATTATTTTTTCACATAAGTTTTCAATTTCTTGCTCTTCCTCTTTTCCTTCTGGTACCCCTATGATTCGGATGTTGGCATGTTTAAAGATGTCCAGAGGTTCCCAAGCCTCTCCTCATTTTTTTCAATTCTTACTTCCTCATTCAGTACTGGTTAACTGTTCTTTTGGGTTTTTTTTGTTTTTTTACTTATGTTCCAAATCATTGATTTGAACCCCAGTTTTCTTCCCTTCACCATTGGTTTTGTGGGGATTATCCTTTGTTCCACTTAGCATAGCCATCACTTCTTTTATGTATTTGACGTACTCAAGCATATCTGTCAAGCCTGTGGGCATCTTTATCACCAGTGTCTGGAATTCTGTATCTGTTAGGTTGGCTATCTCCTCATCACTTAGTTCTCTCACTGAAACCTTGATCTGTTCCCTCTTTTGGGACATACTTCTCTGGCTCCTCATCTTGATAGGCCTCTGTGTCTTAGGTAGAACTGTTGTTACTGTTACATTGTAAGGGGCGGAGCCTTAGGGATTCATCAGTACAAAGCAACCTGTTTCACCACGTTGTGGCACTATGTGTGGGGGAGGGGTCTGAGAGGGAACAATGCCACACGTGGCCCTTTTCCAGCCACTTCTCCCACTTCCGTATGGGACTGGTGCCTCTCTAGCTGTTGCCCTGGCTGTCGTTCCCAGAGTGGATGGGTCTGTGGATGTTCTAGGTCCGTGGTGGCCCTTTAAACAAGTGGACTCTGCTGAGTGACTGGCAGTTTCTGCCTCTGCCCCAGCTCCCACTGGTCTGCACAGTCAGAAGCAATGAGACTTGATTTTCCCCGTTGCTGGGACCGTGAGCTGCGAGGTCCCATGAGGAGCTGGGAATGCTCCCCAAGTGTTCCTCCTGACTTTTTAAAACGTGTAACTGTGCTTTCTGCTGGCCTGCTGCTGCTGCCACCACACCACACCCTCTCTGCCCCAGCTCGGCCCCTCCTACCTATCTGGATGAGTATTTCTTCTTTATATCTTTGTTTGTTGGACTTCCATGCAGCTCGATTTTCTGGAACATCTGCTTATTTCTAGTTTTGAGGTACAGTAGTCCCTCTCTATATCGCGGTTCACTTATTGCAGCCTCACTGTATATAGGATTTTTAAAAATATTATATTTAATTATTTATCGCTGATTTTTCGCTATATCGCGGGATTTTGTGGTACCGTATATGTATGTTGTTAAAGTTACGTAGGTTTAAGAGTGTAGAATAAATGTAAGGTTCCTGCTTCTCGGTGAGGAGGTCTAGAACGTAATACCCACAATAAGTGAGGGAATACGGTAGTTGTGTTACTTCTTAGTTGTGTAGGGAGATACAGAGAGTCTGTCTACAGCTCCATCTTGGCCGGAAGTCCCTATATATTCTTTTTTTTAATTTTATTTTGGTTTTTCAATTTCAGTTGTCCCATTTTTCCCCCCTTTGCTCCCCGCCACCCCTCCCACTCCTTCTCCCACAATTATATCCCTCCCCATTGTCCATGTCCATGAGTCATTTATACACGTTCCTTGATAAACCCTTTCCTTACTTATCCCCCACCCCCATAACTGTTATTCTGCTCCTTGTTCTACTTAGTTCATTTTGGTGTTGTTCCTTAGTTTCCTGTATTCAGTGATATCATATGGTATTTTTCTTTCTTTTCTCTCGAGTTCCATCCATGTTGTCACAAATGGCAGGAGTTCCTTCTTTCTTTCTGCTGCATAGTATTCCATTGTGTAAATGTACCACAGTTTTTGGACCCACTCATCTACAGGTGGGCACTTAGGCTGTTTCCAGTTCTTAGCTATTGTAAACAGTGCTGCTATGAACACAGGGGTGTATAAGTTCTTTTGAATTAGGGTTTTAGGATTTTTCAGGTATACTCCTAGCAGTGGAATCACTGGTTCAAAAGGCAGTTCCATTTTTAGTCTTTTCAGGTAACTTCATACTGTTTTTGATAGTGGCTGCACCAGTCTGCATTCCCACCAACAGTGCAGTAGGGTTCCCATTTCTCCACATCCTCACCAACACTTGTTGCTTGTTGACTTGTTGATGGTGGCCATTCTGACAGGTGTAAAGTGGTATCTCATTGTGGTTTTTATATGCATCTCTCTGATGGCTAATGATGTTGAGCATTTTTTCATGTGTCTATGGGCCTTCTATATGTCCTCTTCAGAGAAGTGTTTGTTCAGGTGCTTTGCCCATTTTTTAATTGGGTTGTCTCTTTTCTTGATGTTTGAGTCGTATAAGCTCTTTATATATTTTGGAGATAAAGTCCCTTGTCTGAGGTATCATTGGCAAATATGTTTTCCCATGTGGTTGCTTTCCTTTTCAACTTGCTGATATTTTCTTTTGCTGAGCAGAAACTCTTTAGTTTGATGTAGTCCCATTTGTTTATTTTTTCCTTTATTTCTCTTGACTTAGGAGATATATCCGAGAAGATATTGTTATGTGATATATCTGAAATTTTCCTGCCTTTTTTTTCCTCTAGGACTTTTATGGTTTCCCGGCTTACATTTAAATCTTTGATCCATCTTGAGTTTATTCTTGTGTGTGGTGTAAGTTGGTGGTCTATTTTCATTTTTGTGTACGTCCCTATCCAGTTCTCCCAGCACCATTTGTTGAAGAGGCTTTTCTCATTCCATTTTATGTTCCTTCTTCCTTTATCAAATATTAGTTGACCATATAGTCCTGGGTTTATTTCTGGACTCTATTCTGTTCCATTGATCTATATGTCTGTTCTTTTGCCAGTACCAGACTGTTTTGATCACAGTGGCTTTGTAGTATAGTTTGATGTCTCGTATTGTGATTCCTCCTGCTGTGTTCTTCTGTCTCAAGATTGCTTTGGCTATTTGAAGTCTTTTTTGGCTCCATATGAATTTTTGAAGTATTTGTTCTAGATCTGTGAGATATGTCATTGGTATTTTAATAGGGATTGCATTGAATCTGTAGATTGCTTTGGGTAGTATGGCCATTTTGATGATGTTTATTCTTCCAATCCAACAGCATGGTATTCGCTTCCATTTATTTGTATCTTCCTTAATTTCTTTCTTCAATGTTACATAATTTTCAGAGTACAGGTCTTTTATCTCTTTGGTTAAGTTTATATCTATATACTTTATCTTTCTTGTTGCTATAGTAAATGGTGTTTTCTTTTTTGTTACTGTCTCTGATATTTTATTGTTGGTGTACAGAAATGCCTTAGATTTCTGTATATTTATTTTGTACCCTGCTATTTTGCCAAATTCGCTCATTATATTGAGTAGTTTTTTAGTGGATTCTATAGGGTTTTTGATGTATACCATCATGTCATCTGCATATAATGATAGTTTTACTTCTTCTTTTCTAATTTGGATGCCTTTTCTTTTTCTTGTCTGATTGCTGTGGCTAGGACTTCCAACACTATGTTGAATAGGAGTGGAGAGAGTGGACATCCTTGTCTTGTTCCTGATTTCAGGGGGAATGCTTTCAGTTTTTGTCCGTTAAGTATGATGTTGGCTTCAGGTTTCTCATATATAGCCTTAATTATGTTAAGGTATGCTCCCTCTATTCTCATTTTGCTGAGTGTTTTCATCATAAATGGGTGTTGTACTTTATCAAATGCTTTTTCCGCATCTATTGATATGATCATGTGATTTTTGACTTTCATTTTGTTAAGATGATGTATTATATTTATTGATTTGCGAATATTAAACCATCCTTGCATCCCTGGGATGAATCCCACTTGATCGTGGTGTATGATCTTTTTAATGTGTTGCTGGATCCTGTTTGCCAATATTTTGTTGATGATTTTAGCATCTATGTTCGTCAGTGATATTGGCCTGTAGTTTTCTTTGTTGTGTCTTGACCTGGTTTTGGAATTAGGGTAATACTGGCTTCATAGAATGAGTTTGGGATTTTTCCCTCTTTTTGGATTTTTTGGAATAGTTTGATGAGGGTAGGATTTAGTTCTTCCCTAAATGTTTTGTAAAATTCTCCTGTGAAGCCATCTGGTCCAGGGCTTTTGTGTGCCAGGAGATTATTGATTACTGTTACAATTTCATTCTTTGTTATTGGTCTCCTATATATTCTTAATGCAGTCTGAACTATCTGCCTAGCAAGATGGCTGGGTATAAAATTAATGTAAACACACACGATAACTTTCCTGTATATAAATACCAACCAGTTAGAAGATATATTGGAAGAAAAGGTATTATTTGCAGTAACAATGGCAAAAAGATGAAACACCTAACAATAAGTTCAAAAGAAATATGCTGGATTTATATGGGACGTTTAAAAAAGAACACTTGAATAAAAGGAAAGTCATATCTTATTCTTGGATTGAACGAATCAAAGGTATAGGTGCCATTCTCCCTAATTTAATTTATAAGTCAATGCCAAACCAATCACAATACCAATGGGATTTCTAGTTTATTTGGGGATATGAACACCCAAGAATAACTACAGGTAGTAATATTCTGAAAAACAAAAGGAAGAATGGTGGCTACTTCTAATCATTGATAAATATGTGATAAAGCTGCTGTCATCCAATGGTTCTGGTGCAGAAATAAATTCAAAAGGATACAATTCTGTACCTTTGGTAAAATATGAAGTAATAAAGTAGGGAATTAAGCTGAAAAAGTGGATTATTCAATAAATGATATTGGGATAAGTGAATAGCCATACGGAAGAAAATTTTTAAAGTTTTGGGTGGATCAAAGATTTTAAAAAAAAGGAAATCATAAAAGTTTTGGGTGGATCAAAGATTTTAAAAAAGAAAATCATAAAAGCAATAGGCAACATAAATTTTTTAATCTTAGTGTCAGGGAAGCCCTTTTCAATAATAACATACAGCCAGAACCAGAAGGAGAATATAAACTGGACAGCATAAAAATCACCAACTTCTAAATGAAAAAAAATAACCAAATACAAAGATAGAAGAAACAATGTATCAAAGGTTTTTTAATATGTAAAAAATATATATCACTGAAGAAATATTTATCAAATACTATACCATAAGCTATCAGCAGTGGTAGTGGCATTTTTATTTTTTATCTTTCTAATGTTTGAATCCATTACTTTTATGAAAATAATAAAAAAACTAGTTTAAAAATGCAATGCAAGTCAATACCATAACTATTTAATAAAATTAAATATTATTACCATTCTGTGTCCATCTTATGTGAAGAACAAAAAAAGCTAAACTATTTACCATTTCTGAATTAGAAGCGTTGTGCAGTTTCATAGCCTTCTCCTGCACATTTCCAATGACAGCATCTGCACACAGTGCCAGGGAAATAAGGATCACACCTTCAAGAAGGCACAAGATAAAAACAACCTCTTTATTTAAGTATATGAATGAGAATCAAGATTTATCAGAGATATAATTGGACTAAGAAACAAAAGGAGATCTTAATCACATTTTTTCCATAAAGCTGAGTATTTTTATCTACAACCACCTGTAACAGGCACATAGGTCACACAGGTCACATAGGTGATTTTTTTTAAAAAGCTAACACTAATAAACTGCATTAATGCTGTCACTATTATTGTGTTTCACTGTCCTGTTAAATAATAGTTCTGCTTTTAAACTAAATTATGTTTGAGAGGAAAAATGTATTAAATAAATATAGAAGAAATTCTTAGGAGATTTACTGGGATTAGTAGTTAATTAAAGAATCAGATGAAGAGGGAAACCATAAAAAATTACCTTTATTATTAAAATGTTTAATTTAAAACATATAAACATGCATGCAATTGCTAATGTCTTTTCTTTCAATGAGGGTCTTAACTAAAATTCTGCACTTTCTCTTTTGTTTACACTACTTATAAAACACATTGTCTCTAATTTCCAAGTTATTTTGGTTAAAAAGTACCATATATATATATACATATATATATATATATATATATATATATATATATATATATATTACATAATAGTGCCTGGTACACAATAAGAGCTATGTAAATATTAGCTATAATTATTACCACCTTTGGATTTCTTTTTACAAGAGAGAGAAATAAACCGGCTTGCACTTTCAAAACAAGGACAGCACCTCACATTTTTTTAATATAGGGCTCAATCAATGCACACCAACTTATATAAGAACTTTTAAAAATAGTCATTATCTTACAAGCAAAATTGGAACCCAAATATATAAATTTGCAAAAAACACACATATATATACATATATATATATGTGTGTGTGTGTGTGTGTATATATATATATATATATATATTTTCCCCCCCATGAACCTCAGAAGTAAAAAAATAAAGTATACCAAAACTCGGGAACTTCTGAAAAAAGCAGGTTGCAGAAACCTTTTATATATTTATGATATCTCCCAATTTTTACAGTTCTTCCATTCCCATGATTCAATAAGTGGTTTTATCGACTTATCAACCAAATGGTTTCAGTTAACTTAGTTCCTATAGAAACAATTCTTTCTTCAGATTCAGTTTTGAATACTTCAAGTAAATATTTAATTATTGCATAATTACAATAACAGGTACAACTGGCATAAACAAATCCAGAAATCAACACACTCATACAGACATGCAATATCTGGAGAAGCAGGCCCTTAACTGCAAGTGTTTAGGACACTGGTCAGCAGTCATGGTGCTTTACAGAAAGAATCAAGAGTGGCCTTGTTTACATCTGTGAGTCTGATGAGATTTAAGGGAGTTTTCTTCTTTTTTCCCAAATGAAAAGAATCAAAGCAGAAAATACATGTACACACATATACACTTGAGAATTTTCAAGTTTTCATACTTTTTCTTCAACTTGATTTTCTTTTTTACTTGATTCTGAATGCTCCTTTACTTGTTTCAAATATCAAATCTGTCCTCAAAAGAAAGACATAGCACTACTGAAGATCCTGAAAACAATGGCCTAGCTCCTAAAAGGCTATTCAAAGATATTCCAAAAGTGTTCTGAACAATGGCAACAACATGAAATATTTTTATGAAAATACCTTCACTGCATATTAAGGGGATTATTTTAAGGTGAACATTTGAGTAAGTAAATTTGATATACTCCTTTATATATTCAAAGTTTTATTTATGTCTGCCTTAACCATTTTAATAGTTAATCTAATCTCCTTTAGATAATATCCTCTTACAGATCAGGGATTGTGGTAAGTGCTCATCAATTATTCCTAATAAGAAAGTATGGTTAGATTCTAATTTTCTTAAAAGTATTTCCATGAAACTCAGAAAGGGTTAGCACTTAAGCTATAGTGAGAAGTTACAGAACCACGTCTTCATCATTATCGTCACCATCACCACCTCGCCCCCACCAAGTGTATCTGCCTTCACACCCATTATTTCTTGTCTCACTCTATCCTCTCACTACCTGTGCGTGATACAAACTATCATCATTATTTCTGGGTAAGTGAAGTACAAAGGCATCTGGCAATTTAGCCACAGATATATTTTTAAGTGATTCGAACAGAATTTGAAGCCATGTCTCTGATAGCAAATTCTGTGCCTTGTCTAAAACTGCATTTTCATTAAGTAAGAGAGTCAATTTCCCTAGTTTTCAAACATAAACTTTAAATTTGTGGACATGTAAACAAAGTGTTTCTGAAAAATCTAAACCATGTAAGAAACACCTGCAACTCTAAAAGTTTTCTCAGAGTAAGTAAGCCTCATTGAATTAAGGATCTCTTGTACTTTGAATGGTCCAAGTTGAAAGAACGAATATAAAAGGTTCTACCAGACCTCCTAGTTCTTAAAGGGCTGCTCCAAGAGGCTGAGGTGTATATACAGCATTTAAATCCCTTAACTTAGCCTGGTTAACCAGACTAGTAAGAAAGACTGACTAACAAGTAGTAAGAATAGTGAAGTTTATGTAAATAATTTGCTTCAGTTTCTAATACTTTTTCCTCACAAATAATTATATTTACTACACTTTGTAATATGTACTAAAGTATGTCCAGAAAGTATCCAGCCACATAGTATGAAAACTAAAAACTTTTATTGAAGACGATTCAAGATAAAAGAACACTGTACATAAAATAATGATGCCTCAGGCCCCTTCAAAGTAGCCACTGGGTACCTTATACAGTTCTCCCAATCTCTATCAGCTGCCCTGTCATATTTTCCTAAATTTCATTAATGGTCTGAAATCTCTTCCCTTTCAAAAGCGATTTTAGTTTTGGGAAAAGCCAGAAGTCGCAGGGCACGAAGTTTGGGCTGTAGGGAGGCAGAGTTACCTGGATGACTTAATGTTTTGCCAAAAAACTCTTGCATGAGGCGTGATGCATGAGTGGGTACGTTGTCGTGATGAAGCTGCCAATCACCAGTTGCCCATTGCTGCGGCCTTCTGAATCATCCGAATAGTTTCCAGGTAGGAGTGTTCAAGCTTAACTCAAAATCTGATGCAGATTCGTTGCTCTACTTTCTCAGTCATTTTGAATGCAACAGCCACATAATACACATGCTCACTCAATGGCATCTACTGCCCATATTGACTAGTACTGTGAAGTCATCATTGTTCATGCATGTGCATCCCAGTCCACTCTCCTTGGCTGCCACATTACATCAGTATCATGCAAATCATTCCTGTTATATTAACAATGGTTGGACTTTTTCTGGACAGAAAAAGATATATGTAAAATTTTTTTCCTGCTCTTCAGAGTTCCTTTGAAGACCTAGATATTTAATTATTTTTAATCCTTGCTCAAGGGCATATATATATTTTTTAATTTTAGAGAGAAGAAAGGAGTAGAGACACACACACATATCAATTGGTTGCCTCCCATATGCACCCTGATTTGAGATCAAACCCACAACCTAGGTAGGTGCCCTGACCAGGGATTGAAACTGCAACTCTTTGGGTATGGGAAAGGGATGATGCTCCAACCAACTGAACCACCCAGCCAGGGTGAAGACCTAGATATTTTAAATATCTTGTACTATTTTGTCAGGGCTGGGTATGGGATGACACTAAAATAATATTATGGGTAAAATTCAGTAGTTAAGAATGAAAATATGTATACATAAATAATTTCTCCACAGTCTTTAGAATGAAAACAAAATTCCAATACCTATTTTTATTCTTATTTCTAGACATACTATGAAACCTATTCTGCCTCTGAAAAAAATCTAAAATTAATTTTCAAAATTCCACATGGCACACTGTTTATGGTGGAAAGTTTAAGCATGTTAGGTTATAACCATATTAATAGAGCACAGTGTATCTTTCCCTCTTTAGCTAAAATAATGACAAGTAAATGTGCAAGTTTCAATGAAGAAAATGAGAATAAAAAATATTACTGGGATTCTCCTATAATTCATGTGTATATTTCCAATTCAACCCATAAGAAATTGATCTATCATGTACCTGATAACAGAAAATTTTAACTGGGCAAACAGCTTTCTGTCATGTCAGAATATATGAGTAGTCAAAACTGTTGTTATATTTCCAGGGTTGTAATAATTTTACTACAATAATCTTATGAGTAAAACTTAATAGTGAAGAATGACAATATGTATAAACAATTTCTCCATAAAGCCTTTAGAATGAAAACGATTCAAACACATATTTTTTCTTACTTATTTCTAAACATACTATAGTATCTATTCTGCTTGTGAAAAAAATTAATTTACAAATTCTACAGATATGAGAATTATAGATGTCACACCTTCATTTAAAATCCTTATGAAACTGTAAACCAAACTGCCTACAAAATCTTGGAAGATAATAAATTTCCTTACCTGTCAGGTTGAAATTGGGTGCAATTGTGCTGTCAGCGAGGGTAAACCATATCAGACCAAGGCTCATACACACTGCAGCAGACACATCTGCAACATTATAACGCTTGCCTGTGTAATATAAATGTAAGTCAACCTCAGAATGGAAGGATCCACACAGCATAGTTTTAGATCTGTGTTTAACTGAGTAGATCAAGGGTCTGCTTTTTTATATCCAATGTCAAAATATATGAAGAACACTTAGGTCAAGGCATGAGACAGTCACAAAAGGGATTCTGAAAATTAAATTATCAATGAGCATCACTGTGTTTACAGGTTAGATATGAGATTCTATTTTACTTCCGTTATGGTAGTGAGTAAATATGAACATTTAAAAAATTAATGCCTTTTTTCTTTATATATAAGGCTATATATTTTCTTATAGTTTATATGTTTACAACGCAACCGAAGTAATTATTCTAGCCATATAACTGTTGAAGTTTGCAAATACTGCACCATAATCAAATAACCTCTAGGTTAGTTAAGATTAACTTATTTTAATATAACCACATTTAAATAATGGAACCATGTAGTGGGTAACTTTTTGGAAGGACTGTAAGGAAATACTATACATGCACTGTTAGTTGACATTAAATGCAATTTTTTAAAAGGGATCGAGATAATTATTTTTTCCTATGTAAAGTAGTTGACAGGCATACTTTCATTGAAAGGCTTTTTTAGGAAGGCATCTAATGCATAAAATGAAGTCAGGCTATATAAGAATGTCAGTGATACAGAAACACTTGATTATAAAAACATGAATATTCCTCATGACAGTTATGTGAACAATAACTTGTCCTGCTGCTTATTGCTATCATTGCCTTGTCTTTTACTGCTCTTTCCATATAAGCTTGTAACTTTTGGGGGCTCTAAGAAACCAATAAGCCAGCAGAACTGGTAAAAAAGCAGTTTGGCTCAAGTTAAGCTTCACTTCAATTTAAGAACTGTCTGTTTCTATAATGGAGGTAGAGAGCACTCTGAGCCCTGAAGAGTACATGAATAAAAGAACTGAAAAAAGGAGCTTTCTGGGTACTTAGGTACTTTTGAGCTATGCCTTCAATATGTGAATACAGTATTTCTGGAAATGTAAGTAGATTCCAGATTAAAAGAATAAAACAAAATACCATTTTTATTCTACCTGAGTTCAAATTATTGATTTCAGATACTAAGGTAGATATAAGGTAGATACTAAGGTAGGTATTAGTATTTTTATACTTTACTTTTGTATCACTCAGAAGTGATATTTAGAATGTTCATTAAGTTAACCAAAGTTTAATATTTTTCCTAATGCTAGATGCTATAACATATCCTACTAGTTTCAAACAGTATGAAAATATATCATTACTATACCTTGAATAAAAACTCCTCCTAGCATAACAGGAATCAACTTGCAGCACTTGAAGATGACTTGGGTTGGATAATTCAGGTAGCCCAAGGAAGTGTTTGATAACCCCATAGTACCCACAGTTAGAAAAGCTATTACCATGTAGGTTTTTCCTGGTATTCTGTAAGAGACAATTTTTAAAATCTTCATTTTGGGACCCAATTCATACTTGTTAGATAATGTGTTTACAATGTGTCAATGTCTACTTACTCTTTTTATTTCTGTTTAGTATTTCTAGAAATATTGGTAAGATATCACTACTTTAAAGTTGTAACACTGTTTACTTGCATAAATGGATGCTACTAAAAATAAGAACTCACCCTTATTTAATCAATCTTAACTGAAAACCCCTGTGTGGAAAAGTGGTATATTAGAGAGCCACTTAGATTCTTACTGCATGTATAAGGCGTAAAAACTATCTTGACTAAATTTAGAAAAAATATATTTTAAAATATTGGCCCCTGTAAGGACTAAATTTAGAAAAAATATTTTAAAATACTGGCCTCTATAATGGCCTCAACTAATTCTTAACTTCTAAATTGTTCTGTTTCTTAACGTTTCCATCTAGCATTAGGAAAAATACACCCATCTATTCTGCTAGAATAAACTGGGCAGAATTTCTCTAGAAAAAGTACATTTAAAACTCTGGACATAATTTTTATTACCACATCTTATGATTCATCTCCAGCTCTGTCTATATTCAGTAAAGTCAACTTTCTGATGAGGAATCTGGCTCTCTCCTTATGATCCCAAATCTGCTTTAAGTTCTATCTGGATTTCCTAAAGGAAATTCTTAACTTGGAATCTTCGGAATTTGAGCTATCATTGTGAGCATATACTCACTCTGACTAGATACTCAATGGTCTAAATTAATAAATCTTGTACATTGATGTGACTAACACAGGAAGCACTACTCACATAATTACATTATGTTGCCTCCTTAGATCTAGTTTCTATTTTGGCCTTTGTGTTCATGTTTAAATTAAGACAACATTTTTCATATTTTTTATATGGCTAGATGTAAGGCCAAAAAATTAACTGGAAAAATTCAATTAGAATGCATCATATCCACTTACATGGGAATTTTGAGGCCTTTCCTACTTACTACTAATACAGTGGTCAACATTTAAAATCCACATGGAAATAATCTGCCATGCCCGTATGCATCATTGTACAAAAACACTGATTTTTATGTTGCTTATGGGATTTAACCCTCAGTGGGATATTATCAGGGAAGGACAGCTCTGCTTCTCTGGGTAAGAGAACATTGGCCAGAAAATAAAAAATTCAACCCAGAAAAATCACAAGGAATGATGATTAGAAAAGCAGCATGGTACAGATAGGAAACAAACAAACAAACAACAAAAAACAAAACAAAACAAAACAACAACAGCCTGAAACTCAGTAAACCTAAATTCAGAAGACTCCAACTCTGAAAGCAAGTTGCTATCTGATCTTGTGAAATTCCAGCACCCCTCTAGGTCTGTTTTCTCATTGGGAAATGAAGAAGTTAAGAGTTCATCATCTTGCCTCTAGGACTTTCAATGCTTCTATTTTTATTTAATACCCCAATTGCTTACCTCCTTAGATATGATGGGAAATTGTAACTTTAAAAAGCCTGGTTAAAACCAATTTGATAGACATCCTTTATTACAAACTCACATAAAGTAATTAATAAAGTTACAAGGCAATCTTCCTTGAAAAATTACAAGTAGTATATTCAGGGTGTTAAAACTTTACAATGTGCTTCACCATACGGTATGACATTTGATGCTCAAAATAAAACAGAATTTAAGAAACTTCCCTGAGGTCTTAATAGAGCTAATGAGAGGCAATGTAAGACTCAAAGCCATGTTTTCTGACTCTAAAGCCTGTACTCTTTCAAGTACACTGGTATTCATATAAATATAGGAAGAAAGACAAAAACCAAGCAAAGGTCTAAAGAGCAGTGCCACTTAAATAAATTCAGAGATGGGTATATACTCAGAAATAAATTCAGAAATATGGGATTAGTGTATTTTCATTGTAATATAACTTTAAAAGCTTCTTCTAAAATAGTTTTTCATGTGCTTTGGAATAAAAAATTTCAATTCATAATTGTATTTATTATACATCTATATATTCTTCTACTAAATTCCTCACTTGTGTTCAAATCACATAAAAATGATGTTATCTTCAAATAGGTATGATTATATATATGGTTTAAAGGTTGGGATAAATAAACATAGCTTGTCCCCCACCCACCATCTCATTTGGGTATTTGAGAGGGAGGTGTATCTTTTTAAAATTTAATATTGAGGAGATACATTTTCTTTGTCACTTTTCATTTAATAGAGGTAGTATTAGATTCCTTTCCTTTAGAAGCAATAGAGGTCCAGTAGTTTGCAATAGGTAATGAATCATCATAGTTCCTTACATATTAGTCTTGACAGATATATTTGATTACTTTATATTCTATCATCTATGGCTAAGTCTTGTAGAGTTTCAGAGCATGAAAATAATGAAGAAGATATCTTCAGAGTCAAACATTTTAAATATCACTACTATAATAATTTATTGTCAAATAGAGAAACTGAGAGGTAAAATTAGACCCATGAAGAAACACTGGATATTCAGTTTTAAATATTTAAAAATTTATAGTTTTCTTCACACAAACATCAAAAACATTTATGTAAGAAATAAAAGCTGTGAAAAATTTTTATTTTCACCGAGGGATTAAATGTTTATATCAATGAAGACAGAATGTCAGTACAATATTAGAGCTTCTTATTGCATTTTAAAGTGCCCACTATATACCTGAAATATTCACATATTAGGCTCTGATATGTCAGGATAACCACACTTACATTTACCAAAAACTTATATTCAATTTCCTAACCACATTCTAATTATAATCAGAGACAAAATTTTATTGCATATTGTTCTATAGGCCATTAAAAATATATGAAGGTATTTCTACAACCTAGACGGCCAATTTAAAATATACTGTCAAACAAGCTCCTTCAGTTTGGATGAAAAAGAAATGTTATGGAATTTCTCTGATGACTAAAAATGCAATCTCAGCTCCTAGACCATACAAATATGACAATGTTAAATAAAATCTATCTCACAAAAAAACATAACTAAGTTTTAAAAACCACTATAAACACAGGTATTGATATTTTATTTTGTCACTTTAAATTGTAGCAGCACTGTAAATCTTTCAGTAATCACGTATTTCAGTGAAATTTATAAAAGTACACATGCACATCTGAATATGTCCTCATTTTAAGAAGATACATCTAATACAAGTTGAGCCTAAACTACTTTTTTTAAATAACACTTAGAGATCATTTTTCAATGTGCAATGAAAATATCATATTTAATATTCTGATAAGTTGATTATACTGATAAAATGCTTGGATAGTAGATATGTTTTATTAATGGGAAATGTATATTTCATGTATAATATACTGTGTATACCCAAAAAAGCAAAACAAAAAATTAAACTACAACTAGTGAACTTAACTATAAAAAAATAAAAACAAACAAACCACATACCTTCTCCTTTTGTCCTGAATAAGCTGAAGTTCTATTAGGCCAAATATGGAGTAAAATGCAAATTGTACTAAAGTAAGGTACCAGCCATAGGACTTAAAACCCTCCACTGAAAATATTAATTCCTGTCAAAAGATACACGAATACCATTAAGTTCGAGAGACAGACCAACTTCCTCACAATAAATTCCTATACACACATTAAAAAAAAAACACCCAAATTACGAAACTTCTCAGGGGTATAATTAGAGAACTTATGTGGCCTTTCCAAGGAACTGACACTAGATATCCAGGAATGAAAATCAGAAGAAAAATTAAAAAGGTGAGGGGTAGTTATAAAGCAACATTATTCTATGCTTTTTAAAGACCAAAATTAAGAGTTGCCCCCAAAATGAGAAAGGTAGCTAATTCAAGAACTCATCTACTATTCAGAAAAGCATATTTCATTAGAAATCTATTATCTTAGGCCTGTTTTTCTACACAACTATAATCAGTTCAAATCAATTTAATAGGTTTTTTTTAGGATACTTGTACCACAGATTATATAAAACTCCTCCTTATAGAGGAAATGGTTACTTTGCCTAAACATAATGTAGAAACATTTACATTAATTCTTAATAAGACATTAACAAGTCATTAAAATGAGGTCTAATAAAGTTATCTTTCTTAAAGAAAATCAAACTTTCCCCCACTTATATATATATATATTTCAACTGTATTTTAAATAATTTTTTAAAAGATTAGAATTACATATAAATTTCTTTTCAAAGAAAAACTCAACACACCCTCTAAATAGACCCTGAACTAGATTTTGTACATTTAGGATATTGCATAATTCCTCAAGCTTAGATTTCATGTTCAAGTAAGTCTGCAAGTTTTTAGGATTTTTCTGGTCCATGAACTCTAAAACATGAAAATAGCTTTATTAATTATTTTGACATTCAGATTATATAAATAGCTAACTTCATTACAAAACTCCAACCCATTTTCTTTGAACAATTTTTAATTCAAAGAAATTATATGTAAGTTAGTAGCAATGTCAGTGTTCACAAAGTGAGTGATGTTACAAACATAATTATAGCGATCTAATTAAAAAAAACTTTGTGCATATCAGTTATTAATTAAAATCTCTGATCATTAGTAAATAAAAAATTTAATGAAATTCATACAGTAAATTTCTAATTCATTTTCCTTTGGAATGACTTTGTTCCCAAGCTATTTGGTAAGAATATTTTAACAAAAATGTTTTTGAACAAGAATTCCAATTTTACTTGATAAAATATACTATTTTTTGTCACTATTCACTGATTCACTGAAATTTTATACCATTTGCAAGTGGGAAAATCAATTAGTATAGTAAATATTAAATTTTTAATTCATGTTTTTGTTTTACAGTAATATTCTTCATAGTACTTTCATAAGTTAAGGAATAGTCAAAAATCACCTTCTTTATTTATATGTAATTTTTATATTTCATCTCTGTAAGATAATGGAAAAGAGTATAATGATTAAGCTCACTCTGATTAATACTACAGAATGCCAGAAATACCTGCATTTGAACAAAAACATACAACCTTCCTTTTCTTGAACTATAAAAGGTTCTCTCATGTTAGGGAATTGAATAAAAAAAGCAAAGGTGGTAATGGCTGAATATACTAATGAACTGATCATTAATATTAATACATTCAAACCTTCTGTTTACACTAGCCTGGATCCTCCCATCCAGCCCACATCTTTGAAGGTCATCTATGCCATAATACAATGCAAACGTGAGACAAATTGTGGCAATGTTAGAAATGTTTCACAAAAGTAAAAAAAAAAAAAAATTCACAGAAAAATAAGGTTCTAGCAAAGTTAGAATAGAAAAAGAAATCAAGAATGAAAACAAAATAGGTGCTTCAAAAAAGAATGATTCAATGATCACAGAATTAGTGATCATTGGAAAAATATACATCTTGATATACTTTTCCAAAAATGAGCTGTTATTATTAAGCTCCAAGAATCAAGAATGAACTGGAATATAGCTTTTATATTATCAATCAATTTTACTGGAGAATTATGTTCCAAAATACTAATCAATGCTTGAATTATTCTTTTAAAAACTAACACATTCTTACAATGTTTACATTTTAAATATTTCAACTTTTTTTCATAATTTTAACTCTTAAAGATTTCCCTGCTCCCCGTCCATCACTTAAAATATTAAATTCTGAAATTCTGACCTGTTTTCAGCAGACTTACTTTTAAGAAGTCCTTTTCTATTACTATACTGAAAACCTCAAATTTGTAACGTATAAAGGAAAATATTTTGAACAAAAGTATCAAGTGCTCTTACTGATGTTGTTAAAAATAATTACCATAAACAAATGACTATTTTTTTTACCTGTAAATATCCATAAATGAGGTAAAATACAAAAACTCCAGCAACACATATGAAAAATTGAGTAAGTTTGTTAAATCTGCTGAGATTTATGCCAAGTACTATAATGTCATCTATTGACTTGATGTGTGGTGACATTGTTTGGGTTTTGGATGGGACAGTTATAGATATATATTTCCTGGAGTTGTTGAACTTGAGATCCATTGTTCTTATTTTGCCACATTCAGTGCTTCCAAAGTTATCTTTGTTGGTTTCCTCTCCTTTGTTCAGTTTTTCTTTTGCTTGCTGAGCTAAGTCCTAAAGGAGGAAATAAGCGATTTAAGCAAAACATTTGGATTAAAAAGTATAATGCTCCAAATAATATTTCAAATCACACTTCATAAAGTATACAACTATGTCTCATTGTGTCTGGATATAAATATCTTAATTTCTCTATTTGAGCTTCTTATCAACCAAAAACAATACTGACTCTCCAATTTATCTTCATCTGATAAAGACCAATACAGCATTAAATTAAGTATATACCATTTTCATATCCACAGCAACAAACCAAAAGCTAAACTTGTATTTATTTCATCAAAGAAGTAAACATGCCTTTGTTTTTATATGTAGTAAGGATATGATTTTTAAAGCCCATGATTATTGATGCATAGCATCTTCAACATTAATGTCAATTCTTATCTGCAGAAGAATTAAGAACTATCAATGCTCTTCTAAATACTAAGACAAATGTAAAATATGTTTGCTAATGTCATTTTAAAATAAAATCTAACAACTGTTAAGTTATTTAAAAAACAATTTATCAGAGACTAGAGAAAGGATAATATGCTTTAGCAATAGCATCTCTTAGGTAGAAACATTTTCTTTCTTTGGAGAAAATAATTTTAATTAAACAGATGTTTGGGGTGGTGCATTCAATGGGTATAAAGTTTCAGTTTAACAAGATAAATAAGTTCTAGAGATCTGCTATACAACATAGTGCCTACAATTAAAAACACAGGGTTGTGTGCTTAAAAATTTGTTATGAGTAAAGTATTCTTAACAACACAAACACACACAAAAAGGGACACAAAGAAACTTCTGAAGGTGATAGATATATTTATTACATTGATTATGGTGATGGTATCACAAGTGTATCATATATACAAACTCATCAAATTGTACATATTAAATGCACAGGTTTTTTGTATATCAAGTATACCTCAATAAAGCTGTTTAAAAACAAAAGGAAAAAAGTCTCTGGGATTGCAAAAAGTTGGGAAACACATAATTTTTGTTAGTCTGTAAAAAGATCATGAAGGCTCCATAGATGACTGTTGATTTCTCTGTAGTTATAGAGGGTGGGGCAAAGTAGGTTTACAGAGTTTGTATGGAAAATAATACAATAATTAATAACAACACAAGAATAAACTCTGTTTTGCCTACTCACAACAGTGAATTTAAAAATGTCAACTATTAAATGAAGAACTCTATTTCACTTTAGTAAACACTATTTAATCAATAGTGTGACTCTTCTTTCTAATACTTTGCCACTTCTAACACACCTATTGGAAATTTTACGAGCCCACAGATCTATGCCAGACATAGTTAAATCCCTCCAGCACTGTTACTTATTGGACAGTTGTGCTAAAATATTGACATTTCTACTAAAATTTTCCACCAAGCATCTAAAATGAATATGGAAGTAAATTCATTTCCTTTGCTTATTTGAGGCACCAGCCTCAGAAAATCTGCCTTTTATTAATCAGAACATCACTGGTCTGATCATATAACTGATGAAGGAACCCTGTAAACTCTGACACCCAGTAGGTGTGATCCTAAATGTTTGCCATATCCCTTCCATTTCAGACATTAGTAACATTATTAATCAACATCTAAAGAAATTAGGCCAATGTCTTTGTGGTGCAGGAAAAAAAAATCAAGCATAAAGTTACAATTAGTTTTCAAATTAAATGATCAACATTTTGCTTTACTTTAAAAGTTCACAATTAACTGTTGAAACTAAGTACAAAAACCCACAATTTAGAATCACTGCCTGAGTCCTCTTACTAAAGTCAACACACATATTTAACTTTAGTTACATGAAGGCACAAATAACTGCTAGAAATGAATAAAAAGGTAGCATTTCTGGCACACTGAAATTTAAAAGTTATAAATAACTGATGATAATGTTGATTTACAATGACCTACTGAAGTCAAAATCATTTCAATAAATTTCATAATCTAGTCATATATATACAAATTAAGTACCAAAAAACTTAGCTAAATTATTTTCAAATGCTGCTATATCTTTCTTGTGAGTCCCAAACTACCCCAATTCACTTAGAAAATGTTTATCCAAAAATCAGTTCTCAACCTCTGATATCCTACTGTAAAAGAAATAGGCCCAACACTTAAAAACAAACAGCTCTTAGCACACTAAACCATCCAATCTTCATTCACTATTTAAAAGAAAAATAAAGTGGGGGAGAGAATAATCTGCAAAGTCTGGAAGAATCGGAATAACTCCTGGAAAAAGTTTATGATAAGAATTTAGTAACCTGGTAAGCACAATCACCTTGCACTGCAAATCAAATGGGCAGCAGATTTAAGGCAGAACCCAGAAGAAGCTCTTAAATAAAACGCAGTCTCGGGGACACCAGGCGACTGACATTTCTCCAGAGGTCTGGGACGCCCCTGTACGCGGCCGCGTGCCAGCGAGTGCACACACCGGGGCAGAAGGGAGTCCTGGCAAGCCGGAGGGCAGAAGGGGGCAAAGAAGTAGCTCCTCCCTAGAAACCATGACAGCAGGTTTCATTTCTTTAAAAAGGAAGTCACCCGCGCTCTCAATCCCGCCTCATCCTCTCCCTGCACGCTAGGCAGGGATGAAGGGAAGGTTCTCTGGGAAGAGAGGATCTGGGTCCCAAACAAGCCGAAAGGCCCGACCACTCCTGGGCCGGTGGGTCACCTGGAAGGGTGAGCCCAGACTGGACGGCGCCAGCCAGACTTCGCGTCTCCCCCTCCCCAGGTCCATCGCCATCACCTCCAGCTTCTCTACGCCTAACTCCTACCCTTTCCGCCACATCTGCCGCCTTCTAGCAAAGGTCCTCTCTTTCCCGGTGTTTCCGCGACACTTCCGCCTATGTGTCCCCGCGCGCGTGCGCAGTTTCACGACCGCCTCCTGGCCGGCCTCAGATAGCTAGTAGCTAGGGCCAGGTTACCTCTCGCGCATGCGCCTTCTCCCCGGACGCAGGAAGAGTGACACGGCGGTGGTCCCAACCGTGCGAGGACTGCGCTTCTTTACTCACTAGAAATTGCGTCAGGGATACGGTCACCGATGGGGTCGAGTGTTCTCATCATCTTATCGGTGCTCCGCTCGTCCTTGTGTCCGAGCCTCTGAGCTTCTGCAGCCTGTTTGTTTGCAGCGCCCTGGGACCTCCTGCCTCCCCCAGCCCCGTGGGCGTCCGCGCAGACGGAGCCGTCCTCGACAGTGGCCCTACGCTGAAGTGTGACAGCGCGGCCAAGTGAAGAAAGTTGAACCCATTGGGGTTTGGGTTTCTGAATTAGCATCTGCCTGATGCTAATGAGATAGGGCAAAGTAGCGATACCTTCCTCTGCTCCTGTGTCCTTGCCTAACTCGCACTTGCTCTCTGGTGTAAGTGGGCTGAAGTAACACTTGGGTTGCCTCGGACGTTATAACTCAGCTTGTAGCTACCGCACACGTGGTCCTTGCGACTTCACGGAAGTGTTGCCAGCATTGTTTTGACACTGGCAGAATATCAATCCCGTAGCTTGATTACCTATCAAACTCCTAAACATTTACCCTGGGTGTAGGGGTACAGCTACAATTACTGGGATGTAATGATGTGAAAAACCAAGACGGGATAGGTGAGGAGTTGTTTTTCAGTAACACTAAAATGGTACGGAAGGCAAATACTGTAACAAAGCTGGAACATTTCTGAGTGCATGCTTTGGATACCCAGAAACAAATGAATTGAATTAATATGTGTTAGAATCCAGTCAGTTATTACAGCTTTTAAAATTTCACAGGCATTATACAGAAAGAACATTTGTGTTTGTATTGGGTGTGAGGGTTGCTGTTGAAGCACCACAGATGTCTTCCATTGTAAGTGGTAGGTATGGCTAGGCATTTTCATTTAATCCTCACCAACAAGGTTAGGTAGGTATTATTACCATTTTACAAATGTTGAAATTAAGGCTTGGAGAATAAAAATTTCTTAAAGAACTAGTAAATGACAAAGGCTTTCAGTGATGGCATACTGTTACCTGAATAATGTAGTATTTTAAACAACAGTTACTGAGTCCCTATTAAATGTACATGTATATAGGTCATACACATGATCCATCAGTCACAGCTATGAGTTCCCTGCCCTCAAGGAATTATGGATATACATGACAAAAAAGGTAAATGCTGATAGAAAGCAACTTATAGTACAAGAGGTGTCATAAAGTACCAGCCACTCATGACTGCACAAGTGTAACAACTTAACAGGTCTTTCTATTGCTCTTTATTCCTCTACATACAAATTCATTCAGCAGTTGGAATGATCCTTTCAGAACCTGTGACCAAATCTCATTTTTCTGCTTAGAACCCTTTTATGGCTTATTGTTTTATTTAGATTAAAGTTCAAAACTTTTATCAAGAAGGAACTTGATGTAGGTGGACCACATTCACTGCAACTCTTCAAAACTATCTAACCCTCTCCAAGAATATTAGGCATCAGCAGTCTAGACTTACTCTTTCCTTCTTCGTGGAATGCTGCCTTCCCAGATGTCCACAAGACATACTTCCTCATTTTCTTCAAGCCAGTGCTCAAAGGTTCTTCTCTGACTACCCTGCCTAGGAGAGTTAACCCCCTGTGCAGGCATGCACAAGCACACACATACAAACGCTGTCCTCATCCTGCTTTACTTGGCTTTGTAGCAATTATGATTACTTCCTACATATTTGTTGTCTGTCTCCCTCACCGTTTTTTTTTTTTTCGCTATTGTAATATGTGTTCAACAAGAGCAAAAATTTTGTCTCATTTACAGCTATATCTCCATCATCAAGAAAAGAATGCTTGAGACATAGTCTGCCCTCAGTAAATACTGTACTGCATGAATGACTAAGATTAAGTGCCAAATGAGTGTTAAGATAGTAGAGTGGAAATTCAGAAGAAGTATTTAAAATATTGGCTGGAATGACTCTTCCTTCAGAAGGCAGGAGCTAAATGATGAGGAGGATTCAAATGGGTTTGGAACGGAAAAAAGCAGGGAGGAATGAGGAGTCCAAACAGAGTCAACAAAAATAAACAGAGGCATTAAACAAGGCAGTAATCCAGTCTACAGTAAATGCTAATATGCTTATTTCTAAAAACATAACTAAAACAGGAAAACTGCTAAGAGCTGATCTATGAAAATTCACCTTGCCTCACCAAGGGCTAATAATAATTTTCTTTAGCAAGACAATTTTGTAAGGGCATCTGTGTGCTTCTCAAGTAGTTCTGGTGAAATTGATTTCTGGTTGCCCACAGCAGCAACTTCAATGACACACTCTTGTATCATTTTTAATATTTTCCTCACTGCTTCTTCCTAAGATCACCTTCCAAATGATCTGACTACACCAAAGTAGTTGTCTTAGGTTACGCTTTTGGAGAAAACATGTTAATAAAATTGGTGTAAGAAGAAAGCCTCAAATGTGGCCTCTTAGGTCTCTGAAAGTGAGTCACTCACCAGTCAGATTACAACAGGAATATCTCCTGATGTGCTATGGCATCACAATTACTAAGGGTATTCTTACCTGTTGTGGGTAGAAGATGAACATAAAACATTAACCTGCATGGTAGTTCTCAAACTTGAATGGGAAAGGGCAATAATACTTGTAAGAGTAAGGAAATTTGTGGGTTTTAAAAAAGAATCTTATAGTCAGCGAGTTATTAACTCAGGGCTCAGAATAAGTATCAGTATTTAAGGAGACTCTCATTTCTTGCAGCCACAGGACAGACTATCCTTTGATCAGGGAAACAACTTTCCCTCATCTGAACACCAAGAAAAGACTTCATCAGAGACAGGTGCCTGGCAAGATCTTGCTTGTCCTCAATGTCTGCTCCAACCTCTCCTTATTGTCTCCAGGTCAAAAATTAGGGTCAGCTCTCAATATATCCCTAGTGGGGAAGTACAGTCCTCTTTTGGGGAGGAAACAGCTTTACTACACAAAGTACCACTAGATCTAGCTGGTAACAACTTGCAGCAAGTAGAAAACCACATGCCATAATCCAGGAGTGAATATAGCAGGTATTAGACTTAGGGGGAGAAGAAAAGGGGACAAATATCAGGCTGGACAAAGGAGGACTTAATGACATAGGAGCAGTCTCCATGACTCAGACTTTAATTGCTGGGCAAGGACACCTACAGCCAGTCTGCATGCCCTGTGGAAATGGTTCCTTGAAACTTGAATGAAGAAAGCCTTCAGTAAATGAAGCATGTGTAGTGAAATGGCCTTGACAGAATGCTGAAGAAGGAATAAGAAGCCTCAACATCTGTCCATGTTTCCTAGGAAGGGTTTGTGAACACTGTCTTCAATTATGCAATACAGAATAAACTGGTGGGAAAGATGTTGGTATCTCTGTTAGCTAGTGGGATGCCAAGTCCCTTGAGAAAGAGCCTTGCAATACCATCATAAATTATCTACAATGTGTTCCCCAATATATCTTTTAAGGGAACAGAAGTCATTTACCCAAAGACAAGCACACTGTACAACACAAACTGCCAGATTCAAGGGCTGTTTGACACAAGGACTAAATGGACGCTGATTCCAAGCATTCAGAATGAAGATCAGGCGATAAAATGAGTTCTTTCCAAAATCTGTCTCCTAATGAGTCCTATGGGTCTATGAACTCCCTGAGGTGTAATCAGTATTGACATGCTTGGCAACTCACCAGAGCCCTGTCTCATCTTAGATGAGTTCGTATGGTAGGAAGAGCCAAGTGGAAGCTCCTGAAATGACCTCTTCTACCTGGTCCAAAATAATAAATTGTGTCCTAGGAGGAGTTGCAGAGATTGCACTACCAGCAAAGACTTTAAAAGAATGTAGAAATGACAACCTCCATCATTCAGTTCATATTTTTAGCCCTTGGCAAAATTAGGTGGATCATGGCATATGTTGGTAGACTATGTCCAGATTGTGACTCCAATAGCAGCTTCTATAGTGTCAGTTGCAGTATTTTTACTAAAATAGATAAAAAAAAGACTTTCATACATGTTGTATGGTTATTGAGCTGGCAAAAGCCTTATTGGTAAAGCAGAACAAAAGCACTTTTCTCCTTTGTGAAAATGACTCCAGTGCACATTCACTACCTTTTCTCAGAACTAGGATCACCTTTCCACTCTCTGTACACATTGAGTTCTGCGGGATCTTGCTTGTCATAGAATCCTCTATATTGTTGACACCATGCTCACTGGACCTAAAGAACAGGAGATAAGTACTGGATACTCTAGGAAGATGCATGTGTGCCACAGAGTGGGAGATAAAACCTGTAAGGATTCAGAATCTGCTGAAGTCTAGGACGTTTGATGATTTAGGAAAGTCTGTGGCATCCTCTTTTGGTTTTATCTGAAATGAGAATTTGAGGCAAGAAATTGTGTACAGTTAGTTTGTTTGGAAAGTTATTCCAGGAAGAAGAAGGTAAACAAGAAGGAGAAAGAAAGAGGGAGAGAGAGAGAGAGAGGAAAAGCAAAGGCAATATTAGGGTTCATATAGAGGATGTTTCTTTGGGAAGTGGGGCTTAATTCCCTTAGGCTTAGAAATCAAAAGCCTGAAGGGCTGGAGTTTGGGACATTTATCCACAGCTCCTGTTGCTCAAATTTCCAGAATGTACAGGGGCACTATCTAAAGGACATTTGGAGTATCAAAGAAGACCTTAAAGCAGGAAGCAGAGTCTCACAGTGCCTACTTGAGCTGAGACACTGTCAGTACACAGTAGATCAGAGTGCCCACAGAAATGTTCACCAGAGCTATGGCTTAAATCAGAGATTTGCTGAAGGGATGTCATGTGGGGCACAGAAGCATTGGGTACATCTTTGAAAGTGAAGGAAAAGCTATTGCACTTTGTAGCCCCTGTTTCAAAAAAGAGACATGGCACTTGATGGCCCCTTGATTTCAGAGGCCATATATAACACACTTAGAAATGCTGTATTGCTTCAGTGCATTTATTAGGTGACTCAACTTTCAGCTCTGAGTGCAGGCCAGAGCAAGAGAGAGCTCTGTAGTAGACATTGGCTATACTGGATTGTCATCTGCTCTGTCACTAGAGTTGTGTGGCCCAGTAGATTCAATGGGCTTGAAGGATCTCTGCTAGGTATTGTTGAATGGAACCTCTAGAAACCTCAATAGAAGAATTACAGTGCAAACTTGCAGATTAGAAGGCCAGCCTGTACCTTCTGCTCAACTTTAAGCTTTTGCAGTGCTCCTGGAGCCTAGTGGAGACTGGATGCTGACCATCAGTTATCAAGTGACTATGAAATTATAGGTGCCCATCATGACCTACCTGTGGTCATATTCAGACCCTCTGAGTCATACAGACAGGTGCAGCAGCAATCTGCTATAAGAGGAAAATGGTACCTTAATGATTAGGCCTGAGCAAGTCTAGAGAGCAAAGTAAGTTAGGTGAACGAGTGGGTCAGACTTTCACATCATTTGTCTCTATTGCACCAATGCCTCTCCATGAGCTCACATGTATAGCCTCAGGGTCTTCCTTTTGACTAATTAATGAAAGAGAAAACAACAACAACATGGGCCTTATTCAAATATCACTTGGTTGAATACCTTAGTGTGAGCTGAAAATTTATTATTGCTCTACAGCAGCACCACTCAACTGTGGTCCTAAAAAGACATTAGGGTGCAATTCCCCCAGTGGACAGAGCTGTGAGTGCTGGATTATCCACTTAGTATGGAGTGAGAAATGTCGTCTACCTCCTGAATAGTGTCTACTTTTCGTCAGGGTAAGAGAGGTTGTCAAATGGGTAGGTTGGAGGCAAGAGTTCTGGAAAAGAGGCATATGGCTATACCTAAGGAGTGGGCACAAAATCTTGAATCTTTGTGTCTCATTTTTATGCCCTGTGTAAAGCCTTTATTGCAGAGGAGGCACTCAGTAAGCAAGTAGAAGGAATGACTTGTCCAATGTGTGCTAGCTTTTGTTCTCAACAGCTTCAGTACTTGCCTGATATGTTTGTGTACAGAAAAACAATGTTAAGGAGTGGAGAGACCTACTTTATGGTAAAGGAAGTGTGACAATGGACATAATGATCATAGTGTCTACAGGTCATACTATATTATATTGCATCATCTTGAGGTAGTTGGCCTAATAGGACATTGACATGGTCTACTGAGCATCAAGTCTTCTGCTCAGGAAGAATAAACTGATAGGGTTGGGAGGCCATTGTCTGAATACTTATATGCAGAGAATCCACAGCTGACAGATATGGTCTGTGCACCCAGTGACCAGAATATATAAGTCTGGGAACCAAGAAGTGGAAATAATATTACCTCTCTCACAAAGCATCCCAGTGTCTCAATTGCAGAATTTGTGCTTCACATTTCTCTACTAATTAGAGAAACTCTTCTATTAGGGAATATGATAGGAGCCACCAGTTATAAATACAACTTGATCATTTGTGTGTCTCATACTAGTGGATAAGCAGGTAGAGGAGACCTGAATTCTTATCCAGACCTGCTACATAATAGACCCTGAGTATTATGAATGCTGCTCCACCTAGTATGGACAAAAATGATGTCTACAAAGCTAGTGGATTCACTGGAGTGTCTCTTGGTGTTACCATGCTCAGTAAAATCGGTGAATAGGCTGTTGCAAAGGCTCCAATGTCTCAGTCACCCCACTTGGCAAGCAATCAGCTGTAGTGCTGGCCAAGGGTGAGATAAACCTAAAATGGATGGTAGAAGAGGGAGAAGGTGGCTATAAGCTACAGCCTTAGGACTAGTGACAGCAGTAGGATCTCTAACTGATTCTGTTAAACCTTGGATATTAAATTCTCTGTAGTGATTGAACATTCTCAGTCTCACCCAGTCAATTCTTGTTGCAGTGTATTGACTTAAGCTTACATTATGTGTTTTTGTTTTCTGCTTTTCTGATGCTGCAGAGGTCTGAAGTAGCTCATGCACTCCCATACCCCATACACTTGTGTGTACTTGCATGCACACACATGCACACAGCTGCCCCTTAGAAGGTTCGGGGAGGTTATCCCAGGCACCTATGGGGAACAGGCACCTATGGATAAATGCCCCTGCCTTCAATCCCTTAGGAGGATAATTTTGGGAGGGCTTTCTCAGGTTCTCAGTGTCCTGGGACAATCATCTTGTACAGTGTTAAGTCTCAGGTTCTAGAGTAAGACTAAATTGAAAATCTTGCACTTGTTTGTTGGATGTCTTTGGGAAAATTACTTAAATGTTCTAAGTCTCAGTATCCCTATGTATAAAATTGGGATGATAATAGTACTTAACTGGTTAGTTTTTGTGATGATTAAATGAAAAAGGGTTAAATGATTAGCAAATGTTATCCAATGAGCCCTCAGTAAATGTTAGCCATTATTTTTAATATGGCTTACTATCATTACATATCATTTCATTTCATTTACATATAACCTCATTTACATATCATTTCATTTACATATCATTGTTACTAGCTGCTTCTTTCCTATCTCTGCCATAAAGAATAACTTAGATAATATTTTCAAGCTAGGTTGTTCATTGGTAGATGTGTGGTTTAGGCTACAGGGAACGGAAAAACTAGTCAATTCAATTTTCTTTCAAGATTTATTTAATAAATATTTATTGAGCACTTACCATATATGCTTCCAGGCATTGTGGACATGTCTATAAGTAAGACAGACATGGATCCTTGCCCTCATAAAGCTCACAGTCTGTGGTTGAGACAATTATTTACACAAGTAATTACAATGTGATTAGTGTTAATGATAACAGAATTAGCTACAGGATGTGTTGGGAGCGATAGACTGTTCTAATGAGGCTGTGGCTATAGATTCAATTCCCTCGTAGGCTGTTTGACTTCCAGGCTACAGTGTCTGCTCTGCTCTCTCCCAAATGCACAGAGATTCACAGAGCTGGGTCACTGGTGGACAGCAGCTCCTATTTAACCTTCTTTCCCAGCACTAATAATTTGTGTCATGAAAATTCTACATCAAGAGTTAGCATTTCTAATGAGATGGAGGAATATTTCAGGCATTAATCCCTGGTTTGAGAATCCTTTGGGGGAAATATAAATATAAAAATATAATATATCTATATCTATCTATCTATCTATCTATCTATCTATTTTCCCCCAAAGGGAAATATTCTCATATGAGTGAAATCATATGGTTCTTAACTTTTTCTAACTTATTTCACTTAGCATGACATTCTCAAGGTTAATCCATGTTGTTGCAAATAGCCGTATTTCATCTTTTCTTATAGTTGAATATCTACCCCCAAAATTGAAAACATTTATTCACAAGATATAAACACCCCTATGTTCATTGCAGCATTATGAATGATTGTCAAGACACAACCTAAGTGTCTTTTAATAGATGATTAAATAAAAAATGTGGAGAAATATATATATACACAATGAAATACTTTCTCAGTATTGATCTCCTTAACATGAAATTCCTTTCACTTCTTAGAGCAGTGCTGTCAATAGAGAAATAATATGAACTGTATATGCAATTTAAAATTTTCTGCTAGCTATACTAGAAAGGTGAAATAAAACAAGTAAAATTAATTTTAATAATATACTTTATTTAAGTCAATATAGACAAAAGATTATCGTTTCAAAGTTCAATCAATGTAATAAGTTGTTAATGAGATATTTCACATTTTTTCCATGATGTTTTAAAAATCCAGTGTGAATTATAACTTCTAGCACCTCTTAATTCTAAGTAGTCACATTGTAGGTACTCAATAGCACATGTAACTATTGGCTTCCGTCGTAATTCAGTTTTAGAGCTTTTTGATGAATTCTGATAATACATTTGGTGGAAAATGGAGTTTTAAGTACTAGAGAAAATTCAGGATCAGAGATCGAAGTTGCACAGAAGAGAAGAGAGAAAAGAAGACAACCAGGGTAGTTTGACTGAGAAGGGCTTGTGGAGGCAACAAAGATGTCTCATTGGAATTTAACTAATTATAAATTAAGCAACTGATTTGTAATTCCACCACTCCAACTTCCTGAAAAACTTTGGTAAATTTGCATTACTCATAACGTCTCTGTGCAGATGGATTATTTCAGGGGAACTTAAAAAAGGCTAAATTCTGTGGTCAGCTTGAAGTAGGGTAGTAATTGAGACGGCTCCCAGTCATGTAGGTGCAAGTGTGTGGAACATTGAGTAACTCCAGTTTTTCTCAAGAGAAGCATCTCCCTTCCCCCCAGTCCTCTACTGCAGTGTAATTCTTGAAGGGTTCATGGCACTAGCTGTTCAGACCAAATAACCTTTTCTGAAGCCTCTTCTTTATTTCATGGCTGCAGTAGAATCTTTGAGAACCCACTTCATTTTGAAACTTTTTCTTTTTTGACTTCTGTAACACTGTACTTCTGGTTCTCCTTCCTCACTTGTTCCTTGTCTTCCTCTGGCCTCTGAATGTACATGTTTCAATCTTTGTCTCCCTGATCTTTTGCATACATTCAGTTTAAGACTACATATCTGTTTCCTATATTTATACCTGTATAGTTCACTGCCCACCTATGCTTTAGTCTAATTTTTTCAAATTATTTACTAGACTTTGGATGTAATGATATAATCTTGTGATCATCCTAAACTCGTCTTCAATTTCTTTCACTAGACAGTATTTTCCCTCACTTCTTTATTTTTGTCAATGACACTCTCGTTATTTGTTATATCTATTAATTTCTCTTTGTACTTACTATTAGTACACTTGGGTTCACCTTGTGCATAGTCTTCCTATTCCTGTTGTAACATGTTACCACAAACTTAGTGATTTAAAAGACACATTCTTTTGTTTTCTATGGAGGTTCAAAATGGGTCCCATTGGGTTAAAATAAAATTATCAGCAGGGCTGACTTTCTTTCTGGAGGCTCTAGGGGAGAATTTATATTCTCGCTTCTTCCAGCTTTTAGAGGCTGCTGGCATACCTGTGTCATGGTCCCTTCCATGCTCAAAGCCAGCAAAGGTCAGTTGAGTCTTTTTCACATCATATCACTCTGACGCTGTTGCTTCGGCCTCCTTCTGCACATTTAAGGACCCTTGTGATTGCAACAGATCCACCTAGTGAATCCAGAATAATTTCCTTATTTTAAGGTCAGTTAATTAGCAGCCTTAATTGTATCTGCAACCTTAAATCCCCTCTGCCATGTGACATAATTTATTCACAAATCACAGGGATTAAGACATAGACATCTTTGGAGAGAGGCATTCATTATTCTGCTTACTACAGTATACTTGCCCTTTGCCTGGACTTCTGGATGTCAGTCTTACTCACTGGGTTAGGCTGTGCTTCCCAGAAGAAGCGTGTTTCTGTGTTCAGACATGATTACTGAGTGCTCTTGTTTTTGTCCTGTTCCTTCATTATCACTGAGTACTCTTGTTTTTGTCTTGATCCATTGTGGTCCGTGTGTAGTCTTATCTGATATTGGTGTTCCATGAAATTGTTCATGTTCAGCAGGATAAAATGTCCAAGTAGATAGTGCCGGGCAGCTCCCAGCGGTCAGGGGCTACTTTACTTTCTCAGTACTATAGCTGTGTACCAGAATGGTGAGACCAAGACACCAATAGCCTGCTATCCCTGACTTCACCAATTGTACTACTTGCTGTGAGGTGAGTATTTCTACAGTACTTCTTTTATCATAGCTTTACCATCTATATTCATTTTTTTAATGTTTTTTATTGATTATATTGTTACAACAGTTCCAATTTTCTCCCCTTTGCTCCCCTCCACCCAGCATCTCCCTCCCCCAGCAATCGCCCCCCAAGTCCATACCCATGGTTTGTAAAAAATAACTATCTCCCCCCTCTCAAATATTAGGACCCTTTGTAATCTTGTAAAGGACAATGGGCGAAGGTCTCAAGCTCCTCTAGCTGCTTCAAGCTGGACATGGTCGTCGTCCTACCTACCCTTGGGTCCAGAAAACCCTAATAAGAGTGGGGGTGTGGAGGGGAGGGTGGCCTTCCCACATGGGGAAGGATCGTGCAGACTCCAGGTCAGTTGGCTGTCTCCGGTCAACGGCGTGCTTGGTTTAACAGGCTGGCATCCTTGTTGTATTCTGAAGACAACAGATTTGGCAAAAAGGGTTAAAAGGCATCATTCAATCCATAACCACTAGATGACAAAAGGCAGGGAATAATTTTTCAATGTTCCATATTAGGAAAAAAAAGGGGGGGGGCTTCTTTGGAGGAAGGTGTGCTAGGCACATCTCACCTGTCCAAAACCCTTTTGTCCATTATACTTAGTTTGGACTGAGGGAAATAGTTTAGGTTTCCCCCCTCTCAGACCTCTGGGCCTTTTCTGTCCAAGCCATTAGAATAGAAAAGAGAAACCAGTTTTAAAGTGAAGCCCACAGACCACCCCATTCTTCACCAACCCAGCCATTTAGTTCAGCCAAACCGTTGAGTTTCAGGAGGCAGCGCTGCAGAGAGGGTTAAGTGAGGCTTATGCGTACAGACAATCACTCAGGTAATGTGATCATAGGCTTATGTCCTTTGAAAACAGAAAACACATGTTAATTTATGTAACATAACCCACAAACAAGTCTCTAAATCTGTAAGACTGTCTTATTGGGAAGACATCCAGTAGCAAGGCACTTGAAATTCTATTTGCCTGCAACTTGAATATCTTTGATGATATCATAGACATGGTTTAATTTTCAAGTGAAACCATATTTTAAATGAGAAGCAACTTTTAAGACGGTTAGTTGCCCTATTTTATACTTTACCACTGATCATTGTGATTTTCCTTGAATAATGATTTTTCTCCCTAAGGTTACCTTCCTTTTCTTTAAAGGGACTACATTAAGTCCATTTTTAATTTATCCTGTTCGTTTGCATAAACATAACAAGAGCAGCAAATGATCACTTATGATCTTTAGTTCTGCTTTGCTGGAACTTACCCAAGGAATATTTGGGGTGACCCTCAGTCTGTTCTTCAGGGCACAGAAGCTGAGCCACATATCTGGCATTCATCCTTGCCTGTACACACCTGTTTTTTCCAAGTCCTTCTGGCTTTTCATTGTGCCTTAAGGTCCTTTCTAGCCATCTTTCAGGAAAACAACCTTCGTTCCTTCCCTGGAAAGATTGCTGTGGACCGCACAACCAACCATGGTACCAGGCCTTTTATCTCACAGGCTTTTATTACCTTTGAAAGTCATTCCCAGTTCCTCAGGGCTTTTTGGTAACAATCTGAGCCCAAGTATGTTTCCTTTAGGCTTGACATTCCAGTCAAAGACTTGGTCAAAAAAAAAAAGGGAACCTCTATTGACAACTGGTCTTATTAGTTCTATGCAAAGGAACTTATGTCATTACTTACTTGTTTAGAATGCCAAACTCTGGAGGGATCAAATAGGGAGAAAAATATACAACGTGAAGGAAAATCTTTGTCCTAATATGCACTGAACTGGCATTTCCATTCTTCATATTTTCATTTTTCAACCACTTAAAAAAATTTTTTTGTTTCTTTTTCCATTATAGTTGTCTCACTTTTTTACCCCTCTTGCTTCCCTGCACCCTGTCCCTCCCTTCCCCCACATTCAGTCTCCACTCAGTTGCCCATGTCCGTGGGTCATTCATACATTTTTTTTTTTACTTAACCCTTTCCCTTCTTACACCCTTCTCTTCCTCCGCCCTTCCCCCTTGTTACTATTAGTCTACTTCTTGTTTACATACCTCTGGTTCAATTTTGCTCATTTGTTTGTGTTGTTCATTAGTTTCCTGCATTAGGTGATATTATATGGTATTTGTTTTTCATTGAGTGGCTTATTTTGCTAAGCATAACTCTCTCTAGTTCCATCCATGTTGTCACAAATGGTAGGAGTTCCTTCTTTTTTTCTGCTGCATAGTATTCTGTTGTGTAAATGTACCACAATTTTTTGATCCACTCATCTACGGATGGGCATTTAGGTTGTTTCCAGCACTTGGCTATTGTAAATAGTGCTGCTATGAACATAGGGGTGCATAGGTTCTTTTGAATTGGTGTTTCAGGATTTTTTGGATATAATCCTAGCACTGGAATTGCTGGTTCAAAAGGCAGTTCCATTTTTAGTTTTTTGAGGAAATTTCAAACTGTTTTCCACAGTGGCTGCACCAGTCTGCATTGCCACCAGCAATGCACCAGGGTTCCCATTTCTCCGCATCCTCTCCAGCACAAGTTGTTTGTTGATTTGTTGATGATGGCCATTCTGACTGGTGTGAGGTGGTATCTCATTGTGGTTTTTATTTGCATCTCTCTGATGGCTAGTGATGTTGAGCATACTTTCATATGTCTATGGGCCCTCTGTATGTCTTCTTTGGAGAAGTGTTTGTTCAGGTCCTTTGCCCATTTTTTAATTGGGTTGTCTGTCTTCTTGGTGTTGAGTCGTATGAGTTCTTTATATATTTTGGAGATCAATCCCTTGTCTGAGATGTCATTGGCGAATATATTTTCCCATATGGTTGTTTTCCTTTGCATCTTGCTGATGTTTTCTTTAGCTGAGCAGAAACTTTTTAGTTTGATGTAGTCCCATTTGTTTATTCTTTCCTTTATTTCCCTTGCCTTAGGAGATATATCAGTGAAAATGTTGCTATGTGGGATATCTGAAATTTTCCTGCCTATTTTTTCCTCTAGGACTTTTATGGTATCATGGCTTACATTTAAGTCTTTGATCCATTTTGAGTTTATTCTGGTGCATGGTGTGAGTTGGTGGTCTAGTTTCATTTTTTTGCATGTCCCTGTCCAGTTCTCCCAACACCATTTGTTGAAGAGGCTCTTTTCACTCCATTTGATGTTCTTTCCCCCTTTGTCATATATTAGTTGACCATATGAACCTGGGTTTATTTCTGGGCTCTCTATTCGGTTCCATTGATCTATATGTCTGTTTTTATGCCAGTACCAGACTGTTTTGATTACCGTGGCCTTGTAGTATAGTTTGATATCAGGTATTGTGATTCCTCCTACTGTGTTCTTCCTCAAAATTGCTGTGGCTATTCGGGCTCTTTTTTGGTTCCATATAAATTTTTGAAGTACTTGTTCTAGGTCTGTGAAATATGTTGCTGGTATTTTTATAGGGATTGCATTGAATCTATAAATTGCTTTGGGTAGTATGGACATTTTAATGATGTTGATTCTTCCCATCCATGAGCATGGTATATGCTTCCATTTATTTGTATCTTCTTTAATTTCTTTCTTCAGTGTTATGTAGTTTTCTGAGTACAGGTCTTTTACCTCCTTGGTTAAGTTTATTCCTAAGTATTTTATTTTTCTTGTTGCTATGGTAAACGGGATTTTTCTTTCAGTTTCTATCTCTGAGTTTTTATTGTTGGTGTATAAAAATGCCTTCAATTTCTTAATATTAACTTTGTATCCTTCTATTTTGCCAAATTCACTTATTAGGTTGAGTAGTTTTTTTGTGGAGTCTATAGGGTTTTACTATCGTGTCGTCTGCAAATAATGACAGTTTTACTTCCTCCTTTCCAATTTGGATACCTTTTATTTCTCTTTCTTGTCTGATTGCTGTGGCTAGAACTTCCAAGACTATGTTGAATAGGAGTGGAGAGAGCGGACATCCTTGTCTTGTTCCTGATCTCAGGGGGAATGCTCTCAGTTTTTGCCCATTGAGTATGATGTTGGCTTCAGGTTTCTCATATATGGCCTTTATTATGTTGAGGTATGCCCCCTCTATTCCCATTTTGCTGAGAGTTTTTATCATAAATGGGTGTTGTACTTTATCAAATGCTTTTTCCGCATCTATTGATATGATCATGTGGTTTTTGTCTTTCATTTTGTTTATGTGGTGTATTACATTTATTGATTTGCGAATATTAAACCATCCTTGCATCCCTGGGATGAATCCTACTTGATCGTGGTGTATTATCTTTCTAATGTGTTGCTGGATCCGGTTTGCCAATATTTTGTTGAGGATTTTAGCATCTATGTTCATCAGCGATATTGGCCTGTAGTTTTCTTTCTTTGTTGTGTCTTGACCTGGTTTTGGAATTAGGGTTATACTGGCTTCATAGAACGAGTTTGGGAGTCGTCCCTCTTCTTGTATCTTTTGGAATAGTCTGAGGAGGATAGGAGTTAGTTCTTTCCTAAATGTTTTGTAGAATTCACTTGTGAAGCCATCCGGTCCTGGGCTTTTGTGTGTTGGGAGTTTTTTGATTACTGCTTCAATTTCACTAGCTGTTATTGGTCTATTTAGACTTTCTGCTTCTTCTTGATTCAGTTTGGGAAGACTATAGTTTTCCAGGAATTTGTCCATTTCCTCTATGTTGTCAAATTTCTTGCCATACAGTTGTTCGTAATAATTTCTTATAATTCTTTGTATTTTTGTTGTATCAGTTGTGATTTCTCCTCTTTCGTTTCTAATTTTATTTATTTGGGTCCTCTCTCTTTTTTTCTTGATGAGCCTGGTTAAAGGCTTGTCAATTTTGTTTATCTTTTCAGAGAACCAGCTCCTACTTTTGTTGATCTTTTGAATTGTTACTTTAGACTCTATGTCATTTAATTCTGCCCTGATCTTGATGATTTCCTTCCTTCTACTTGATCTGGGTTTTGCTTGTTGTTCTTCCTCTAGTTCTTGTAGCTGTAGGGTTAAATTTTTTATTAGAGATTCTTCTAGCTTTTTTAGGTAGGCCTGTATTGATATGAACTTTCCTCTTAGGACTGCTTTCGCTGTATCCCATAGGTTTTGGGTTGTTGTGTGTTCGTTATCATTGGTTTCCAGAATCTTTTTGATTTCTTCCTTGATGTCATTGTTAACCCATTCATTATTTAATAGCATGTTATTCATTCTCCATGACTTTGAAAGTTTTTGAGTTTTTTCCTTGAGGTTGATTTCCAATTTTAAGCCATTGTGATCTGAGAAGATGCTTGATATAATTTCAATTTTCTTGAATTTATTGAGGCTTGTTTTGTGTCCTGCCATGTGGTCTATCTTTGAAAATGTTCCATGTGCACTTGAGAAATATGTATATTTTGCTTCTTTGGGGTGTAAACTTCTATATATATCGACTAAGTCCATTTGATCTAGAGTGTTGTTCAGTGCCTCAATATCTTTGGTGTTTCTTTGCTTTGAAGATCTGTCCATTGTTGACAATGGGGTGTTAAATTCCCCTACGATGAGTGTGTTGCTGTCTATATCTTTCTTGGAGTCTTTCAAAATGTTCCTTATATATTTGGGTGCTCCTAAGTTGGGTGCATATATATTTATAAGGGTTATATCTTCTTGATGGATTTTTCCCTTAAGTATTATGAAATGCCCTTCTTTGTCTCTTTTTATGGACTCTGCTGTGAAATCTGTTTTGTCTGATATAAGTATTGCTACCCCAGTTATTTTTCATGTCCATTTGCTTGAAATACTTTTTTCCATCCCTTTACTTTCAGTCAGTGTAGATCTTTTGTTCTAAGGTGTGTCTCTTGTAGACAGCATATATGTGGGTCATTCTTTCTAATCCATTCAGCTACCCTATGTCTTTTAATTGGAGCGTTTAATCCATTTACATTTAAGGTTATTACTGCTAAGTACTTATTCATTGTCATTTTTCCCCTTTGTACTCGTGTTCTTCTCTGTCTCTCTCTGTTTCTTTATCTTCTTAGAGCAGACCCTTTCGCATCTCTTGCATTGCTGGTTTGGTGGAGATGTATTCTTTTAGTCTTCCTTTGTCTGAGAAACTCCTTATTTCGCCTTCCATTTTGAATGAGAGCCTTGCTGGGTAGAGTATTCTTGGTTGTAGGTCTTTGTTTTTCATTGCTTGGAATATTTTTTGCCATTCCCTTCTGTCTTGTAGTGTTTCTGCTGAGAAATCTGATGATAGCCTTATTGGAGCTCCCTTGTATGTTATTAGCTGTTTCTCTCTTGCTGCTTTTAGGATTCTCTCTTTGTCTTTGAATGTTGCCATTTTAATTATGATGTGTCTTGAGTTGGGCCTGTTGGGGTTCATCTTCATTGGGACCCTCTGTGCTTCCTGGATTTGCGTGACTCTTTCTCTTCTCGTGTGAGGGAAGTTTTCTGTCATTAGTTTTTCAAAGAGGTTTTCTATCCCTTGCTCTTCTTCTTCTCCTTCTGGAATTCCTATGATATGGATATTATTACGTTTCATGTTGTCCTGCAGCTGTCTTAGAACCTCTTCAGTCTTGTTCAGTCTTTTTTCATTTTGTTGCATTGTCTGGGAGTTTTTGTGTACGTTGTCCTCCAGCTCACTGATCCGATCTTCTGCTTCCTCTAGCCTGCTTTTAATTCCTTCTACTGTGTTCTTCAATTCAGAGATCGTATTCTTCATTTCCTCCTCACTCTTATTGATAGCTTCTATGTCCTTTTTCATGCTCGTGTAATTCTCTGTGAGTTCCTTGTAGTTTTTCTGGAGTTCCTTGTAGTTTCCCTGGAGTTCTTTGTAGTTTCCGCTAGCTCATTTAGCTTCTCCATAATCCATGTTTTAAATTCCATATCTGATATTTTGCTCCCCTCTATTTCATTTAGCACTCTCTCTGGGGATTCTACCTTTCCTTTTGATGGGGGTTGTTTCTCTGTCTCCCCATTTTTGTGATTCCTATTGTTTGTTGGTGCCCTTGGAATGATCTGCTCTTCCTGGATCTGCCTCTGGTAGCATCAGGTCATGTACCAGACTGGCCTTAGGCAGCCTACTGGGGACTTCCAGTGATCTACTGCCTTTGTCTCTCTTCTTTAGTTGTTAATATATTCAATCTGTGATTGGCCGTCAGGCTTATGAACTGTGGGTGTGTCAGTTTAATTCCTGTAGGCAGGGCTTTTATTTCCCCTTAGTATGACGCCACTTGGAGGGGAATGGTCTGTCTGCTGTACTGGGGCTGAGTCAGCACTGGCTGGTCCTTGGAGGAGGTTAGTGTAGCTTCCACTTACTCCTCCGCCCTCCTGGATCTCCATCTGTGTTGTCGTTGATTATATTTTTTTAATCTGTCTGGTTGTATTTCAGCTACTTTTTCGTGGATCTTTTTCTCTGGTTAGTTGATTGAGAGTCACTCTGCCCACCTTGTCTAGAGATCTTTTGTGGAGGTGTCAGTCATTCCTCTCTGCATTTGTTCCTGGTTTCTCTCCTTAACAGGAGCGAGCTGAGAACACTGTCCCTACTCCACAGCCATCTTCTCACTTCGAGCCTATATTCATTTTTTATTGCTGCTGAACAAATTACTACAAATTCAGCAACTTGAAACAGGGCCCATTTATCAGTTCAGAATCCTGTAGACCAAAAGTCTAGGTTCGAGCTGGTTGGTTTTACAAAGTTGAAATCAAACTGTTAGCAAGAACTGTTGTCTAAAGCTTGGGGTCTTTCTCCTAGCTCATTTAAGTTGTTAGCAGAATCTAGTTTCTTGAAGTTTTTGGACTGATGAGCTTGTTTTCTTACTGGCTGTCAGCTGAGGGGCTGCTCTCAGCTTCTGAAGGCCACCTGTAATTCTTGCCATGCAGATTCCTTCATGCACGAAGCCAGCAATGGCATGTCAAATCTTTTTCATGCTTAAAAACCCTAATTGGCTCTGTCTCTGACTTTTAGACCTAGCTTTCGAAGACTCATGTGATTATGTCAGGCCCATAAGGGTAATGTCCCTCTTGTTTAATTTAAAATCAACTTATTAGCAAGATCCCTTTTGTTATGTACTGTAACATAACCCTGGGGGTGATATTTCATCATACCAGAGGTTCAGCCCACACACAAGGGTGAAGGTCATTAAGGATCAAGTTAGATTTCTACCTACCAAGTCATGATTTAAAACTATAACTGGGCTCCCCTTATCTGTGGGGGCAAGTTTGATGTCCTTATCCTGTTTTTCTTTAAATTAAAAAAAATATATATATATATAGATAGATTTTTTTTCTTTAAAAAATGTTTTTAAATTGTTTTTCTATTACAGTTGTCCCATTTTTTTCTCCCATTGCTCTCTCCTGTCACACCCACCTCCCCCCTCTCCCATAGTCAGCCCCCACCCTGTTGTCCATGTCCACGGGTCATTTATACTAGTTCCTTGACTAGACCCTTTTCCTTCTGTCCTCCCTTTTCCTCTCCCCACTTCCCTCTGGTCACTGTCAGTCTGTTCCTTGTTTACATGCTTCTGTTTCTATTTTTCTCATTTGTTTGGAGAAAGAGACAGAAAGAGAGAAATCAATTTGTTGTTCCATTTATTTATGTATTCATTGGTTGATTCTTGCATGTGCCCTGACTGGGGACTGAGCCTGCCACATTGATGTATCAGGAGGATACTCTAACTAACTGAGGTACTTGGCCAGGGCTCTTTATCCTGCTTTCTAAGACTTTCAAGAATCTGAAGATTTATTTCTTGTCTGATTTTTTGGAACCCATCCCTTCACCAGTCCAATCAATCTATAATCTCCCATCTATTCATTTTGTTGCCTTTTACTCACGTTGTGTATTCTACTCTTAGAATAACATAGAAGGCTTTGCAGGCTCTGACCTTGATTTCCTCACAAGCCTGATATCTCTCAATCCCAGTCACAGAGACCTTATAGAATCTTTAACCTTCCAGGCTTGCTCTTCTATCTACACCCTAGGTCTAGAAGTAAGGCTCAAACACATATGACAACATCCTACTTTAAATGGATAAAATAGCCCTTGGCTCAAGTATCATATCCTCTCTTATTCAATCATTGAAGAAACTGGTGATAGAACTGTAGGATTACTGCACAAACACATTTCTGGAGGTTTTGACTTAACTGGATAAGCATGATTAATATTGGAATTGCAGTGCATGCATATACTCATTATTAGTTGAAAAATTTAGCCCAAACATACAGTTTATAAAAATATTCATTGTTACCTGCAGTAAGGTTAAAATAGACCCACAGCAATGAAATAAATAATGACAAAGATAAAGAAGTTCAAAAGAATTTACAATTATAAAGCAAGAATATGGGCAATTGAGACTAATAACCAATTCAAGATTGATGATACAGTTTTTAACAGCTTTATTGAGGAATAACTACATAAAAACTGCACACACTTAAAGTGTACAATTTGATATGTTTTTATATATGTATATATCTATACACAAATCTCCAAAATAAAAATAATGAATACCTCTAGTGCTCCTAAATATTCCTCCTGTCCCTTTATATTTGGTCCCTCCCACCCATCCCTACCTCTACCCCTTCTGCAAAGAACTATAATTTACTTTATATCACTACAAATTAGTTTGAATAGTTTAGAATTTTAAATAAATGGAAATCTATCCCATATACTTTTTTGTCTGCCTTTTTCACTCAGTTGAATTATTTTGAGATTCATCCATGTTGTTGTATTTATCAATAGTTTATTCTTTTTTATTCTTGAGTAATATTAAATTGTATGCATTGTATAATTTATTTATCCATTTGTAAATGAACATTCAAGTTGTTGCCAGGCTTGGCTTTTATTAATCAGGCTGTTCTTGAGCATTCATGTACAGGTATTTGTGTAGATGTATATTTTTATTTCTCTTGGGTAAATACCTAGAAGTAGAGTGGCTGGACCATATAGTTGGTGTATATTTAACTTTTTAAGAAACTGATAAATTATTTGCCAAAGTGATTGCACCATATTATATTACCACTAGCATTGGATAAAAATTCCAGTTGCTCCCCATCCTCGCTAACAGATGGTATGGCCAGTTTTTAAAATTTTAATCTTATAAATGTACAGTAATGTCTCACTATGGTTTTAATTTGCAATTCCCCTGATGATTAGTGATACTGAGCATCTTTTCATATCTTTGTTTGACTTCTGTATATGTTCTGTACATCTTGGTGAAGTGTCTGCTAAAATATTTTGCCCATTTAAAAAATGGTTTACTTGTTTCCTTACGATTGTATTTTGAGAATATTTTATATATTCTGGATGCAAGTACTTTTATCAGAAATGCAACTTTAAAGTATTTTCCTCTGTGTTGAGGCTAGCTTTATCATTCTCTTTACAGTGTCTTTGAAGAGTAGAAGTTCTTAATTTTGATGTTGCTTGACTTATAACTTATTATTAATTTTTGGTAGATTGTGTTTTTTGTGTCATAGCTAATTAATCTTTGTTTAGCCCAATGTTACAAAGATTATTCTTTAGTTTTCTTTGAGAAGTTTATAATTTAGGTTTTATATCTACGTCTGTGATCTATTTTTAGTTAATTTTTGCTTGTGAGATCTTTAGTTTGACTTTGTTTTTAAAAGTTCTTTTCATTGGATTTTGAATTCTAGAGTAACATATATTTTTTCTTTGATACTTTAAAGATGTTGTTGCACTGTCTTTCTGCCCATGCTGTTTCCAATGAGAAATCTGCTGCTTAGGATCCACAAAAGGAAAATATTATTCTTGTTTTCCATATATTTTCTGGACACATTGCGACCATCCAACAACTGGAAATATGTTATTTTGAAACAAATTAAACTTAAATTACTGTCTAAAAGTGGTTGCATTATATTTTCAAGTGAATTCAGTAGAAATGGTCCTCCAGACACATAAAGTACCTTTAACTTTGGAAATGTTCAAGCCAGACCACCACATTACACAACCTCAGGGCCTGCCATGTTGGTGCCTTAGGAGACAACATGACATCAGGGATTAGATAGGGCTCCTCTGCATCTTTGGAATAAAACGTTTGTTACTTAGCAAAACCTAATGCCAGGCAAATTAGTGTTGTACCTATCCAAATTGAGAAGTATTGAAATCTCTACCAACAAATTTCACCCAAGATACTTCTCTTCTTTTAACCCTCACCTGAAGATATGTTCATTGATTTTAGAGAGAGAGAAAGGGAGAGAGAGAGGGAGGGAGAGAGAGAGAGAGGGAGAGAAACAGTGATAGGTTGCCTCCCACTCATGCAGCCTGTACTGGGGATGGAACCTGCAACCTATTGGTTTACAAGATGATGCTCCAACTGACTGAACCACCTGGCCAGGACTCATCCAAGATACTTTTATGGAAATAAATTTTGGTTCATTGATGCAATTGAATAAAGTAAAAATTTATAGTTAACATTAAAGCTTTCATTTGACTATAAAATGCATTCATTTATTTTATCTTTCTTTTTTTACTGACTTTTGTAATAATTAAGGTGAAAGATGTTTTAATGGTACTAGCCTGATTTGTGAGGACCACACTAATTTTTGGTTAATTATAATTGAGGTTAAAGGATATTTGCTATATTTAATACTAGAAAGTAAGTAAAATTAACATGTGAAATACAGTCTGAAGTTTTCCCAAGAAATTAATAGTATAATATATAGATACAGTAAACAATATAATATATATAATGTCCACATAGAAACTGCTTCAAAATACACTATATATACAGTTTGCATTTCAATGACACAAAGATAAAGATTAAAACATCCAGAAGGAAATTTGTTTTATTCTGTTTCTTTATATAATAAGCACTGGAAAAACTCATGACAGAAAGATAAGTATTTATTAATTTTTATTTTTTATGTACTCCAGAGAAAAGGTTTCTACTGTTAAATAAATACAATTAAATTAAGTCTGGAGAGGTATATCATGTGGCTATTTCCTTTAATCTTTTAAGATACTATATATAAGGTTTAAGGAAATAATCACTTCTTTCAGCTTAAAAGCCAAAGCCCTTAAGTTGAAATATTATAACCAATGGCCAGAAAAGCAGTCTTAAAAACTACAATGATAAATTAATAACCCTTGAAAAATATTAGCTAATTTTTTATGAGTCATTGGTGTTAGTAAGGACTGGGTCCCCTTAGTTTCCTTTATTGTATTAAAAGCATCATGATATATTTTTACATAAATATTTGCTTAATATACTCATATATATTCTCATTATTCTTATACAGAGTAAGAGTAAAAAACAAGGATGAGGTTTAATGTGATGCAGCACAGAAGTTCAACTCCGGGCAGGTTTACTTTGGATTCTGCGAGACTGAAAAATGACAGTGGAGTGCTGGAGAGGGAATTTATGCCAAGTTCCTTCTCACGGCAGTGGGTGAGAACAGCAACCAAACCTGCCTTTCAATTCTCGTGGTTGTGAGCAAGAACAGGGGCCAAAGTATCATTCGCCTTCAGTCTTGTCCTGTGGCATTGGGCGAGGACATAAAGGAGCCATGGGAGCCAAAACCATCCTCACTCTCTGAGCAGCAGGGGCCCATATATACTGTATACATGAACTTAACAAAGGTGGTACACAGCCAATCTGAGTTGTGTAATGCTTATGCAGAAAGAATTCTCTTAGATAAGGGTGAGCTAGGCGAATGAAAATACATGTGTGTGGAGGCAAGGATCCTGTCTCCTATCACTCTGACATGATGTGTGATGAAGGTTTTTCTTGGTTTTCTAAATTAGTCTTAATTAGATTTTGTCTTTTCTTATAAGAAAATGGTTAATCAGCTATGTTTACCATGGCTTGTTTCTTCTTTGAAGCATATAACATACCTATGGTGCTAATTTGATTATATTATAAAAGTTTTTGTATCTCTCTACTGAACTTGTTACTGGGTTCATTTGGAATGGATAATTAATCCATGAGTTGATTAATATGATTGTTATATTGAAAGCAACTAGCTGAAGTCTCTTTCACAAAAAAAAAACCCTTTTAGCAACTACTCTCCCACCTCTTAAGTTCTTTGAATCAATTTTCATTGCAACTATATAATATGTGACCATGATTTAGCTGCATTTAGTTTCATTTCATCACAATAGACTTTCATTAAAAAAGCTTCTAAAATTTCTTTGGAGATACATATATATCCAAAAATTATATACATATTTTTTCTGTTTTTCTGTTTATACTGTGTGTGTTTATTTTAATGTGATTTAGGTCTTAATAGCAAAGAGAATTCTTCTAGAAATAGAATGGCTAGCTTTTATTTTAGAATTATCTATGATAGGGCTAACATGGAAAGAAAAGTATTACTTAAGACATTTTGTAACAATATTCTACAGATTATCAGGAAAAAATGGCTGGGGACCAACTAGCTTAGAGAAAAATTGTAGCATTCAGTTTATTCCATTTTAACATGCTATGTGTAAAAGATGGTGTTCTTCCCTACCTCTCCCCTGCCAAAGTTTGTCTGATGTTTTCTAAAAGCAATGGATAGAAATAGGCTCTTTTTTAGGCTTCTAAGGAAGCAGAAGTTCCATTCACATGTGTGGCGGCACAGAGCGCTGAGGCGCTGGGGAAGGAGCACAGCCGGTGTCACAGTGCACTTTGATATTAGATAGATTTCAGCTCTGCTTCTAAGGGCCCGCTGCTAAGTCTAACCTCTCTGAAGAACTCTTGATTTTGAAGAGATGCCATGCACATCACTTTAACAAATCATATTCACATGATCTTAAAGGCCACTCTATTTTTTTTATAAATGTCATTTTTCTCATATTTACAGCCATTTTTGATAGAGGCTTTGAAAGTACCAAGAGATGTACACAAACTGCCTCTTCTTATTAAAATGGTTTGGGTGGCAATAATCACTGATTATTATCCATTATTGTTGCTGAGACAGGAGTGGAGCATCATTATTCCTTTAAAGCCAATGTATTGCCACAGTATTTTCAGTTATCTGAAAGAATAAGGCCAATTTTTTTTCTTTTGCTACCTGTTGGGACTTGACATTTGGCAGGCTGGAGAATTTTACCTCTTATCACATGCAACATGAGAGGTTTTAATTGCTTTGCACACATTTGGATAGGGTAGGATATTTGGATGACCTAAATAGTCAACTAGTTTGTATTGCATTAGCTGCATTAAGCAAGGTGATCCCTCTGAAACATGTCCTGTCAAGTAAGAGAGATGGCAATAATGGAAAGATTCATTCTTGCTTCTAAGTATATTGCTGGAATAAGAGTTTTGGACCAACATAATCTGACAGCTGGTTAATTTATAAGCTTTTCAGCACCAAATGTTTGTGAATAAGCTGAATTGGGCTTGTTTTGAGATACACATCACTAGCTATGCATATCTATTAACTTCTATGTGAAACTACATATACATGCAGATGTATATCATACTATGCATGTGTATGAATATTAAATGCTTTTGGTACAAGGTTAGAGTTATTTAAAAAGCCTTAGTTTCATTCTGTGAAGTAGGAAATTTTTTGGCAAGGTATGCCCTAAAGTAAATCTCATTTCTGTACATGTGTGCTATAGCTTTAGTACTGATTATCTTTGATCAAATTGCGAGGGAACAGTGTAACAAAATGCATACAACCTGGAAATCCAAAGATCTGAATTTGAATGAAGGCTCTGCCACAGTCAAGTTCTATGACTGTGAAAAGTAGCATCCTTTTAAAGATCCCTCACCATTCTCTTTGGTAAGTAGATGAACTGTTCTCTCTCTCGAGCCACCACAATTCCTGTACTCACTTCTGTTTGCTTCTATGAGAGCAGTGATCACAGTGTTTTGCAGTTTAGTGCTTCTTATTCTCTCTGTGTCTGTCTCTCTCCTCTACTGGGCTGTGAGCTCTTAGAAAGCAGTGACCATGTCATGTGTTTAATCCTCACTGTCTGATACAGTGCTTGCTGTGTGTGGGGCACTCAGTGAATATGGACTGAATGAACAAATTTGTATGTGAGGGAGTTGCAAGAGAATATTTTTAATAACTCAGTGTTTTCTCCCTATAACTTGATATTTAGTTGGTACAGTTATTTAATAAAATTGGCTTTAATAAATTTAGTTGAGTGTGTGATTCCCAAATTTAAAATTGGATTACTCCAGATTATAAATTCCTGAATTAATTGAATTTGCCATGGACATCTGAGGTGTATTATTCATTGATTTGTGACTATTAAGAGAAATTGGAATATTTTATACTCATTCTGTCACATTCTGAACCTCAACAATGGAAGAAATTTATAATATGGCTGTCCATGAAACAGTATAATATGAAGGTTATTTTGCCATATCTTTGAAAATGTACTTCTGATTATTAATCATCAGACCATTGAACACATTAGTTACTGACATTGCTAAAATGGGCAACTATGTCATAGTTTTAAATGTTCTTTGATCACAACCAAGATTTATCAGCACAATGTAATTCTAGATAGTTGAGATCTCTGAAGGCATGAAAATCTAAAGGTATTGATATTTAATATAGAAATGTGATTGTGAGACTTGAGCAGAAGAATTATTTTACTTCTCCATTTCCATATATATGTAAGGATGAGTCTTCATCTGGATCTGAAGCTTGGAAGAGAATCAACAATTGGGTACTGAACTCAACTCTGAGATTCGTTAGTTCATTTTCTCTTTTGATTAATTATTATACTATGCCTCAAACAATTGGTTAAAGGAAGTACCCTTTATATATTTTTAATGTTTATTGCTTTCTTTAAGTTTTAATGATATTTATAATTATGAAACATATCTACATAGTTAAAATTCAAGCTTACATAAGCATATGCAATGAAAAGTTGATCACATACTCCTGGTATTGTTTACTTACTTCCTCTCTCTTGAGGCAACAGATGTTATCAATATCTTAACGCATTTCCAGGAATATTATCAGCCAAAATAGGGGCTCAAGATATAAAAACATACAACTTCTTTTTTGGTCTATTAACATCTATTTATTTTTTATTTATAGCTAATATTCTTACATTTGTATTTTATTTATGTGTATTTATAATATATATAATTTTTGGACTATTCAGTTATTATATATTTAATCATGATATCTTTGGTATGATCAACTGTTCTTCAAATTGATTGTGGGGGAGGAAAATGAAGGACAGGTCTTTGTGGCCTTTGGGCTTCAAACAAAAAATGTTTATGCAGAACAGAGGGACTGTGCTATTATGAAATAACGAGGAACCATTAAGATGAATGAGCATTCAATTATTGTCTTCAAATATTTAAATCCTTGATATATAAAAAATAATTAGATTCATGTGGCTGTGGTGTGCAGAACTAGAACTAAACTGAGATATATAATCAATTCTGGTTTCCCTGCCTTTAAGCATACTGTACTAACTTTCCAAAATGAAATGGGCTGTCTCACAACAGAGAGTAGAATGGCCTTATTCTGGGGTATTTTTTACAAGCGATCCCTGCACTGTAGACATGAACTAGGTATCCCCTAGTGTTCCCAACCATGACATACTCTCTTCTAGAGCAGTGCTTCTGACAAGGTCAAGCTATAGGTCTGCTTAATAGTTAAAACTTCTCCCCTGTCATGTGGTTCCCTATAGAGGGAGCAGTACCAAGAAATCAGCAATGCCAACAGCAGCTCACACTTACAGGCAGTGGTGAATTGTTACAGAGCTCTTACATACAGATAAGTTTGATAGGAACAAAATATTTTCTTTGCATTAGAAATAATAGAAAAATGTGAGAAACATTTCTGACCTAGACAGCACCATGTGGACCTAGTTTTCCCTGTTAAGAGCACTTGGATGTATGTCATCCTTAGCATATACATAGTGAATAGTAGAACAAGAAAGCCTTTCAGTTTCTTGATCTGTTTTTTATTTTCTGAAGTCATGCAATTCTCAACTTCTGGCAAGCTTCTTGAGAGCAGGTTTGATGTCTAATGTACCTAAAAATTCTCTATCATTCTCTCATGGTGTCTTGCTCAAATAAATATCTGTTGAATATATCAATAAATCATAAGCTCCGTTGATACCAATTACTTTACTGTTCAAATGAATATTTACAATATTCATTATTAGTAGTAGTACACCCCCCATTATATTTATCTTTTTGAGGCTTCATTCATTTTACTTCACTAGCCTAGACTATGTCCTTTTCTCTGATTTTTCTCTAAATTTACAATCCTTCAAATTTAGCATTTACTTTTCTACACCTCATTGTTGTCTTTTTCTCTTTCCTTTCTCTCTTTAGATACCTTAATACTTGCTCCATAAAATTTATAGTCTATTATCATAGCCTTTTATTTTTCATACACACACATACACACACACTTTTTGCATGTATACAAAAAGTCCCCATGTACCCCATGCCCACTAGTTCCCACTATTATTAACATCTTGCATTAGAGTGGTACATTTACTATAATTGATGAGCCAGTAATTGGTACATTATAATGAACTAGAGTCCATAATTTTCATTAGTGTTCACTTCTGTTGTTGCTCACTCTCTATAAGAAAGTTTTAATGTATATTTTGTTAAGGCTTATATTATAGAGTCCCAGAATGTGCAAAGGAAGCTTAGAGTCATCTGGTCCAATTGGTCATATATCTGAATTTCTTTTCCAACACTGAAGGCAGGAAGCCTTAGAGCATATGTTTGAATGTGTGGAGTGATAGGAAGATTGCACTCTTATAAGTCAATAGGTTTCCCTTTTTTAGTTAACTTAATCATTAGAAATGTCTTCCTTTTATTTTTTTTAATATTTTTAAATCTTCAGCTGAGAATAAGTTTATTGATTGATTGAGAAAGAGAGAGAGAGAGAGAGGGACAGAGAGAGAGAGAGATAGAAACATCAGTGTGAGAGAGAAACATCAGTTGATTACCTCCAGTACATGGCCTGACTGGGGATTGAACCCACAACCTTTTGGTGTGTGGGACGGCACTCCAACCAGCTGATGCACCTGACCATGGTGAAATGTCTTCCTTTTACTGAACTAAAGTCTGTTTTCCCATAATTTTTACCTACTTATTCTAATTATACTCTATGAATCATAAAGGATAGATTTACTTTGTTCCCAATAATAGCTCTTTGAATATTCAAAATATTTTTATAATGTCCCTTTTTATATTAAACTTTCTAAGCACCTTATTATCTTACACATTTTCCTCTAAATGGCTGTGTTAATGTCACTCTTCCAAAAATATTTTGTGGATGCATACTCGAGTTTTTCTCATTAATTAATTATTCATTTGCTATTTTTTGAGTACCTACTACCTACCACACACTGAATATAATGGTAAGTTAGACTAAAAGTATCCTTTCCATCATGAAACATACTTCCCAATGGGTAAATACAGACCAACAAAGGATGAAAGTAAATAAAATAAAAATGGAATGATCATACATTGTGAAAGATGTTATGAAGAAAGGAGACACGGAATGGGGAATCCACTTCAGAAAGGTGTTCAGTAAAGGCCAGCCTAAAGAGAAGAAGCAGCTCCAAGGAGAATGTTCCAGGTGATTGTATTTCACAGATGCAAGAACGCTGAGGTAGAGTGGTGTTTAGCAAATTCTAGAAACTTAAAGAACATTACTGGGACTAGAATGCAGTGATAAAAGGTTCATGTGGCATTTTAAAAATACGTCTGCCTATCTTTTACAAAGGTGAAGCCTATTTTCTCCCCTTAAATCTGGGCTGGACTTTGTGATTCCCTTCTAATGAATAGAATGCCACATAAATGATGCTGCGTGGTTTCTGAGGCATGGTTCTCAGAAGAAGGAAGAGGAGGAGGGGGAGGGGGAGGGTCAGGGGGAGAAGAAGAGAAGAGAGAGAGGGAGGAGGAAAAGGAGAAGAGGAAGAAGAAGAATTTCTACTTGGCTTGTTCACTCTTGGATCAATCATTTTAAAATAAATCAGCTGCCATGTTGTGATTCAGCAACCTGTGAAGAAACTCATGTGGGAAGGAACTGAGGCCCCAGCCAAAAGCAAAACACCAAGCTGTCAGTGTGAATGACCCATGTGAATGAACTATTTTGGAAATGGATCCACCTGGCGCCTGTCCAACCTTCAGTTGACTGCAGTCCTGGTCAATGTCGTATCTGCCACCTCATTAGACACCCCAAACCAGGATCACTCAGTTAAGCCATTTCTGAATTCCTGACCCAAGGGAGCTGTGAAGCAAATCACATTTATTGCCATTCTGAACCACTAAGTTTTGACATAATTTGTTATGCTGATAGATAACTGATAGAAAAAAAGATATGTCAGTCAAATTTTGGCTTCAAATAGCATAAGTCCCAATTAAAATTATCTTTTTGAAAATTTTATTTATTTATTTTTAGAGAGAGGAGAAGGGAGGGAGAAAGAAAGGGAGAGAAACAGCAATGCATGGTTACCTCTTGTGAGCCCCCAACTGGGGACTGGGCCTGCAACCCAGGCATGTGCCCTGACTGGGAATTAAACCAACAGCCCTTTGGTTTGTAGGCCAATGCTCAATCCACAGAGCCACACCAGCCAGGGTTAAGGTATCTTAAACAGTGAGGAATTTACTGGAGCACAGAAGAAGCGCATAGGGAAGGCTTTGTAGCAGCAGTTTCACTCATTACCTGGATGAGGCAGGCATTTCCTTTTGTGCCTCTTTTTACAGGTAAGGAAAATCTTTCCCTCACTCTCAGTGGCCAGAACTGGATAAAACATTGTCCTTAAACCAATATCTGGCAAATGAGATGGAGAGAGCAGGGTCTTTGGATGTGACACTTACATTTATGGCTTAAGCATCTGGAAATAAGGTAGGGTTAATTTTGCTGTTTGTTTGTTTTGGTGGTGTGAGAAAATCAAGAGTTCCATTTTGTATGTGTCAAATCTGAGGTGTCTGTAAGACATAAAATTGAGATGTCAGGGAGCAGCTGTATATTTATATCTGGAGTAAAAAAGAGGAAATAAAAATACAAACATAGTGAACATGTGGTAGATGCCCTAAGGGGAATGGAAGTGAGGTGACAGAAGGAGCCCAGAGCCAAGCTCTAAAGAACCTCAGCATCTCACAGCTGGTACAGAGGAGCCAGTGAAAGAAAACCCAGCGAGTAGGAGTGGGAGAGAAGGCAGAGAGTAGTGTCCTGGAAGCCCCCAAAGACAGTGTTTTCAAGAAGGAGGGAAAAGTTAATTGTGTTCTGCTTTCAAGAAGGTTGAACAAAATAAAGGCATGAAAATGACCTTTGAATTTAGTGCAGTGGTTTCTGTGATGTAGTAGGGAAGGAGGCAGAGTGGTACGAAGCTGACAAAATCATGGGACATGAGCAAGTAGGAACAGCAGGTAAATACAACTCCTTAGAGAAGTTTTGCCAGTGAAGAGGTGACAATAGCTGTTAGGCGACATAGGGTCAAGGAGAATGAGGCTAAAGCCAGAAGACACTAAAGCCAGAAGCACATCTATATGCTAATAGGAACTTTCCCTTAAAAAAGGAGAATGATTGATAGTTCAGGAGCAATGAGGGGCAGCTGAAGGTGTAGAATTCCCGAGAACAACACGCACACATTTTTGGATGTCCATATATAATTTTATGATTTATTATTTATTAGAGTATAAATAGAATATCCATTGTTTGGTGAGAATAATTTAAGCAATATGTTAAAACTATTAATTTTTTTTTTTTGTGAAACATTTTTGTGAAGTAGCTAAAACTTTAGACTCCTAGAGACAGACCGTAGGGGTTTCAAATTAGCTGTGTGATCTTGAGGAATTTACATAACCTCTCTGTGCTCCACTTCCCTAATTTATAAAATGAAGATAATAATATAAGTACCCACTTCAGAGGGTTGTCATCAAAGAGACCTAAGTTAATATCTGTAAAGCATTTAGAGCAGTGCTTGGTACACGGTAGTTGATCTTTGTGCCAGGCACCTACTTTCTAGTATTTGTTGGGGTTGGTTTTACTAAATAACTGAGGCTAAAGGTACTGTCTTCAGGAAAAAAAAGTTGATTTAAATTTATTATTGTTCGTACATACTTCTTGGGTTATGTGTAAAACTTTATAAAAAGTGTTATATATTGAGATGCAACCTCAAGTAACAAAATGACATTTACATTTTGAAAGATCGTTATTCAAACATTAGTAAAAAACGTTGGTTAGTATTGATGTTTATTGTTTTCTGCTTGCTGTAATTCTTGTCTTGAAATAGTAAAATATGATAGCTAGACATGTATCAGAAAGCATCCAAAAATATTTGAGGGGAAGCAGTCAAGGTGCTAAATTAAAACAGAGTAAGAAATAGAAGATGGACACAAATCTTGTACTACATACACAGCACTTTCCTCCTCCTTTGCTGAATGTTAATTCCCACCCGAGACTGTCTAGTTGTCTGCAAAGATAGAACATTTATAGGAATTAATGCTCTGTGGGTATACAAGATGCCAACCCTGAAGAACTAAGAAAGCATGAATAAATGTATTCCAATTACAGGCTAATGCAGGTAATGGGTTTATAGTACTTAGACGTCTGGATCTGTTCTCTGACAGCCTGCAGACATTAGGAGCCCCTCATGACTCGCCTGCAATGTAGGCATTATGGAGTGATTTTTACTTTACTGCCTTTTCCATCAGATCATCCCCTTTCCTTCACACACAAGGTTAATTCACTTCTTGATCACATTATTTCCTCGCTGCTCTTTGACAATATAAAAATTCTGAGTGGACAGCTCAATCCCTCTTCCATCTCAGATTTGATTGTTATGGTATTGCCTGGCGTCCCTCAGAGGCCTCCAGCAGCCTTTGCTGCACTTTATGACACTTAAATGGCTTGGCTACAATTTCTCCATCTATTCACGAAATGCTGTTAATAACTCATTTCCAAAGAGGCCCTTCTTTATGTCTTGGCATTAAAGGAATTTTTATTAGGTGCCAGGGTAGGTGACGCACAGCCCCAGTAACCAAAGAGTTAATTAATCTGCTGAAATTTATTGCCTTTTATACTGCACTCAGTGTGACAGTCCCTAAGAGAAACAGATACTATATTTACAACCCGGGTTGAAATATTCAGTAATATAGTCTGAATACTGACCTACTCCATCAGTGTATGCCTTCTGCTGGAACATCCATTAATCATAGGAGATGAATATGTGTAATTCATCTTCTTTCTTATTCTGAAATTCCAATAAATATTGAAATAATAATTTATTGATCACCTTGCAATATAAATGTGTAGTAAAGTCACCTAAGGCATTTGCATAGTAATGCATTTTGGAAGTTCTTGGCATTCTATGGGAATGAAAGGGAAAACTATGGTAGAACTGACATGGAATACTCTTGTGAGCAAACACCAAATAATGTTTTATTGTGTATGCAGAACTGATAATAGTTTTTGAATTATCAAAAATCATAGCCTCAGCCAGAATAATTACATTCTCCAAAGTAAACAACATGAGTATTTATCACCTGTACCTCTTCTTCTTTGTGTGTTATTCCCAGAATATTTTAGATCACAAATAATGTCTGTGTGCCATCTTTTACTTGTACATTCCCTTCTTTCATACCCTTATTGGGCAAGGATGAAAAAATGTAGGACTATTGGGTGCTATCTTCCATTTAAATCCAGTAAAATCTTCTGGGACCATTATATAAATTCTTCAGATTGAAACGTGTATTTCCTGGAACTGTAGTTTGGATAATGATTTGGGCTCTCATTCTAAATGTAACTTTAATTCTACAGTTTTTATTAGTGTTTGCTCTTACTTATGGGCATTAGTTTTGTCATAATTTTAAGATCATGATAACTTTTGCATCAAATCTGATTTGGTCCAGAAACGTTGGAAAAGTGTACAAAAGGTGTTACAGAACATTGAGATGCCCTGTGGATCAAGCATAATCATTGTTAAACTGGAAAATTCTAGATGTTTTTGTAATGGGATATATTGTAAATGATTATGCTGTGTTGGGTAAACATGAGCTTGAGACACTGACCTCCCCTGTTCTGCACAGGTACCACCACCAGCAGCATCGCACATTGAGGTTTGTTATAGGTGCAGTTCTAGTTGACTTCAGTCATGTACAGTTAATGTAGCCTCATCTCTGGTCTCCATAATAATTTATCTCAGTTTTGGACAAGGCCTTTATGATCAAGATAACTCTTCAGAGTGGATAGAATTCTAATGTGTGAAGTTTGTTTTCTAGTGCTTTACTGATAAGGTTAACCAGATGGTGAAATGTAATGGCTTGGAAGATCTAGTTTTGAAATACAGTCAATCATTTCTGAAATGATAACAAAAAAGCAAAAAGGAGCAGAGCTTTTTATATTCTCTTTTTGGTTATGAAACCTAAAGTATACTTTTTTTGAGGATAAAGAAGTATCTCATCATAATTCTCCTGACATTTAAACCTTGTGGCTATATAGTTCTAAAGGAAACAAAGTATTCTGAAATTTTTATTATAAATTTTTTATATATAGTAAGTTTATATCACATTTTAAGATGAAAAATTATGAAACTTTTTAGTGTCACCTGGAACAGTGTTTCTGATGTAGATTTCAAAACAAAGGTATTTTCTTCAGTATTTTTAGAAATGATAGCAATGAAGCCATGTTTCATCTGTATCTATTCTATTTTGATGAGACCTCAAACTGGTGGCTATCCACATATAGAAATAAGCAGTCAAGATTTTTATTCTACTATAATGCTTCTATTTTAACACAGATATTCTCTGAAGATGGACAATATACAGTTTTTCATCAGTTTTGCTGTTTGCTGATTTGAATTATTTTAATTATGGATATAATTAAAATCTTTAAATATCTCACAAGGAATTGTGTCAATGCATTAATATGCAGATATTTCTTCAGTGATTAGATATTCTATAGGATGACATATTACCGCATAATTGCTGTACAACTCAATGTTTTTGGTCCCTTTTACCTGTCTGTATAAATAATTGTTCCTTGTTCTGCTCATATAAAGTTACATTCTGATTTAAGTCCTCCCTAGTGTTTGGCTAATTGGACTATTCATTTAACGTATACTATGTTTTATTACCTTATCTTCCATGGTATTTTACATTTTGGATTGACTGATTCTAATTCCTGTTTCACAGTAGTATAATTTCACAGTAGCATAACCTTGGGAATCCATTAAATTTGGCCTTTAAAACACTGTTTTGTTTTTCTTCACACAGTAGTGAAAAGCAGTGGCATTTTCTGGCACCCACATTGACTTTTTCCCTTTTAATAGCAATGCTACTTTCCCTTTTCTTAATTCAAATCAATGCGACATAATATATGTATTTATTAAGCATCCATTACATGGCAAGTTCTGTGTTAGGTACTGAATATATGAACTTGAATAGGCATAATTGTTACTTTCAAGCTGTTCAAAGTCAGAGTCTGTTGAGCGAGACAGAAGAGTTAACAATGATTTTCAAAAACCCTTTTTTCCTCTTCATCATAGTAATTCATTAACTTCTGAAATTTAAAGTCAGATAATTTTGGAAACTATTTATTGAGGCTTCAACCAGGAGTGGCACTCCTTAAAGCACTTAAACTTGATTATTTTAATATTCAAACTTAACAAGAATATAAGACAAGTACTATCATTGTATCATTCCCATTTTACCAGAGTGAGGTGAGTTACAGATATGCAAGGTAAGCTGCCCTGGCGTTTACTTCTAATGTACTTGAGGCAGGATTAGAAAATGGCACCAGATTCCAGCCATGTGGCCCTTGACCATTCACTCTTCTGCTCTGCAGGACATAATAGAGATTATTCAGATTAAGAATTACCATTATTATTGTATATTTATTGTCCCATCTCCAATTATCAAATCCTTTCCCAAGAACTTGTAACAAGTTCCCACATATATGCCAAACTGTTCCTAGGCTCTGTTTTATTCCTAGGTAAACCTAGCTCTTTGGTTTATTTGTCTACTCCTATCCTATTCTTACACTATTTAATGCTATAATTTTATAAAAGTTTTAATGTCTGATTGGGCAAGTTTTTCCTTTTTCTTACTTAAAATTTGTTTTCTGTTCTTGGCTCCTTTTTTTGTCAAGATTTGTTTTTATTGTTAAATTTACAATGCACCCAAAAATAAGCAAAATTTTATTTACACTGTAAAGGATAATAATGAAGATAGCCATTGTGAACCTGTTATCAGATGAACAATTAAAATAGTTTCTAGATATTCTTCTTGTTATGTTCTTCCTTGACTCCATTCTTCTCTCAATTTCTCCCATCTTCCTAATGGCAACAAGATCAAGGTTTTTGTATTCATCTTTGCTTTGTTTTCTTTATAGTTATACCATCTATGTGAAAATATATATTTTATTTTAGTTTATGACATTTGTATAATGAAAACAAACTGTATATGAGTTGATCTAACTCTTTTTGTTTGTTAAATGTTATGTTTTTGAGATTCATCTATGTTGATGTAAATAGCTGTAATTTAGTTTCACCATTGTATAATATTACATTGTATGACAGTAACAAATTATTTTTTTATTATATACCTGATTGATATTATACCCATTTCAAGTTTTTCAATTATGAGCAATGCTGCTATGACTATGTTTGTACACATATTCTGGTATGCACATGCAAGTTTTTCTCAAGTATATTGCTGAATCACAGGATAAGCACATGTTCAAATTTTTTAGGGAATGTCAAACTGTTTTCCAAAGCGGTTGTACCAATTTATATGTTGGTCAGCAGAATGTGGGAGTTTTTATTTCTCTATATTTTATCAACATTGTGTTGTCTGAACTTTAAAAAATTGTTCTTCAATCCATGGATATAAAATAATATTTTATTATGGTTAAATATTTATTTCTCTGATTATTAATGAGGTTAAGTACTTATTGGCAAACACATTCTTAAAGTGCCTGTCCAAATCTTTTATATTGGGTTGTTTTTTTCTTTGCGATTCATAGGAGTTCTTTATATATTCTCAGCATAAGATCTTTTCAATTATATGTTTTACAAACATCTTCTCCCAGCTTGGAGCTCATGTCTTCATTCCATGGTAACTTAATCATCAGGCATCTTCAACTTTAGTATAGCTGAAGTTATCAATATTCGTCTTTGTAGACTGTATGTTCTGTGTCTTGCTTAAGAAATATTTCACACCATGGGTCATAAACATGCTTCCTTATATTATCTTTTAAAAATTTTATGTTGTTGTCTTTCACACTTTCTATCAACCAGTAACTTTTCTGTGTGTATGTGTGTGTGAGAGTGTGAATGTGAATGAGTTTGTGTAATATTAGATTTGCCTTTTTCATGCCTATTTGGTAGAAGCCCATGTAAAGCCACCAGGGTCTGATGTTTTATTTGTGGGAAAAGTTTTAATTATAAATTATTTTCCTTAATGGTAACAAGACCATTAATATATGTTTTTCTTGTTTCAGTTTTAGTAAGTTGTGATTTTAACAAATTTACCCATTTCATCTAGTTTTCACATTTACTGGCATAAAATGATTCAGATTATTTCATTATCTGTTCCACCTATGCAGTTTCTCAAGTTACATTGCTTTTTTTTCTAAATTCTTAATAGAGTTTAAGAATCTATATTTTATCTTGACTGCTCTTGCAAACAGTTTGTGAGTTTTTACAAAGAACTAACTTTTATTGTTTTTAGTATCATTAATCATGTGCTTTCTACATTCCTGGGGCTTATTCTGTGGTTCTTTTCATATTGTGGTATTTAATACCATAAGTTTCCCACAAGTTAAGTGTTCTCATTTGTAGATTTCTTTTATCTTTGAATCTTAACTATTTTCCAATTTAATTATGAATTCTCTTCTAACATATACATTGTTTAGAAGAGTATTTTAATTTCCAAACAAGTGTTGTTTCCTTAATTACCTTTGGTACCAAATATTAAGATAATTTTATTGCCATCAGAACTTTGCTATACATGATACAAAGTCTTTAAAATTTGTGGAAGCTAGCTCTGAGGCCCAACATTTGGCTCACAGTGTTCCATTGCATAGACATGCCATGTATGTCAGATTTGGAGTGCTGTTCTATATAGCTATTACCTTAAGGTTGCTAATTGTGCAATAATATGTTCTATACCATCACTGATTTTATAGACAGTTATCTTAAAATCTCTCACTATGACTGAGGAGTAGACAATTTTAACTTAACATATGTACAGGTTATGTGGTTAGTATTTATATTTGTTATATCTTATGGTGAATTGAAACTCTAACAAATACCAACCTTTTTATTTCTGGTTGTGTTTGACTTCATAGTCTATTTTGCTTCATGAATATATAGTTATGCCAGCTTTCTTTTAACTATATTTGTTTAATATATATTTTGTGCATTATTAGACTTTCTGGTTTCCTGTGTTCTTGTGTTTTAGATATGTCTTTTAATAGCAGCAAACAAAATTTTGAATTTTAATTCTATCTGGCCATCTTTTTATTTACTCTGAAGGGTGTCATCCATTTACATTTTTGTACCATTAGCATATTTGGATTTGGTTGAGCCATCTTTTGCTTTACACTGTGTTTTGGCATTCTATTGTTGTATCTCCACTTCTTTGTCTTCTTTTGGATTAACTTCTTTTGCTCATTTTCATTCATTTTCCCCCATCAACCTGTTTGCAAGATTACTTGTTCTATGTTTATTTTATCAATCCATAACCCAACTATTTTAATGTGAATTCTAAACAAAACCTAAAGTAAATTAGTAATTATTTTCTACTCTCAAGCAATATAAGCTTCTAGAACAAATTAATTTTGATCATCCCTTTCTGAAATTACATTCAATTAAGTATTTTAGTTCTAGCTAATTTATCATATTTCCTCATTTTGTCAATATTTAAAAGGTTTTTCTCACATATTTCCTAATTTCTTAGCAATAATTCTGACAGAATAGATTATTATTTGGGATTTCTCTTCTGTTTATATATTCACTATACACACATATCAAGAAGGTATGAATATGTTCATCACTCACATAACAAGGCTGTTTGGGAAATCTGGGTAGGCTTCTCAAGCTGATCTGAAAAAATTTAAAGGGAGTAAGGAAAGGGTAGTGATTTGAAGCTCCTGCTGGTGCCTAAAGAGGCTTTCTTATCAGTTTTCCCATATGTAAAGCAGAAGGGAAAAATAAAAGGGCTTGGTTTAAAAGTTGTTAGCAGTTAACCATTAAAAAATGGTGCCAGACCTTTATTACAGAGACAATATCAAAATGTCTAAAATATGTAATTGGAGTTTAGAAAGCAGAGAATGAAGAGGGTGTGGCAGGGAAAATGTTGGAAAATATGGCTGAATATGTCCAAATTTGCTAAAAGACTTAAATATACAGACTCAAGAAGCTCTAATCCAGCAGTTCTCAACCTTTGGGGGTCAAACGACCCTTTCACAGGGTCGCCTAAGACCATCAGAAAACACATATATAATTACATATTGTTTTTGTGATTAATCACTATGCTTTAGTTATGGCTGGGGGTCACCACAACATGAGGGACTGTATAAAAGGGTCGTGGCATTAGGAAGGTTGAGAACCATTGCTAATCTCTAGTAAGATGAGCACCAATAAAGCACATCTACTCAAATTGCTGAAAACCAAAAGTAAAAAAAAAAAAATCTTGAAAGCTTCCAAATAAAAATTGCATGTCTTTCATGGGGCAAACACCTAGAAGTGAGTTAACTAGTTACATGTTATATTAATCAAGAACCTATCAGAAGAAACCACACAGTAATTTAAGCTGTGAAAGTATAATATGAAAATTATTAAGCTCTATAGGAGATTATATTGGAGAGCACATAAATATAAAGAGAACTCTAAGGGGTACTCTAGGATTAAGGGAGAATATCCTGAGAATAATAAAGTTGGAAAAGGGGGACTATTCCCCTAATTGGAGTCAAATGTCATTGGAGAAGGTGTTACAACATGCTGGATGGTTGTAGAAGCTCACTGGGTTGCTGTGGCAAGAGCTGGTCCACAGTTTCTAGGCAAGCAGGAAATAATGCTCCGGGATGCAGGTGAGCTGAAGAAGTGGGGCAGGTGCAAAGAGGCAGTAGAGTAGATGTGAAAATTAGATCTTCATAACATGGTGTCCACAGCAGGAGGGCCATGGCAAGGTAATATTTTGGGCCAGGCTACTACTAAGGGATTTTATGTCTGGGAATGCTTCCAGGTCATAAACCACTGAATAGATACTTCCCCACACAGGTAATGCGGATGGGATATTCGGTAAGAACAAGGAAAAAACAAAACAAAACAGCAGACCAGAACCAAGAAGGGAAACTGCAATGTCTCTCTGGTACCCTCTACTGACAAAAATTAAAGAGCGCAGTCCATTATTGCAGATCAGGTTCTAAAACATGATTTTGAAATTAAGAGGCCGAACTAATGAACAACACAAACAAATGAGCAAAACTGAACCAGAGGTGTGTAAACAAGAAGTAGACTAACAGTAACAAGGGGGGGGGAGGAAAAGAAGGGTATAAGGGGAAGGGTCAAGTAAAAAAATATATATATATGAATGACCCACAGACAGGGGCAACTGAGTGGAGACTAAATGTGGGGGAAGGGAGGGACAGGGTGCAGGGAAGCAAGAGGGCTAAAAAAGTGAGACAACTGTAATGGAAAAACAAACAAAAAAATTTTTTAGAGGGGGAAAAATGAAAATATGAAGAATGGAAATGCCAGTTCAGTGAATATTAGGACAAAGATTTTCCTTCACATTGTATATTTTTCTCCCTATTTGATCCCTCCAGAGTTTGGCATTCTAAACAAGTAAGTAATGACATATGTTTCTTTGCATAGAACTAATAAGACCAGTTGTCAATAGAGGTTCCTTTTTTCTTTTTTTTTTTTCTTTCTTTTTTTTTTTTTTTTTTTTTTTTGACCAAGTCTTTGACTGGAATGTCAAGCCTAAAGGAAACATACTTGGGCTCAGATTGTTACCAAAAAGCCCTGAGGAACTGGGAATGACTTTCAAAGGTAATAAAAGCCTGTGAGATAAAAGGCCTGGTACCATGGTTGGTTGTGCGGTCCACAGCAATCTTTCCAGGGAAGGAACGAAGGTTGTTTTCCTGAAAGATGGCTAGAAAGGACCTTAAGGCACAATGAAAAGCCAGAAGGACTTGGAAAAAACAGGTGGACTTGGAAAAAACAGGTGTGTACAGGCAAGGATGAATGCCAGATATGTGGCTCAGCTTCTGTGCCCTGAAGAACAGACTGAGGGTCACCCCAAATATTCCTTGGGTAAGTTCCAGCAAAGCAGAACTAAAGATCATAAGTGATCATTTGCTGCTCTTGTTATGTTTATGCAAATAAACAGGATAAATTAAAAATGGACTTAATGTAGTCTCTTTAAAGACAAGGAGGGTAACCTTAGGGAGAAAAATTATTATTCAAGGAAAATCACAATGACCAGTAGTAGAGTATAAAATAGGGCAACTAACCGTCTTAAAAGTTGCTTCTCATTTAAAATATGGTTTCACTTGAAAATTAAACCATGTCTGTGATATCATCAAAGATATTCAAGTTGCAGGCAAATAGAATTTCAAGTGCCTTGCAACTGGATGTCTTCCCAATAAGACAGTCTTACAGATTTAGAGACTTGTTTGTGGGTTATGTTACATAAATTAACACGTGTTTTCTGTTTTCAAAGGACATAAGCCTATGATCACATTGAGACTCGACAGTTTGGCTGAACTAAATGGCTGGGTTGGGGAAGAATGGGGAGGTCTGTAGGCTTCACTTTAAAACTGGTTTCTCTTTTCTATCCTAATGGCTTGGACAGAAAAGGCCCAGAGGTCTGAGAGGGGGAAAACCTAAACTATTTCCCTCAGTCCAAACTAAGTATAATGGACAAAAGGGTTTTGGACAGGTGAAATGTGCCTAGCACACCTTCTTACAAAGAAGTCCTTTTTTTTTTTTTTTCCTAATATGGAACATTGAAAAATTAATCCCTGCCTTTTGTCATCTAGTACTTATGGATTGAATGATGTCTTTTAACATTTTTTGCCAAATCTGTTGCCCCCAGAACACAACAAGGACACCGGCCTGTTAAACCAAGCACGCCGTTGACCGGAGACAGCCAACTGACCTGGAGTCTGCACGATCCTTCCCCATGTGGGAAGGCCACCCTCCCCTCCACACCCCCACTCTTATTAGGGTTTTCTGGACCCAAGGGTAGGTAGGACGATGACCATGTCCAGCTTGAAGCAGCTAGAGGAGCTTGAGACCTTCGCCCATTGTCCTTTACAAGATTACAAAGGGTCCTAATATTTGAGAGGGGCGGATAATTAATTTTTACGAACCAGGGGTATGGACTTGGGGGGGATTGCTGGGGGAGGGGGGTGCTGGGTGGAGGGGAGCAAGGGGGAGAAAATTGGAACTGTTATAACAATATAATCAATAAAAAACATTAAATAAAAAAAAAGAAATTAAGAGGCCGTAAATTGATAACTAGTATGTATGTATAAATTTATAAAAAATTGTTAGACTGCTTTCCAAAGTATTTGTACCATTTTGCATCCACAATGGTATGAGAGTTTCAGATGTTCAATGTCCTCACCAGTGTTGATATTGGCACACTTTAAATTTTATGCATTCTAATGTATGTGTAATGGTATTAAATTCCATTTTTCTACATTTTCTTAATTAGTAATAATATTTTTATGTACTTATTTACCATCCATATATTTATTTTGGTGAAATTTCAGTTCAGATTTTTTGCCTATATTTTAAAAGTGTTCACTTTCTGATTATTGAATTGTAACTTAAAAAGTATTCTGGATATAAACTCTGTTAGATTTACAGTTTTTAATATTTTCTCCAAATCTGCAGCTTGGTTTTTCACTTATTGATATGTTTTAAAAACACTTTTGCTTATATTCAAAAAAATGTTCATCCATATTTTCTTCTAGACTTTTTATAGTTTTAGTTTTTATGTTAGATATTATGGTACAATTTGAGTTCACTTATGAGAGGTAATAGCGTGTTTATTTATGCATATAGTTTCTAATCATTCTAGGACTTTATGTTGAAAAACCGTTTTTCCCACTGAATTGCCTTGATGCCTTTATTGAAAATCAATAGTCATTTATGTTTAAGGCTATTGGCTAAAGTTTTGTTTAAGATGTTTGCATACATAGTCTATTAAAAATAATTTTCAAAAAATTTTCTAAGTGTATTTCTGCTTTTTTTCTTTCTATTTAAAAAAAATTATTGGGTGACATTGGTTCCAATGCACAAAAATCCATTGCATTCTGGTATAATAACAATGAAATTTCAGAAAAAGAAATTTAAAAAATTCTTTTGCTATTGCAACAAAAAGAATAAAATACCTAGAAATAAAGTAAAAAAATGAGAAGGGTCTATACATTGAAAACTATGACATTATTAAAATAAATTATAGAAATGGGAAGGTATTCCATGTACATATATTCTTCAGAGATATTAATCTATATTTTTGGAGCTGCCAAAATTCAAGTTTTAAGGGCACAATTCTTCCTACTGCCAAGCCTTTCCAGGACTTTTGACACCAACAGCAAGTTCAAGGGGTTCTCAAAATCACCTTCAGGTCTGATGATTTCTCTGAGTCACAGAACTTACGGAAAGGTATACAAGTATACTCAGTTACAGTTTATTACAGGGAAAGGATACTTTAAATCAGACAACAGAAGAGATGCATAAGGGCAAGTCAGTGTGAATTCCAAACATGATGCTCCCAATGGAGCATATCTCAGGATATGTTACCCTCCCAGTGTCAATGTCTTGACAATTCACTGACAACCAGGAAAGCTTATTTGAGCTTTTTTATTGGGGTTTCATTATATATATGCCGGATTGATTGATTCACTGCCCATTTTGGTGAACTACATTTCTAGCTCCTCTCTTTGACTTAATCTATGGTTAGAGGGGCCTGATAGAAGTCACCTCAATGGCATCAGGTGTGTTCTGAGAGTCCCATTTGGGATAACAAAGATAATCCTATCACCTAGGAAAATCAAAGGGGTTAAAGTGTTATCTCTCAGGAGCTGAGGACAAAGGTCACACCTCTCTTATGGGCAAGGGTCAATTCTTTGCTACACAATTATCTTGTGGTTTTTGGTATCAAGCTAATAATGGTTTTATGAAATGATTTTGGTGATCTAGAATTGGTATTTTTTTTTTTGTCAAATATTTGGTAGAGTTTACAGGTGAAGTCAGCTGATCCTAGAATTTTCTTTGAGGGAGACTTCAATAAAGCCAATATCTTTATCAATATATAGGAAAATTCATGTTATCTATTCTTGAGGAAGCTCTGGCAGTTTACATTTTTGAAGAACTTTTTCACTGCATTTGAGTTGTAAAATTTTTAGCATAGACTCATTCATAATAGTTAATTACTATTTTAAATAACCTGGGGTTATGTCCCTCTTGACTTCTTCTTTTCTATTTACTATTTGGTTCTGTTTAATTTTAGTTTAATTTTTTTCTTTTTGTTTTTATTTTAGTTTTTAAAAGCAGAATCCTAGATTATTGGTTTGAGATTTTTCACCTTTTATACGTATTTGATGCTTTGAAATTCTCTGCAAATATTTTCTTGTTTCAGGTAAATTTTAATATATTGTGTTTTCTATTTTAGTTCAGTTCAAAACATCTTAAAATTTTCTCATATGATTTATCCTCTGGCTCATGAGTTATTTGTAAATATGTACTTTACTTTCCAAATGTTTCTAGATGTCTTTTTTGTATTGGTTTATGTTTTTAATTCTATGACCAAAGAACAAGTTTTGAGTGATTTTAATAATTTTACATTATTTGTGACCTGCTTTATGACCCTAAAGTGTGATCCATCTTTTTTTCTATTTTTTATTTTATTGTTGTTCAATTACAGTTGTCCCAATTTTCCCCCCATTGCTCTCCCCTGCCCCACCCCCCGACTCCCACAATCAGTCCCTACTCTGTTGTCCATGTCCATGAGTCCTTTATATTTGTTCCTTGACTAGACTCTTCTCCTTCTTTCCCCTATAATCCCCTTCTCCCCTCCCCTTTCCTCTGGTCGCTGTCAGTTTGTTCCTTATTTCCATGTCTCTGGTTCTATTTGCTCATTTGTTTGTTTTGTTAATTAGGTTCCACTTATAGATGAGATCATATGTTATTTGTCTTTCACCACCTGGCTTATTTCACTTAGCATAATTCTCTCTAGTTCCATCTACACTGTAGTGAAGGGTAAGAGTGTCTTATGTCTTTCTGCTGCATAGTATTTCATTGTATAAATGTACCACAATTTTTTGATCCACTCATCTACAGATGGGCACTTAGGCTGTTTGCAGCACTTGGATATTGTAAATACTGCTGTTATGAACATTGGGGTGCATAGGTTCTTTCGAATTGATGTTTCAGGATTCTTAGGATATAATCCCAGCAGTGGGATCACTAGATAAAAAGGCAGTTCTACTTTTAGTTTTTTGAGGAAATCCCATATTTTTTTTCACAGTCGCTGCAACAGTCTGCATTTCCACCAACAGTGCACTAGGGTTCCCTTTTTTCCACATTCTTGTTGGCACTTGTTTGTTGATTTACTAATGATAGCCATTCTGATCTGTGTGAGGTGACATCTCATTGTGGCTTTATTTTGCTTCTCTCTGATGGTTAGTGATGTTGAGCATTCTTTCATATATCTGTGGGCTCTCTGTATCCCTCCTTGGAGAAGTGTCTGTTCAGGTTCTTAATTGGATTGTTTGTCTTCCTGGTTTCGAGTCACATGAGCCCTTTATATATTTTGGAGATCAAACCCTTGTCTGAGGTATCATTGGCAAATATGTTTTTCAATATGGTTGGTTCCCTTGTCATTTCACTGATATTTCCTTTAGAGGAGCAGAAACTTTTTAGTTTGATGTAGTCCTGTGTAGAATATATGGAATTTTACTGCTTATGTTTTCCTCTAGGACTTTTATGGCGTCACGACTTATGTTTAACTTTTTTATGCACCTTGTGTTTATTCTGGTGTGTGGTGTAAATTGGTGGTCTATTTTCATTTTTTCTTTTTTTTTTACATGCTGTCCAGATCTTCCAAAACCATTTATTGAAGAGGCTATTATTACTCCATTTTATGGTCCTTCCCCCTTTGTCAAATATTAATTGACCATAGAGAACTGGGCTTATTTCTGGACTCTCTAATCTGTTCCATTGATCTTTGTGTCTGTCCTCATGCTAGTACCAGACTGTTTTGATTACAATGGCATTGTAATATAGTTTGATATCAGGTATTGTGATCCCTTCTACTTTGTTCTTCTTTCTCAAGATTGCTGAGGCCATTTGCGATTGTTTTTTGCTTCCATATATATTTTTAAAGGATTGTGTTGAATCTATAGATGCTTTGGGTGGTATGGACATTGTAATGATTTAATTATTCCAATCCATGAACATGGCATAAGCAGTAATTTATTTGTCTTCCTTAATTTCTTTCTTCAGTGTCCTGTAGTTTTCTGAGTACAGGTCTTTTACCTTTTAAGTTTATTCCTAAGTACTTTATTTTTTTGTTGCTTAAAATATGGTCCATCTTGACGAATTTTCTAAGTACCTTGGGAAGAATGTATATTCAACAATTTTGGGGTGAAATATCCTGTAAATGTCACTTATATCAAGTTTATTAATAGTATTAACTTAATATCTTTGCTTTTTTATTACTATTTATCAATCATTTTGAAAAGAATGCTGAAATATCCAACTATTAATTAGGTACTATTCTATTTCTCCCTTCATATCTATCATTAAAGTATTGGGTTTACCAAAGTTTGTATGTTCTTTCTGTAAAATATAAAACTTTTTTTTATTTTCATCGATAACTTTAGTGATTTGGATATTTTGAGTATATCAGGTATTTCCCACATGGTAGAATGTTGATTGTTCTCAGTTAACGTCTTGATTTTATCACTATCAACTTCAACTGGTCTACTTGACCATGGAGCATCATCCCATGAGAAATCTCCAGCACAAAACTATGCAAACCATTTTTTACACATTCTATCAATCACAGCACCTTCTCTATACACTGCACAAATCTTTTCTTGTGTTTCAGTTGTTCTTTTACCTTTCTTGAAATAATAAAGCATAATGTGCTGAAAATGTTGCATATTTTTTCCATCTTCAATGTTAAAATGTCTACCCAAGAATTCACCTGTTTTGATAAGATGTTTTTAAATGCACGCTGGTATGACAGCTGTCACAATACAGTCTAACAAAATTGTTCAAATGAAGTTAAAGACAATTAAGTATATTAGAGCCATCTTATGGAAAAATCAAATGAATCTTTTGCCCAACCCATGGAAAGCCCAAGTGGAAAGAACTTTTATTTAAAAGTTGAAAAGACTTAGGTTCTTGCCTTAGATCAGTGACCAACTTCAAATATTTAATGTCCCATCAGCAAAATGGAAATAACTGTTTCTTATACTTTAATTTTGTTGAGAAAATAATATGGAACTAAGCAAGTGAAAGTATTTTACAGTAAAAATTTTACTGAGGAAGAATCATAAATTGAAAGAAAAGAGACTAGGATGAGAATAAAATGCTATAAAGAGCTAATGGAAAACCTAATAAATAATTACAACAGAACTAAATATATAAGAACAGTTTAAAAATAACAGTAGAGGTTGCCAGGCACCACAGTGTTATTGTAGGTATACAAAAACAAAGCAGATAATTGAATACACATAGGACCATTCTCAGAATGCAGATGTAAATGCAAAGGTAAAAGTAAGGAGGGCTTATGTGATAGCTATGGAGGACAGAGAAGTGAAAGCAACATTTTAATCCATGAATGGTGAAAGATAGTGGCACAAATGGAATAAAGAAAACAGAGAAATATAACAACTTCTTTTAGCTGAGAAAAGCATGTGTATGCAAATTAAAAGTATTTGTGATGTTATATTCAAAATCAGTATAAGGAGCCATGCTTGTTAACAGACTAGGACAAAACATTACACAACAATGTTAAAACCAAATTCTATAGGATTTTTGGTAGAAAAGAGTAATAATGTGTTATTTATTATTAATCCTATTCTGGAACTTATTTAAATGCTTTGGAAACTTATTTGTTTTTTCTTAGAACATCTCTGTGGTACATGTACTGTTATTATTCCCACTGTACAGATGAGTGAAGTGAGGCTTAGAAAAAATGAAATCAAAGGTTTCACAGTAGTTAAGTGTCAGGGTCAGGATGTTAACCAAATCTTTAGTCACAATGACTTAGACACTAAACACTGCCTCAATGCACTTAAGATAAGCTCAGACAAGTCCTCGATAAAATACAAGCATATAAAAAGAATTATATACCGTGACCAAATGGAATTTATGCAAGGTTGGCTCAACGTATGAAAACCAAATTAATATATTATATTGGATTATTTGCCTTTTTACAACAACATAAATGGCATCTACAAAAAACCCACAGCTAATATCATATTTAATAGCCAAAGACTTAGAAGCTTTCTACTTTATATCAGGAATGAAACAGGAATGTTCACTCTCAATACTTCTGTTCAATATTGTACTGGAAATTCTAGTCAGGAAAAAAATGGCAAGAAAAAGAAATACAAAATACTCAGATTGCAAAGGAAGAGTAAAATTATAGTTCTAGATGACATAATTAAAAAATAGAGAAAACCATTAAAAAATCAACAAGAAAATATTAAATACAATAAATGAAATTAGAAATTTGTAGGATACAAATGCAATATATAAATACCACTTACAATTATGTACACTAGCAATTAATAATCTACAAGTTTCCTTCTATTCTTAGTCTATTTAAGGTTTTTTTTAATCATAAAGCATTGAATTTTGTCAAATATTTTTTCTGCATTTATTGAGATGATAAAGTACTTTCTCCCCTTTTATTCTATGAATATAATATATTACATTGATTGGTTTTCATATGTTGAATCAACCTTGCATTCCTGGGATGAATTCCATTTGGTCATGGTATTCTTATATGCTACTGGATTTTGTTTGTTTATATTTCCCTGAGGACTTCTCTGAACTTATTTTAAATACATAAAGAGAAATAGACAGTCTAAAGAATAAGAGAAAATATCTGTGAATAATATGTCTGGTAAGGGTTTAGTGTACAAAATATATGAAGAACTCTTATAACAATAATAAAAAACAGATATTTCCATTAAACAATGAGCAAAGTTTTACCTATTTTTTATTTGTCCAAAGAAGATGTATAGATTGTCACATGAAAAGATGCATCATTTCATTGGTGTGAAAGACAAAGAAAAGTGACACTCAAACCATTAAGAAATGATTAGCAGCAAAAGAGAAATGTGATAAGCAGGTTAAGAAAACTTTCAAGAGGGGCTAGAGACTCAGATGTTCAGAGTTAAGGAACATTTATCATCTGAGAAACAATCAGAGTTAACCCAGAGTGTAAAGGGACGCCTATCATGGAATATTTATCACCTGGGAACTATGCATGGTCAGCAAGTTAAGGAAACTTATGCATGAGCTAATTGATACCCTTAGTTGATTTAGTCAATCGAGTTAGATTGTAACTCCGGAGTACCGAGTAGGGAAAAACGAAGAGGAAGGGGAGGGGGAGGAAAGGGCGGGGGGGCTATGCATTAGGATAAAAGCAACCTGCTCTAAACCCTGGCACGCTCCCTTTGTTAGGCTGCGCCCGGGCTTGCAAATCTGTGAATAAACAACTGCCTCATTTACTGCTTAAGTCCTGTGTTTGGGCATTTTCATTGGGAGCTTTATTTCTCACAATTTGGAGTCTCATCCAGGACCCTCTCCTCCTGTGTGCAGGAATGGGCTCTGGCCCAAGGCGGGGAGACACATCCTGCCTTTTTTTTTGGCAAGCCTGTTTGACCTGGGCCCTGCCTGCCTCACAGTGTCTGGACACAGATCTGAGACTTCTTGTTGGGACAGCAGTGGGCCAACGCAGGGGGGAAGGCAAACACCATGGCAATAAGGCAACCTCGTGCATGAGCCAAAGTACAAAAACTGGGCTTAAGTACTGCCCTGGTGCTTGGGAATCCTCAGAGGGTCAAGTGAATGTGTGTGGCTGAGACGTATCTCAAGATACAAAGAGAGTGCAGAGTCCCAATCCGCAGTTTTGTTCCCCCTTGAGGGAAATGGCTGGAGACAGATTAAACGAATCTCAGGCTGTGTGTGAGAAGCCTCTGGTAAAGTGGGGGTTGAGCACACAAGACTGTGTACAAGAGAACTTCCATGCAGGGGTTTGAGTATACAGGGCATGGACAGAGATTCTCCGATATAGGGGGATTGAGCCCACGGGGTTTGTGTTGAGAAATCTCTGGTAAAGAAGGTTGAGAACACAGCCAGATTCAGCTACAGGAATCAACCGAGGATGGGAAATAAAATTTCTAACCCTATGACTTCCGGCCAAGATGGAGGTTTAGACAGACATGCTGCGTCTCCCTCCACAACTAGGAAGGAATACAACTACCTCAAAACTAGAAACAACCATAAGTTCCAGAAAATCAAACTGCATGGAAGTCCAGCAAAGATATAAAGAAGAAATACTCATCCAGACAGGTAGGAGGGATGAAGTCAGAGTGGAAAGGATGCAGTGTGGTGGGCAGCAGTGGCGGGCCATCAGAAAGCACAGTCCCACATTTTAAAAAGTCAGGAGGGACACCTGGGGAGCATTTCCAGCTCCTCAAAGGACCTTGCAGCTCATGGTTCCAGCACCAGAGAAAATCAAGCCTCATTGCTTCTGACTGTGCAGAGCTGTGGGGGTTGGGATGGAGGCAGAAACTGCTGGTCTCAGCAAAGTCTGCTTGTTTAAAGGGACTTCACAATCCTAGAACATCTGCAGACCCACCCACTCTGGGAATGATGGCCAGGGCAGCAGCTAGAGGGGTGCCAGTCTGGTGCGGAAGTGGGAGAGGTGGCTGGAAAAGGGGCAAGTCCTGGGCTGGTGGCATTATTCCCCCCTTGGACCCCTTTCCCATGATACAGCATCACAACGTGGTGAAACAGGTTGCCCTGTACTGATGAATCCCTAAGGCTTCACCCCTTACAACATAACAGGAGCGACAGCTCTACCTGGGATGCAGAGGCAAACAAACACAGGAGACTGTCAGAATGAGGAGTCAGAGAAGTATGGCCCAAAAGGGGAAACACATCAAGGTTCCAGTGGGACAACTAAGCAATGAGGAGACAGACAACCTAACAGATGCAGAATTCCAAACACTGGTGATAAAGATGCTCACAGGCTTGACAGATATGCTCGAGTATAGCAAACGCATAAGAGAAGAAGTGAAGGCTATGCTAAGTGAAACAAAGGAAAATCCACACAAAATCAATAGTGAATGGAAGGAAACTGGGGTTGAAATCAATGATTTAGAACATGAGGAAGAAAAAAACAGTCAACCAGTACAGAATGAGGAAGCAATAATTGAAAAAATGAGGAAATCGTTCCAAATTTTGTGAAGGAGATGGACATACAGGTCCAAGAAGCTTGGAGGGTCCCCGGTGAGCTGGACCCAGAGGGGACTACACCAGGATGCATCATGACTGAGATGCCAAAGGTGAAAGTTAAAAACAGAGCCCTAGGGGCAGCAAGAGAGAGGCAGAGAGTTGTCTATAAGGGGCTGCCCATAGGACTATCAGCTGATTTCTCAGAGGACACTTTGTAGGCAGGAAGGGACTGGCAAGCAGTATTCAATGTGAGGAAAGGCAACCTGCAACCAGGATTACTCTATCCAGCAAAGCTATCATTTGGAATGGAAGGGCAGATGAAGTGCTTCCCAGACAAGGTGAAGCTAAAGGAGCTCATCATCACCAGCCATTATTATATGAAATGTCAAAGGGATTTACTTAAGAAAAAGAAGGTCAAAACTATGAACACTAAAATGACAACAAACTCACAACTATCAACAGCTGAATCTAAAAAATGAAAACAAAATCCAACTAAACAAACCAGAATAGAAACAGAATCATAAATATGGGGATCATTTGGTGGGTTATCAGCTTGGAGGTGGGAGGGGGAGAAATGGGGAAATGTTGCAGGGACTAAGAAGCATAATCGGTTGGTATGAAATAGACAGGGGGATGTTAAGAATAATATAGGAAAGGGTGAAGTCAAAGAACTTACATGCATGACCCATCAACATGAACTAAGGGGGGTGGGATTGCTGGATGGATGTGGGTTACTGGGCAGAGGGGAGCAAAGGGGGAAAAATTGGAACTACTGTAACAACAATCAATAAAATATACTTTAAAAAATTGTAGGCCTAGGAAAGCTAAAGGAGATGGAGTTGAGGAAGGCCCCATAGATATTCCACCCAAAAGTCCATTAGGGAGAATGTTAGAATATTGGGGAGAGGACCCCTGGACCAAGAATAAGGAAAAACAGAAAATGGTAAAATATTGTTGTGTAATTTGGCCAAAGGAACCCATTAAGGGGCAATCAGTGTTCTGGCCCCAATTTGGGTCTGATGAATCTTGGATATGTCAAGCTCTGGTCCTATATGTGAGTGACCAGGCTTTAGCTTCTAAGGAAGAGAAGGAATATGCTCTCTGCTGGTTACCAACAGCCAGAGAATCCACAGGTTTCTTCCCTGTAGAGGAAAAAGCAGATAAAGCCTGGGACCCTTGGTTCTGTCTCCCACCGCCTTATGGCTCTGGCCAGCCAGCAGCCAGCCTGGCAGAGGCACTGCAGGTAGTATGAAAGGACCAAGTCAGGCACACCTAGCAAATGCTTAATCAGTAGTTGTACCCGTGACACCCACGGAACCAGCAGAAACTTAATCCAGATTAAGAAAGGAATTAGAACAAAGTAAACAAGACCTGAAGAACTTCACCATTCCCTCAGAGTAGCCTATGTTTCCCCTTAGGGAGGTCCCCATAGGTCCAGGAGAAATTGGATATGTCAGTGCTCCTTTAACCAGCACTGAAGTCAGAAGTTTCAAGAATGATATGAAGTGCTTGATAGAGGACCCCCTTGGATTGGCAGAACAGTTAAACCAGTTCCTTGGACCCTGTATATACACATGGACAGAATTAATGTCCATCCTAGACATCCTCTTCAGTGGGGAAGAAAGGGGAATAATCAGACGAGCTACTATGAGGATATGGGAAAGAGAACGCCCTCCTGGTCAAGGAGTTGTCCCAGCTGAACAAAATTTCTCCAATGTAGATCCTGAGTGGAATAATAATAGGCCAGAGGAAAGGGCCCAGATGAGAGAACTTAGAAGCCTCATTATCAGAGGAATCAAGGAGTCTGTTCCTAGGACACAGACTTTCTCAAAGGCATTTGAGATACAACAAGAAAAAGATGAGGCTCCATCAGCTTTCCTTCAGAGGCTCAGGGACCAGATGAGAAAGTATTCTGACCTAGATTCAGAGAATGCTATAGGGCAGTGACTCTTAAAGGTCACCTTCGTAACAAAAAGCTGGCAGATATTTGTAAGAAATTACAAAAAGTAGACAGATGGAATGAGAGAACAATTGAGGAACTCCTTAGGGAAGCTCAGAAAGTGTATGTTAGAAGAGAGGAGGAGAAGCAGAAGCAGAAGGCCAAGCTAATGGTTTCCAACCTTGAGAAAGTTATCCAGGGGAAGCAGGGACTAGAAACACTGAACAAAGTGTGGCGCTAGAGGCCCAAACAAGGGAAACCCTCAACCAGCATTGGAAAACGAAAGGCTTATGCGCCTGGGAATTGTTACAGGTGTGGGAAACCAGGCCATGTCAGGCGGGAATGTCCTGACCTTCAGAAAGAGAAAGACCTTACCAACCTCATGATTTTTGGGAAAGACTAGGACTGTCAGGGGCTCTTCTTAAGCAGGACCCACCAAGAGCCCTTGATACATTTAAAGGTGGGACCTCATAAGGAAGAAACTACTTTCTTAATAGATACGGGGACGGCCAGATCATCTTTAACTTTTTGACCGCAAGGTATAAACTTCTCTGAGGAAAAGATATTAGTGTCAGGAGTAAAGGAGGAGGGATTTCAAGTATCAGTTTTCAAGCAAATGCAATTACAGGTAGGAGAAGAATTAATTAAAGAGTCTCTTCTATATGTCCCTGAGGCTGAAATAAACTTGTTAGGCCGAGACTTAATTGTCAGGCCGAGCCTTAATTGTCAGGCTAGGCCTAGATCTTGGGGTAGAAGAGGGGCAAATTAAGGTCAAATTGAATCTCTTAACTGAAGAGGAAGAAAAGATTGACCCTGTAATGTGGGCCAAGGAGGGAAATCGAGGGGGGCTGAAAATTGCTCCTTTTGAGGGAAAATTGTCTGTAGATGTCAATACCCCATTTCCACTGACAGAAGAAAAGGTCTACAGCCTGTTATTCATAAGCTCCTGCAGGACACACTTCTGGAGCCATGTATGTCCTCCTATAACACCCCAAACTCCCCATCAAGAAATATGATGGGAGCTACCGGCTGGTCCAGGACCTGAGAGCCATAAACCAATTTGTCTGAACCTGCCATCTGGTCGTTCCTAACCCCTATACCCTCCTTAGTAAAATCCCCTATGAACACAGGTGCTTTAGTGTAGTGGGCCTCACAGATGCATTTTGAGCTTGCCCTTTCACTCTAAAAAGCAGGGACTTGTTTGCCTTTGAATGGGAGAATCTGTCCATGGGAAGGAAGCAGCAATACCACTGGACAGTTCTGCCCCAGGGCTTTACAGAAGCTCCAAATCTGTTTGGCCAAGGTCTTGGGACACACTAAACTACTGCAATATGTAGATGACTAACTCCTCTCTGGTCCTGAACAAGAGGAAGTGAGTCTATCTACTATTGCTGTTCTAAACTTCTTATTGCTGTTCTAAACTTCTTAGATCAGAAGGGATTGCGTGTGTCCAAGGAGAAATTGCAATTCGTAGAGCAAGAAGTAAAATATTTAGGCCATCTAGTAAGTGTAGGAAAGAGAAAGATCAGCCCCAAGAGGATAGCAGCTATTACTACTCTTCCCTTACCTTGGACTAAGCAGGAATTAAGAAAATTCTTAGGGCTAACGGGGTACTGCAGACTCTGGATAGAGTCATATGCTCAGAAAACAAGACCATTATTATATTTTAAACTGTTAGAACAAGAACCAGATCCCCTCCAGTGGATGACAGAGGGGATAGATGCGGTTAATGAGTTAAAACAAGCTCTCGTAACTGCCCCAGTTTTGGCCCTCCCTTCCTTAGAAAAAGCCTTCCATCTCCTTGTTACTGTAGATCAGGGCACTGCTCTTGGGGTTCTGGCCCAGGAGTGAGCTGGGAAGAAACAACCTATTGCCTATCTCTCAAAAGTCCTCGATCCAGTTTCTTGAGGGTAGCCTGAGTGTGTCCAAGTGGTGGCTGCTACAGCTATGTTGGTAGAAGAAAGCAGGAAACTAACCTTTAGAGGGCCTCTCACTGTAACCTTCCCTCACCAAGTCAGAACAATTCTAAACCAGAAGTCAGGGCGATGGCTAACTGACCCTAGGTTACTTAAGTATGAGGCCCTCCTCCTTGAAAGGGATTACTTAACACTTTCTCAAAGCCCAAATTTGAACCCTGCTAGCTTTTTTTGGGCTGGAGAAGAAGGGACTCAGGAGGCTTTAGAGCATAACTGCCTTGATGTCATAGAATACCAGACTAAGATCAGACCAGATTTGAGAGAGAAGCCCTTACAGGGTGGACTATCTCTTTTCATCAATGGCTCTTCCAGAGTGATCAATGGATAGAGACATAATGGGTATGCTGTCATTGATGGAGATTCTCAAGCCCTATCTGGGGGAGGCAGGCTGCTTAATAATTGGTCTGCACAGACTTGTGAACTCTATGCTTTAGGACAGGCATTGAAATTACTAAAGAACCAGGAAGGAACCATTTACACTGACTCTAAATATGCCTATGGGATAGCACATACCTTTGGAAAAATATGGCTAGAAAGAGGACTAAGAAATAGCAGGGGCAAAGAACTAGTACATAAGAAACTAGTCAAATTAGTCCTGGATGGCCTCTTACTCCCGGCGGAAGTCACTATAGTCCATATTAATGGACACCAGAATGGGGGATCATATGAGGCTAGAGGAAATAGGCTGGCTGATAATGCAGCAAAGCAGGCTGCACTAGAGGGAGAAAGCAAAATTCTCTATCTAGTTCCATGTCTCCCTTCAGTATCAATAGCTCCCACCCTTGGAGAAAATAAGGAGATTAACTCAGATAGGAGCATCAAAGGATGTGACCAGGAAGTGGAAACTCCCAGATGGGAGGGACATGCTGAATAAGCAGGTCCTCAGGGAAATTATGATAACACTGCATCAAGGCAGCCACTGGGGACCTCAGGCCCTCTGTGACCACAGTCCTCAGACAGTATGGGGGCTTTTGAATTTACACTATAGCTAAGCAGGTCTGCCATGGATGTCTTATATGCCAGAAGGTAAACAAAAAGGCATTACACAAGGTGCAGACTGGAGGTAGGCCACCAGGACTCAGGCCTTTCCAAAGCATTCAGATTGATTTTACTGAAATGCCAAAGGTAGTTAATCCAAAATTTCTCTTGGTCATAGTAGATCATTTTTCTGGATGGATAGAGACTTTTCCACTTCCATTGGCCACAGTAAGTAAGGTGGTTAAAGTAATCCTTGAGCAAATTATGCCCAGATTTGGCCTAGTTGAAAATATTGACTCAGACAATGGGAGCCATTTTACCTCCCAAGTGTAAAGGGGGGGGTCCTGAATTGTCTGGATATCAAATGGGATTATCATACTCCCTGGCACCCTTCTTCCTCAGGCTGAGTAGAACACATGAACCAGATCCTAAAGAAACAGCTAACGAAATTAAACTTGGAGACCAAGTGTCTTCCATTAGCTCTCCTCAGGATCAGGACAGCTCCTATGAAGGATATTGGGATATAGCCTTATGAGTTCTTATATGAATTTCCTTACCTGGGAAGGGGGACTGAGCTACCCACCCTAGAGGATCAGTTCTTAAAGAATTTTATATTGGCTATTTCATCTACCCTTGCCTCTCTCAAGGTGAAAGGTCTCCATGTCCAGACCCCACCACTTGAGTTCCCAGTTCACCGTTTCCAGCCTGGTGATGAAGTCCTGATTAAGTCCTGGAGAGAAGAGAAACTTCAGCTCACATGGGAGGGACCATTCCAAGTGCTCTTGACCACTGAGACTGCCATGAGAACTGCTAAAAAGGGGTGGGCTCATTACACTAGGGTAAAGGGACCCCTAGAAGAAAAGGGAGAGGTTAAGTGGAAAGTGACCTTGAAGCAGGGAAGAGAGCCTCTGAAATTAACTCTCAGGAAAAAGTCATGTTCTCTAGGTGATGGAGTGGGCCCTTTATAAGTCTCTGCTGAATGACAGTCCTTTTCCAGGGTACTCTGGGCTGGGTCAGGCCAATAACTAATTATTAATGTAACTGAAAGTACAAATCCCCAAACTCTGAAGTTTGACGCATGCCAAGTTTTGTCTTGTGGGGACATTGCTTATCAATGCTGGCTGTCATCTCAGGAAAAGTATCTCTGTCCCTATCTGGAAAATAATGGAATTTTTACGTATTTAGGGAAAGGTCCTTGTCCTACCAGGGATGATATCTGGTAGAAAACAAAACCTGATGGGCAAATGGCCACTCCCCCTGAACAAGTAAAACTGTTCTTGGCTAAAATAACTTTAAGCAAAGAAGCTCCTCCCCTGAACTGCCAGCCTCTCCAGTGCAGCCCTCTTCTAACACTTAACCAGCCACAGGCCTTAAGTCAGGAACCCCATGTGGCTACCAGAGTTTATGGCCTAGGAGCTGATGCATCTGGCATAGATACCTTAGGGTGGCTAGGTCTTCACTTAGTGACAACTCCTCCTTCCCTAGAAAATCTAACTTCCCCTACCCAGACCTCAGAAACTCCTCAGAAAAGACCCCAGAATGATCCAGCCAAGGTAAAAGTCTTCGAGGTATTAGATCTCAGACAAACTCTAGAGATAGAGACAGGGTACAGGGATGCAAATGCTTGGGTAGAATGGGTCAAATTTACTGTTAAATCCCTGAATAAAAGCAACCGTTATGCTTGTGTCTCAGGGAGACCCCAGGTGCAAATCATACTATTTCCAGTAGGCTGGGACTCTGACCTCTCTGGAATGGCCTGTATGCTTGTTCTCTACCAGGATGAGAATGCATGGGGAATTGGGGTTTGCAAAAGCCTGTCTCTCCTCTTTCCCTCTACAATGAGTGATAAAACTCAATCCCTCCATTCGTAATCAGTGGGACCCTTGAGTTACTCTTCTTGCCTCTCTAGGTGGAAAGCAAATTCAGGCACCCCGTGGGAGAACTCCTAACATGCATTCATACCAGAAATGCGAGCTACCTCAACAGTGAGGCAGGCAACTATTCTCCCCTATGAATCCCCAGAGCAGATGTCTGGTGGTATTGTGGGCAGAGGAGCCTCTGGAAAGTCCTGCCAGAAATGTGGAGTGGAACCTGTGCCCTGGTTCAATTGGCTATTCCATTTACCCTAGCATTTCCAAAACTGGACCAGGCTAAAGCTGCTAGAAAAAAGAGGTCAATGGCACCTGGTGGATTGGGGTCCCTAGAAGAGTTCCGGATGAGTTTAAGGCTAGAAATCAGACAGCAGCAGGGTTTGAGTCAGTCCTCTTCTGGTGGTCAACCATTAATAAAAATGTTGATTGGGTAAACTATATTTATTATAACCAGCAGAGGTTTATCAATTATACTAGAAATGTTATAGGAGAAATAGCTCAACAACTAGATGCCACCAGTCAAGTGGCCTGGGAGAATGGGATGGCACTGTATATGATGCTGGCAGAAAAGGGAGGGTATGTGTAATGCTTGGGGAGCAGTGTTGCACCCACATCCCTAATAATACAGCTCCTGATGTATCACTAAAGCTCTTCAGGGACTGACAACCCTAGCAAATGAATTAGTGGAAAACTCAGGTACAGACAATCCTATAAGGATGGTTAGAGAATTGATTTGGCAATTGGAAAGGAATTATTTCTTCAGGCATAGTATCTCTCATAGTGGTAGCAGGTGTCCTCACGGCTTTAGGCTATTGTTTTAATCCATGCATCAGAGGTTTATTTCAAAAGGCTGATTGAGACTGCACTAACTAAACAAATGCCAGCAACGTATAATAATCTCCTCCTCCTAGAGGCCAGAGGAAACCCTCTCTATGAGAAAGAAAGTCAAGAAATCATTCTTAGGTTTGAGAGGGCAAATAAAAAGTTTTGAGTAGTCAGTTCCCCCCCGCCCCCCAAAAAACAGGGGGAATTGTGAAAGACAAAGAAAAGCAACACTCAAACCAATAAGAAATGATTAGTAGCAAAAGAGAAATGTGATAAGCAGGTTAAGAAAACTTTCAAGAGGGGCTAGAGACACAGATGTTCAGAGTTGTGTAAAGGTCATAATATTTATAACCTGGGAAAATGTGATAGGCAGGTTAAGAAAACTTTCAAGAGGGGCTAGAGACACAGATGTTCAGAGTTAAGGAACATTTATCATCTGAGAAACAATCAGAGTTAACCCAGAGTGTAAAGGGATGCCTATCATGGAATATTTATCACCTGGGAACTATGCATGGTCAGCAAGTTAAGGAAACTTATGCATGAGCTAATTGATACCCTCAGTTGATTTAGTCAATTGCGTTAGATTTTAACTCTGGAGTATCCAGTAGGGAAAAGTGGAGAGGAAGGGAGGGGGAGGAAAGGAGGAGGGTTATGCATTAGGATAAAAGAAACCTGCTCTAAAACCTGGCGCACGCCCTTTGTTAGGCTGCGCCCCGACTTGCAAATCCATGAATAAACAACTGCCTCATTTACTGCTTAAGTCCTGTGTCCGGGTGTTTTCATCGTGAACTTTATTTCTCACATTGGGGAATGCAAATCAAAAGCACAATGAGATAGCATATCACACCCACTACGATGGCTATAAAAACAAACAAATGAAAACAGAAGTTAATAAGTGTTGGTGAGGAAATGGAAGTGTTCATACATTACTACTGGCAATTTAAAATGGCATGGCCTCTTTAGAAACCAGTCTGGCAGGCAGCTCCTTAATTTTAAACAGAGAATTACCATGTGACCAAAAAATTTCACTTCTAAGTATATAATCAAGAGAATTAAAAGCATATAATTTATACAGAAACACATATGTAAATGTTTATAGCAGCATTATTCATAATAACCAAAAAATGTGGACAACACAAATGTTTATCAGCTAATGAAGAGATAAACAAATGTGTTATAGCCATATGATGGAATATTACTGTGCCATATAAAGAAATAAAGCACTCATGCATGCTATGCCAGGGATGAACCTTGAAAACATTATGCCATACTCAAAGGCCACATATTATATGATTTTATTTACATAAAGTTTTCAGAAAAAGCAGATCCATAGGGACAGAAGATATATAACATGGTTTTTAGGACATGAAGAGGGGAGAGTGGGGAATGACTCCTTATGAAATGACTCATAACTCCAAAATAGTGGTGATGGCTGCACAGCCTTGTGATTATACTAAAAAAACACTGAGTTGTGTAACTTAAGTGGTGAATTTGTATGAAATTATAGCTTAATAAAATACATATTATAAAAATATTAGCTCAGACCAATTTGACTCTTTTTTTTCAGCTACAGTATCAGAAATCAGGAGAAAATGTCAAATATTGAGGGGAAAAATTGTGAACTTTAATGTCTTCTATAGGTATACCATATTTCAAGTTTCAGAGTAATCTATGACTTTGAATATGTATTCTTGCCAAGTGAAGATGATAAAATTTAAGAGATCAGTGGGTGATCCAGGTATAAAAACTCAGTCAATGTACTTAGCTATTTAAAGTTGTGCACATTGTAAAACAATGCAAGATAGTGCAAGGATTAAATATTTATTCTTAAGAGATTGATGTAAATAACAAAAGTAATATTGTTATAAGAAATATATAGACTTATAATCTGACCTAACATATATAAGAACTTCAACAGGTGGAGAGAAAATCTTTTTCTCAAAAAGATTTTTTATCACTTATCATTCTGATATTTGGATGTACATAAATTAAAATGTCTTGAAAAATCTTAAGAATAATAACTAGCTGAGTTAAAAATTAGAGAAGTTTTTTTAGAAGAAGTAGCAGACCAAAAAGGAGACAAATGCTTTCTATGTAGAAAATAAAATAACATATAAAGAGCAAAATAAGTATAAAAATGGGAAAAAAACAAGAAGGCAAAAGTAGGACAAAATATAATATTTATCACAACAAAAATGAATGTATTATAAAAACACAAAGGACTTTCGGCCAAGATGGAGGCCTAGACAGACATGCTGCATCCCCCTCCATAACTAAGAAGGAATACAACTACCTTAAAACCAGAGACAACCAGAATTTCCAGAAAACTGAGCTGCATGGAAGTCCAACAAACAAAGATATAAAGAAAAACTACTCATCCAGACATGGAGGAGGGGCAGAGATGGGGTGGAGAGGATGCAATGTGGTGGCGGCAGCAGCAGTAGAGGTGGTAGGCCCATGGAAAGTGCAGTCATGTTTTTAAAAGTTAGGAGGGACACCTGGGGGGTCCCAGCACCAGACCAGACCGCAGAGCTCACGGTCCCAGTGCCGGGGAAAATAAAGCCTCATTGGTTCTGACTATGCAAACCAGGGGGGTTGGAGCAGAGGAAGAAACTGCTATCTCCCAGCAGAGTCTGCTTGTTTAAATGGCCCCCACGGTCTTAGAATGTCTGGAGACCCACCACTCTGGGAACGAAGGCCAGGGCAACAGCTAGAGAGGCACCAGTCCCATACAGAAGTGGGAGAAGTCCCTGGAAAGGGGGCGAGTGCTGAGAAGGTGGCATCGTTCCCTCTTAGACCCCTCCCCCAAATACAGCACCACAACGTGATGAAAAGGGTCGCCCTGCAATGATGAATACCTAAGGCTCTGCCCCTTACAATGTAACAGGAGTGACAGCTCTACCTAAGACACAGAGGCAAACAAACACAGGAGCCTGTCAAAATGAGGATATAGAGGACTATGGCCCAAAACAGGGAATGGATCAAGATTCCAGTGGGAGAACTAAGTGACAAGGAGATAGCCAAGCTAACAGATGTAGAATTCAAAATACTGTTGACAAAGATGCTCTCTGGCTTGACAGATATGTTTAAGTATGGCAAATGCACAAGGGAAGAAGTGAAGACCATGCTAAATTAAACGAAGGAAAATCCACACAAAACCGATGGTGAAGAGAAGGAAACCAGGGTTCAAATTAATGATTTGGAATATAAGATAGAAAAAAGTAAACCAGCACAGAATGAAGAAACAAAAATTGAAAAACATGTGGAGAGGCTTAGGAACCTCTGGGACAACTTTAACATGCCAACATCTGAAACATGGGGGTGCCAGAAGGAGAACAGGAAAAGCAAGATATGGAAAGCTTATATGAAAAATAATGAAGAAAAACTTCCCAAGTTTGGTGAAGAAAATAGACATACAAGTCCAGGAAGCACAGAGAGTCCCAAACAAGCTAGACCCAAGGAGGACCACACCAAGACACATCATAATTAAAATGCCAAGGCTTCAAGATAAAGACAGAATCTTAAAAGCAGCAAGAGAAAAGCTGAGAGTTACCTACAAAGGGGTGCCTATAAGATTATAATCTGATTTCTCAAAAGAAACTTTGCAGGTGAGAAGGGGTTGGCAAGAAGTATTCAAGGTGATGAAAAGCAAGGACTTACAACCAAGATTACTCCATCCAGCAAAGCTATCATTTAGAATGGAAGGGTAGATGAAGTGATTTCCAGACAAGGTAAAGCTAAAGGAGTTCAACATCACCAAGCCATTATTATATGAAATATCAAAGTGACCTATTTAAGAAAAAGAAGAGCAAAACTATGAACAGTAAAATGACAACAAACTTACAACTATCAACAACTGAATCTAAAAAATAAAATTAGAGTCCAAGTAAGGAAACAATAATAGGAACAAAATCATAAGTATGGGGATAATTTAAAGGGTTATGAACTGGGAGGGGGAAGAGGTAGGAATGGGGAAATGGTTCAGGAACTAAGAAGTTTAATTGGTTAGTACAAAATAAACAGAGAAAAGTTAAGAATAATATAAGAAAGGGTGTAGCCAAAGAACTTATATGCAGGACCCATGGACATGAACTAAGGGGCATGGAATTTCTGGAGGGAAGGGGGGTCTTGGGAAGAGGGGAGCAAAGGGAAAAAATTGGAACTTCTGTAATAGAATAATCAATAAAATATACTTAAAGAAATAATATATAAACTGAAAAAAAAAAACACAGAAAACCTCAAATTGAATCAGAGAAATGAAAAGAAACATAACAAACAACAACAAAAAACAGAAATTAGGACGTTTATCGTGTCACAGCTACATTGAAGTCTTGACGCATCTTGAGTTTATTCTGGTGTATGGTGTAAAATGATGGTCTAGTTTCATTTTTTGCATGTCCCTGTTCAGTTCTCCTAACACCATTTGTTGAAGAGGCTCTTCTCACTCCATTTTATGCTCCTTCTGCCTTTATCAAATATTAATTGACCATAGACACCTGCGTTTATTTCTGGGCTCTACATTCTGTTCCATTGTTCTATATGTCTGTTCTTATGCCAGTACCAGACTTTTGATTACCGTGGCCTTGTAGTATAGTTTGGTATCAGGTATTGTGATCCCTCCTATTGTGTTCTTTTTCCTCAAGATTGCTGTGGCTATTCAGGGTCTTTTTAGTTCCATGCAAATTTTTGGAGTATTTATTCTAGGTTTGTAAAATATGTCACTGGTATTTTAATAGGGATTGCATTGAATCTATAAATTGCTTTGGGTAGTATGGACATTTCAATGATGTTGATTCTTCCCATCCAAGAACATGGTATTTGCTTCCATTTATTTGTATCATCCTTAATTTCTTTCTTCAGTATTATATAGTTTTCTGAGTACAGGTCTTTTACCTCCTTGGTTAAGTTCATTCCTAGGTACTTTATTTTTTTTGTTGCTATAGTAAATGAAAAATTTTTCCGGTTTTTATCTCTGATATTTTATTGTTTGTGTACAGAAATGCCTTTGATTTCTGAATATTGACTTTTGTACCCTGCTATTTTGCCAAATTCACTTATTATGTCGAGTAGGTTTTTAATGGAGTCTATAGGGTTTTCTTTGTGCACTGTCATGTCATCTGCAAATAATGACATTTTTACTTCCTCTTTTCCAATTTGTATGCTTTTTATTTTTTTTACTTGTGTGATTTCTGTGGCTAGAACTTGCAAGACTGTTGACTAGGAGTGGAGAGAGTGGAAATTTTTGTCTTGTTCCTGATCTCAGGGAAAATGCTTTCAGTTTTTGCCCATTGAGTATGATGTTGGCTTCAGATTTCTTGTATATGGACTTTATTATGTTGATGTATGTTTCCTCTATTCCCATTTTGCTGAGTGTTTTCATCATGAATGGGTGTTGTACTTTATCAATTGCTTGTCAGTATCTATTCATATGAGCATCTGGTTTTTGTCTTTCATCTTGCTTATGTGGTGTATTACATTTATTGATTTATGAATGTTAAACCATCCTTGCATCCCTGGGATGAATCCTACTTGATCTTGGTGTATGATCTTTCTAATGTATTGCTGGCTCCAGTTTGCCAATATTTTGTTGAGGATTTTAGCATCTATGTTCGTCAGCGATATTAGTCTGTAGTCTTATTTCTTTGTTGTGTCTTGACCTGGTTTTGGAATTAGAGTAATGCAGGTTTGGGAGTCTTTCCTCTTCTTGAATTTTTGAAATAGTTTGAGAAGAATAGGAGTTAGTACTTTCCTAAATGTTTTGTAAAATTTACCTGTGAAGCCATCTGGTCTAGGGCTTTTGTGTGCTGGGAGTTTTTTGACTACCGCTTCAATTTCACTAATTGTTATTGGTCTGTTCAGGCCTTCTGCTGCTTCTTGATTCAACTTTGGAAGATTATATGTTTCCAGAAATTGTCCATTTCATCTGGATTGTCAGATTTCTTTTTATACAGCTGTTTGTAGTAATTTCTTATAATCCTCTGTATTTCTGTCATATCAATTGTGATTTCTCTCCTTTCATTTATGATTTTATTTATTTGGGTCCTCTGTCTTTTTTTCTTGATGAGCCCGGTTAAAGGCTTGTTAATTTAGCTTATCTTTTCAAAGAACCAGCTCTGGTTTCATTGACCTTTTGAATTGTTTTAGTCTCTATGTCATTTATTTCTGCACCGATCTTGATGATTTCCTTCCTTCTACTTGCTTTAGGCTTTGTTTTTTGTTGTTCCTATAGTTCTTGCAGCTATAGAGTTAGATTTTTTATTACAGATTCTTCTGTCCTTTTTAGGTATGCCTGTATTGCTATGAACTTTTCTCTCAGGACTGCTTTCGCTGTATCCCATAGGTTTTGGGTTGTTGTTTGTTCATCATCATTTGTTTCCAGAAAGTTTTTTATTTATTCCTTGATGTCATTGTTAACCCATTCATTATTTAGTTGCATGTTATTCATTCTCTATGAGTTTGAACACTTTTGAGTTTTTTCCTTGAGGTTGATTTCCAGTTTCAAGCCACTGTGATCTGAGAAGATGCTTGATATAATTTCAATATTCTTGAATTTGTAGAGGCTTGTTTTGTGTCCTACCATGTGGTCTTTGAGAATGTTCAATGTACACTCAAAAAGAATGTACATATTGTTTCTTTGGGTGAAAAGTTCTATATATATCAACTAACTCCATGTGATCTAGAATGTTGTTCAATGCTTTAGTATCCTTGGTGTTTCTTTGCTTCGAAGATCTGTCCATTGTTTTCAATGGGGTGTTAAAGTCCCCTACTATGAGTGTGTTGCTGTGTATATTCTTCCTGAAGTCTTTCAAAAATTTCCTTACATATTTGGGTGCTCCTATGTTGGGTTACATATGTTTACAAGGGTTATACCTTGATGGATTTTTCCCTTAAGTATTATGAAATGTCCTTCTTTGTCTCTTTTTATGGACTTCACTTTGAAACCTGTTTTGTATAAGTATTGCTACCCCAGCTTTTTTTCATGTCCATTTGCTTGCAATATTTTTTCCCATCCCTTCACTTTTAGTCTGTGTAGATCTTTTGTTCTAAGGTTGGGACTCTTGTAGACAGCATATATGTGGGTCATGCTTTCTAAACCATTAAGCTACCCTATGTCTTTTAATCGGTGCATTTAATCAATTTACATTTAAGGTTATTATTGATAGGTACTTATTTGTTGTCATTTCCCCCCTCTGTACTTGTGTTCCTCTCTGTCTCTCTCTGTTTCTTCATCTTCTTAAAGCAAACCCTTTAGCATTTCTTGCAACGCTGGTTTGGTGGAGATGTATTCTTTAAAGCTTCTGTTGTCTGGAAACTCCTTATTTCACTTTCCATTTTGAATGAGAGCCTTGCTGGGTAGAGTAATCTTGGTTGTAGGCCTTTGTTTTTCATTGCTTGGAATATTTTTTTGCCATTCCCTTCTGGCTTGTAGAGTTTCTGTTGAGAAATCTGATGATAACCTTATTGGAGCTCCCTTGTATGTTACTAGCTGTTTCTCTCTTGCTGCTTTTTGGATTCTCTCTTTGTATTTCAACGTTGGCATTTTAATTATGATGTGTCTTGAAGTGGGCCTGTTGGGGTTCATCTCATTGGGACCCTCTGTGTTTTCTGGACTTTTGTGACTTTTTCTCTCATCAAGTTTGGGAAGTTTTCTGTCATTACTTTTTCAAACAGGTTATCTACCCCTTTCTCCTCTTCTTCTCCTTCCAGTATTCCTATGATATGGATATTATTATGTTTCATATTGTCCTGCAGCTCTCCTCAAACCTCTTTATTCTTTTTCAATATTTTTCATTTTGTTGCACTGTGTGGGAACTTTTTTTTTTACATTGTCCTCCAGCTCACTGATTCAATTTTCTGCTTCCTCTAGCCTGATTTTAATTCTTTATACTGTGTTCTTCAATGCAGAAATTGTATTCTTCATTTCCTTCTGGCTCTTATTGATAGCTGCTATGTCCTTTTTCATGCTGGTGTAATTCTCAGTAAGTTCCTTATAATTTCCTTGGAGTTTTTTGTCATTTTCTTTGATCTTGCTGATCTCATTGAGCTTCCCTATAATCCATGTTTTGAATTCTATATCTGATAATTTGCTTTCCTCTATTTCATTTAGTGCTCTTTCTGGTGATTCCTCCTTTGCTTTCGATGGGGAGTTGTTTTTATGTCTCCCCATTTTTGTGACTCTTCTTATTTGTTGCTGCTTCTTAGATTGATCTGCACTTTCTGAATCTGCCCCTGGTGGCATCAGATCATGTACCAGTCTGGGCCTAGGCAGCCTGTTGGAGACAATGAGAGATCTACTGCCTTTTTTTGTTTCCTTTAGTTCTTAATGTATTCAAGATGTGATCAGCCATTAGGCTTAAGCACTGAGGGTGTGGCAGATTTATTCCTGCAGGCAGGTGTTTTGCTTCCCCGCAGACTGATGCCACGTGGAGGGGAATGGTTTCCCTGCAGTATGGAGAATGAGTCAGCACTGGGACATGGTTGGCTGCTCTCTCATTTCTCTCCTCAAAGCCACCGCCCCAAATTCTCTGTAAGGGTCTCTAGTCCTTTCTGCCCTCCCGCTGCTTGAGCCCAGGGTAAGTGGGTGCCAAAATGTTTTTGTACTTGATCCGTTAAAGAGCTCTTTGTCTCTAGCTGTTTCTTTCAGGCCAGCAAAAAACCCTGTGGCTTTTAGCTTTTCACAGCTGCATGCTATTTTTACTTTCCACTCTATTGCTCTAGGCTGGGAGGGCCAAATAGGGGTTTAGACCCTGCCCTTCTCAGGGGGAACCCCCCGAAGCTGAGCTGTTTCCCAGTCCCTTCAGCTGCCAACCGTGGGAGCCCAGCCAGCCCTTTCACATCTCTACACTTCCTACCATTCATGTTGTGATGAAGTGGCCTTTTCTGTTTCTCTGTGATTATAAGACTTCTCTCCAGCTAGTGTTCAGTTGGTTATTCCAGATGATTTTTCCAGAATTATATTTTCTTTATGCAGCAACAACTCCAGAACTAACATTATAGAGTCAGAATGGCAGCTCAACATTACAATCAAGCACCAGATCTTCAGAACGACTTGGTATATAGTATACAATGGAATACTATATGGCCATAAAAATGGCAATTCTGACATTTGTAACAACATGGATGGACTTTGAGGACATTGTGTTAAGTGAAATAAGTCAGATAGAAAAGACAAATGTTGTATAACATCACTTTTTTAAAAGGAGATCAGATTGTGGTTACCAGAGGTGGGGGACGGAGGTGTGGGAATTGGATGGAAGTTGTGAAAAGGTACAAACATCTCTTTGAGGTAAATAAGTTCTGGGGTTGTAGGAAAGAACATGATGATGATAACACTGCTGTGTCGTGTATTAAAAGTTGCTAAGAGGACAGTTCTCATCTCAAAGTAAATTGTCTCTGCCCTTTTAAAAGTCTATATGAGATGAAAGATATTAACTAAACTTATGGTGGTAATCATTTTTCAATATAAAGTCATTATTTTGTACACCTTAAACTTATACAGTATTGTATGTCAAATGTATCTTAATAAAATTGGGAAAAAAGCACCAGGACTCCTTATTACCTTCCTATTTTTCTATTCTTTCTATGTGGCTATCTTTATTGTGGTCACAGACTGCTGGTACACCTCCAGGCTTTGCATCTGCAGTCCTAGCATAAAAAAGGGAGAAAGTGAAAAGCTTTATCTTTATGAGGTTGTACCCTTTGATTTAAGAAGAGTGCTCTCCCTACTGACTTTTTGTTAACCAGAAATATTTTGCAGTTAATTCTAATTGCAAAGGAGCCTGGGAGATTAAGCATTTCTAACTGAACATAGTGTTATGCCTAACAAAATATTAGTAAAGGAGATCAAGCAATGGATATTGAGTAGGTAACCAGCAGCATCTCTCATAGAGAGGTGTAAATGTTTTAATGTGTAATAATAAATTAAAGTATTTTAATAAACCAGATGATTTTCAAAGAAATATATGTATTTACTAGTTAATAAAAAGAAAATTTTGAAAAATTAATAAAATTTTAAGTTTATTTATTTATTTTATTTTAAAGTATATTTTATTAATTATGTATACTGTAGTCCCAGTTTTTCTCCCTTGCTCCCCTCTTCCCAGTACCCCCTTCTCTCCAACAATTTCACCCCTTCTTTAGTTCATGTCCGTGGGTCGTGCATGTAAGTTCTTTGGCTTCACCATTTCCTATATTATTCTTAACTTCCCCCTGTCTCTCTTCTACCTACCAATTATGCTTCTAAATCCTTGCACCAATTCCCCATTTCTGCCCCTTTCCCCTCCCAGATGATAACCCTGCAAACAATCCCCACACCTATGATTCTGTTCTAGTTCTCGTTGTTTGCATAGTATGTTTTTGTTTTTATTTTTTAGATTCAGTTGATGATAGTTGTAAGTTTGCTTTCATTTTAATGTTCATAGTGTTGATCTTTTTTAAAATAAGTTCCTTTAACATTTTATATAATAAGGACTTGATGATGATGAATTATTTTAGCTTTACCTTGTCTGGGAAGCACTTTATATGCCCTTCCATTCTAAATTATAGTTTTGCTGGATAGAGTAATCTTGGTTGTAGGTCCTTGCTTTTCATTACACTGAATACTCCTTGCCAGTCCCTTCTTGCTTGCAAAGTTTCTTCTGAGAAATAAGCTGACAGTCTTATAGGCACCCCTATGTAGGTAACTTAGCTTTTCTCTTGCTGCTTTTAAGATTTTCTCTTTATCTTGAACCTCTGGCATTTTAATTATGATGTGTCTTAGTGTAGTCCTCCTTGGATCTAGCTTGTTTGGAACTCTCTGTGCTTTCTGGACTTGTATGTCTATTTCCTTCACCAAATTTGGGAAGTTTTCCTTCATTATTTATTCACATAAGCTTTCCATATCTTGCTTTTCTTATTCTCCTTCTGGCACCCCCATGTTTCAGATGTTGGCATGTTAAAGTTGTCCCAGAGGTTCCTAAGCCTCTCCTCATTTTTTCAGTTCTTGTTTCCTCATTTTGTTCTGGTTGACTGTTTTTTTCTTCCTTATATTCCAAAACATTGATTTCAACCATGGTTTCCTTCCTTTATTATTGTTTTTGTGTGGATTTTCCTTTGTTTCATTTCCTTCACTTCTTCCCTTATGCATTTTTCATACTTAAGCATATCTGTCAAGCCAGTGAGCATCTTTGTCAACAGTGTTTTGAATTCTGCATCTTTTAGGTTGGCTATTTTTTCATCGCTTAGTTTTCCCACTGGAACCTTGATCTGTTCCCTGTTTTGGGACATACTTCTCTGTCTCCTCATCCCGACAGGCTCCTTTGTTTGTTTTCCTCTGTGTCTTAGGTAGAGCTGTTGCTCCTGTTACATTGTAAGTCGTGGAGCCTTAAGGTTTCATCAGTACAGGGCGACCCATTTTACCACGTTGTGGTGGTGTTTGTGAGGTAGGGCTCTGAGAGAGAACAATGTCACTTGCTCAGTGGTTGTCTCTTTTTCAGGCACTTCTCCCACTTTTGAATGGGCCTGGAGCCTCTCTAGCTGTTGCTCTGGCTATCGTTCCCAGAGTGGGTGGGGCTGTGGATGTTCTAGAACTATGGGGACACTTTAAACAAGCAGACTCTTCTGAGAAACCAGCAGTTTTTTTCTGCACCCCAATTCCCACTGTTTTACACAGTCAGGAGCAATCCGTCTTTATTGTCTCTGGCACTGGAACCGTGAGCTGTGCTTGGAGTGCTTCCAGGTGTCCCTCTTGACTTTTTTAATTGTCTGCACTTTTTGCCAGCCTACCACTTCTGCTGTTGCTGCCACCACCACACTGTGTCCTCTCTGCCCGGCTCCACCCCTCCTACTTGTCTGGATGAGTATTTCTTCTTTATATCTTTGCTGGACTTTCATGCAGCTTATTTTTCTGGAATTTCTGGTTGTCTCTAGTTTTGAGGTAGTTGTATTCTTTCTTAGTTGTGAAGGGAGTTGCAGTGTGTCTTTCTAGCTAAGTTTTTTTTTCTTAACTTAAAGAATTAAATTAAAAGTTTACATAGGCAATTAAAAAAATCTTTGAGGATCCATTACTTCTATTAGTTTAAAAAATGTTCTAGAGGATATAAAAATATAAGAAACATCTTTATTTGTGGTATAATGTTAGCAAAATCTTAGAACATGACAAAAATTGCCCAAAGAAAATATATAAGCTAAACCTTTTATGTATAGAGATAAAAGTGCTGAATAAAATATAAGTAAAAAAATTTTGGCACTAAAGTCAATGATGACATATGACTAAGGGTTTATTCCTGGAATTCGAGGATGGTTAAATAATTAAACACCTGTTTCTATAATTTATACCATCAACAAGTAAAATATGAAAAACTATTCCTAGTAAGTTGTATAAATTCTTCCTTAATATTATAAAGAATGTCTCAAACTGAAAATAACCATCATTACTTATTATTAATGGCAGTTCCAGTAAAGTCAGGAGTAAGAACATGATGCCCACAATCACAAATATCCTTTACCTTAAAAACAAATGAATATGATTATCAGAAGGAAGGAGACAAAATTACCATCATTTGTCCATTATTTCTTGAATACTCATGCAAGTTCATCTTTACGGTTTTACTAATTTGTTTTCCTATTCTGTGACCTTTTTAACTTAATTTTAAAAAGTAAGTCAGAAATAGGTATTTTAACTTCAGATGTTGTTTGCATTAAAATAGTCTCAAATCAGTAACTTTAGTTCCTTAATTCTTTTTTATTTCTTAATATTTCACAGTACATGTATCCACAAATCTTGATTTTATTTATTTTTATTTTTTATTTTATTATTTGGTTTTTCGATTACAGTTGTCCCATTTTTCCCCATTTAACCCCCCACCTAGCCCACCCCTTCTCCCATAAGCATATTCCTCCCCGTTGTCCATGTCCATGAGTCATTTATACACGTTTTTTGACTAGACCCTTCCCTTACTTATCCCCCTTCTCTCCCTCCCCCCTCCCCACTATTGACTACTATTCTACTCTTTGTCCTATTTAGTTCGTTTGTTTGTGTTGTTCTTTAGTTTCTTGCATTAGGTGATATCATATGGTATTTTGCTTTCTTTGCCTCGCTTATTTCACTAAGCATAATTCTCTCTAGTTCCATCCATGTTGTTGCAAATGGCAGGAGTTCCTTCTTTCTTTCTGCTACATAGTACTCCATTGTGTAAATGTACCACAGCTTTTTGATCCACTCATCTACAGATGGGCATTTAGACTGCTTCCAGTACTTAGCTATTATAAACAGGGCTTCTATGAACATAGGGGTGCATAAGTCTTTTTGAATTAGGGTTTTAGGATTTTTCAGGTATAATTCTAGCAGTGGAATCGCTGGTTCAAAAGGCAGTTACATTTTTAGTTTTTTTGAGGTAATTCCATACTGTTTTCCATAGTGGCTGCACCAGTTTACATTCCCACCAACAGTGCAGTAGGGTTCCCGTTTCACCACATCCTCGCCAGCATTTGTTGTTTGTTGATTTGTTGATGATGGTTATTCTGACAGGTGTAAAGTGGTATCTCATTGTGACTTTTATTTGCATCTCTCTGATGGCCAATGATGTTGAGCATTTTTTCATGTGTCTATGGACCTTCTGTATGTCCTCTTTAGAGAAGTGTTTGTTCAGGTCCTTTGCCCATTTTTTAATTGGGTTGTTTGTTTTCTTGATGTTGAGTCATATAAGCTCTTTATATATTTTGGAGATCAGTCCCCTGTCTGTGATGTCATAGGCAAATATGTTTTCCCATATGGTTGGTTTCCTTTTCATCTTGCTGATGTTTTCTTTTGCTTAGCAGAAACTCTTTAGTTTGATGTAGTTCCGTTTGTTTATTTTTTCCTTTATTTCTCTTGACTTAGGAGATGTATCCGTGAAGATATTTGTTACGTGGGATATCTGAAATTTTTCTGCCTATGTTTTCCTCTAGAACTTTTATGGTGTCACGGCTTACATTTAAGTCTTTGATCCATTTTGAGTTTATTCTTGTGTGTGGTGTAAGTTGGTGGTCTAGGTTCATTTTTTTTGCAGGTCCCTGTCCAGTTCTCCCAGCACCATTTGT